>NC_140595.1:95581991-96781991 GCF_964204655.1 Triturus cristatus | reverse complement strand
TCGTATTTTCAGATTTCTCAGCTCCTGTGACAAGTCAAGCTGCTGAAGCTGGGACAGCTGTGAAAGGAATCCAGCATATATTTGAACTAGCATAACATTACCATTGCTTTGGTGTGAAAGGGCTAATGCATGCACTGCTGTCTGAAGTGGATAAAATGAGGGGTAGTTTGAGTTTCCTCTGTAAATTAAATTAGGAGGATGCAGTTTTATAAGTTAAGAAATATGTGGAATCATCTACATGTCCTGATCAATGATGGAGACTAATGATTTGTTGTGGGGAGTAGAGAAGCAAAGACAGCAAGATGAATTATTTTTTCAAGTTATTTTTGTACTGGGAAAGAGAATTATTGAAGTAGATAATGAATAATTCAGACTGAGATGAGTTTGATTCACAAAGATGTATCACATCCAGTTAATTAGTTCCTGAGGTATAATTAGTTATCCTCAAAGTACTGATGGATATTAATCTCACCGCTACATTTCATAGTGGATAGTGGTTCACTGTAGAGATTCGGTGGGTTTGAGAGAGGACTGACCTCTGCGGTACACTGGAGTTTACTGGCATTCCTGTTGAGCTGTAAGAGCATGTTTTTAAAATTGTGAACATTACTTAAGTACGGATAGGAACCAGTTTACATTTTTGCCTACTTTACCAACCTCAAATGATAAGATGTTTAGCCATGCGTTTTGATCAACTGTGTTTGAACAGTTACAGTTTCCAGGGCTGCATTTGGGTCAGAAACTGGACTGAAAAACAATGATCAGGTTGTTGGTAGAGATCTGGGTAAGATGTAGTGTAAGGACAGCCTTTTAAATAATTTCCTCTAGAAAGGAAGTGTAGAGCCTATTCCTACATTCGAAGTTTTATGGGATCTAGATAAGGTTTTTAAGAGAATGATGACTTGGCCAGATTGTAAGGAGAAAGGCAATATACTTTCTTTTAGTGAGGTGTTGAATTAGTGGATCAATGTCTTGGCCTCAGGTTTCTATTCTGGTTTCTCGTTTTGGGTCCTCACATACGTTGAGGGAGTGGCTGATGCGGTTATTTTAAGTAGTTCTTATGAGTCTAGTTCCTAGAATTATGTAATTGTTGGCCCAAATTACAAAAGTATTAGCAAACATCAGCAACATTTACATGTCCAAATAGGATTAGTTACTTACCTGTAATCCTAGTTCTCATCCAGGGGTATACTCATCAAAGTCATAATCTATGAATAATCCCCGCCAATGTGCGGGATCCCGAAGCATATAGAAAATACATATATATACATATATCCTTGCTTAGCCCCCAGTTATGCGAACCTGTTCGTTGGCTGGTGGGAGGAGCGGGTGCCCAAAACCTATATGGCTCAGAGCAGTGGCAAAGTGGTGGAGTGGTATTGATATATCGATGACCTGTTCATTGTGTGGCAAGGGACAATGGATTCGGCTCTTGGATATGTCGATGCCCTCAATAACAACGATCTTAATCTACACTTCTCGGGAACAGTGAGTCCAGTGGCAGTGGACTACCTGGATCTGAGGGTGTTTGTAGAGGATGGAAATATACATACGGCACTATACCGCAAATCTACAGCGGGTAACTCCACATTGTTTGCCATCAGTAATCATCCACCTAAACTCATTCAGAGTAATCCATAGGCCGAACTTCTCAGATTAAAGAGAAATAGTACTAGGGAGAAGGACTTTAAGGCGGCTGCCACAGAGTGTATTGCCAGATTCACTGTGAGGGGGTACGAATCGGCAGCCCTAGAAAAAACTTTGCAGAAGGTGCGAGGGATTCCAAGAGATAGACTATTAACAGATTAACAGAGTGAGAAGGACAATAAGGGTAAATTCCGGATGGTCACCCCTTATTCTTCAGAGGCTAACCATCTGAAACATATGCTTAAAAAAAATTGGCACATTTTGAAAACAGTTAGTGTCATCTGTGACGACATTCCGGCCTATCCTTTACTAACTTTAAAGAAAGCAAGGTCTCTACGGGATGTTGGTAAGAAGCCATTTAGAGAAAGTACCAGAAAGAATGAACACTCTAAAAGAAATGAAGGGATTTTTTCCTTGTAGTAGGTGTAAAGCTTGTTCTAACAGCAGAAGGGTCCTATCATACAAGATACCAGACACAGGGAAAACAAAAGAAATAACTAAGTTTTTAACCTGCAGTACACCGTATGCAGTATACTGCTTGGTATGTCCATGCGGGCTACGCTACATAGGTAGCACTATACATCAATTGAAAATCAGGATATTGGAACATTTAAGAGCCATAGATAAAGTAGATACTGCATATCCTGTGGCACGTCATTTTGCCGAATACCATCAAAGTGATAGAAATCAATTACAATATTTTGGCCTAGATTGTGTTCCAATAAATGTCCGCGGGGGAAATAGACTACGTAAATTACGGAGACTAGAATCAAGATATATTATAGATTTACTCACAAAATGTCGAAGAGGATTGAACAGTGGGGAAGAATTAGCTGTTCATATAGGCTCCTAGTTCATATTAGCTGCAGTGGATACATGAGTTTTTTGAGTGAATAAATACTGGGATGTAGATTGTTTTCTGAACTTTTGATGATAACATATGCGATTCAAAAATATAGCGCGTAAATATGGAGTTCGATAGGAAGGGACGAACGCCGATCCACGGCTAGAGTCAATATGATGTTTTGTGGTATAATACAGAATAGCCGATACACGGCTTAATCAGTGACAATTTGTCCTACAAATATTATTTTAGATTATAATCATGTAAAACAGGAAGTATATTGTCAATGAATTTCTGTGAGAACTGTATAAGTATACACAACTTCAAAATGGCACTCACGTTAGTAAGAGAGTGCTTGTCCCTTCTCAATTTCAGTGCTCCATTAGAATGTTTTTTAAACATACCTCCTCCGATGTGTCATGAACACCGAAGAAGGCTTTTCGCCGAAACGCGTTTGTTTGCTGTTGGTTGCTGAATTAAAAGACTTTCAATCGCCCCCCGAGAGTGCGGTATTTCTTTACGACTGAAGAAATAGAGCGAAATATATACATATATATATGCATATGTGAAAACATATACATGCAGTCTAAAATGTTTCAAACATGGCCAAAATGCTGAAATTACATAGGTTTGCATTGTAGTACCCCCAACCCATAAGGAAAAAAGGAAGCACTAAACAATTGTCATACAATAATGCTTTATTGCCATAAAGCAAACTTGTAATTGCAGGCATTTGCCTGTAGGCTGCAGCAGAGTACCAAGAAACAAAGAAAACTGACACCTTGCCTTTAAGGCATTAGAGTAGGGGTACAGTGCCTTTAAGACCTGCAGGGGACCCCTTGCTCCCATGATGCACCACAGGTGGCAGTTAGGTCAGTTCTTTTTGACGGTGCATATGCACCTGAGTAGATCTGTAATCAATAAACATGAACTTGAAGAGAATGCTCGTCCGGGGAGGTGGGTGGGTCGCTTATGACTTTGATGAGTATACCCCTGGATGAGATCTAGGATTACAGGTAAGTAGCTAATCCTTCTCATCCAGGGGATACTCATCAATAGTTATAATCTATGAATAGAGTCGCAAGCCCATACCCGAAGTCTCGCGGACGAGCAACAGAGCATATAGAACATGAAGTAACATCACATTCAAACATCAGTTATGCAAACAAATTCCTCAAAGAGGCCTGCCCCACCTGGGTATCGGCCTGTGCATCTGAATCTAGGCAGTAATGGCGTGTAAAGGTATGTATTGAGCGCCATGTAGCCGCCTTGCAAATCTCATATATAGGAACGGTGCGAAGGAGAGCTGTAGTAGAAGCTTTCAATCTGGTAGAGTGTGCTCGTGGTCTGCCCAGCAGAACCTTGTTGGCTAGTTGGTAAGACAAGTGGGCAACGTGATAATCTGATTGATGTGAAAATCCGAGACCACCTTGGGCAGGAAACTCGGATGCGTCCGCAGCACCACTCTATTGGCATGGAAAACAGTCTAAGGCTCCTTGCACCATAGGGCCTGAATCTCACTTACCCTGCGGGCTGAAGTGATGGCTACTAAGAAAGCAGCCTTCCAGGTCAAATGCTGCAAAGATGCCTTATGAATACGCTCGAAAGGAGCACCCATCAGTTTGGTGAGGTAAATGTTAAGCTCCCAGGGAGGCGAAGGGGACCTCACTGGTGGAAACACTTTCTTAAGCCCCTCTAGGAAATCTTTGACCACAGGCAGTTGAAAGAATGAGGTCTGGGTAGGAGACTTTCTATAAGCTGTGATAGCAGCTAAGTGGACCCTGATGGAGGGGTACTTCAGGCCTGACCTTTCCAAGTGCAGTAAGTATGGAAGAATCACTTGCTCTTGACCTTGAGGCGGATCTTGAGCTTTGTTCCTACACCAAACGCAAAATCTCTTCCACTTGAAGGCATAAGACTTTCTAGTGGAGGGCCTCTTTGCTTCTCTAAGAATGTCCATACAGTCAGCCGAAAGGTCTAGATGTCCGTAGTGGATGACTTCAGAAGCCATGCAGTCAACCGGAGAGAGGGGAGGTTGGGATAGAACACTCCCCTCATTCTTGGTCAGTAAGTCCGGGCGGCAGGGCAGCCTCCGGTTGGAACCTCTGACAGTTGGAGGAGATCCGGGCACCACCACTGGCGTGGCCACTCCGGCGCTATCAGGATCATTCTGGTGTTGGTCCTGTAGAACTACTGTATGACCGCCGGGATTAGAGGGAGCGGAGAGAAAGAGTACAGCAATGTCTGCGACCAGCTGATCAAAAGTGCATTCCCCTGTGATCCCTGCTGGAGGAATCTGTACGCGAAGACGGGGCATTTCGTGTTTGCCGCGTCTGCGAACAGATTGATGTCGGCACTCCCCATTGCCGGAAGACCTCCTGAGCGACGTCTTCGTTGAGCACCCAGTCATGCGCTTCTACGAAGTCTCTGCTGAGGCCGCCTGCCTGCACGTTCAGGGTTCTTGGAAGGTGGACTGCGACGATTGAGAGACCTCTCGCCAGCAGCCACTGCCAAAAGGATTGGGCTTCCAGAGACAGGACACGTGACCTGGTGCCTCCTTGCTTGTTCAGATAGAACATAGTTGTTGTGTTGTCTGTCTGAATCTGAATGTGGCTGTATTGAAGAGACGGATACAGGGATTTGAGCACCAGATGGACTGCCCGTAGCTCCAAGAAGTTGATGTGATAACTTCTTTCTGTGTCGGACCAGAGACCTTGTACCTGAAGTTGGCCCATAGGAGCACCCCTGCCTTGCATTGAGGCATCTGTGACCACTGTCTTTGTTGGAGGAGTCTGATGAAAAGGGACCCCTTGCAGCAGGTGAGAACGTTTTATCCACCATCTGATGGAGTCCCTGGCAGCTTGGTGGAGAGAGACGCGATCTTCCCAGCGACCTGACCTCTGAGACCATTGATCTTCGAGTGCTTGTTGTAGAGGCAGCATGAGAAGGTGTGCATTGGGTACAATGTGGATGCACGAGGCCATCGACCCCAGTAGTGAAGACACTTGCCTGGCTGTGGGAAGTGCAGTGTCGAGAAGAGTGTGGCACTTGAGAAGCATTGATGACAACCTCATTTCCGAAGGACACACGCTTGCCTCTGCGGAGTCCAGGGAGGCGCCCAGATAGTGTATCCGTTGAGTGGGGTTGAGGACAGACTTCTTGTAGTTGACTTGCAACCCCAAGGAATGCAGCAGGTTGAGGCAGTATGAGAGATGGCTCTGGAGTAGCACAGGTGTGGAGCTTTTCAGGAGCCAGTCGTCTAGGTAAGGATAGACTAAGATCTTCCGCCTGCGGAGGAAGGCAGCCACCACCGCCATGCACTTGGAGAATGTCCGTGGGGCGGATTTGAGGCCGAACTGAAGCACTCGATACTGGTAGTGGTGACGAGAGACCTGAAACCTGAGGAATTTGCGATGTTTCACTGAGACAGGAATGTGGAAGTAGGCATCCTGCAGGTCGATGGCACACATCCAGTCTCCCTGGTGAATGTGCGGAAAGATTTGATGCAGGGCTAGCATTCTGAATTTTTCCTTTCTGATAAACCTGTTCAGCAGGCGCAGGTCGAGGATAGGTCTGTACTCTTTGGCTACTCCTCGCTTTTGAACTAGGAAGTAGCGGGAGTATACCCCCTGGTTTCTTTGGAAAGGTGGGACCTCCTCTATGGCCCTCTTGGATAGGAGGATAGATACTTCGTCCTGTAAAAGCTGACTTTGAAGTTGAGGAAAGCGCTTCAATTGCGGGGGCACTTGCGAAGGGGGAGACTTGAACCTTAGCAAGTAACCATGCTGCACAATATTCAGCACCCATTTGTCTCTTGTTATGGTTTCCCACTCTTCCAGGTGAAAAATGATACTCCCTCCTACTGGAGTGGCGAACGGGTGCGGAGGAAGCAATTCCTCACTGTTTGGAGGACTGCTTAGTGGTGGACTGTTGCTGCTTGGTGTTCCCTTTTCCTCTGCCACGACCCCTCTGCTGGAATTGGGGCCTCTGCTGGTTCTGGGAGGACCATTGAGGGGTTTGAACCCTCTGCTGGAAGGAACGGACGAAAGCGCTTCCGGTATTCCTTGCGCTTCTCCAGACCTACAGCCTTGACAGTATCCAGCTCTGTCTTCATTTTATTCATTTCCTCATCGGCGTGAGCCCCGAACAAGGAGGAGCCGTTAAATGGAAGATTAAGGATCTTCTTCTGTGCATCAGGCTTGAGGCCTGTTAGGCACAGCCAAGCTGAGCGCTGTGAACAGACGCCATGGGAGTAACCATGAGCGGCGAGACCTGAAGTGTCCGCTGCCGCACTTATATCTTGATTGGCTACTAGCCCACCTTCCAGTCCCAAAGAGACCTTTCATATCACCCGAGAAGGGCTGAGGCACTTGCAATCTTCATGGAAGAAGCGGACGTATTGCACATTTTCCTGCCATAGGAGTCCATCTGCTTACTGTCCTTCTCTAGGGGGACAAAAGATGACACAGACGCTGAGTGAGACCTCATGGCTGCCGCCACAATGACGGAGTCCGCTGGTGGATCAGCTCTGAGAAATAAGGGATCCTCGGCTGGGGCCTTATACTTTTTGGCAATCCTGGATGGTACGGAGCCTACCATAGTAGGGGTGAGGAATGTGGCCATAGCTGGTTCCAAGAGTCCTGGCACCAAAGGAAGCAGCAGTCTAGGAGCTGTGCGATGGTGTAAGGTGTCAAAGATGATCGATGTGGGAACCACAGGGGTATGCAAAGTGATGTTCAGTTTCTGCGCACCCCTACCCAGGACATCTGAGAAGGTCGCGATGTCATCGATGGGAGACACCCGCGATGGAGGAGTCGAGGAGAAGGTCGGAGAATAGTCCCGGACCGAGGACCGATCTTGTACGTCTTCTCTTATGGGGACGGTCGTCATGAGAGCTGCGACGACCCCTGGACCTTGATCGGTGCCTAGAAGGTGATCTCGGTCGTCATGAGAGCTGCGACGACCCCTGGACTGTGATCGGTGCGTGCAAGGCAATATTGGTCTTCTGAGGGGAGACTTGCTTCTCTGAGGAGAGATCCTAGAAGGCGGGTAAGTGCGACAGTATTCCGAACCCGGACTTCTGCAGTCACCTGTCCCAACACCTTCCAGCCAGCGAGGCAACAGACCGTACTTCTCTCCAGTTTTAGGAGATTTCTCAGGTGAAATCTGCACAATATGCAGTCCTTGGGATGATGACTGGTCCCCAGATGACATCTCCTCTGTGGCCACTGCACTTTTGTTCCTTGACGTCGATGAAGTCTGCGTCACCATCGGCGATCGAGGGGATCTGCTATGGGAACGCCGTCCCGCTCTCGACGGTGGTCTCGAAGTCGATCGTCTACGGCGATGTGGAGACGTCGACTTTCACCGTCGGCCTGGTGATCTGGACGTCGATCGCCTACGATGATGGGGCGATCTCGACGTTGACTTCTGCCGTCGACCTGGTGATCTCGACGCCGATCTCCCATGGCGCCGAGTCGACGTCTATCTTCTTGACATCGAGTGTTGGTACTTCGACGAAGCTCTCGACGTCGACAAGCCCACTTGCGGCGAGATGTTCGCCGTCGTGACTCTCGACGCCGACCCCCTCGAGGGTGGCGGAGAGTGTCTCGACGTCGACGGAAGCCTCGACGTCGACGGAGACTTTTCAGGTCTGTCAGGACCCACAGCCTTGGAGCCCGAAGTGATGAGCCTCAACGCCGACTTACTTGCATGCGGTGGAGAATCTCGACGTCGAGATGGTGATTCGTCCCTCGACGCTGAAGAGTGTCTGGGTCTCTTCGACGGCGACTTTGACGGCGAATCTCCTGTTACCTTCTTCTTTGCGGACTCAGGAGAGGTGGTATGTCGCCATTTTCGGTATGGTTTGCTTGAAGAAGGTGGTTTGAAGACTCCATGGTCACCTCCATGATGGCTTTTGTCCTTCTCCAGCTGGGCATGAAATTTTATGCGCTCTCTGTCACGCAGAGTCCGCCTGGAAAATTTAAGGCAGTGGGGACACTGGTCAGGATTGTGTGAGGATGGAAGACACACAATACACACAGAGTGTGGATCTGCCATTGCCATCTTATTGCCACAGGAATGGCATTTCCTGAATAAGGGAGGCATTCGGACTGGAAAAAATTAGTGATGGACCAAAAAACCAGTAGCATAAGCCTTTAGGAGTCAGAAAATGTTGAGTTTTCTGAGAAAATATCAAATAAATCACATTCAGTCAAAAAACTGAAGAGCTCAAGCTCCAGTATCCTCATAGAAGGAGCCGGAAAAATGAACTGACCTAACTGCCACCTGTGGTGCATCATGGGAACAAGGGGTCTCCTGTAGGTCTTAAAGGCACGGTACCCCTACTCTAATGCCTTAAAGGCAAGGTGTCAGTTTTCTTTGTTTCTTAGTACTCTGCTGGAGCCTACAGGCAAATGCCTGCAATTACAAGTTTGCTTTAAGGCAATAAAGCATTATTGTATGACAATTGTTTAGTGCTTCCTTTTTTCCTTATGGGTTGGGGGTACTACAATGCAAACCTATGTAATTTCAGCATTTTGGCCATGTTTGAAACATTTTAGGCTGCATGTATATGTTTTCACATATGCACGTATATATATGTATTTTCTAAATGCTCCGTGATCCCGCAAATGGGCGGGGATTATTCATAGATTAGGACTATTGATGAGTATCCCCTGGATGAGAACCTTAGTTTACAACCGCAATTCGACATCAATGATTTTCAAAAAGCATATTTATACTAGTAAATAAATATGCTCACATCTACAATCTGAAGAGTTATGCCAAAATGATATGTGAGCAAATGTAATCACAGGTCTGGGGATACTTACAGATTGGGTATATAAACGTACTCTCATATTTGTCGGTATTCACAAAACGTTTGTGTGTTGCACCATGAATCTGGTCAGAGAGTTACTTTTTTTACCTAGGAGAAGAATGGTTACATACTAGTAGTCCTGGTTTTGCATCACAGGAATCTTTCTTTGAAGTCATAAACATTATACTAATTCCCTTATGCGTTTAAGGACCCTGGATCAAATCTTTAAAAATATATTTCTAATATTTGTCCATAATTCATCAGATATGGTGGAGACTTTCTGGAAACCTATCTTAGCAAGGTTTTCTGGATTCCAGACTTTTAAAATCATGATAAAACAAACCTTTTCTAAGGCGACATTGTAGTACCTATGGTTAAAAATGTCAGTGTAACATATAAGCAGTGAGGAAAAGTGAAGCCTGATAGGCTTGCACTGAATTTTGATTTTATAAAGCACAAATACCCATGGGTGTCCTGGTACTGCAGACTGCTAAAGAAGGACATTACATAAATAGATAGTATCACAAATTGTTATTGGAACAAATGTGCTTTCAGGACTTTACATAAGAATAAATGTGGATCCAAAACCGATTAGAAAAAAAAGAGTTCCAGACTTTTGCAGTAATCACCAAGAAGGAGTACCCTCCCAGGTTGGCTCTCCAAAACGTAGGGACAGAAACCAAAGAGGAAATGGTAGAGAGTAGAGGCCTGGAACGGATATATCTCAGGAAAAATGCACAGATTTAGTTCCTGTTGAGTGGACTGCCTTGTGGCAAAACCTGTATAAGCATTTGCCTCACACAGAGTCAGTTATTTTTCGAGGAATATTGGACAAGGTAAATGAATCGTAATATGTTATCAATAATGCTCAGTTGCAAAAACATCAGGAGAAGGGAGATGTAGAGTTTATTTCTTGTTTGCCCAGTAGAGATGTAATCGACAGATAGATAGGCCTTGAAGTATATGACCATAATTAATGACGAGCAGGTTGGACTTGCATACTGGTTTTGTTTTTAGGAAACTGACACAAGGAATCCTATTATTTCATCTAAAGAATGCAAGCATGCTCTGCTAGTGTTGATGGTTTATTAAAGTATATTTGAAGAGTGATAATCTGGATGTTTTGGAATTCTAGGAGTACTTTTGTGATAAATGATTGGAAGGCTCTCAAAACCAATTTGTTAGTACAGAATACAATGTACGGCTCCATGGAGAATTATGCCATTATTATTATTATTATTATTATTATTTATCATGCAAACTTTAAGGGCTGGCGTGATTGCTATGAGGAAGGCAGTCTTCCATGACAAATGCTGTAATGAATCACTATGAATTGGTTTGAACAGTGGGCACACTGATCTGGTCAATACCAAAATCAATTCCCGGGAGGAGATGGAGATCTATTACCTTCCTTAGGCACTTAAGGAAGTCTTTGATGACGGGTCTCCTAAAAAGGTGATAGAGTCGTAGCTTTTTGTTGACACAATATACAAAATTTACTCCATTTACAGGAATAGCATGCCCTAGTAGAGTGAAGCTTAATTTCCTTTAATGTGCCTGATTGAGGAGGATTTAGATGACCATATTGTCAGAGGTCAGGAGCCATGCTGCCAAATTCAATTACGTTAGATTTAGGGGGAACAGTTGGCCCGACACAGAGTCAACAGATTCAGTTCACAAGGCAACCTCTTGTAAGGTCTGAGTGAAATGTGCAAATGATCCACACACCGCCACTGCTTTACCCGGTCCAGAGCAATGAGTATCATTGATGCCTGACAATTTCGGAGTTTCAGGATGGCTGCAAGAATCAACGGAATTGCAGGAGAAGCCTCCAATGTTCCCGTCAAAATAATAAAAATGCTATTGACGAATGACCGGGTGTCTGGTAGTTTTGGAATGAAGACTTGACATTTTTAGCTTTCGGATGTTGCAAAACAGTCTACCTCTGCAAGCCCCAATCTATGAAGATTCAATATAATAATTTGTTGCCCATGGCCTATTTTGATTTCTATTTAAAGAACTGACACAGGAAGTCTGGTTGATGACTGACGGTTCATAGCAAGTAAACTGCTTTCAGAGACAGGTCTCTAGTCAAGTCCTCACCAAATGCTTTGAGATTCCATGGAAAGAAGTCAAGCTCTCGTGCCTTGAGGAAGTACATTGTTACTGTATTTACTATTTGTCTGAGAACTGTGTTCACTGTTACAGCAGCCAGAAGTCCTTGAGATCTAAATGGACTGCTCTCAGCAGATTGATGTGAAACATGGCCTCTTTCTTAGACCATTGACCTTGTACTACCAAAACGACTGGATGTGCTCTCCATCCAGTGGGAGTAGCATCTATGACAATCATCTGAACTGCTGGTCCCTCTGAAAAGGGAAGTAATTTCTGCACCACTGTGACAGGAAATGTCTTGCAGAGGTTGTGAGTTGCAGTTTTTCTTCCCAACTGTTGCCATTTAGGTTCAATTAAACTTGTGTTTAAAGCATGGCTTATCTGTTGAGTTCAATATGTGTGCAGTAAATGCAATAATCTTATCTTTTTTGATTCTCTGTTAGAACACAGTAATATTTCTGTATTTGCTTAATGTTGATCAGTACTGTAATATTTCCTCTTAAGGTAATGCATGACAGAAAGTATGCTTTACCTTCAAGAAGACTTGAAAGTGGTTAAAACAACTGAAACAAGGAAATAGAATATTTTTCAGTGATAAATATATTTGTTTGAAGAAACAATGAATAGTAGAACAGTTGCATTTTTTCTCTAACGTGATTATTGGGAGTTTGCTGCAATTTCAGGACTAGCCAACAAGCAGACAAGATTGTGAGTGTAGCAACTGTTGCAGTTAATATTGAAATCCTGCATGAAGAAGAAGCTACTTACCTTCGTAATCTCAATGTGGAAGACAGTCTTCAAAATTAGGAGATGCAGCGAGAGAACATATAAATGAGAAACGTCAAGACCAATTTAAGGTCACACAGTGGCATCACAAAGGCCTTGTGGAGGGATCAAGTGGGTCAAACCTTTGCTAAATTGCATTCACAACAGGTGACTTAACACAAACGTTTGGTTGATAAACATAGAAGGGCCACAAATGACCTTTAATAGGGTCCACTGCAAGACCTTGCTGGGTTAAAGATAAAAGAAACAAAAGGAAGTCAGACAGCTTCACTTGTAATGGATCAGACTTAGATGTTATGTGTGTTGGAAGCTGGTTCTGTATACACTAGTCCAAAGTAAGGTATAGTGTGAACAGAGTCCAGTGGATCCCCAGAGGCTTTACAGAGGCTAACGAAGATAATACTAAATGGTCTCTTTTGTGTTAGTGTGGTCGAGCAGTTAAGCTTATCAGAGGGCTGTGTCAAACACTTGTTGTATACACTCAGGCAAGAAATAATTACACACACTCAATGAGTTAATCCGAAACCAATTGTTTGTAAAAATATTACTTTTTGAATGTTTTGTTACATGTAACATAAGATACTTTGTTGCAATAAAATGGGGCATTTTTCAAACAGTTACCTATGGAAGAAAAACAATCATGCAATTTCACAGGTAAAGTACACGACTTACAAACCCAGTCTTCGGGTTTTAGGACCAACACTGTGCAAGGGTCAGGTAAATGTAGAGACTGCACCACCGGCAGCACTGGGGCAGCCGGGTGCAGGGGTCATATTCGGTCACTGGGCCCAATGATAGTCAATGGAGACTGGGGGCACGCAAAGCGGTGCCGGTTGCAGGTGGGTAAAATCAGAATTGGGGTTCAATCTCCAGGGGGTTAGGACCAGCACTAGGAGGGGGCCACGAGACAGCACCAAACACACACCCTCAGCAGCACAGAGGCGGCTGGGTGCAGAGTGCCAACACAGCGTAGGCGCCCAATTTAAAGCAATGAAGATTGAAGATCTTGGACAAAGGCTGGAGGCTCGGACCAGAAGGCTGGATGAACAGAACCGATGGCTCTTGGGATGTTGAAACGCACCTGGGCACCAACGGTCGGGCTCCCCAAGGTCGGGGGTGCAGGGGTGTCTTTTGAGGTCAGAAGATCCTTTCATAAAAACAGGAAGAGTGAGAGAGAAGCAGAGATTCATTCAACTTCCCGAACTAGTACTTGAATAATCAAGATGAATGAATCACTTAGGTTGTTTTTCAGAGGCTCTTGGAAATGTTTGATGAAGACCCTCAGCCACACTGTCACAGAAGTGGTATATCTTGGTTCTCTGCTTATTTGATTAAGTGGGGTGAATCATCATAGGGTCTTGGCACCTGAGTGTCCCGTTCGCCAGGTGTTCATCATCCTCCACCAGGAAGGAGACTGGTGTGCGACAGTCGTGAATGGGAAGAGCGTTGGAATAAAAAATTATTACAAACATCTTCTCTTTTGTGTAGTTTGTTTTTATTTTCACAGGGGAGGGATAAGGTTAAAAAAGTGGGCGGTGCTTAATTGGATGATTATAGGTCCAATGTACCTGGTGAATGGTCGTTTGACAAGTTTCAGCCTCTGACGCCCATATGGGTCGGATGGCTCAAAAATTTCCAAGTGATTCTGGAAAACGACCTAGGTGATTATTTAAGTCAGAAGATCCTTACCTGAGCCAGTCGTGGTTAGAGGACCCTTTGTGTTGGGGCTGCAAGCGTCGTCGTGGAGTCCAGGAATGGTCACTCTGAGATAGACTCGAGCTCAGGACTGCCGGGGAATCTTCTTAGCACCGGTGGGCCACTTGGACTCGGGCCGGAGACGTCAGGTGCAGAGCTGGGTTCAGAGGGCTGACTGTGTGGTTCGGCAGGGCACTGGAGCTCTTCTTGTTGGTTTCTTTGTGGACTGGACTGCTGTTATCTGGAGTTTTTAGTCTTTAGGGAAGGCAACCAGTCCTCCTAGGGTTGTGAAGGTCGCTCGGCCTGCAGGACGAGTAACATTTTGGAACAGGTTACTTTGAGGGCTACATATAGTCAAGTAGAGCTGGGGCTGAGTCAGTTGTCGTCTGGAAACTTCACTTCTGCACAGCTCTTCGGTCCTTCTTCTTCTTTAGGTCACCAGGAATCTGAGCATCAAGGTTCAGAGGTGACCCTAGATACTCAATTTAGGAGTGTTACAGTTACTGGCAGGTAGTAGTCAATGGGCTACTTATCTTTAGAGTGTCTACACACTTTGTATGTCCACACCCTTTGGGGAGGGGGCATACCCCTAATCCTATTGGCCTAAGTCCTCCTCACCAATATGGAGGATTTTCAAAGGAGGGGGTCACTTCAGCTCGAGGCACATTAGGGGCGGTCCTGGCTGAGAGGGGACACACATTTCCCGATTACTAATTTTTCCGCCTATCTTGCCGCCAAAACTGGGGATTGGTCAGGGGGCGGGCCTCTTCACTAGCTGGAGAGGACATGGCTAGCATAACAAAGGGAAGGAAGCCTTTGAGGCTCACCACCCTTGAATACTGTTCCTGCTTGGGGGTAGGTGTGAAGCACCTCCACCCAGAGCAGGCTTTGTTTCTGAACCACGAGAACACAAGGCGCCCACCTCAGGGGGTCAGAAACATGTCTGGAAGTGGCAGGCTGGTGCAGACCAGTCAGCTACACACTAGCGGTTGGTTAGGTTTTCAGGGGGCACCTCTGAGGTGCCCTCCGAGTGCACTGATTAATGAATGCTACACTGGCATCAGTGTGGGCTCATTAATCTGAGATGTTTGGTACCAAACATCTTGGGAATTGGTGAAGCCATCATGGAGCCATGGAACTTGTATTGACAAGCTCCCACCCCATGTAATCGGTATGGCTTCACCATGCACTTATAATGTCTAAGAATAGACATGCTCAGGCAGTTATGCCCTCTCCAGCGGTATAGTGTACACTGTATTAGGGCTGTAAGGCCTGCTAAGGGGATTACTTACCTATGGCTCTGGCAGTGCTGGCAGGTCTGACACACAGGGAGTGTGCCAGGTCGACTCTTCATCTTTAGTTGCACCAAAACACGCAGGCTGCAGTGGCAGTGTGCATGTGTTTGGTGAGGGGTGTCTTGGGGTGGCATAATACGTGCTGCAGCCCTTTGAGATCCTCTCTGGTAACAAGGCCCTTGGTACCACTGGCACATTTTACAAGGGACTTACATGTGGGCCAGAGGTGTGCCAATTGTAGAAACAAAGGCACAGTTTTGGGAAAGAACACAGACACTGAGAAACTGATTAGCAGGGACCCAGTGCACATTCAAAGTTGCATTCCGAGTCAGGCACAAAGTGGGGGGTAACGAAGCCAAAAGGAGCACTTTCCTACACAATGTATTTGTAAAATGCACTATCACCCGCAACAGTATACTGGTGCTAAGCAGGTGTGCGTTCCAGGCCCTGCCTATGGTAGGTTGATTAATTGAAAATCCAGGAATTCAGCTTCTTACAGAATTAGAAGAAGAGAGGATGAGACTGATGTGGAGTGAGAGACCGTGGAGAACCACAGTTACACCCAGGGTCTGGCCCGGGGAGGGAACTAGAGGCGTTAGGGCACTAAAGAACGGTCAGCCTCCAACCAAAGCTATGAACCACAGAAAGGACAGTCCCTAGTTGTGTCTTAAGAGATGCCCAATTTAGTGGGGGCAAATCACAAAAATTGACGGACTGGCATCACACACCACCAGGTGTCATGCTTCATCATCTGCCAGTCCTCGCCCTCTAAAAACCGCGTTTGATAGAGGGCGGGCATACACCTGAAGACAGGGATGCACTTCTAGACTAAGTGGGGGCCCAAACAAAAAAAGGAGTGAGTGAATTTAAAAACCATCATAGTATACCTGAACAATTTTTATTCTATGGGGTTACTATGTGGGATTAAAATATATAAGTGCGGTGAGTGGGGACCTTATCATCCCGTCGCCGCTGTGAATCAGTGATTGTTAATAGGGGGTCAACATGTTTCTGCCTGTATTGTCCACTTGGGTACGTGGCATTCGTCAGGACCTTAAATATTGGGCTCCAATCTTACCACTGGGGGCGTAGGCCTATAGCCAGCTGCCACCTGTTTAGAGAAACCTGTAAGAGAGAGGGGGTGAGACAAACATAAAATACTCAAACTGGTTGTCATTCGGTAGACCTTGATGTGTCACAGTCACGCTCCATACTTACTGCTCTCTCCTAAAGTGAAAAGGTGAAAAATGTATATGAGTGTCAGGCATCTGTGTTCACAAGTCTTACCCTATTGGAAAAACCTATTTGCCCCATGGGAGAGGTAGGGGGGAAATCCTTGTGGCCACATTCTGGTGGGAGACGATAAAGGATGAAGACAAAAGGGTTAAAAACCAGACTGGTTGGGAAGGTATATCAAAGATACTGAATTAGTTAGCAGAAAAAACCGTCAGGGCGTGCTTGGTCTACTATAGTTTCAACCTGTTGGAAGAAGAAATCAGAACAATGACTTACAGTTCAAGGCGTACTCCCCGCTAGAAAACCTAGTGCTGCATGCGTCTAGCCTCCTACCCGGTGACATTAAGTGTAGTGCGCAGCAAGCTTTTATACTGTTGGGTGGGGTCGTGGCATGCGATATGGGTTTCAGGTGAGCGTGGCGCACAGTGATGATGCTGCATTTCCTGTGTCCTGAGCGAAGCATGCAGAAAGGACTGCACGGTGCCTGTTTGTTGCCTGACCCTCGTTGGGGTGTGTCAGCACATGGCGCTGCTCTATGACACGCCGCTTCCTGTGTCCCGTCATTACCTCAGATGATTGCCTGGGGTGGGGCGGGACCAGCTGTGGTCCAATGAGAGCGCCTGCCATAGTTTCTGGAGATATTTAACGTGTGTAGACAAGTTATATAGAAATATGGGGAACATGTGCCCTGCTCATGAGTATTATTTCATGACGGGAGCAGTTACGAGTATTTACACAGAAGAAAGGAAGAGAAAACAAACCCAGATTGTTTACAGTCAGGGTGGCGGTGTGGTTAAACCTACAATTAGTGCACAAGTTGATTTGACAGCTACCGCATGATTGCTGATCAAGATGATTCTAGTTTTAGGGAGTAAGGGAAACTGCGTGTAGCTCTATTCACATGTATTACTGTGTCTATTGTTTGTGTTTTTGTCTTTATAATGGGTACTGTTAAAGTGTATGTTTTAGTGAGCGCTAAGGGAAGTTACTTCATTTGTAGCCATGGGATATCATCGTTCAATCCGTTTTTCCATGTCCCAAGGCGAAACACCCAACGCTGTTCTCTAACATGTAAGACATGTGAGAGGCAGCCATTGCGCTTCTGTACTACTTCCAGTACCGTCCATCTTAGATCTTTATCAGAGTGTTCTTTCTCAAGGAAGTGTTTTGTTAATTTGGTGTTATCTTTCTTCCTACTGATAGTGCTCCGGTGCTCACTAATTCTGATCTTTACACACCTAGTAGTCATGCCAACATACATGAGTTGGCAAGGGCATTTGAGTAGGTACACTACATTTTCTGTGTTGCAGTTAGAGAAGTTCTTCTGAGTCCATGGGCGCTCAGTACCTATGTCCACTTCTTTTGTGGTGGCCGTGAATTGGCATGATACGCAATCGCCACAGGGGTAATGTCCAGTTGGTCGTTGGTGGCCCCATAGTGTCAGTTGGTTGTCATCTGTAGCGGCTGGTGGTTTTGTATGGACTAGTTCATCCTTGATGTTCCTACTGCGTTTGTACGCAAATAGGGGTTGGGTCCAGACTTTGTCGCTGGTGTTTAATATGCGCCATTTCTTTTGAATAATGTTCTGAATTTTGTTGGACGCTGGGGTAAAGGTGGTGACACACACCATCCGGTTCGCCGGCTCCTTTGGCGTATTTTCTAAAAGAGCTGCCCGGTTGTTGTTTCGAGCTCTTTTTTTGGCATTCTTGACCAATTTTTTGGGGTAATTTCTTGCTCTGAGTTTCATTTCCAGGGTGTCTGCTTGTTCATGAAAGTCTAAAATTTCTGAACAATTTCTGCGGATGCGCAGAAATTGCCCTACCGGGAGGTTTTGTCTTAGGGCTTTGGGATGGAAGCTTTCAAAAAGCAGAAGGCTGTTTTTGTCGGTTGCTTTGTTGTGAACTCTTGTGCGTAGGCCTTCTGAAGATAGGTTGATTTCAAGGTCCAGGAATATTGCTCTTTCTTTGTCGATGGTATGTGTGAATCTCAAATGTGGATCAATGCTGTTTACCCATTCCACGAATGATTGTGCTTCTTCATTGGTACCCCTCCAGACGATCAGAACGTCGTCGATGTACCTCTTCCACATTTTGATTTGATCAAGGTAGGGGTTGGTTCCCTTAAAGATATGGTCCTCCTCAAATTGGTGTATGTAGAGGCATGCCAGACTGGGAGCGAATGTGCTCCCCATTGAAGTACCTTTGATCTGGTGGTATATCACGTCCTTGAATTCAAAAAAGTTCTCACATAGTGCCATTTCTGCGCAGTCCATTATGAAGTGTTGTGGTGTGACATAGTTCCAATCTTGGTTTAGAATTATTTGCTCTACCACTTGTAAAGTGCGCTCCTGTGGTATACTGGTATATAGCGCTTCAATATCCATGGTGACCAGGGTGTCTTCCATATGATTGATAGGCATGTCACGTAGGAGACAGAGAACATCCTTGGTGTCCCGTAGGTAGGTTCTTGAATTTTGGACAATAGGTCTCAGGAACCAGTCACAGAACTGGGAGAGGGGTTCTAATATGGAACCGATCCCTGAGACTATGGGTCTTCCTGGTGGTGGGACCCTGTTTTTATGTATCTTCGGCAGGGTATAGAACCTGGGCATCCTAGGGTTCTCATTAATGAGGAAGTCTGCTTCATGTTGTGTAATCCAGTTGTTGGCGGTGGCTTCTACCACGATGGACTTTATTTTGGTCATTAGGCGTCCAGTAGGGTCCGTCTGATAAACCTCATAGCTGGTTGCATCGGCTTATAGTCTCAGGCACTCTTGATCGTATGCGTTTGTGTCCAGGATCCCTGTGGCCCCACCTTTATCCGCTGGTTTAATCGTGATGTCTCTGTTGGTTTTGAGATTTGACATCGCAGATTTTTCTTCCCGGGTTAGGTTTTGGAAGCCTTTTAGATTGTGAAAATCGATCTTTTCAATTTCTGCCAATACTGCCTGTTCAAAAGCCAGAACCTGGCATGGAATGGATTGTATAGGTGGGCAAAAGGTAGATTTATTTCTTAGATCAGTATGTCCATCGTCCTTCGGTTTGTTTATTTCAGAGTCTCCAAAGAAGGCCCTGAGTCTGATTTTCCGAAAAAAATGTGCCATTTCGGTATGTAGGGTAAATGGATCATTTTGGGGAGTGGGTACAAAGCCTAAACCTTTCTGTAGTACTGATTGTTCAGGTCCTGATGGTTGGTAATTACTCAGGTTCACTATGTTCGTGTCTGTTTGCTCGTTGAGGCTGTGGTGCCTTTGCCCCTGCTCCTTGTTACTGCGCCTAGTTGGTCTTCCGCGGTTTCCTCCCAGTGTACTCTTGGTCCTCTCCATTGGTTCTGTTTTCCTCTGCCTCGTCCCCTGCCCCTGGATAAAAAAGGTTGTGGGCCGGGATAATAGCCAAAGTTCGGCGGATAGAACGGTGGTTGCTGCCAAAATCCATACGGATTCATTGGAGGGGCGTACATCTGTTGGTTATGGTGTGGTCTTTGTTGTTGACCTTGGTTGGTAGTACCTCCATTGTCTTCTTCGCCGCTTTCTGATGTACTGCGCTCATCTCCTGAACTGAAAGTCCAGTTCAGGGGAGTTGGACGGGGGCGTTGTTGCTGCTGTCGTCTCCTTGTAGGTTGGGGTTCTGGAGCCTTGTCGTAGTACTCATCAGTCGTATAGGGGTAGACTGTATCCCTATTGAATTTCAAGACATCCTTTTGAAGTTTGGTAATCTTGGACTGGGTGAGGAATTTCCGGTATTCTTAATGGTCGTTATTGATATCGTCTAATTTTTTCTTAAAGATTTTGATATCAATAGTCGTTTTAAGTCGACTCTCGCTCTGCTGGATCTCAACAAGAAGGGCATCCGCCAGTTGTCTTGCTGTGTTAATAATGAGCGCCAGCCAGTCCTTGGTACATTTCCAGGCTATACCGGACCAGTTGATCCCGAATTCTTTATTGTTCAGAAAGAGTCTGGGTTCGTTGGTGACTATCAGGCCCCTGGGAGCGGTGTTCTTCCTCAGGTATTCGGTCATAAAAGCTCCATGAAGAGCTGTTCTTATCTGTTCTTTCTTCTTGGTTGTTAGAGCTTCCCATTCGAGAGAGTTTTTTACGGTGCATGCTACTACTGTTTCTGCCAGTAGTGAGGGGGTTCTCAGTATTTCTGTAAAGGTGTCTTCGTCAAACATGACTTCCGTCTCCATTATTAAGGAGGTGGATTGTGGCTACACCACGGACTTCCAATGTAATTATAGTATATGGGACGTTTGGCTTTTATCCAATACAGTCCTCGAAAGACTCCCAGTTGTGGAGTAGGCCCTAGTTAATGTTCCCACAGCCAAGAGGCTGTACAAAGCAAAGAACCACAGTTACACCCAGGGTCTGGCCCGGGGAGGGAACTAGAGGCGTTAGGGCACTAGAGAACGGTCAGCCTCCAACCAAAGCTATGAACCACAGAAAGGACCGTCCCTAGTTGTGTCTTAAGAGATGCCCAATTTAGTGGGGGCAAAACACAAAAATTGACGGACTGGCATCACACACCACCAGGTGTCATGCTTCATCATATGCCAGTCCTCGCCCTCTAAAAACAGAGTTTAATAGAGGGCGGGCATACACCTGAAGACAGGGATGCACTTCTAGACTAAGTGGGGGCCCAAACAAAAAAAGGAGTGAGTGAATTTAAAAACCATCATAGTATACCTGAACAATTTTTATTCTATGGGGTTACTATGTGGGATTAAAATATATAAGTGCGGTGAGTGGGGACCTTATCATCCCGTCGCCGCTGTGAATCAGTGATTGTTAATAGGGGGTCAACATGTTTCTGCCTGTATTGTCCACTTGGGTACGTGGCATTTGTCAGGACCTTAAATATTGGGCTCCAATCTTACCACTGGGGGCGTAGGCCTATAGCCAGCTGCCACCTGTTTAGAGAAACCTGTAAGAGAGAGGGGGTGAGACAAACATAAAATACTCAAAATGGTTGTCATTCGGTGGACCTTGATGTGTCACAGTCACGCTCCATACTTACTGCTCTCTCCTAAAGTGAAAAGGTGAAAAATGTATATGAGTGTCAGGCATCTGTGTTCACTCTGACATTCATGTGAAACAAATATAGAAGTCTTACCCTATTGGAAAAACCTATTTGCCCCATGGGAGGGGTAGGGGGGAAATCCTTGTGGCCACATTCTGGTGGGAGACGATAAAGGATGAAGACAAAAGGGTTAAAAACCAGACTGGTTGGGAAGGTATATCAAAGATACTGAATTAGTTAGCAGAAAAAACCGTCAGTGCGTGCTTGGTCTACTATAGTTTCAACCTGTTGGAAGAAGAAATCAGAACAATGACTTACAGTTCAAGGCGTACTCCCCGCTAGAAAACCTAGTGCTGCATGCGTCTAGCCTCCTACCCGGTGACATTAAGTGTAGTGCGCAGCAAGCTTTTATACTGTTGGGTGGGGCCGTGGCATGCGATATGGGTTTCAGGTGAGCGTGGCGCACAGTGATGATGCTGCATTTCCTGTGTCCTGAGCGAAGCATGCAGAAAGGACTGCACGTTGCCCGTTTGTTGCCTGACCCTCGTTGGGGTGTGTCAGCACATGGCGCTGCTCTATGACACGCCGCTTCCTGTGTCCCGTCATTACCTCAGATGATTGCCTGGGGTGGGGCGGGACCAGCTGTGGTCCTGCCATAGTTTCTGGAGATATTTAACGTGTGTAGACAAGTTATATAGAAATATGGGGTACATGTGCCCTGCTCATGAGTATTATTTCATGACGGGAGCAGTTACGAGTATTTACACAGAAGAAAGGAAGAGAAAACAAACCCAGATTGTTTACAGTCAGTGTGGCGGTGTGGTTAAACCTACAATTAGTGCACAAGTTGATTTTACAGCTACCGCATGATTGCTGATCAAGATGATTCTCGTTTTAGGGAGTAAGGGAAACTGCGTGTAGCTCTATTCACATGTATTACTGTGTCTATTGTTTGTGTTTTTGTCTTTATAATGGGTACTGTTAAAGTGTATGTTTTAGTGAGCGCTAAGGGAAGTTACTTCATTTGTAGCCATGGGATATCATCGTTCAATCCGTTTTTCCATGTCCCAAGGCGAAACACCCAACGCTGTTCACTAACATGTAAGACATGTGAGAGGCAGCCATTGCGCTTCTGTACTACTTCCAGTACCGTCCATCTTAGATCTTTATCAGAGTGTTCTTTCTCAAGGAAGTGTTTTGTTAATTTGAGAAGATTTGTTTTGTTAATTGGAGAAGTGTGGCTCAATGGTTGGAGTGGCAGACCCTGATGCAGAGGTCTGGCCCGGGACCAGGGTTCAATTCCCCGCCTCGGCGGGTCTCGGGCTCAAAATTCCACGGACCTGACAATTCTCGCCTCGGTGCCTATTCCAATCATGGAGTCCCACTCTGCAACTCTGGGCAATAGCTTGCTTAATCTCCACAACAGCCCCACAACGCTAAGGATGCTTGGCCTCCACCTTGGGGGTGCCCAGGAGTGGACACCTCACAGGGAAAGCCAGGATGGGTTCCACAGCGGTATTCGTACAAGCGCCTTGAGACCCTTGCGGGTGAGTAGTGCGCTATACAAGTATCAATTTACATTTATTTACATTTTAATTTGGTGTTATCTTTCTTCCTTCTGATAGTGCTCCGGTGCTCACTAATTCTGATCTTTACACGCCTAGTAGTCATGCCAACATACATGAGTTGGCAAGGGCATTTGAGTAGGTACACTACATTTTCTGTGTTGCAGTTAGAGAAGTTCTTCTGAGTCCATGGCCGCTCAGTACCTATGTCCACTTCTTTTGTGGTGGCCGTGAACCCCAACCTACAAGGAGACGACAGCAGCAACAACGCCCCCGTCCAACTCCCCTGAACTGGACTTTCAGTTCAGGAGATGAGCGCAGTACATCAGAAAGCGGCGAAGAAGACAATGGAGGTACTACCAACCAAGGACAACAACAAAGACCGCACCATAACCAACAGATGTACGCCCCTCCAATGAATCCGTATGGATTTTGGCAGCAACCACCGTTCTATCCGCCGAACTTTGGCTATTATTCCGGCCCACAACCTTTTTAGGTCTCGCCTGGCGAACGCAGCGCGAAGCGCTGCTATCGCCAGCGAGATCTATTGTTGCTGACTTGCCTCGGAAGCGGGACAGGAGATGTGCACGTGCAGGCTCTTGGCAGATTTGAATTGGTGTACGCGCTTACAGCCACGCAGCGTGCACATCTCCTGTCCCCCTTCCGACCACGTCAGCCCTGTTGGAGCGGCCCGCTGCAAGACGGGGCCGCTCATAATGCTAAAAGGACGCTGTGCCTCGATCAGGCACCAACAATAGCCCACACGGAGCCCCCCAGCCCTTCTTCACTCACCGGGCTGCTCTTCTGGGGGGGCTCCTCCTCGCGGCTGCAGCACTTCTCTTGCGGGGCTTCCCTGCACTCCCGGGAGCCCCGCGCTGCCGTGGGCAGCCTCGGCCGCCGCAGTCTTCACCCGGGCCCCCTCCTGGGACCCGGGGCTTCGCTCCACTCCGGTCGCCACCGCGGGGCACTCCCTTCAGCATGGGAGCCCCGCGTTAGCATGGCACGCCGTTTCTCTTCCTGCCGGAGCAGGCCCCGCCCACGTCCCGGGCAAGGGCGCCTGACTTCCGGCTTGTTCTTCTGTCCGACTGAACTAGCGATCTGTTCTGCAATGTTGTGAAGCGCCACAGAAAGGGCTTCAGGGCGCTAAGGGATGGCGTATGTTGGCCGGGGCAGCTGCAGCGGGATGGGACACGGAAGGTAAACAACTTTTTCAAGGTTTGCTGGGGGGAACGTCATTAATGACTGCGGCATTCAGACTAGTGGTCGCCCATTCGTGCACTTTGAAAGTATGCAGGGTGCCATGGTGGACTGTGTTTTTTGGGAGGGGCAGTGGTTCATGCCCCTCCCCAAAAGATAAAACCATGCGGAGGGGAATAACGCTGAAGAGGGCCGTGCCTGTGCGAGATAACAGCGGGAGCGTACTTCGATGTATCCTAGCCTTTTGAGAACATCCGTGACACTATGGGTCTTTAATGGTCGAAAAGGTAATGGATGAACAATCCTCCACGCTGTTAAAAAAGTAATAACATATTAGAACAGTCACCACCTTTTTTCCTTCTACCCATAACAAATAGTATTCCTGCCGGGAAGCGCCATGCTTGGGTCTTAAAAGCGGACTTTTGAACAAGCGCTGCTGAGTGGTTAATGCAGGTATACATCCACATGTGTGCCCAAAACATTACTTATGTTCCAGCAAAGCACTCCACGGGAGGCCAGGGGGCCACCCCTCTCGATACATGAATCGGGCATAATGTGTACGTTAGCGTTAAGGGAGAATGGCTGCAGCCATGCTGGTAATATCCTTGGCGATCCAGGGGGCGCTGTAAAGGTGCTGCTGAGAGGGTGCTGCGTAGGATGGATAGTGGAAATTTAAAACACCAGCAGGTACTGGCTGCACACTTCGATGGGGACTGTAGGGGAGTGGCTGTTTACCTTCTCAAAACTCACAGCTTCCCAGAGGACTCCTCTAGGGGCGTCTTTCCATGGCGTGACAGGCATTCTCACACGGAAACTGCAAGCTATCTTCCTTTTTTCACCTCCTTACACAAAACACTTATCGCTCACACATCTACAAACCGCCCCTACTAACCACAGCGCTTCACATATTGCTAACACCACCTGCCCCCAAGCCACAGCATAGCCCGCCGGCGCCTCCTCTACTATCACACCCACACTGCGAGCTCCACCCTCCGCAAATGCATCACAAGCCATTGCCCACCCACCTCCGTGAACATAACTGGCACTGACAGCCCTTCTCTCACACATTATGCCAGCCTCCTACTGCGCATACTCAAACAACTTGTGCGCATACTTAAACAACGCATCTTCCTCAAGCCACAACCCCTCTTCCCACCTACCCAGCCCTTCCACTTTTACTCCACACCACTGTCTTTTCCAGCCTCTTTTTACCCTCTAACCTTGCATCCTACAGCGCAACACCCACGGAACTACTCGCCCACCTCCTATGCACTCATCAAGGAGTAACCCATGGTGAAATTTTCTTTTCTACACTTCATCGTAGTTGCAGCTTTCTATACATATATTGGTCTGTGGTTTAGGAAAGTAAATGAGCAAGAGTTACACTGGTGTGAGTGAATGTATGGCATTATCATTCATAAAACTGAGCTCCTTTTACCTTTTGGCGCACTGATGAATTATTAATGGTCCAGAGTAAACTGGGTTTTCGTTTTTATTTAACGCACAATATATTGCTGCACTTTAAAAAAATATATTTCGCTGCAGATCAGGGCAACAAGCAAATGGGTCAGATTTGTTGAACGAAAATGTTCCTTGGGACATCAAACATATGTAGTGGGGTGCTGGGTGCTTACCACTGCAAGCACGAATCAGTCTGTTCTGCTCTTTTCTTGAGACCACGAATAAACTAGGATGATACATTTGTTTTGTCTAATTTGGCCCTATTCCTGCTGATAAGGAAGACACTTGCTCAGAAATTATGCACACAAAATTTAGACTTCAGTGATGGCAAACTATGCTGCTGTAAGAAGAAGCAGTTAACGTAGTAAAGAACCTTCATCACCTGCAGGATGCCAGGGGTCGTTTGCATTTGCAGTTCACAACAGGAATTACGTTTTTTTTTTTTACATTGTAGGGCCATTTTATGGGATTTTGTGTATATTTGGAAGTCAGCACAAGGACCTTGGAGTATTTGCAATGCAATAGGTCTCGTATTTGCGAGACGTTTTTGGCTTTGTAAATGCCAATGCCTTTTATGTATGTGTTTTGAAAAACCTGCAAGCGGCGCATAGTCATTGCCTGGCAGTAACTGCACCTCTTTTGCTGCCAGCCTTACTTCTCGTAAGCAATGGCTATATGTACAAAGTGCGTGTTTACGCACCGCTTACAGGTTTTCAAAACACAAATAAAATGCATTGCCCTTTACAATGCCAATAGCTCAAACTCTGGCAACTGCGAGACCTATTGCATTGCAAATGCTTGTTTATCCAGGGGCAGGGGACGAGGCAGAGGAAAACAGAAACAATGGAGAGGACCAAGAGTACACTGGGAGGAAACCACGGAAGCCAACTAGGCGCAGTAACAAGGAGCAGGGGCAAAGGCACCACAGCCTCAACGAGCAAACAGACACGAACATAGTGAACCTGAGTAATTACCAACTATCAGGACCTGAACAATCAGTACTACAGAAAGGTTTAGGCTTTGTACCCACTCCCCAAAATGATCCATTTACCCTACATACCGAAATGGCACATTTTTTTCGGAAAATCAGACTCAGGGCCTTCTTTGGAGACTCTGAAATAAACAAACCGAAGGACGATGGACATACTGATCTAAGAAATAAATCTACCTTTTGCCCACCTATACAATCCATTCCATGCCAGGTTCTGGCTTTTGAAGAGGCAGTATTGGCAGAAATTGAAAAGATCGATTTTCACAATCTAAAAGGCTTCCAAAACCTAACCCGGGAAGAAAAATCCACGATGTCAAATCTCAAAACCAACCGAGACATCACGATTAAACCAGCGGATAAAGGTGGGGCCACAGTGATCCTGGACACAAACGCATACGATCAAGAGTGCCTGAGACTATTACCCGATGCAACCAGCTATGAGGTTTATCAGACGGACCCTACTGGACGCCTAATGACCAAAATAAAGTCCATCGTGGTAGAAGCCACCGCCAACAACTGGATTACACAACATGAAGCAGACTTCCTCATTAATGAGAACCCTAGGATGCCCAGGTTCTATACCCTGCCGAACATACATAAAAACAGGGTCCCACCACCAGGAAGACCCATAGTCTCAGGGATCGGTTCCATATTAGAACCCCTATCCCAGTTCTGTGACTGGTTCCTGAGACCTATTGTCCAAAATTCAAGAACCTACCTACGGGACACCAAGGATGTTCTCTGTCTCCTACGTGACATGCCTATCAATCATATGGAAGACACCCTGGTCACCATGGATATTGAAGCGCTATATACCAGTATACCACAGGAGCGCACTTTACAAGTGGTAGAGCAAATAATTCTAAACCAAGATTGGAACTATGTCACACCACAACACTTCATAATGGAATGCACAGAACTGGCACTATGTGAGAACTTTTTTGAATTCAAGGACGTGATATACCACCAGATCAAAGGTACTTCAATGGGGAGCACATTCGCTCCCAGTCTGGCATGCCTCTACGTACACCAATTTGAGGAGGACCATATCTTTAAGGAAACCAACCCCTACCTTGATCAAATCAAAATGTGGAAGAGGTACATCGACGACGTTCTGATCGTCTGGAGGGGTACCAATGAAGAAGCACAATCATTCGTGGAATGGGTAAACAGCATTGATCCACATTTGAGATTCACACATACCATCGACAAAGAAAGAGCAATATTCCTGGACCTTGAAATCAACCTATCTTCAGAAGGCCTACGCACAAGAGTTCACAACAAAGCAACCGACAAAAACAGCCTTCTGCTTTTTGAAAGCTTCCATCCCAAAGCCCTAAGACAAAACCTCCCGGTAGGGCAATTTCTGCGCATCCGCAGAAATTGTTCAGAAATTTTTAGACTTTCATGAACAAGCAGACACCCTGGAAATGAAACTCAGAGCAAGAAATTACCCCAAATAATTGGTCAAGAATGCCAAAAAAAGAGCTCGAAACAACAACCGGGCAGCTCTTTTAGAAAATACGCCAAAGGAGCCGGCGAACCGGATGGTGTGTGTCACCACCTTTACCCCAGCGTCCAACAAAATTCAGAACATTATTCAAAAGAAATGGCGCATATTAAACACCAGCGACAAAGTCTGGACCCAACCCCTATTTGCGTACAAACGCAGTAGGAACATCAAGGATGAACTAGTCCATACAAAACCACCAGCCGCTACAGATGACAACCAACTGACACTATGGGGCCACCAACGACCAACTGGACATTACCCCTGTGGCGATTGCGTATCATGCCAATTCACGGCCACCACAAAAGAAGTGGACATAGGTACTGAGCGGCCATGGACTCAGAAGAACTTCTCTAACTGCAACACAGAAAATGTAGTGTACCTACTCAAATGCCCTTGCCAACTCATGTATGTTGGCATGACTACTAGGCGTGTAAAGATCAGAATTAGTGAGCACCGGAGCACTATCAGAAGGAAGAAAGATAACACCAAATTAACAAAACACTTCCTTGAGAAAGAACACTCTGATAAAGATCTAAGATGGACGGTACTGGAAGTAGTACAGAAGCGCAATGGCTGCCTCTCACATGTCTTACATGTTAGAGAACAGCGTTGGGTGTTTCGCCTTGGGACATGGAAAAACGGATTGAACGATGATATCCCATGGCTACAAATGAAGTAACTTCCCTTAGCGCTCACTAAAACATACACTTTAACAGTACCCATTATAAAGACAAAAACTCAAACAATAGACACAGTAATACATGTGAATAGAGCTACACGCAGTTTCCCTTACTCCCTAAAACTAGAATCATCTTGATCAGCAATCATGCGGTAGCTGTAAAATCAACTTGTGCACTAATTGTAGGTTTAACCACACCCTGACTGTAAACAATCTGGGTTTGTTTTCTCTTCCTTTCTTCTGTGTAAATACTCGTAACTGCTCCCGTCATGAAATAATACTCATGAGCAGGGCACATGTACCCCATATTTCTATATAACTTGTCTACACACGTTAAATATCTCCAGAAACTATGGCAGGACCACAGCTGGTCCCGCCAAACCCCAGGCAATCATCTGAGGTAATGATGGGACACAGGAAGCGGCGTGTCATAGAGCAGCGCCATGTGCTGACACACCCCAACGAGGGTCAGGCAACAAACATGCAACGTGCAGTCCTTTCTGCATGCTTCGCTCAGGACACAAGAAATGCAGCATCATCACTGTGCGCCACGCTCACCTGAAACCCATATCGCATGCCACGACCCCACCCAACAGTATAAAAGCTTGCTGCGCACTACACTTAATGTCACCGGGTAGGAGGCTAGACGCATGCAGCACTAGGTTTTCTAGCGGGGAGTACGCCTTGAACTGTAAGTCATTGTTCTGATTTCTTCTTCCAACAGGTTGAAACTATAGTAGACCAAGCACGCCCTGACGGTTTTTTCTGCTAACTAATTCAGTATCTTTGATATACCTTCCCAACCAGTCTGGTTTTTAACCCTTTTGTCTTCATCCTTTATCGTCTCCCACCAGAATGTGGCCACAAGGATTTCCCCCCTACCCCTCCCATGGGGCAAATAGGTTTTTCCAATAGGGTAAGACTTCTATATTTGTTTCACATGAATGTCAGAGTGAACACAGATGCCTGACACTCATATACATTTTTCACCTTTTCACTTTAGGAGAGAGCAGTAAGTATGGAGCGTGACTGTGACACATCAAGGTCTACCGAATGACAACCATTTTGAGTATTTTATGTTTGTCTCTCCCCCTCTCTCTTACAGGTTTCTCTAAACAGGTGGCAGCTGGCTATAGGCCTACGCCCCCAGTGGTAAGATTGGAGCCCAATATTTAAGGTCCTGACGAATGCCACATACCCAAGTGGACAATACAGGCAGAAACATGTTGACCCCCTATTAACAATCACTGATTCACAGCGGCGACGGGATGCTAAGGTCCCCACTCACCGCACTTATATATTTTAATCCCACATAGTAACCCCATAGAATAAAAATTGTTCAGGTATACTATGATGGTTTTTAAATTCACTCACTCCTTTTGTTGTTTGGGCCCCCACTTAGTCTAGAAGTGCATCCCTGTCTTCAGGTGTATGCCCGCCCTCTATCAAACGCGGTTTTTAGAGGGCGAGGACTGGCAGATGATGAAGCATGACACCTGGTGGTGTGTGATGCCAGTCCGTCAATTTTTGTGATTTGCCCCCACTAAATTGGGCATCTCTTAAGACACAACTAGGGACGGTCCTTTCTGTGGTTCAGAGTGAGAGACCGTCCCATGCATTCGGAGTGATGTAAGAAAATACTTGTCACGGTGATCTGGTTCTATGTATACGTGGGATGTGTGAGAGTAGGAGTCCTGCAGAGCGGAGGTGTCTGGGTAGTTGTTGAAGAGATATGACTGTTTAGGTAGGTGGGGCCTAAGTTGTGTAGTGTCCTGAATGAGTGTGTGGGTATTTTTAAATGAGTGCATTTGTGTATAGGGACCCAGTGGAGCTCTAGGAGGTGTGGTGTGTTGTGAGTTCTGTGTGGGAGATTGAGTACGAGTCTGGCTGCTAAGTTCTGGATGGTTTGTAGTCTTCTAGTGAGTTGCTTGGTGATACTAGAGGGTGTTCCTCTAGTTCAACTTACTGAGGACTAGGGCGCGAGTGAGTATTTCTAGAGTTGCTTGTGGGCCATATGAAGATCTTCCTCAGCATCCTCAGGCATTCATGTCCAGTTTGCTGTTGATGATTATTCAGATGTTCCTGGCACGGCTGTTGGGTGTGGGTCTGAGTCCTGTTGTCCACCAGCTGGAGTCCAATGGTGAGGTGTTCTTGCTGAAGATTATCCACTTCCGTCTTCTCCGTGTTGAGCTTTTAGACAGTTGGCTTTAATCCAGTTGGCTACTTCGATCATGCAGGACGTCAACTTGGGTCTTGAGTTAGGGGTTTTTTCTGAGAGGGAGACTATGTGTTGCATGTTATCGGCCTAAGAGAGTATGTGCTTGTTGTGTGCGCTGATGACTTTGGCCAGAAGGATCATGTATACTCTGAAGAAAGTGGGGCTGAGCGATTAATCTTGAGGCCCTCCGTAGATGAGTTTGCTGGATTCCAAAGAGTAAGGTGCCAGGCTGATGGCTTGTGTTCTACCAGCAAGGAGTGGGTCCTTAGAAGTCAATCTTGTGCAAGCACCTGATGAGGATGGGGCGTGAGACTGTCATATGCTGTAGAGAGGTCCAGGAGAATAAGGGCTGCTGTGTGTCCTCTGTCAAAGATCATGCAGATGTCGTCTGTGGAGGCGATGAGTGCTATTTCTGTACTGTGGTTAGGCCTAGATCCGATTGGAAAACATGACTGGGTACGCAGATGTTTTTTTGAGCAGGGGCATGATGGTGGCATGTTTCTAAGTGACCAGGAATGTGGCTGAGTCGACAGACATTATGGAGGGGTGTTAGCACTTCGCTGATTGATGGAGCACTATGGTGGAGGCATAGTGCTGGCAAGGGTCAGATGGGGCCTCCGAGTGGATGGTCTTCGTGGTAGCAATGATTTTGAGAGTGTGCCACAAGGTCATGGTTTGTTTTTTGACTATGATGGGAAGTGTGACTGCGACAGTGACAGAGTCCAATTCAGGACTCTGTCACTGTCGCAATTCAGGAATACATGGAGGTGATTTTGTTAATGAAAAATTCTGAGAAATTTTTGCAACGATTTTAGGAGGGGATAATGTTGCTGGAGGTCACAGAGTAGGAGCAGTGAAATCATTGATGGTAGCGAAGATTTCCTTGTTGCTCGCGACGTTAATGCGATCTGCAAGAGCTGTGCACTTTGTGTTTCTTATCTGCTGGAGATATCGCCTCAGGGTTTGTTTAAAGATGTCTTTATGTGTGGTTTCTTGACTTGTTCTAGATTTACTGCTCCAGGTTCTTGTAGTGACGTTTCGTCAGCCTGCATTCCTCTGTGTACCAACTGGCCTGTGGTTGATCTCTTGCCATTGGGTTGCACTTGAGGGGAGTCAGAGTGTTGGTGCATGTGGTGATCTAGCTATTAAGGTACTTGATGGTTTTTGGCTTCCACCCGCTCTGCTGACGGCCCCCCTCACGGCGTGTGTGTGGGGGCGGTCAGCAGAGCGGGTTGAAACCCTCTACTCTTCTTCAAAGCTTTTCCAGTTGTAGTGGGTGGTTCAGGTGGTGGTGGTGGAGGGGAAACTGACAAGGGTATGGTTTGTCCAGGCCATGATTGTTGGCTTGTTTACTTGGATGGTGCTGATTGAGAAGAAAATGGGGTCAAATAGGTGCCTGGTGTGGGTGGGTTCGGTAACATATTGGGTGAGACTAAGGTTTCCATGTTTTTCTAGAAGGGCTGTAAAGTTGAGGTCGGTTTGGTCTTCAAGAGGAAAGTTGAGATCTCAGAGGAGGATCAAGGTACTGATGTTGATGATGACTAGTGCAACGAAGTCCATGATGTCACTAGTGAAATTGTTGCAGGGCCGTGGTAGTCTGTAGAGGAGGGTTCCGCCCAGGGAGAAGCTGGCTATGATGTGTATCTTGAATGTGAGGCGTTCCACGTAGCTGGTGGGGATGTCTGTATAGGTGGTGCAGCTGATGGTATTTTTGAATATGATGGCAACTCCACCTCCGGGCCTGTGCTGAGGGTCTTGCCTGGCGATCTTGTAGCCACGGGGCTGGCCGTAGTGATGTCTAGTGCAGAGGTTGAGTTTTGCCATATTTCCCTGAGGAAGAGCAAGTTCAGAGCCTGTTCGTGCAGTAGGCCCCATTTCTCCATAATGTGTTTGGCTGGTGAGCGAACAGGCACTGAGGAGCATGCATGCAAGTATACCGTGTTGTGGGTGGCGTTTAGTCTGAGTGAGTGTGAGCATGTGGCTGGTTTGTGTGAGTGTGAGCAAGTGGGGTGCTGTTGGTCCAGAAGTGGTGGGTATAGTGAATGAAAACTTTCAGGATGCGCCCATGAACGCTCTTTTTGTGTTATGTGGTGCAGTATGGAATTAGAATGGCGAGCGACAGCGGGGGTTGAGAGCACGGAGGAGGGTTCCTGCCACTGGGCATGCAACAGGTGCAGATGGGCTTGCCTTTGGGGCAACTGTGGTGTGACAGTACTGCAATTGTCATAAATAAGGTCCTGGGAAGGGGGAGGAGCACAGGGTGCCATGGGCGGGAAACCATTGATGTCACTTTATGTGTGGATGGGAGATGGGAAATTAAGTCCTCTTGCTAGGCTTATTCTTTTAAAAACGGTTTTAGCTGCAAACCAGTGATATCACTTTCAATGCAGATGGATTACCGGAAATCCACTTCCTGAGCAGATGGATTATGGGAAATACATGGGTGTCACTTCCTCTGCAGCTGGGTGACGGGAAATGAAGTCCTCATGCTTGGCAGCAACATGAGTACTGGAAGGGGTCACCCATTCCTCTAGCAGTAAAGAACTGTGAAAACCTGGGCATCCGTTCTAACTAGGAACCAAAGACTTTCCGCCAGGCATCAGCTTTGTGAAGGGTATATGAAAACAGGTGTCCTGCAGGTACAAGGACACCATTCAGTAGCCCGGGACCAGAGCAGACAGAATCTGGGTCAATGTGAGCATTTTTAATTTGTTCTCGGCCCATGTGCCCCCCCCCACCCCTAAAAATATTGTTGCGGATGGAGTTCCCAGGGCCAAAATTGGCCCGTGGATTGGGTGGGGCGTGTTAACCCCCTCACCCTAAATATTATGCAGGGCCCTTGGGGATGCGGTCCCCTGGGTTGAAATTGGCACGGGGAGAGGGGCTACGCACATCGATCTCCCCTTTATTTGAAGGAGTGGCCTTGAGGGATGGGTTCCCCAGGGCCTAACAAGGCTTGGGAAGGGGGGCCACGGGGGGCCACGTGGCCCCCCTCCCCTTTAATTTTAGAATGGCCCTGGGGGATGGGGTCCATAGGGCTAAAAAGGCACACGAGGGGGGCCACGTGGCCGCATCCCCTTTAATTAAAAAACAAACGCCCATAAGCGCATGGTGTTGCCTTTTCATATGGTAATTAAGTATTACTTTAAGTTAAAAAAAACAAACTATAAATTCACTGAAAAAAACATAGCTTAAAGTAATGTTATAATTAGGTGTGATAAAAAGATCTTGTTTTTGTTTGGAAAAAAAAGTCGCAATTCACTGAAAAAAACCTAAGGTTAAAGTAACGTCATAGTTAGGTGAATTTGTCAATGACAACATTAACAATTTTGAACTACAAAAACCACAGAAATGTACCAGTTATAGTTAGCAGCAATAACTATAATCTGCGCCCTTGCTATGCACTGCTTTTGACCGCACATAAGACATCACTCATGACATGTTCTAGGATATCATTTATGAGTGAAATATTTTTTTTTATAGTCTACGAAGTGTTGACTGAGTACCATATTGCTTGTCTACATAATTTTGTACAGCCTGGGTCCAGCTAATGGGCTTAACTGTTTAAAAAACACATGTGCTTCTAATGCACAATAGGTGTGTAGAGGTATTGAATGCATGAATAAATCTCTTTATTCAAGAGTAACTCTGTGCAGGTGACAGTTGACTTGTGTTCATTATGTTCCACACAAGTTTTTTAGTTCTACAGAAAAAGTTTTAAACAGGAGTAACATTCTACGTGGTAGACACTTGCTTTTGTAAGCAACCTTGAGTTATTAGACAGAATCGTGTCAGCATGACAATTTCTGCATAACAAAAGCGACTGTGTGCAGCAGGAACTAACCTATGTATATGTGCTTGTTTTGCTTGAGAAGATCGGCTATCTGTAAAGTTTTCACCACAATACGAAGGGTGCAGGTACTATGATGTGTAGCACTTTCAGATCTTGGTTATTGCTTAGCAAATAGTGTATTTTTTGACTACTGTTGAATAGAGTGTACACTCTTAGTAGATACTTTTTAATACTATGGTGTATTTCTCATGAAAGTTCCACTGTTTGCAAACAGTGTGGTATACAGTATCCAGTTCTCTACTGATATCAATTTCATTTCTCAATGTGGTTCAGTGAGTGTAAGGAGTTTGATATAGATAAAAGCTGTCTGTAGTAGGGCATTTGATTTGAAATGGACATTCACTTTTTTTTCGGAACGTGGCTTTCTCAGTAAAGTTGTATACAGATTGAACACTATACTCAAAGAGGGTTTCCTATATATCTGTGGTTGATTGTTAATGTGAATAATGCTAGCTATAAAGTGTACGGTATAAGGTCAATCTTGCACATAATGCGCACCTTCTACACCTAAAGGAGTTGTTTCTGTGATGGCAGTAATGATGGCTGATAGTCTCCTGAGCTATTTTGTACTTACTGTCAGGCCTCTAATGCCATAGTAATTTACAGAGCAATATGTGAGAAAACCAAGCTTGGATGATGTCAACAGTAATGTCACCAGTGATGTCATCAATAAATTCATTTGAGATGTCATAAATGCTGTCATAGAACATGCCATGAGTGATGTCATAATTAAGGTCATAAGCATGGCATTCGTGCTGCTAACTATAACAGGTAAACTTCTGTGTTTTTCTTTTTTTTAGTTCAAAACGTTTATGTTGTCAATATCATTTTCACCTAACTATAACATTACATTAACCCCTTCGCTGCGGCGGAAATTCCGCCGCAGCGCTGGGGGGTGCGGGGGCAGCGCGGTGGCCCGGTGCTCATGAGGGAGCCACGCCGTCATGAGCCACGGTTGGGCTGTGCTCATAACGGAGTGGTTCCGTCATGACTCCGCCCACAGCGCTAATCGCCTGCACAGGCGGGGAATTCGCGCCGCGTGGGCGGCGCGGCCGCCAACGGCCGCAGCATGACGGAACCACTCCGTCATGAGCACACGGCAACCGTGGCTCATGACGGTGTGGTTCCGTCATGAGCACGGAAGGAGTTAACCTTTGGTTTCTTCTATATATATTTGAAGAAGATAAATATATATTCTAGAGAATACCTCCATTTATTTGGATTATTTTCTCTGCACATATGTTTGCAACCGTCCCTCTTATTGTAGGGACACCATGGATTTCTTGTCTAAAATACAAGAGATTCCATGGCGGGACACATACATTCTGGCAACAATTGACGTTGTCGCGTTATATACTTGCATTGAACAAGATATGGGCATTGAGGCTTGCAAATACTTTTTGAGAGATAGACCGCTTAAAATGTTTGATCACACCATGGTTCTGTTGCAAATGTTACATTTTTGTCTCAATAATAACGGTTTTCTTTTTGAGGATCAATGGTATGAACAATATACAGGTACTGCGAAGGGAAGTTGCTTTGCTCCAAGCTACGCCTGCCTACTGATGGGGTGGTGGGAGGCGGAGCATCTATGGCATAAGGGCAACGCAACCTACCAAGATAATGTCATCCTGTGGACCCGCTACATAGACGATATTTTTCTGATATGGGATGGTCCACAGGATGACTTAAGACTCTTTTATTCAAGGTCTATCTACCAACAAACTGAATCTTGATTTTACGAGTAGGACTGACTCTACTATCAGAGTTTTTAGATGTACAGGTCGAGGTAAGAAATGGTACTTTGCAAACGAATCTGTACAGGAAACCCACCGCAGGGAATAGTATTTTGCATTTTAACAGCCATCATCCCGTTGGTTTGAAGCAGAGTATTCCCTATGGCGAACTCTTAAGAGCTAAGAGGAATTGCAGCACCCCGGAATTGTATGACAAAGAGGCCACTAACATGCAGGCCCGTTTCAAAAGCAGAGGATATGCAGCCAACAACTTCAAAGCAGCTGCCAAAAAGGCTAGTATGAGATAGGAACAGCTTATTAACTCCTAAGCTTCAGGGTAGTGGCAGACAGGAAGTAAGACTGATCACTACGTTTAACCATGCATCACAAGATGTACATAACAAAGTGCGTAAACATTGGCATATTATTAAGTGCGGTGCCATAATTGGCAGATTGGTCAGTCCCACGCCTCACGTCACATACCGTAAATGTCAAGCTCTTAAAGACCTCCCAGTACACAGTCATTTGAAAACAGAGTAAAACATCCAAAACCTGGTTGAGGGAACTCCCAGGTTTGTATAAATGTGGGAGGTGCAAAGCCTGCAGCTGCAGCACGAAAGTGAAAACTTTGTCTCCCGAATGGAAAAATGGGGAAAATAAGTAATTTTATCAATTGCAACACAGAGTATGTTGTTTATGTGATAACTTGCATTTGTGGCCTACGGTATGTAGGCAGCACTATTTTTCCTGTGAAAAAACGCATTTTGGAGCATTTGCGCGCAGTTAAAAATGGCGACATGTCATATGCAATAGCGAAACATTGTGATCTAATGCATGCTAACATCAAAGACATCAATACTAAAATCACATTTTTTTGTATTGACAGGGTCCCTGTAAATGCTAGAGGAGGAGATCGGGAACGTCAATTGCGACGCCTAGAATCTGAATATATTATCAAACTTTGCAGCAAGACCCCGGGAGGGCTTAATCACGAGGAGGACCTTCATGTACATCTAGGCTAGCAGGACTGTCATTATATATACATATATTTTGTGGCTGACAGACAAAACTTGACATCTTTGTTGCTTGTAATTAATGTATTGGCAACTTTACCTAGCTGATGTCCCTCGCTGAGAACAATAACATCAATTAAAAACGAAAATGGAAATAATTCCCTCTTTTTCCTGTTCTCTATTTTCCCCTTTTCTTTCTGCTTTCGTCTTTCTCTGTCTTTTTCTACTTCTTTTTTCTCTTTTAACTTTCTCCTCACACATGTCCTGAGAACGTCGATCATTTTTTGTAATAATACAAATATTTTTCTGGCCTTTGTGGTAGGAGCGGCTGCTCCACCCATGGCAATATTGGCCAAATTTTTCCCTATCCTCCTGGACTGTACCGCCTTTTATGTACACTTAGTGTGGTTTTTCTATCACCTTAAGAGACCCGCAGTGGGATGGATAGAGTGTTCTTATCCTTCCTGTTTTAGGCATGAGTCTGGTCTTCATTTACTAGCATTGGCACTTGCCAAATATTTGAAGATTTTTTCATTTGCCAGTTGAGCCCCAGCACGTATATTTTAAAGCACATGAGATAATAGTAATGAGAAGCAGGCAAAGAATGGCTTTTGATATTATATCATTTTATCTCTGCCACTTGGCATTTTGTGCTTTATGTGTTTGAAGCGGCTGCATTGGTGTGTTTTTCTTATTTACACTCAAAATGCATTTCCGCCACATTCTTATTAATTTTGAATGTATATTGGAATTAATTTGGTATATTGTACTGGTTTTCTGAAAATAACTTTGAAAGTCTGTCTTCTGTTGAAAATGACAAGGGTATCAACTGAAATGCACTCTGTTTTCTATGTCTACTAATTCACAGGAACTGTTTTTAAGTTCATTCCCACTTCCGGGTCACTGTATGACTTGTTGACAAAGACTCGGTTGTTGAAACGCGTCAAAGTCAAATAAAATATATTTTTCGCTAATTTCAAATCCTGAGTGCGACTCCTTCTTGTGCTGTAGCAGCGTGAGGTGATTATGATATATATATATATATATATATATATATATATATATATATATATATATATATATATACCAATAACTCCAACACCTTCTTTTGCGTTGAATGATGAAAGCACACAGGTCTCCGGTTCCACAGTGGTTTATTTATAGACCCCCTACCCCTCTAACAAACGTGTTTCACCGCCTGGCTTCGTCAGAGTTAGTTGTGTGCATAAAGTTAGACCATTTTAAACCGTGAAGCCTCACGGAGTCCCAGCAGACATGAAAAATGGATTTCACTTATTTGTTTGTCACAATGGCGGCCATCTTAAAATGTGTTTACCTTAGGACAGTCTCATGAACAAGGTCTCCGTAGAGACCGAAACACGTAGAGTTGCATAGCTGGCATGCTGAAATGAAATAAAAATCGAAATGCATACATCGCTGTATAATCGCTTCCTAATTCGTGAGTGCGCGAGGAAGCCCTGTGGGGAATATATATATATATATATATTACCTACTGGCGGTCGCCAGTAGGTAGTTCTAGTTAGGACCCCTTTTCCATAGGAAATCCGCAACATTCTATTTTGAATAACTTTGGCGCCGGTCGACGAATCCTCGCGAATTTCTCAAAATAGGTGGGGCGCTACGCTCCGCTCCTACCCTGAAAGTCTCGGGGGGATTCGTCAAGCGGGGGCTGAGATAAAAGGGGGGTCCCAAAACGCGTTTTTCCCATGCATTTTTCCATAGGACCTTTAGACAGGGCTACAGCCCGAACGGCTGAACAGAATTACTAGAAATTTGGCAGAGAGGTAGTTCTCAGGTCAAGGAAGTGCCTTTTGTAGGTTTGGTGTAAATCTGTTCAGTAGATTCTGAGAAAATAGCCTTTAAATCAATATATATATCTGAGCCAGCTTACGGTACGCTTACCGTAAGCTTACCGTACGCGTACGGTGGCGTGCGCGAGCGCGATTCTGATTGGCTGTTACATCTAAGTAAACATTCGAATCGGTCGAAACCAGGAAGCGGCGGCCGCCATTTTCTCTCTCGCACTCTGAGGGGGGGGCAGTAAATAAAGGCAAAAAACATATAAAGGGGCTGTTTAGACAGCGCCCATGCACATAGCCATGTTAGTTGAGTCCTCAAAGGCCAAAAACGGTAAATTTTTATTTTTAGAAAATTTCGCCGATTACGCTTACCGTACGCGTACGGTGCGCTTACGCTAAAAATTTTAATAAAAAAAAAAAAAAAACTCTGTGCATGGCATATTATTGTCATCACTTACAAATTAAATTTAACAGATTACCTATCACAAGGAAGCGCATAATATGTCCTCCATGTGCGCACGGTGCGTAACGTGGGCACGCGGTGCGCGTAGCGCACTGCGTGCCCACCTTGCGTGTACGGCACTAACTGCGTAAAGTGGGCGCGCGGTGCGCGAAGCGCACCGCGTGCTCACCGTGCGCGCACGGTGCACGAAGCGCACCGTGCGCGCACGGAACGAACTGCGTTAAGTGGGCGTGCACGCCACGAATGGCGTAAAGTAACTTAGCATTTAAAAAACGTACAAATTCACTGAAAAAACCATAGGTTTCACACACGTTATAGTTAGGAATTAGCATTTAAAAAACCTTGCAAATTCACTGAAAAAACCATAGGTTTCAGACATGTTATAGTTAGCGGAAATTTTACTGATAAAAAACCAATGAAATTCCCCCGTTATAGTTAGTGCAGGCAACTATAACTCACGCGACCGCAATCTTCTGCTGATGACATATGTGTCTTTATGAAAAAAAAATATTTCTAATATATGTATAGCTAAAAATTTATGGAAGAAGACATGGGCAAATAAGTATCTAAATACAGTATTAGCATCAGCAGAGGATTGCGGTCGCGTGAGTTATAGTTGCCTGCACTAACTATAACGGGGGAATTTCATTGGTTTTTTATCAGTAAAATTTCCGCTAACTATAACATGTCTGAAACCTATGGTTTTTTCAGTGAATTTGCAAGGTTTTTTAAATGCTAATTCCTAACTAGAACGTGTGTGAAACCTATGGTTTTTTCAGTGAATATATATATATATATATATATATATATATATATATATATATATATATATATATATATATATATATATATAGATAGATAGATATATAGATATATATTATCTACTGGCGGTCGCCAGTAGATAGTTATAGTTAGGATCGTGTTTCCATAGGAAATCCGCAACATTCTATTTGGAATAACTTTGTCGCCAATTGACGAATCCTCGCGAAATTTTCAAAATAGGTGGGGCGCACCGCTCCGCTCCGCTCCTTCCCTGAAAGTCTCGGGGGGGGATTCGTCAAGTGGGGGCTGAGAAAAAGGGGTGGTCCCAAAACACGTTTTCCCCATGCATTTTTCCATAGGACCTTTAGTCCAAGCTACAGCCCGAGCGGCTGAACAGAATTACTTGAAATTTGGCAGAGAGGTAGTCCTCAGGTCAGGGATGTGCCTTTTGCAGGTCTGGTGTAAATCTGTTCAGTATTTCCTGAGAAAATAGCATTTAAAAGCATATATATATATATCTATAAGCGCACACCGTGCGCGTACGGTAAAACTTACCGTACGCGCACGCTGCCGTGCGCGATTCTGATTGGTTGTTAGATCTTAGTAAACATTCGAATCGGTCGCAACCAGGAAGTGTCGGCCGCCATTTTGTCTCTCGCAGTCTGAGGGGGTGAAAAACAAAGGTGGAGAACGTGAAAAGGGGGCAGGGTGGACAGTTCCTGACCCCCTAGCCTTAGTCAGGGGGTCCCAGAAGGACACGCAAGGGCCAAAATTTCCTTTAATTTTTTTGCGAAAAATCGCGGAGTACGCGTAGCGTGCGCGTACGGTGGAAACGGAAAAATTCCGCTAACTGCGTAACGTGGGCGCGCGGTGCGCGAAGCGCACCGTGCGCGAACGGTGAAAACCCTTAAAATAAATAAATAAATAAATAAATACATAACTTAGCATTTAAAAAACCGTACAAATTCACTGAAAACACCATAGGTTTCACACACGTTATAGTTAGGAATTAGCATTTAAAAAACCTTGCAAATTCACTTAAAAAACCATAGGTTTCACACATGTTATAGTTAGCTGGACATTTCACTCGTGAAAAACCATTGAAATTCCCCCGTTATAGTTAGTGCAGGCAACTATAACTCACGCGACCGCAATCCTCTGCTGATGACGTCAGATATTACATCACTGATGACATATGTGTCTTTCTGAAAAAAAAATATTTGTAATATATGTATAGCTAAAAATTAATGGAAGACGACATGGGTAAATAAGTGTCTAAATACAGTGATGTAATATCTGACGTCATCAGCAGAGGATTGCGGTCGCGTGAGTTATAGTTGCCTGCACTAACTATAACGGGGGAATTTCAATGGTTTTTCACGAGTGAAATGTCCAGCTAACTATAACGTGTGAAACCTATGGTTTTTTAAGTGAATTTGCAAGGTTTTTTAAATGCTAATTCCTAACTATAACGTGTGTGAAACCTATGGTTTTTTCAGTGAATATATATATATATATATATATATATATATATATATATACATATATATTGAATATGCTACTTACCAGTATGCATCTGTTCTTGGCATGTAGGGCTGCTGACATTCATATCTGTGCATAGATCGCCACCTAGTGTTGGGTCCGGATGTTTGCACGTTGTTGTCCTGGAAGAGTCTTCAAAGTATCCTGAGATAGGTGACTCCTCCCCTGGACCACAGTGCGCATGGGCATCCTCTCCATCCTCAGATTGTTTTTCGCCATTGTGGCAGTGATGGAGTAGATACAGAAAGTGATGACCATGCTTACAGTAATTCTGAGAGCTGCAGCTGCTACAGGCGCCGGGGAGGAGGGTGGGCGATATGAATGTCAGCAGCCCTACATGCCAAGAACAGATGCATACTGGTAAGTAGCATATTCAGTTCGAGGCATGTGGGCTGCTGAATTCATATCTGTGCATAGAATATATAGCAGTACCCTCTATCAGCGGCGGCTACCAGTGCCAGCTGCAGCGGTCTGAAAAAGGGTTTTGAGAACAGCCTGTCCTACAGCTGCCTGCTCTTTTGATTGCACATCTACACAATAGTGTTTGGTAAATGTATGTGTAGGGGACCAGGTGGCTGCTCTACATATATCATGCAAAGGAATGTTTCCCAGGAAAGCCATGGAGGCCCCTAACTTACGTGTTGAGTGGGCTCGTGGGGGGATCGTTAATGTGCGTTTAGCTTTTTGATAGCAAATTTGAATACATTTAACTATCCATCTGGCTATACCTGCTTTGGAGATGGCGTTACCTTTGTGGTGTGGGGCAAAGGCAACGAAAAGTTGTTTTGTTTTCCTAAAGACTTTAGTCCTGTCTATATAGTACATGAGGGCTCTCTTTACATCCAGTGTATGGAGTGCTCTTTCTGCGACAGTTTGTGGGTTTTGAAAGAAAACAGGCAGTTCAATAGTTTGATTCATGTGGAACTGCGATATCACCTTGGGCATGAATTTGGGGTTGGTACGTAGTACGACCCTGTTGGCGTGAACCTGTATGAATGGCTCTTGAACGGTTAGTGCCTGGAGTTCACTAACTCTCCTCAACGAAGTGACCGCTACTAGGAAAGCTACTTTCCAGGTGAGGAATTGAATCTCGCATGAGTGTAGAGGTTCGAAGGGTGGACCCATCAGGCGTGTGAGGACCAAGTTGAGGTTCCACATTGGAGCTGGTGGGTGGCTTGGAGGAATTACTCGTTTGAGTCCTTCCAAGAATGCTTTGATGGCAGGCACTCTGAATAAAGAGAGGTGCTGCCTGGTCTGGAGATAGGCTGATATTGCGGTCAAATGGACACGTATTGAGGTGTATGCCAGATTGCATCGGTATAGGTGTAAGAGGTAACAAATTATGTTTTGGATGGATGCGTCTAGCGGGTTAATGTCATTGTTATTGCAATAAATTACGAACCTTTTCCATTTGGCTGCATAGCAAGCTCTGGTAGTGGGTCTTCTAGCTTCCTTGATGATGTCCATACAGTCAGGTGGCAGGTTTAGGTAGCCAAACTCTAGGACTTCAGGAGCCAGATTGCCAAGTTCAGCTGTTGCGGATCTGGGTGCTGAATCTCTCCATGGTTCTGCGTCAAATGCGCGGGTTTGATCCGCAGCCTTTGATGCGGCACCACGGAAAGTTCGAGGAAGGTGGTGTACCATGGTTGGCGTGCCCATGTTGGAGCAACCAGGACGAGTGTTAGTGAGTGTTGTCTGAGTTTGCGTGCCACCAGCGGTATCAATGGTGCTGGGGGAAAAGCGTACGCAAATCTGCCGGACCAGTTCATCCATATCGCATTGCCCTGCGACTGCGGATGTGGGAACCTGGCGGCAAAGCTTTGGCATTTTGCGTTTTCGTTTGTGGCGAAAAGGTCTATCTCTGGATGACCCCACTGTTGGAAGTACGGTTGGAGTACTGACGGGTGTAGCTCCCACTCGTGCATCTGGTGGCTGTGTCTGCTGAGCAGATCCGCCATCTGGTTGTCCTTGCCGGGGAGGTGTTCCGCCATGAGGAATATGTTCCTCTGAATGGCCCACTTCCACATGCTCTGAGCCAGATGAGACAACTGTGGAGAGTGTGTTCCTCCCTGCTTCTGTATGTAGTACATGGCAGTCATGTTGTCCGTCCGGATCAACACGACTTTGTTGCACAAGTGTACCTTGAATGCTTTCATTGCCAGGAAGATTGCCATCAGTTCTAGAAGGTTGATGTGCATCTTCTTTTGTTGTATTGTCCATAGTCCCTGCACTGTGTAGTTGAGTACATGAGCTCCCCATCCCTGGAGAGACGCGTCCGCCGTCAGTATTATTTGTGGAACAGGCTCTTGGAACGGTCGGCCCTTGCAAAGGTTTTGTGGATTCCACCAATGCAGAGAGTTGTATGCCTGACCGCTCACCAACACTAGGTCGTTTAGTTGCCCGTGAGCCTGATTCCATTGACGTGCTAAGCACTCCTGAAGCGGGCGCATATGTAGTCTCGCGTGTGGGACTATGAAAATGCAGGAGGCCATCATGCCTATCAACTGCATGAACACTCGCGCAGGAAGGGAGTGTTGGGGTGTGAACTTTGAAATCAGCATTTGCATGCTGTTGATCCTCACTAAATTTGGCTGAGCTGTGGCTGCCAGAGTGTCTATGGTCGCACAGAGGTACTGTTGTACGTGTGCTGGTTGGAGATGTGATTTCGGGTAATTTAGTGAGAATCCCAGATTGTGAAGGAGGTGAATGGTGCGGGACATGTGGCTGGCACATTGCTGGGCTGACTGTGCCTGAACAAGCCAGTCGTCCAGGTAAGGGTAGACGTGAATATGTTGCCTCCGTAGATGTGCAGCCACTGTAGCTAGGCACTTTGTGAAAACTCTGGGTGCTGTTGTCACGCCGAAGGGAAGAACCTTGAATTGGTAGTGCTGCCCTTGAATAGTGAACCTGAGATATTTTCTGTGTGAGGGGTGAATGGGTATGTGGAAATACGCATCTTTGAGGTCCAGCGTGGCTAGGAAGTCTCCCTGTTTGAGCAGCGGGAGGACTTGTTGTAGGGTGAGCATGTGGAAATGCTCTGAGAGAATGTAGCGGTTGAGGGGTCTCAGGTCTAGTATAGGTCTGAGTGACCCGTCCTTTTTTGGTATTAAGAAGTACAGGGAGTACACCCCCGTACCTTGCTCGTGGACGGGTACGACCTCTATTGCGCCTTTTTTCAGCATACTTAGCACTTCCTGCTGTAATAGCGCTAAGTGCTCTGAGGACATAGGACGGTGTTTTGGCGGTATTGTGGGTGGAGTGGAGGTTAATTCTAGGCAGTAACCGTGTTTGATAATATCTTTAACCCACCTGTCCGTGGTGATGGTGTTCCACGTGGACAGGAACCTTTGTAGCCTTCCCCCGACAGGTGTTATGTGGTCGGGAGGAAGGGAGAGCGCGTCACTGTTTGTTCTTGGGGGAGGACCTGGTATTGCCGTATCCGCGTCCTCTGCCCTTTGTGCTGGAGCCACGATATCCACCCCGGGTGTTTTTATCGTAGGTACCTTGTGTGTTGCCCTTGTTGTAGGTTGGCTGTGACCCCTGTCCTCTACCTGCTCCTCTATTTCCGGGGCGACGAAAGGAGCCACTCCGAAAGGTCTGCGTTTGGAGAGCCCCCATGGACTTTGCAGTGTCTGTGTCCTTTTTTATTTTTTCTAGGGTGGTGTCAACTTCTGGTCCGAATAAGTAGTCGGGGTTGACCGGCTGATTGAGGATGTTATTTTGAACCTCAGGTTTGAATCCGGAGATTCGTAATCAGGCGTGTCGTCGTAGCATGACGCTGGTGTTTATTGCTCTGGCAGCTGTATCTGCGGCATCCAGTGCACACTTAATGGATGCGTTCGTGAGGAGTTGTCCCTCCCTGATGAGGAGCTCTGCTCCCTCTTTGTATTGGTCAGGGAGATGTTGGAGTAGGGTTTCTAATGTGTCATAGTGTGCGCGATCGTAGCGAGCTAGGAGCGCCTGGGTATTGGCAATACGCCATATGTTAGCTGCCTGGGCTGCAACCCGTTTGCCGGAGGTCTCTAGCACCTTGGACTCTTTGTCCGGGGGAGGAGCATCACCAGTTGTCTGCGAGTGCGCCCGTTTGCGAGCATTAGCGACTACGATGGAATCCAGAGGCAACTGGCTTCTAATGTACGTAGGGTCCCCAGGCGCCGACTTATATTTCTTGTCGATCCTGGGGTTTATTACTCTTGCCCTGGTGGGTTCTTTGAAAATGTCCTTTGCTGGTTTGAGGACACCCTTCAACATGGGCAGAGTTTTGATATTCCTTTCTGAGGATGCGAAAGTATCCATTAGAAAATCGTCCTCGATTGTGTCAGAGTTGAGTTGCACACCATGATTGGCCGCAGCACGTTCATTGAGGGCGTTGAATGCGGCAGTGTCCTCTGTGGGAGACGTTTTCGCGCCATATAGCTGCGTGTCCTGTGTATCCATAGCTGCACCTGGGTCTACAGGGTCATCCCAAGCCTGATCAGGGTCCTGTTGGCCTTCAGGGTCCATCTCCCTGGGGTAGGGGACGTCGTCACCCATGTAGTCCTCCAAAACGTCGGTTTCGGAGGGTGTCGGAGAGAAGGACTGTGGATCTGGGTAAGAGGTATGGAGACGTTCGTAAAGAACTGGTTCCGAATCCGCTGGCAGCTTTTTCTTTAGCGGGATCCGGTAGGAGTCCAAAGCTTGCTCGGAAGATATTCTCCGCTTGTGGAGCATAATTTTGCCGGTGTCGGCATCGATGATGTGGGACGGTGATGTCTCCGTAGGAGAGCGTTCGGCAGGTGTGATCCTAGTTTGGGTGACACGTGTTCTGATTTCAAACAGTTTTGGCGCCGTGGATGGCGGCAGGCCAAAAGTGATGTTGGGTGTTGCTGGAGAAGCTTTTTGAGCTTTTTTCGGCTCGGAGCCCGACGTGTCCTGGAGGGCTGCCTTTTCTTTGATGCGTTGCAAGGACGCTGCAACTTGTCGCACCTGGAACGCCGACGGTTCTTTGGCGCCGAGCGGTTCTGTAGAGGCAGGCGTGGACTTCTTTGGAGCCACGGGGTCATCGAGTCGAGGAGAGGTAGTAGCTGTCGACGGCGTCGATGATTGGGCCTTAGGTGCTGCTTTCGAAGTGGCGTGCGACGCAGCGGCCATTTTGACCTTCGTGGCCGGAGCCGATTGTTTCGGTGCCGGGGCGGTTTGGCGGTACCGATGGCCTTTTTCCGTGTGTCAGCGCCGACGTCGGCTGCTGCGAGTTCGGCACCGAAGTCCCGTTTGGTGCGGTCGGTGCCGACGGGTTTGGCTGGCGTCGAAGGTGTAGTGGGCTTCGATCCGACCAGTGTCAGTTTCAGTTTCGGTTTCTGTGGAACCGATACGACTATTGGTTTCGAGGAAGGGAAACCAGTCGTTTTGGGTACTAATGGCTTTCGCTGGATGTCCGAGGCCGGGCCAGAGGGCGGGGCCGAAGAACTGCGGGATAGGTCTTGGGTAAGGCCCGAAGGCGATCCTTCGACCGGAGCCATAGACTGACACACTGGGATATCCTCCGTCTGTACGGGTAGGCCTTGCTCGTCACCGGAGCTACTTTCTTCGGCCCCTAAGGCCTCATCGTAGTCTCCTACCTCGGTGTTGGCTTCTTCCCTGTGAAAGAGGTGTTCTTCGATGTCTTCCGATCCGGAATCGTGTTCGGAAGCGGGGCTGGATGGTAGGTTCTCCACGCCTTCCACATCTTCGTCCTCGGCGCTGAAGATGTTGGTTGGGGCCGGTGCCGCTTGCTGCGCTTCAAGTCTCGCTGCTCGTCGATTCCGGAGAGTCTTTTTGGATCGGAATCGGGCACAGGCCATACATGTGGATTCGTCGTGATCCGGTGAAAGGCATTTGTTGCACACCGGGTGGACGTCGACATGGGGATATTTCGCATTGCAAACAGGACACTGCTTGAATGGGGTCCTCGATTCCATCGTCGATGTGGGGTCGATGGTCGGATATGATGCGAAAAAGTTGTTTGTGAAGTCAGTAAACTAACAAGTAACTGTCGATACCGATAGGGAACAGTACCGACGCGAACTAAAGGCCTTTTGGCCTGAAAAAAAGTTTTCCCTAACTTGAGTCAAGATAAGCACATCCGAACCCAATGGCGGAAAAAAACAATCTGAGGATGGAGAGGATGCCCATGCGCACTGTGGTCCAGGGGAGGAGTCACCTATCTCAGGATACTTCGAAGACTCTTCCAGGACAACAACGTGCAAACATCCGGACCCAACACTAGGCGGCGATCTATGCACAGATATGAATTCAGCAGCCCACATGCCTCGAACACATATATACATACACACGCGCACACACACACACACACACACACACACACACACACACTGTGGCTAGTCCATATGCTCAACTTGCTGTAGGAGATGCGAAGCGTAGTTGGGCACCCTCCTTCCTACGATAAAACTCAAAATGATTTGCAAGTTGTGACTCATGACTTGAGATGGCAAAGATATAGTGTTAACCCCCTCCAAGCCCACTCAGTAACTCTTTTAAACTGAACTGATTTACATCAAACCAAAAAGAGCAAGCTTTCTGAGTAGCGTTCTACTCTACAGGCACTGTTCCAGCACTCCACTCAGACTCCATTAGTGGGATTCAGAACCAACAACCGTAAGGGCTACAAGATTAACATTGTACATCCTCAGGTTGAGAATAACTGACATCCTCTCCCTTTGAATTAAATGCAATATTACAGGCGACTGGAGGCTCTCTTTTGTTCCGATTCAAATGTCCGTCAAGGAGCTCAGTATATTTTTCATAATGAAGATGCCAATGATGAAGCAGACAGCTTTCTTCTCCCTATATTACACTGATGCTAGCTTATATCTAGGTCTACACAAAACCAGTGGCTTGGACACTTCTCCCAAAACAGGAAAGAATTTGTCCTTGAAGCCCCTGCTGAAGAAGTTACCTCTTTTGTGGTGGTATGCGCATACTCACAGTGGTACTGGATTTGCCGCTCACTGCTGTGGAAACTGAGGGTAAACATTTGCCAGATCTTGTGTCTTGGGCCATCGACTTCAGGACCACTCCTTACATTTTAGAAATCCTTGAATAAGTCACTCATGGAGACCTGGTCCAGATCTTGTTCAACCCTGCCTGTAGGGTGTCTTATTTTTGATTACACAAACCTACACCAGGTGTTGTGACTTTTGTAATTAAGCACCTACTTAATTAATACTTATAGTTCAGGCTTTCACAAGTAAAGTGAATCTGAACTGATTTCCCACTGCACTTCCAAACAGGAAGTCCAAGAAAATTGACCCTATGAACAAAATACTTGTTTTCATGTAGCATGCTGCTCTGATCCTCAATGCTTGGCCTTACCCTCTGGAATGTACTAATTGAATCTTTACCCACCAAGCCAGAGAATTTCAGAATTCTTTTGTCCAAATTGCACAAGACAGCCAGGACATGGCAAAATATATTTTTATGTCTTGCCTGGAAACTAAGGACTGTGTTGCCCGAGCTCTTGGAACCTGTGTCATTACCAAAAGCTACGCTTAGATGCACACCGCTGAAGTTTCTAGGGACTTCCAAGGTTTTCTAATGGATGAGCACTTTGATGTGGCCAGACTCTTTGGTGAAAAGGCAGTGTCAGTGCTGGAGTGCTAAAACGATAGCAGAGCTATGGCTCGTTCCATGATGTTACTGTCCACCAGTGGAAAATTCTACAGCACAAAATTGAGTTTTGAAGATACTCAAGCCGCTTTGCCAACTGCTAGAGGCAACCCTCAGCATTTCCATCAGTCGGCTTAGTCCTTTTGTGGCTCCAACGGCAAGGATGTTTATAGAGCACAAATTTACCAAAAGATACAACAGTCCTCCTCTTCATCTGCTGTTTACGTCTGCAATTGATAACCCTTTGGTACCCAAGAACAACAGCTGTCTGATGCTGATATTAGACTTGCAGCTCTTGAATGCTTACCTAAGGAAAGAGAAGTTCAAATTCATGATGCTTTCCAAGTCCTTTTGGTCTTGAACCCCTGACGACTGGATGGTGTACTTGAATATTTAGGACACATCCTTTATGTCATGGTCCTGAAGTCCCACAGGCAGTATCTTTACTTTCTAGTAGGGTCAAAACATTTTCTAGTCACCCTCCTGTCCTTAAGCCTCACCTCGGACCATTAGGTTTCACGAAAAATGTATTGATGGTTATGGACCAGCTTCAGAGACTGCGGATACATGTACCAAACTTTGCCATCTGGCTCCTGGATCTAAGCTTGCTTCAGCAGTCTCAGACAACCTGCAGGTACAGATTTTAAGATTTTTTGATGTCCACCCTGCAGTTCACGATCAACAAAACAAAATCCCAACTTCAGGCCTTGCAGAGGAATCTTTTGATAGGAACTCATCAGGACACAGTGTCATCAAGGGCTTTTCAGCATCTGCAGCATGTCTGGAACATTCAGCCTCTGATCCCTGGGTTTCGAAGCCTGGTTTTGCTCTGACTCAAAGGTTTCTTGTGCTCCTCCTCGTACATGTGGCTGGTGCCTCCTATCTGTTGACAAATGCAGGCTCTTCAATAAAATCTTCACCTTCAGTTGGCGCAGCAAAAAGGGTGCATTTTGAGATAACATACCCTTTGTAGGCAAAGCAACCCAGAATCTTTGGTGGTGTATGATGAATGCCCACCTAATGTGCTGCAAACCATTCTTCTTAGTACAGACCGAGCTTACAGTGGTGATGGGAGCATCATCTCTGGGCTGGCAGGGAGGCACCCAGACAATGTGGAAATCAGACCAAGTCCTTATGGGCAACATCACTGCCATGAGGTACTGAAACAAGAGGGGAGAGTGTCATCTTGTGTCCTCTTTCTGGAGGCTGAGGCTTTGGCAGTGACTGGAACTCACTGGAGCTCCCTGATGGTCAGTCAGCTATCGGGTACCCTTAAACTTAGGGAAGTCAAACTCAGTAGGTAGCATCTTGCTGATCATGAGTGAAGTATGGACTCCTTGAACGTACGTGGTAGATGTGATCGGCCTAAGTGGGGCATACAAGATCTTTACACATTTCCTCCTCAGTTTCTGATTCCTCAGAACTTCAAGAAGGTGACACAGGATCAGGCTAGGCTCATTCTGACAGCTAGGAGCTGAGCCTAGTGGATTTGGTATTCAAAGCTCCTGAATCTCAACCTATGCCCTCTGTTTCAACTCCCTCTTTGAGAGGAATATCAGCAAGACCGAGTCCTTCACTGAACTCCACAACTATAATCCTGTGAGAATACATCGAGTGTAATCAGCGGAGAGGTTACAATCTTCTGTCAGAGTTAGTGCTTATCATCCTGCTGTTGTTCATCAATCACCCACAAAGTCTATTTCATTAGATCCATCAACTAAATTTGTTATCCGAAGTGGAGCATGTTGATCATCTACAGCAGGGGTCTCCGAATTTTTCTGTAGTGAGAGCTACTTCTGATCGGTGAAAATCACTGTGAGACACTGAAGGCCAAGCCACTCGCGTAATGTTACCAGACACCCTCACATCCAGTTCAATTGAATTTAAGCCTAATTGTATAGTATTGTATTGTAATTCAATTGATATAGAGCTTACTACCCCTGCCGAGCTGCTGAAGCGCTTTTTCTGCAACACGCATGCTACTCCGGAACCCAAAAAGGATTAGTGGTGAAGTTTGTATAGTGAAATTTAAATTTTTCACAGGCTGGTGGGCAGAAAATCTGGATTTTATTAAGGACATGGAGGCCAAGATTATGCAAATCTCCTTTATTGCGCAGCTCACAGCAGCAACAATGAAGAGATCTAGAACTTCATAAACATTCCAACATAGTATATAATCCATGTGCACGTAGTCATCTCCCTTCTTTGTGCAGCGAACAAGATAACTTTAAAATCCTTTTTCAACCAACTTTCTTAGAGAAGTAATCTGAAATGCCTCTGAAACCATTTAATCTGTAAGAAAAGAGAACAAAATTATATTAACAGGGTGGGTTCAAATGTGGAGGGATAATCTTGGCCTCTGTGTCCTTAATAAAATACAGATTTTTTGCCCACCAGGCTGTGAAAAATCTAAATTTTATGGCATGACACGGAGGCCAACATTATGCAAGTTCAAAGTGTGTTCAACACATTATCGATAACATTTGATACAGGTTTAAAATAACAACTTTTGAAAATCCATTCATTTGACCAGTCTGCGGCCCTAAGGAAATCTTTAAGGCCACCACACAAAACAAAAGCTTTTGAAGCTGAAGCACCTCTAAGAGAATGAGCACCAAATATGAAAGTATTAATTCCAGCTTCTTTCATAACATCCTTAACCCATCTAACTAAGGTGGAGGAAACCGCTCTATGAGGGGATCTGTGAGATATCAGTAATTGATCAACAGAAGTTCTCAACCCTAATGTTCTTTTTTCATATTCCAACAAACACTTGACAACACACAAGATTTCGTTCTGTGGAAAAGAGGGATAGAAGACAGAAGTTGACATAGTTTTAGTCCTTTTTTTTTAGGAAGAAACTAACTCCCTCAGGTTGAAAAGCCCTACTAGAGATGTCTAAGGCTTTGACATCCGAAGTTCGCCTGAAGGAGACAAGACACAATAAAACAGTGAGTTTATAGGAGAGTCTTTTTAAAGAGAGGGAAGAATTCTCGCCCCATCGGTAATTAGTTTAAGAACATCCCTGACCTCCCATAAGGCGGAATATTTGGGTAAAGGTGGATTTAAAACGCGCATACTACGCATAAGCTTCTTTGTTAGCAAGCTCTGGCTTACCGAGGTATCGTCTACTAGGCAGTGACCTGCTGCAATGGCGGATCTATAGACGTTAACAGTTCGATAAGCCAGGCCTGAAGCGAATATTTCAGATAAGAAATTAATAACTTGAATTAGACCGACTGAAATGGGATCGTAATTCAGTCGAACGCACCAACAAACCCATTTACGCCAAGCCAGTCTATAAGCTTTCCTTGTCCCAGGTGCCCAAGACTCTGATATGAGTCTGAAAGCGTTCTCTGAAATCCCTGGGAGGCGCCATTGCCATCAATGACAGGAGGACCTGAGTCACAAGGGGGTGGCGTTCTCCGTGAGGACCTGTGATTATCATCCCGAAGGTAGGAATGAGGATTGGAAAGTCTACGCTCATTTCCATCAGAATTGGAAACCAAGCCTGGGATCTCCAAAGGGGGGTTATTACTACCACTAAATCCTTGTTTCTCCGAACTTGAAGAAGAACATGTGGGAGAACGGCAAAAGGAGGGAAGCCATAAGGGTTCAGACCAAGCCAGTTCTGAAGGAAGGCATCTACCGCTAAGGCCTGAGGGTCTGGCCTCCAGCTGAAGAAATTCGGTAGTTGAGTGTTGAGTCTGTCTGCAAACAGATCTATTCCACAGGGTCCCCATAAGGATTGAATGGACAGGAAAACCTGTCTGTCCAGTTTCCAATTGCTCGAATCTTTGAAATTCCTGGAGAACCAGTCTGCTACCCCGTTGTTCAGGCCCGGAATGTGTTCCGCAACCACTGAGATGCCTTTGTTGAAGCAATAAGCCCAGAAATTCTTGGCCCGGTCCGAAAGACCTTTGGAGTGAGGACCCCCCACATCTTGTTCACGTATCTCACAGCAGAAACGTTGTCCATGCGGAGCATGACTGAACACTTGATCATATTCTTGGTAAAGCTCCGGATTGCAAAGGATCCTGCCAGTAGTTCTAGGCAGTTGATAAGTAACTATTTCTCTTGAGAAGTCAAAAGACCCCTGTTGACGAGTCACCGCACGTGGCACCCCATCCTTCTAGGCTTGCATTCGAATCTATGATCAGGTCCGGTTCTTCCCCAAAGATGGCTCTGCCGTTCCAGGCTTCTGCATTCTTCAACCACCAGAGTATCTCTTTCCTGGAATCTGAGTCCAGGTACACGATCTGAGAGTAGGAAGGATTGCTTCTCAGGGCTTTTGCCTTGAGAATCTGAAGGGCCCGGTAATATAGAGGGCCCGGATATATGGCCTGGATAGTCGCGGACAGGAGGCCCAGTACTCTGGCTAAAGACCTTATAGGGAAGAATTTTTTCCTTAGAATTTTCCTTAGCTCTTTCCTGAGTTTTCTGAGTTTCTCCCCGGGGAGTTTTAAGTCTGCCTGAACTGTATCTACCGTAAAACCGAGGAACTGTGTATTTTGGCTTGGGGTTGTTGATGATTTTTTGGTGTTTATCACGAAACCCAAGTGTTCTAAAACTTTTATAGTCAGATCTATGTGTTGAGAGGCTACTTCTTTGGACTGAGCCATTATTAAAATGTCGTCCAGATATAAAATTAGTCTTATTCCCTTGCTTCTTAGCCAGGCCGCTACTGGACGTAGGATCTTGGTAAAGCACCAAGGGGCTGAGGATAGACTGAAGAGGAGGCTTGAAAACTGCCATAGCTTGCCTTCCCAGAGAAATTGGAGGAATTTTTGGTGCGGGGGCCATCCCCTCCATTTTGAATTGGCGGTAAACCACCCATTGATTTAGCTCTTTTAGATTTATCACAGGTCTCCTCTTTTTGTCCTTCTTTTCTACTAAAAAGACATTGCTGATGAAGCCAATCTCTTTCCCTTCTCGGATCGCGGCTTTTGCGAAAAGGTCATTTACCTCTTGAGAGACTAGAGCGGAGTCTTTTTTTGAAAATCGAATTTCTCGGGGAAGTCTCTCCTGAATGGGTGAATCTATGAATTCTATTTTGTAACCCTTGACTGTATCTAACACCCACGGATCTTGAGTCACCATTTTCCAATTCCCACAAAACAGGGCTAGTCTCCCTCCCACCTTTATAGGGGTATCTAAAGGGTCTTTGGTTGCTGAAAAGCCTCTTTGTTTTCTTTCACCCCTGAAGCCTCTTGAACGGAACCTTTGTCTCTGGGGATAAAAGGACGATTGGGCTGCCAAGCCAGAATGGGGAAATCTTCCTCCACGAAGTGATGAGAAGTTTCCTCGGCAGAGGAATCGACCCTGCATTCTCCCGGCCCTGGTAAAAACTCTGTTATTAAAGACTTTTTTAATGTCTTTTTGAGACTTTTGGATAGAGTTGAATACTCCTACGTATTTGGCCATTTCTTTGATAAGGGGACGGTCCCCCTTCTTTGTTAGCTAGCTCGACAAGCTTTGGGTCAATCTTTAGGAGCACACTTTTCCGTCTCTCATTTGAGAGCGCGGTGTTTGCATTGCCTAATAGGCAGATTGCTCTTTGCGCCCATTGGCGCAGCTCTTTAGGGTCTTTGGGAGTGATATTGAGGTAGGGTGTTTCGGCCAGTTCGAACATCTTAGTCAGGGGACCCGTAATGTCTAGTAGTCTAACTTGACAGGACTTAAGTCCCTTGTCAAGACCTTTTCTCGGGTCTCACCCTGTCTTGGCAATGAATGCCACGACTTTACTATCCAAATCAGGGGTCAGAGTTACCTTGTCAGGGAGGGAGGGGCGAGGGCACTCAGATCTAAGTCGTGATCTTACTTCTTTAGGGATCTCCTTACGGAGCCAAAATGAAAGGTATTCCCCTATGTGTTGAGAGGGGACCCACTCATAAGAAGTGGGTCGAACATGTATTCTCCAAAGGGGTCAAGGATTCCCATAGTAGACCCTGAGGCCTTAGATGCCTCTCCTGGTGTATCCACAATTCACCTTCCTCCTCAGAATCAAAGTCTGAGGAGTAGGAAAGGTCGATCTCATCCACCTCTTCTTTATCACTGTCAATGGGGATGGGTAAATTCGGGCCTTTAGTCTGCCCATCTATTGTGCCCGAGGCACTATCATTGTCACTGCCAGCACGTGAGGTCAGAATTGCAGGGTTTAAGCGTTTAGCTTTCTTGCTACCCTTGGGAGGGTTATCAATAATTGGCCTTTTTCTTTGTGCCGTTCCTTTGGGGTCACCGTGAGAGGTTGTGGATGTCCAGCTCCTATTGGATAGGCTCTCAATTGTGTTCATTAAGGTGTTGTCTAGTGACCCCATTACCTTATCTAGAGCTTTGTTGATTAGTCCCTCTATTTTGTCTTCCATTGCGCTGGATGAGGGATCTGACGACATAGATAGGATGAGAAGAAGCACACAGGTCTAGGAAATGAGTGATGGAAGTTAAACTGGCAAGTCAGTTTGAAAATATAAGGGGTATAAAATGGCTGTCCCTCTTGTTGTGGAGTGTATTGAGCTCTCAAAATGGATGCTTGTACCTGCTAGGGGCCTGATTTTAAAATGGTGTATTTTGGAGTCTATATGAGAATTTTGTTAAGGGTCTTTCCTTTAATCTAAATATTGAGGGCTCAGGGTGGTAGTCCTTCTTTAGTTATAATGGACTTTGAGCAGCTTTGTCCCGTTACCCTTGTAGTCCTCTTTCGGTTTCTGCTTCTTTTTTTTATTTATTACACTCATGGAAGAATGAGCTGTCGGTAGAATAGAGCGGGGGGAACAGCGCGATAATAAGGTGAGGAAGAAAAAAACGGGACTCCGTGAGCGTATTGAAGAGCTCTTATGGAGGTTTAGGAAACACGTTGTCAAGGTAACCCTGAGTGGTCACGGCCGTGCTCCGGCTGAGGCCGCAGGGTTACCATAGAAACCGTAGCGAGTGCGAGGCACGTTAGGAAACCGGTATTTGAAAAATGCCGCTCCCAATGTATGAAGAGCTTTCCCCGGCCTGAAGGGACCGGAGAAGGCCTTAAACAGCGTCGGACGGAGGCAGGGGTGTCTCCGTTCGACTCCCTTGGTTTAAAATCAATGGGGCCTTGCGATGGGGAGACGGAAGTTCTCCACGTCAAATCCATTTGTGAGCGACGAGGAAAAGAAAGGGCATAAATATTATGAGGCATGGAAGGGGAAGCCTCGGTATAGAGTAGGGGTAATAAACAGCATGTACAATGTTGTACAAGGCGCAAGAGACAAGCTAGAATTAAAATTAATACAGAGTAAGGCTAGCCATATCAATGAGAGGGAAGGGAAGGGGGCACAGTCACACCAATAGCAATCCATTTCATTCAAACCGCATGCTGAACACAGGCATACATGATGGACAAGAGAAAAAAACAGTACTTATCTTGTGAGCAGCAGCAACAAAGAAGGGAGATGACTACGCGCACATGGACTATATACTATGTTGGAATGTTTATGAAGTTCTAGATCTCTTTATTGTTGCTGCTGTGAGTTGCGCAGTAAAGGAGATTTGCATAATGTTGGCCTCTGTGTCATGCCATCAAATTTGAAATGAATTTGAGTGGTGGACATGTTAGTCTGTTATTTGGATTGAAAAGGACAGTGGAGGGATAGAAGAGGGAAGGGTTTGCATTTATATAGCGCTTGCTATCCCTGATGAGGTGTTGAAACGCTTTTCGGCGAGTAGCATTCTACTACAGAACCAAAAGAGGATTAGTGATGAATTATTATAGGGAAATATTAAATTAATTTGAGCGGTGGATGGGTCAATCTGTTATCTGGATTGAAAAGGAATAGTGGAGGGATAGAAAAGGGAAGGGTCTAGCAAGTTTTTTTTTTTGCAGTTCATAGTAGTAGTAGGAGGTTTGGAATGAGTAAAGCGGAGATGGGGGGACTTTAGAAAGGCTTGTTTGGGAGATCTGATTAGTAAAAGAGGTATGACATGATGCAAGGAGGGGTAGAGGAGGGTAGAGTTTAGAAAGTTATTTAGGGGATTATAGTAATGCAGTGGGTTTGGGATGAGTGAGAGAGTGGAGGTAGAGGATATATTGAGAAGTATAGGGTTAGAAATAAGGTAGTGCATTGGAAACAGTAGTAGACTGATGTTTGAGATGAGTCAGAGGATACACAGAGGGGAATAGGACGAGAAACAGAGTAGTGCATTGGCGAGAGTACCAGAATGAGGTTTGAGATGAGCCAGAGTGGAGGTATAGGACACACTGCAAGAGGTACATGGTGAGATATAGGGTAGCGCATTGGAGATGCTGAACTCGACGTACAGTAACAAATACAAAGATACGTAAGTACATGGAAGATATACATGCAGTATATGTAGATTCAAGCTGTACTAAACAAACTCAGACTTTCAAGTGTTGCTGTAAAGCTATTTTTTTTGTAATTCAATGCAGTCACCTATATACATGTCAAACAGAATAATATAAGTAATATGTACCTTTGTTAAGCAGAACTAACGAATATCTATATATTTAAAAATATAATTAATATACATGTTTATACAAAGCAAAACACATATGTAGGTACACACCTATAGTTAAAATAAATGCTTATATACAGAGGGATATGCTGTATATGTATGTTCAAGTATGGTGGTTATGTGGGGAAGAGTCAACTCTTGAGTAGTCTTCTGAAAATAAGGTAGTTATCTGTGGATCATATGTTTGGGGTAAAGAGTTCCATAGTTTGGCTGTTTGAACAGAGTTAAGTAATTGATGATGATTCTTCTTACTGGTGTGGTAGCAGAGGTAGTTAGAATAATTCTCTTAAAGGTTTGTAATGGACACCAGGTCAGTATATTAATTGTGTGAAAGTTGTTGGAAGGAATGGAGAGACTGGGTTAGCGTACTCTTGGATTGCTGTTTTTGAAAAGGGAAGGCGCTGGTGGTTTTCTTTGTTTTAAACAGGAGTCCAGCGTGTCTGCTTTGGTCGTGTAATGATTTCCCAGTTTGTCTGTGAAATCTTGAGTCACGGGATGAGTTCCTTCTAGGCAATTAGGTTTTTTTAAATTGAGTGAGAATTTGATAGAATTTATTTGCACATTTAGTATTTTTGAATTCTGTCTGAATAGTATCTTTTTTAACTTTTTTGATAGCTGACTTGTATAATCTGTTAAGTTTCTGTATGTGAAATTTGTCTTGATTGAGGTTTGTTTTGAGCCATGTACGTTGTAGCTTTCTAATTTGCTGTTTTATCCCTTTAAGCTCTGTATTTCTCCAAACTGCTTGTTTTCTTTTGTTTTGGTGTGTCGTTCTTAGTGGAATTAGGATATCAAAAGCTTCCTGTAGCCACTCATATTGTTTATGAACTGAATTTATTGTGTCTAGATCTGTACTGGAATTTGGCTGTGTTTCTAAGTATTCAAAACTTTGTTTATTCCACGGTCGATAGGTGGATGAAGGTAAGGTGGTTTTAGGTGTGTTACTCTGTGTTGTTTTATGTTGGAAAGCAAGCAAATAAATGGTGGTCTGACCATGTTGCTGGAGTCATTGTTTGAAAGGTAACTAATTATGTATTTGCAAAAATGACATCTAGGTTGTGTCCAGTGATGTTTGTGGACAATCTGATGTAGGTTCCATAAACCTAGGCCAGTAATTATTGCTTTTGGACGGGGTATATTGTGTTTGTCAAACCAAATGTTCAGGTCACCCAGAATGCATAGGTTGGAGTGTAGTATTATAAGGTTTGAAACTGTGTCTAGAAGTGTGTCTGGGAATGCTGCACTTCTAGGTGGAGGTCTGTAAAGGAGCAGGAAGCTATAGGAGGAAGATGGTGTAGGGTTGCATCTGGGGAAAAGGGCCTCACAACCTTGTATGGAGATGTCGCCAGCTTTAGTGAATTTTTTTTTTTAACAACAAATTTTATTGAGTTTACAACCTCCAGTGGGCAAACCCCAGTATGCATCAGAGAGGCAAATAACAAAATGCGAGGACAAAATATACTGGAGAGGGTCTCACCAGAAGATCTGTAACGCATTCGGTCCAACAACCCACCCCACCCCCCACAACCTGCACCACAGTTCCCAAGAAGAACAATATAGACAAATATTATCACAAAAAAATAAGTCCACAGCTGTAACCAAGAAAAACATTAGACTGGGGAGTCACTGACAACCAGCCGCTCAATAGGGTCAGGGTTTGCAGGCTGTACAAGGAAGAACAGGTTGATACCCCTGTATTTTGCCCACCTAGTCCAAATTTTCCCATGTTTCTGTGGGCACCCCCGTGCCTGAAATACCGCCACCTCGGCCGACATACATTTGTTTAAGGCCGTTTTCCATGCCGCCACCCCTGGAGGGGAGGGAGATTTCCAATGCTACGCAATGTCGCGCTTGGCCAAGGTGAGGCCTAGGAACAGAAGATGTCGCTTATATCTATTTCCCCCGATGTCTTCTGTGCCGTGAAGAAGTGTAAGTCTAGGGTCTGCCGGGATGTCCCAACCTAACACCCGCCTCAGACAGAACACACACGCGACCAAAACTGTTGTAGTGCGCCGCATCCCCAGACGGTGTGGAGAAACGACCCATCCTCAGAGTTACAGCAAAGGCATGTAGGGGACTGAATAGCTCCCATCTTCCAGAGGCGAAGGTGTGTGTAATATATTCTGTGTATGTATTTTAAACTGAATCAGCCTGTGCAGAGAGGAGACGGCAGCATATCTGGCAAGGGCCTCTGTCCAAACATCGTCTGTCAGGGCCGGTAAATCTGCCTACCACGCCGCCCTAGTCTTATGTATGTTCGTCTTGGAGTGTGTAGTCAAAGTTTGATAGATTTGACGAATTTTGGGTCCTCCTAGATCCCCCAGTAACAGTCTACCCTCCAGTGGGTGGAATTCGGGCAGTGACTTAAGGTGCTTTATCAGGGGGGACAGGGCATGGCGGAGCTGAGATACTTATGAAACTGAGATTTATGAAGGTCAAACTCTGCCTGCAGCCTCTGAAAAGAATTGAGTGTGGGCCCAGGCATCACGTCTCCCAGCGTAGAGATCCCTATAATATCCCACCTATGAAATCCGGTTAGAGTGGAGACGGGCCGGAGGTGCGTGCCCTGCCAAAGGGGAGTCATGCCAGTCAACATGCCCCACCAGCCCATGCTCCGGGACACACGTCGCCAGACCTGAAGTACAGTACGGCAGGCTGGGGGAAGGGCTTCTAAGGGCGAGTTACTGTATAGAAGACCAAGCAGTGGGTATTCTGCCAGGAAGAGCCGTTCCACAGCATAGGCCAGATCAGTTTGGTGGTTGTACCACCAGTCGTTGATTACTGGGAGCTTCGACGCCCTATAATACGCCCGAACGTCAGCTGCTGCAATCCCGCCACAATAAGTGGACTGGATACAGGTCACCAGGGCCACCCTTATCGCCCCTCTCCCCCCAAAGGAATCTGTTGAGAAGCGCGTTGATTTGAAGGAACCGCGACGGGGATAGGATATGGGTAATTCTGCAGCCTATAAAGCAAGCGTGGTAAGGACACCATTTTAAAAATAGCAGACCGGCCGTATAATGATAAGGGGAGGTGGGACCATACCGTCGTCTCCTCACGTACCGCAGCGAGCAGGGGGGCCATGTTGCGCGACCACGCCGCGGTGGGACATCTGGTTATATGGACACCAAGGTATTTAAACCCCTCGTCCACGATAACTAGCTGTGCGGCCCAGGTTTGATTCCCCTGGTCGCCACAGATAGGGAAGAGAACCGATTTGGACGGGTTGGCATGGAGGCCGGTCGTTTCGCCGAATACCCACAGAATCTCAAGCACCTTTGGCCCAGTAACCTAAGGATCGGAAAAGAAGAACAGTGCGTCGTCTGCATACAGTGTTATCCTGTATGCGCATTCCGGTGACAAGTCCAGTCCCCGATAAATCGCATCTAGGCGCACCCACGCAGCCAAGGGCTCTATAGCTAAGGCGAAGAGGAGCGGAGAGAGGGGGCAACCCTGCCTAGTCCCTCGGCAGATGGGGAAGGAAGCGGAATGGTAGCCGGCCACGCGAACTGAGGCCGTAAGATGTGTATAATAACTTTACATAGGAGCGGAGCCGAGGCCCTAGGTTAACCGCTTCTAAAAGTTTAAAAAGGTAGGTCCAACTCAGGTAGTCGAACACCTTGTCGATGTCAGCGAGCAGGACTGCCGCAGGGCGTCCTAGACGGTGAGCCTCAGCTACAGCAGTGTGCACGCGCCTGATGTTATGTCTGGTAGAACGGTGTGGCATAAAGCCAGATTGATCTGGGTGTACGAGATCTAGAATGCAGATGCGGAGGCGATCCGCCAACACCTTTCCCAGTAATTTCGGCTCAAAATTTAGGAAGGAAATTGGGCAATATGAGCCCCGGGCCTCCGGGGACGGCCCGGCTTAAGGAAAACGACTATTTCAGTGTGGCGCCAGTCTGGGGGCAAGATCTCCTGTTCTGATGCGTGGTGCAACGCGCTGAGGTGGTGGGGGCTGAGGATCCCTATACGAGGACGCAAAAAATCACAGAGGAACCCGTTTGGTCCTGGTGCGCGCCCCGGGTGTGTAGCAGCCGAGGGCCGCCTGCAGCTCCTCTAGAGAGATGGGCTTATCAAGAACATCACGCTGCTCGTCTGAGAGGCGCCTGGGGGGAATATCTAATAAAAAGCCGTTTATAAGCGATTCAGCAAGACCCTCGCGGTCGCTGTATAGGTCTGCGTAAAAGTTGGCGAAAGCCTGTACCACCGCCCCTGGGGAGGTGCACAGGTCGCCCGCAGGAGATCTCAGGAGGGGGACCTGAGTCGGGTCAGCCCGAGCCTGGCATAGTCTGTGGAGCATCTGGCTAGATTTATCACCCCACTGGTAGATCCTATATTGCGTCGCCAGCCAGGCCTCTTTGGCGTTGTCCGTAAGCAACTGGTGTAGCTGGTGTAGCTGCTGTTGGACATGGAAAAAGTTGCGGCGAGCACTATCGTCTGAGCCTTCCACTAACGCAGTTTGAAGGGCCAGCTGTCTATCCTCTAGGTCATGGACCTGTGCCATACGGCGCCACTTTTCCACGGTAAGATAACTGATATCGGCCCCCCGAATAGTAGGTTTAAAGGCTTCCCACATGATTATCGGGGATTGAGTAGACCCGGTGTTAAAGTTGAAGTAATTAGCCGTGGCCCGCTGGAACAGCCAAGGGGACATACGCCATTGGTATGGGGCACGGCCGGTCTGCAGGCAGAGTTTGAGCTGGATTGGTGAGTGATCAGATAAGCCGCGGGGTAGAATAGAGGTATGGGACACCCTATGGACATAGCTACGTGGAAGGAAAAGGTAATCCAAGCGTGAAAGGGTGGGATGTACGGACAATGCATAAGTGAACCCAGCCTCAGAGGGATGGAAGGCCTGCCAAGTGTCTACCCAACCCAATGTATGTGTCAAGATATTGAGTTTGGACCTAGGAGGAGTGACCGGAGGTCGTGCGCGCCATCTATCCGAGGGAGTCATTACGTCATTCCAGTCCCCACCCAGGATAGACAGACCGTCAGGGAGATCCCCCCCAGAGCTGCGTCAGTCTGTCAATAAACGTCTGGCCTAAAGGAGGTGGGGCATATATGCTTCCGAACGAGATCCGTTCCCCAGCTAGAGTACCAGTAATGACCATGAAGCGGCCACCGGGGTCAGACCAATGCTGAGTAACTTGAAATGGGACTCTACGATGTATAAGTATGGCGGTACCGCGTGCCCCCCTGGAGAAGCCAGAGTGGTACACTGTAGCATAACCATAGCGAGAGAGACATGGGGCCTTGTTGCCTAGCATATGAATTTCTTGCAGCAGCAAGACATCAGCTGAGTATCGTTTTGCCAGTTGCAGTACCGACCCCCGCTTGATCTTATTCAGGAGGCCCCGTACATTCCAGGAGAGAATGCTGAGGTCTCCCAGAGGGGTGTCACCTACTGTGGGTGCCATGACCGGGTTTTAAGGTGTAGTGTGCAGTACGATGTGGACATGGGATACTGTGGTGTGTGCAGTGTGTCAAACAAGTAGAAAACAAACAACCAAAGGTCGCGCAGCTGCCGCTTGGCCGCCACAAAGAATTGACGCTGTTGCTGGACAGTCCGCGTGTAATCCGGGAAGGCCATGATGGGGTGGGACTCAAAAAGCATTCTGTCCTTGTGTGTCTTGGCAAAGCGAAGGATGCCATCACGATCAGTGTAGTTAAGGAGGCGAGCAATTACTGGCCGCGGGCGATCCCCGGGTGGTGGCTTCTTAGTCAGGGCATGATGAGCTCTCTCGATCATGAAGGAGGAGAGGTCCTCAGGGGGCAGCAGCATCTTGAGCCAGTCTGTAAGGAAGCTGCCCATCGAGGTTCCCTCGCAACCCTCCGGAAAACCCACCAGACGGATGTTATTGCGGCGGGCCCGCCCTTCTGCATCTTCGGCTCTCGCCGCCAACTCTTTGGACACCATGGCCAACTTATCTACCTTCTTCTGGAGGGCGGAGACGGTATCCTCCACCATAGAGACCCGCGCCTCGGCCTTAGTGATTCGATCGACTGCCTTAGGAAGGTCCTGGCGAAGGAATGACACCTCGGACCCCACCGCTCCTATCTGGGCCTCCAGGGCGGTTCTCGATTGATTGATGGCCTCTAGGAGTGTTGCTGTGTCAGAGGAGACGCCCTCCGCAGCTCCCTAACTCGCCGGGGCACCGTAGTATATTGGTCCATGGTGGGTTGTTTGGGTGCCGCCGCACCTGGGTTGCCCTTGCCCATGAGGATATGGGGCGCCTCTCTGGGGGCTCGCTCCGGAGCACCTGCGCCTCAGCCAGTACTGAAGACAGGGAGGGGTGATGGGATATACCACCCACCACAGGGCCTAGCGGGGCGCTGTGGCCGCGTCCCCGGCCCGGGCCCCCAAGCCCAGATGTGTCCAGCAGGATGCCCTTCCGAGAGCCCCCAAAGCCTCCAATGATAGGGCGATGGATGCAGCCTCCTCTGTTAGCCGTCTGCACGGGGGAAGCTAGGCGATGGGGTCCCACCCCCGACTTGCTGAAGCCCCGCTCCGGCACTCGGGATCTCGGCGCGTGGGCCACCGGCAATGTGTGCACTGTGTGCCACGATGAGACCAACCCCAGTGCGTGCCCCTTGCCCAGCTCACCACACTGTTGATATCCGCTGGGGTGCAGGGCAGTCCGTGGACCGTCTAGGCCCCTTCGGCAAAGTCTAGGCCGAAGCGGAGTCCAATGCTGGTGCCGCCGCGATGTGAGCGTCCGAGAAATGCGGCCCTGGCCTGTGGACACACCGTCTGCTGCCTCTGGGGACCAGGTCCCGATCACAGACCTTGCAGGGGCTCTTGGATGGGGCGGTGTCCACCGCGGCGCCCTGTCGATGTGCGGCCGCCTCGGCCCGGCCGCGACCGCCCTCCAGTGCGAGCGCGGTCCGCCCCAGGTCCGGACCGCCCACGAGGCGGCTGAAGCAGGCCCCTTGTTGCCGTCTGGTAGCTGCTGGGGGATCACTGCATTCCCGTTAGGAAGTCGCTCACAGGAACGGGATTGGGGACCAGGATCGTTGCGGATATTGGCCCTGGAAGGGAGCGAACAGCGGAGCTCTATAGAGACGCGTCCACCATGTTCGGCTCCCAGGCCACGCCCAGCTTTAGTGACATTTAATGTATGTTTGAACACAACAGCTAGGCCATCTCCTCTTTGGTCTATATTTTTTTGCATAATAGTTTGATAGCCTGGAGGAACGGCTTCATATAAGACTGGAGCCATATCATCTACCTACCATGATTCCGATATGAAGAATAAGTCAGGTTGTGTGTCAGTGAGAAGGTCATAGATGTGATGCTTGTTTTTTTAGAGTGATCAAGCATTTATTAGTAGGCGGTTTAGAGAATGTGCTTTGTTGATAGTGTGACTTTGTTTTGTAGAATATTGAACAGTATTTTGTGGGCTTGTAGCAGGTGTGTCCTTTGTGCTGGTATTAGCTGTATGACGATAGCAATAGTGTAGTTGTTCAGTATTGTGTTCCTCGTCCAGCAGGCTAAGAAGGCATTTTGACGGGTCTGCGTGTGCAGGTGGTGGAGACTGGTGGAAGTTGTGGTTGAGGGGGACTTGGTGAGCTTTTGTTGTTTTTGTAGAGTAGCCTTGTTGTGCAGTAGACATAGAGATGCAAAGTTGTGAAAAGTGGCATGTTGTTTATTTTGTTTGCGTCTGTTTAGGGTGGAAGGCATGAGTTAGGTGTGGTGGTGCAGCATGTGGGTCATCATGTAAGGTTCTAAATTGTCCAATGGATGAGAGGTGGTTAAAAGAGAGTCGCTGTATATTTCTTAGGTGTGGGGGAGGAGTTTGTTTATGGTGTGTATTATTTGTGTAGTCAGGAAGGTGGGAGTGCATATATGTTTCTAGTTTGTGATGGAAAGTATTATGAGGTGCTGTGTGTGAGAGATTTTGATGTGCTTGTGTGTATGTTACGTTTTGTTTTTGAGAAGTAGTGAGAGGAGATGATAATGTAATTGTTTCCTGAGAAGTATTTGTATGTGAGGTATTGTTGAGTGGATGCTGAAAGATAAAGGGGGTGGTGATGTGTTTTGGGAAAGAATGTATGTGGTGTGTAAGAGGGGATGAACACGAGTTGAGTGTGTTAGATTTGATTGCTAAAAGAGGTAATATGGGTGGTGCAGTGGAGTGCAATGGTTATGCGGTTGTGTTATTGTGTTAAAAAGAAGAGGAGGGTGTTGGATGAAAAGATGGAAGGCTGGGTATAGGTGTTTTGTTGACAAAAAGGGGTCTCAGGAGTAATTGGAGCAGGGAATGTGTGTCTGGCTGGGATACAGTTAGGTATGGTGTAGATTTGGGTTGTGTTTGTGATGTGTGGATTGGTTAGTGGTATAGGATATAGTGGTGTTTTGTGTGTAAGTGAAGATGCTAATGTGTGGTAGTTGGGGTAGAAGGGTGTAAAGCTGTGGTTTGTAATGTGTTGTAGTGGGTACTGAGACATTGAAATTTGTGTGACGGTGGTTTGTAATACATGAGTATAGTACATTTGCTGTGAGTGTATTACTCTAGTTGTGGATGGGTTAAGTTGGGTGCTGGTGAATGGGAAAATGGGCAGCTTTTCTGGCCCTAAGCCCAGCCTGCCCCGAACAGGCCCAAACAGGCAACTGCTCTTGTACTCTCTGCCCTTATCCTTGATGCCCGGGCTGAGACGCCTTGAACTCCGACCTTAACTAGCCCTAGTTGTCAGGTGACAGCTTCGGCCAATGGGAACCCTAGCCCTAACCCTAACCATTCAGAACACTAACCCGAAGGCCTAAGACCAAAAGGAGACCAGGCCCTTACAACTAATCACAACCTTAGTTCTAGCAGCCAATCAGAAATTAAACCCTAAGCCTTAGGTCCAATAGAAACCCTAGCCCCAGAAACCAAACAAAAAACCCTAAACCTTTCCACCAATCAGACCTCTAATCCTAAACCCTACGTCTAATAGAATCACTGACCCAGGAACCAATCAGAACCCTAATTTATCATCCAATTAAAACACTAACCCTAAGCCCAAAAGAAACACCAGATACAGCCACCAAACAGTACACAGATGTCACGTCCAATAGCAGGATATATAAGGTGCGTGTGACTTCATGCAGAGGCTACTGGGCAGGAGACTGGGAGCTGCTCCTCAATTCAGAACCTCCTTGGAGACAGAAAGGCTCAATCCCCACTCTGGAGTTTTGCAGGTAAGGGCCTAAACTAGGCCTCTAACAAAACTGTTTTTTATCACTTAAACAACAACTCACTCGCCTAGCAAAGATTACGAGTGCTGCAATCACTTTTTAAAGACAGTTTGAACACTAAAAGTAGATTAATGCAGTCTCTGAGTACACTCTGTTTATCTGCTTAGCCTCTGAGGTATTATATGTATGTTGCTTGGGAGGGGGGGGGGGGGGGGGGGGTAATCTTGTTTCTCTCACTTGCTAAGACAAAAGGGAGCTGGAGCTGGATTGCTAACGGGGAGAAACTGGGAGGGAACATCAGGCAGTCACAGGCTGGTGAAGGACAACAGATTTTGAACTAAAAAAGCCAACACACAAGTGAGATTGAAGCAGTCACGGGCAGGTGCAAAACAACAGATTTTGAACTACAAAGCCCACAATGCAACAGGTAAATTGAGGAAGTCATGGGCAGGTGAAACTTCACATTTTAAACTATAAAGCCCGCAAACAAAACAGGTGAAAATGAGGCAGTCACAGGTCCATAAAGCCAAAGACTATGGTTTGAACAAAATACTTTGACTACCGGCACTATGACAGGGCTTCCATGCGTGTCAATGAAAGCATGGTCTTTGGGGATGTATGAACATGTGTGTGTATGAATAGGATATATGTGTACGGTGGATGAGAGTCTGTTTATGTACTTGTGGCACAGGACATACCTTACCCATATGTGGCACTGTTACACGTATAACCCAAACACACAAACATTGTTTTTAACGGGAGACATTTAAAGTGTAGAAAAATGCTCTGCAAAAAATTTTCATAACATGAAAATGTTTTCTGCACTTTACTTTTCTCCCATTAAAATAACTGAATATATTTTTTTTATAAATATGACCCTGTGTCTACCAGCCACTGGGAGCAAGGTGACTGCTGGGTGTAAATGCGACACTTTGAAAAGGGAGAAAATAAGACTGAAGATTTAACTTTATGTTTATGTGGGTTCCATAAAACTCATCATTTAATTTTGCTTTCATGTTGCAAACAGTAGGCCTCTTGCACCCTGTGGACATGGTGCCATATTTAGAACAGAAAACTACAGCCATTTTTTTAAATAGGAGGAATTTGGAGTGTAGAAACATGCTTCATAAAATATTAAGACATAATTGGCTTAATTGAAGGTGTAGAAAAACATTAATTCAATCCACAGAAATATTTTGTAGCCACATTAAATTTCTCCCATTTGAAGAAAGAAAATGACAGTATTTTTCAGTTATAAATACAGCACAGTGTCTACTGGAAACTGGGAGCAAGTGGCCTGCTGTTTATAAATGCAACACTTTGAAATTGGATAAAACTAAAATGAAGAGTAAACATAATCATTAAGTTAACTCTTCATTTTAATGTTCTCTCATCTTAAAGCATTCAGAAACATAATTTTGTTCTTGTGCTCCTATATTGAGTTGACAAGGAATTTTATTTAAGATTTAAATACCTCTTTAGAGAATCTTCTCTTGCAGAATAGATGGATATTAAATAGAACCCTCCTAGGAGATCCAGATGTTGTGAATGCCTTAAAAGCTGGCACTGTGTTCTTTTTTAAACAAAATGAATTATCAGCCCCTAGATATTGTATGGGGTGCATACAAAGATTCTATCCGTAAAAAAACGAATCAGCCTTGTAGCATATAAAAGAATGGAGGGAAGAACAAATTAAGAAAACATGAAACGATTATTAAGGAAATACAGGAGGAGATAACAAATGGTCAATATGTGCAAGAGTCTACAAATGAGGCACTTCATAGTAAACAGAGAGGCGAAGGAGACTTTATTAGACTATCTAGAAGGGAATGTTAAAAAGAGATGGGAGGGTAGTAAGTTGGCACATTACGAGTATGGTGAAGGGTGTGGAAAGATGCTAGCTTGGAAGGTGAGGGAAGATTATGTTAGGAATAAAATTAAATTAAGGAAGTGGTAATTAACAAAAACCCAATGTACGGCAGATCGGATTTTTTTTTTCTTTTCAAGATCTATATACTGATGATACTACAACTACACAATCAGAAATTAGGGAGTGGCTAAAACAGGATAAACTCCCCTGCCTGGATATAGATCAGCAGGCATCCCTTAACCAAAAGATCATCATCCTGGAAATAGATAAAAACATTAAAAATCTAAAAAATGGGAAAGCTCCATGTCCCGATGGTTTACCTACTGAAGTGTATAAGGCCCTGAGGAAGGAACTCAACCCCTTTCTGGTCAAGCTATTGAACAATATATATACAAATCACATACATCCTCCCCTATCATGGAATGAGACAGTCATAACTCTAATACTCAAACCTGAGAAAGACCCTAAAAAATGTGAACCATGTAGACCGATATCCCTGCTTAACTCAGATTATAAAATATACAACAGATCCTTGCCAAAAGGCCGGACAAGGTTTTGGGTGAGATCATACATGAAAATCAGAAAGGCTTTATGAAGGGAAGATAGCTCTCCAATTTTAACCTGGACTTGGTCTGTGCAATAGATGTGGCCACTGTGACGGGAGTCCCTTTAGCTATAATAATGTAGACTCCGCTAATGCCTTTGACAGAGTCAGCTGTCCTTATTTGTACGAAGTAATGGAACAGAATGGTTTGAGATGTAACTTCCTTATGGTAATTAGAAGCATATACTCCATCCCTACAGCATGGATATTGGTCAATGGCTCACTAACTTCAAGCTTTTGTATAAACAGAGGGAAACGGCAAGGTTGCCCTCTCTCGCCTCTACTGTTTAATCAGCCACTGAAAATCAGCGTCAGGATGAGGGGACGTTTCAGATACCCGTGACCAGTCCTTTTGCCTCAATAGCTATACCATCGGATACGGGTCGGGCCCACTCTATACCGACAGTTTAATTAACCTCCTGGAACTTAGCAGCTATCCGCTCGAAATTATCAGCTAAGGTTTGGTTAGAATATATCAGGGGATTTTATGTTATTTGTTTACAGGAAACATGGGATAAAGAGAGCATAGTGATGGATGGCTATCATGCCTTTGATGTGCCTGCCACAGCATCCTTATCTGGGAGGGCAAATGGTAACCTTAACAGTTAAATTCGGTTCTATAAAAGCTCATTGCGTAGGATCATCACAGTGGTTTCAATTGATTATGATTGTTAACATGATGCAGGTTAGAGTTTTACTTGTAAACTGGTACTATAATATGTTCGACCTAAAGAACTGCCATGTTATAGAAGCCTTGCAAATGGAAATTGCTAATGTTGCTGGGAAGTGGCAGGCCTTATGTGTTCTATGGGTGGGGAATTTTAATTATACGTCCTGTGAATGTAGTAATGAAAGAGTTTGTGGTCTCCTGGATACAGATGGACAGCCCTTGCCGCATTTCATTCACACCCCGCAGGGGATTGCCCAAAATACCATCATTATTAAGAACAATTTGGCTAGTGTGACCAAGAGTTTCTCTAAATAAGTGCCCAACTTTTGTTGGCAGGGGTAGGGAAAGCTTTATTGATTTTATGTTTATTTCCAGTGAGTGTTCTTCACTGGTTTAAGATTTTAATGTAGAACCAAAAATAGCGAGTGACCACAACCCACTCATTGTCTCACTGTAACAGCTATGACCTCAGGGGGTGATGGTCGCCGGATTGACTATAACAGTAATAAAGGGGTAAGAATAAACTGGGGTGAGTTAAATCCATCATTACTTGAGGGGTGAAATAGTCAGAGCAAATCATGACTTGATCATGGACTGCCTTCAGCAGGATTCTCCCTCAACAACGACAGTACGAAATTTTGAACGGATCTGCACTGATGTAGCAAATAGATTAACACGCCCTGCCAGATCTAAGCAGCACCACGAAACTCGATGGTTCAATGCAGAATGTTCTAGAGCCCACAAGAACTTAAAAATTGCCCTCAAATGTATCCCCCGCAATAGAGAGCAAATAAAAAGTGCTAGATGCTTATATAAAATACCACCAATGAAAGAAAAGAGGAGTTGGGGCGCCTAGCATGGTAGGATTTGGAGAGAGCTAGTGCTCTCAAAGATAGTAAAGGTTTTTGGGCCATTATCAACCGACCCCAGTTCACGGAGGAAGTGGTAAAACAAAGGACTCAATGATTCTGGGTGACATTGGGGAATCTCATTTTGCGTCCATTTTTAACCCACATTGTAGGGATCTGTCGGTGTGTAATGAGGCTCTCACAGCAGACTTGGCACAATCTGCAGAGCTTAGTGCCTCGCTTAAGGTGGTAGAGGTGGAGGAAGCACTAGCAAAGGGAATAAGTAAGAAGGCACCAGGTCCAGATGGAGTCCCACTAGATCTTTTTAAGCTAAATATAAATCTTTGGGCACCCCTGTTGAGTAATGTTTTTAAATCAGCGGTGATTGGTTAAATCCCAGCCTCCAGGAAAGAGGCCACAGTTGTACCCATGTTTAAAAAAGGGAATAGAAACGATCCTGCCTGTTATAGGCCTATTTCCCTTATGGACACCACCGTCAAGGTGCTGGGTAGGGTAATCCTTGCCCAATTAGAAACCTGGGCAACTAAAAAGGGGATCTCAAAAACTCTGTATGGTTTCCGAAGGGGGCTAGGAACAATAGAGCAATGCCTAAATTTGTCCCTGATCATGGGCAAGTACATGAAGGAAAAAGGTGGCTCTATCCACCTTGCCTTCATGGACTTGTCCAGCGCATTTGATATCGTCAACAGGGAGAAATTGTGGGCGCTAATGGCAGAAATAGGCTTTGAAAAGGCACTGATCCTACTTTTATAAAGACTTCATGCTAATACCTCCGTCTCCATAAGATTTGGCCCACAAGGGGAAAGGACGAAGCCCATCACCTCGACCGAAGGAGTTCGGCAGGGGTGCATTTTAGCTCCTTTTCTTTTTTTGATATATACAAATTGTTTGGAAGCGTTTTTATTGGGCAAGAAAATTGATTTTCCTTGTATTAAAGGTAACCCAGTCCCGCTACTCTCGTATGCGGACGACACTGTACTTATGGCCTTGACGCCCAAAAGTCTACAAACCTCACTGGACGCATTTACTAATTTTATGGCGGCTCTAGACTTGGTCAATTATTCAAAGTCTTATGTAATGGTATGTGGCCCAAAAAACACCAAAACCCGAACTTTTAATTTAAGGGGCAAGTCTATCGAAAAGGTAGATACATTTACATATCTGGGGAACATGTTTAATAAGGAGATGAAATGGGATTCTTTAGTCACGGCAAGAGCACAGCAAACAAGCAGAGTAGTGGAGGGGCTGTTTAGGTTTGCCTGTAAGTTAGGCCATTAGCCAGGGCCGAGCTTGTTAATTTATACAAAGCTAAATGCATGTCGGTCGCATCTTATGGGGCGGGTGTGTGGGGCAACCAAACACATCCCTTGCTACAAGTGGTAGAAAACAAGTTCATAAAACGCTTGTTGATGATTCCAAACAACTCCGCCACCTCTTTCTCTCACTAAGAAGTGGGGATGGAATATATAGAAGATCGCATTGGCTCTGCCCCCTGTTCTTATGGACAAAAATATGGGTTTCTGAAGAGTTACAGTTTTCAAAGGAGATTATCGAAGACTGTATTCATTTGGACAAGTCTTTGAAGATTTCTTGGCTTAGTTTTGTGAGGGATAGGTTTTTTGAGAATGGGTGGGCGAGTACTTTGACACCCCAATGAGTATCCCTGCAAAGGCCATAATAAAAGAGGAGTATAACACCTGGGCAACCTTGCGTCATTCGCAAGTGGAGGCGGCAGGCCCTAGCTGCCCTTTTATGCCCAAACAGCAATTTTACCTATTCTTCACCACGAATAGTCAGATGCGTTTTCTTTTAACAAGATTCCGCCTAGGCACTTTGCACTTTTTAGCGACATTCCCCAAACAATCTGGGTGGATGGATAACCTCACTCCTTGTCCTTGCGACAACATGGCCACCTAGAGCACCCTGCACTTTACTCTTTTTTTGTGCACTTTATAAAGAACCGAAGAGAAGATTCTCGATACCCCTGCTAACGAATATTCACCCATGCACATATGTTGAGGGGTTTAGACATCTGCAATCCCTGACCAATTTGTAGTGTGGTGTTAAATTTCATCAAAACAGCAATGGGCATTAGGAAACTTTATGAATTACAGTAACTGGTTGGGGAGAAGAAATGATTTGCACAGTTCTATGTTAACATATATGACATTTTCCAGCCGATGAAGCATTTATTTTTAATTGTGATTGTATTTCATCAAGGATTTTATCTTTTTTTTCAATATTTTAATAATGTATTTTAAAAATGTATTGTCTGATTGACCAAACTTTTATGGTCTTGTGCCGAATAAAGTTATTTTGAATTGAATTGAATTACTGTTTAATCTGTATATAGAACCCTTATTGAGAAAAATCAGAGTAGAACAAAGAATTCCCCCATTTTGTTATCTGGGTTGGTCTAAAAAAAAAGCTCTATATGCAGATGATTTAAATATGTATACAAGCGACCTCATGGTGTCCCTGCTGGTAATAATAGAAGTGACAGAACATTTTGGGAAAACCTCAGTTTATTTAGTCAACAAAGACAAAACAGAGACTATGACCTGGAACAGACCCACCCTCAATTACTTTAATAAAACAGAAATCAGATACCTAGAAATTCGAGTAACGAAGGACTTAGAAAAAACGACATATATCAACTTCAACAGGCTAATGAATGAGACCAAAAAACTCCTGCATCGCTGGGCCCCCCTCCCGATTTCGATTTTAGGAAGATCCAACATAGTTAAAATGATGATCCTTCCAAAATGTACTCTCTTCAACTCTCTCCCTTTATATTTCAATCGAGTATGGTTTAAAAAACTACATGGAGAATGTAGTAGTTTTATATGGAGGAATAAGAGTGTATGAATTTCATGAAATAAACTTCGGAAGAAAAAGATGGAGGACGGTATAGCACTCCCTGATTTCCAGCTTTATTATTGGGCCTTCTTCTTGAAAAATGCTAGACGGCTGTTGATGGACTTTCAAGATATGCCAATGCGAAATAGAGCATTAACAAAAAATGTAGAAGAGGAAGGTAAATATTTCCTATCCAAATTCGGCCACGCCAAATACGTTAAAATAATTAAATTCATAACCAGCATGTAAAGCATTGATTCAAATTAGGAAAATTCTAGGAATTGCATATTACAGTGGTAGGGCACCAATCTGGAGATCCCCAGGGACCCCGCCCTGTCTGAACAACAGTTTGGCGACCCCAATATTAACTGCGGGACTGCTATAGTGAGACCAAATCACTGAGCAAGGCTCTCTGGTATCATGGGACTTCCTATGGGGAAATACGAATTATAATCTGTCCAGATTTAAGTACTATCAACTGGCTAGTTGGTCGCAAACTCAGACAAATCCGGGGATGGAAACTGAAATTGAAGAACTACAAAACAACCAGTTATAGAAAAGAAGTCTCAAAGTGGTACTGGGCCCTGGTACGGAGGAGGACAGACCTCTTGACTCTACCGGAAGAGTTATGGAAGCTTGACATGCCCAGCTGCGATATCCTACACTTATGGCAAGTATCTATGGCTATACTTTGGTCGTCAGTAAAGTCTGCACCACTCAGGAGCAACCACTTATTTACACAATACAGGGTCTAGTGGTCTCCCAAGAGGCTTGCAAAAATGGGTGGAGGCAAGAAGAGATGCTGCCGGAAGTGTGAGCTGGGAAATACGGATGATGTACATCTTTTTTGGCAGTGTCCAGCTATCCAGTCTTTCTGGCAAGAAGTGAGTGAAGTATTGAACAAAATTCTGGGGGCCAATATTTAGGTAATCTTACCACTAGTTATCTTTGGGGTTATTGAACGAGGATAGGATACTTTTGGGGAAAATCAGATCCCACTTTGCCTTTATACTAATAGCCATTGCACAAAGAGAAATCTGTATAAAATGGGTCTCTGAATCACCACCTACCTGTGCGGGCTGGGTCAGGTTTTAAAAGATATTTTGCCAGACTTGATTGTCAATCTGGCTCAACAAAAAAGGAAAAATGTGGCTCCTTTTTTCACGTTTTTTTCATAATTACTAAGCAGTCTCACTACCATAAGAGGGTAGTGACCGTAAACTGTCTTGTTTTATTTGGATAAAGTCCAAGGATTAAGACAAAATCTCAACAGGTTCACGAGGATAGTGGTGGTAATCACTTAAGCCCTCCTCGATTACTAGTTGAAGAAGGCTGGTTAATGCAGACTAAAATAATGGAGGTTATGCTGCGCCCAGATTTCAGACAATTTCCAGATTACAACTCCAGCCTTTGTTACATACGAGGACAAAAAAAAAAAAAGATTTAAATACCTCAGTGCTTCAGTTCTTCAACTCAGTGCCCTGGGTCATAAATCTATGGCAAATATGGTACTGTGTGTGGGATATCGCCATAGGGGCTGCAAATCCATATATACCAGTTTAGATTTGCAAATGGTAATAGGAAGTATGCTGTGGTCTAGCCCTTTGTAAGAAGACAGGAGTTGTCGGTGCCTGAATCCAGGGGTATTGTGTAGAAAGCCCAATCTACCTGGTTGATGTTTGGGGGCAAGAAGAGTGTGTCATTTCACCCAGAATGGGTGATGTCTTATGAAGTTGCAAATAGACGTTGCAAAAAGGGGGAAAGAGAAATGTACAGTGGTCTTGACAGACCACTGTACCATTCTCTTTCCCCCTTTTTGCATAGTGGTTTGACCAAGAATTGTTGGGTTCGATTAGTGCGCTATAATGACAAATTATTTATGTCTATGATATTCTCCCCTTTTTTGCAACATGAAGTTCCTCGAATGATTGATAGGTTTTAGAATAATTCTGGTGTGGCATTTGAGATTGTTAAGAACGAGATTTGTTGTGTATATTTTTATTGTCATATTAAATGTACAATTTATATATTTGATACTTTTTAACTGGTTGGTAATGAAATAATAAAATGATATATTGGAACTACGATCCTATCAGGATTTCTTGGTGATATTAGTTACAATCTAGTATGAATGGTGGATACATTGTAACTAGGTTTTTTTTAAATATTTCCAATGGAATTTAACTTTGACTGACAGTATATTCTCAATTTGCCAGACGTGCACCTCATCTGAGAAGAAGTAAATGGTAATTAAGTAAACTGATGCCAGTGTGCAGAGCTGGCACCTAGAGGTGGCTCTGTGTTGTCATGTCTGGAAGTAGGAGAGAGTCACGATGGAGGTTGATGGTGCCACCTGCCGGCAACATGAGAAATTGAATAAAGCATTGGATGATTAGGCGAATGGTCCACAAGCCTTATGGCATCCAGGTTTCTTGGGCACAGTTTTCCTTTTAGCGATGATGATTTTATACTTTTTAATACATTTATATACTATGCTCATTTCATATAATTGGGACCCTTTTATTGTATGTCTCTGTTTTTAACATTGTATGTATATTTATTTTTAAGGATTGTTGTGTATATTCTCATGTAAATGATCACTAATTGGTCGAATAAAGCTACTACTACTACATTTTGACTTAATTTGTACTACTGCAGATATGACAGAATTTTTACCTCAGCAGGTCTTGAAGAGAACACGGTTTTAACAAGATCAAAGATTGAGGGAAGTGAAAAGAAGGCATACATCAACTGCTTGAAGGAGGAACTACTGCATGGACATTAATATCTCCACAGGCTCAGAGATCTGGCTAAAAGTAGGGCACGCCGACTGTATGTATCTTATTTTGACGAATACGTCTAACTACAGATTCCTCCCCTGGGAATACTGCCCAGGTCCAACCTGGATCTGGAAACTTTACTTCAGCAGTGCTCTTGCATGTCACTAGGTGGCGGTATGGGGTCTGCACTGGCTCGACACTGCCCTTGAAGTAAAGAAACAGGGCTGCTTATAAACATCGCGCGGACGTCCTTTCTTCTCTTTCTGCGCCTTCTGACAGGGATCTGGAGCTCTGCTCCCAATCTTGTTCAGTTTGCCACAACTCCAGAAACAAATTTCAGTGTGCTGTGGAACAATATCCACACCCAAAACAACAGGTTTCACATCATGCTGCAGCAGCAGAAAACAGATGTTGGTCATTCCCTCGCATGAGGTGTTTCTCTGGTGTCTGGGCTCGGGTCACGACTCAAATGAGCATGATAAATGTGCCCATATGACTGAAAACGCACTCTGGGACCCTGAGGCAAAAGTGTATGTCACTGAACACAAGAAAAAGTTGGCGCCTTCACACAAATCTTGCACCAATTTACGGACTTGATCACATTCCGAAGAACATGCCCGCAAGTGGTCAACTTTGCACTGGAAGACCTTCAGTAAGTCAAAATTTAACATCGAAGCGCAAACAAAAAAAACGAAGCAGGACTCCATCCCTTATCACGACTCTAAACCTAAAGAGAAGGTGTGAGCAGTCACAAAGTCAGTTGTACACCTTCTAGGTCTCCAGTCCTGTATAAATGTATTTTGGGGGTGTGTATATATGAGAAAACAAGGTTGATGCAATTCAAACAAGTTTTGTAAACAGGTTTTAAAAAATGATAGTACACGCTATGCTGGTGTGCTACACCCTAAATATCCAAAGTCCAACATGTAACATTCCAAGGAGAGTCACTATGTAAATGGTGTTCACTGCGGTATTGGTGCGGTTTCTCTGAGTGGGCACTTCATCATCAAGCAAGGTCTGAAACAGACCCATGGTATTGCATAGTATCTCTCTATGCTCTTCTGCAAAGCAGGACCTCTGAAAAATAGTCCCATTGACTCATAGGGCTTCACAAGGCTCGCGGAGATCTTGAATCAGCCTCTGATGGTGTCATTAATCTTCACATGGTTGGTGAACACATTTGAAACTGATATAATTCTGGGGAACCCATTTTCAAGCCCACAGAATGTCACTGGACAGAGACTGATACCTCATCCATGTTTCCTGTTTCCCTGGTGTACTGCTGTCATCTCGCCTATCAGAATTAGCACAAGAAAGGCTTTCAGAGCAAGATGGACAGATATGAATTCCATCAGTATTGAATACAAGGTTATTTCTGTGGGAGAGAGAAAACCAGTGTTGAAGGTCCTCCTCAATTTTGCAGGGACACGTCGGAACACTAAGATCCGTGTTTTTACCACCATTGTAATTATTTCTTTGCTTTAGGTAATCTTTTTTAGCACAGGATTGCTATGTAGATAACTCCTGAGTTTTAAAATTATTATCAATTAGTGGTACTCAGTAATGATAACATAAACATGGGATTTGTTAGCCATTAAACATAAAATGCAATCTTTCTACTTGTTTATAATAGTTTGACTTACATATTTCTTCTGTAAAGCATCGTAGCATCCAAGCATCCTGAAACAACCAATAGTATTTTACCTAGTATAAGAATATTTGTCTTAGTTATTCTCAATCAAATCACTTCCTTACTAACATAATGCATGTTAGCAAGCTAACACGGTAATTTATAAGCAGGCATGCATGAAATTAAGCACAATACAAATATCTTGAAAGTACTCATACATATAAGGAACAAAATAATATTACTGAACCTTTAATTTATAGCATATCTTAAAAGGAAAGGCTACCTACATGTAATTCGATGTCTGCATCAAAGGAATCTTCATAAAAGCCATGCACAGAAGTATGCTACTGCCTGCATGCACACAATTCTGCAGTGCATACACCTTACATTAAATGGTACATCTGTGGCCTTTCATCAAACTGCTGCCACATATATGCAACCCTTTTTCAAATTTTCCACTTACAACAAGCAACGTACACCAAACCACATTGCAACCAGAAACTACAATTTTACTGCCGAGGGAAAATGAGACAAAACATGTGCACAATGGAGAGAAGCACAGGTAGCGATCATTGACGGGCTGAAAAAAACTGATCCTTTATGAATACACTGGATTCCAAATGTCATAATGGCTTGTACTGACAGTTACTCCATTGATCCTTGGAAGAATAACATGGAACCCAGCAACATTTGAGCTTCCAATGAACAAATGAAGACAGAGAGGAGGACGGAGTTTATGACTTTAATAAAGTAACCTGTGACGTAGCTGAAAAAGTTACTTAACTTTAATAACAATCTTCCTGGTGAATACTCTATCTGCAGATTTCTCATCTTTTGCATATCCCCAGGTGCCAGACTACTTCTGAAAACCTTTGTTACAGATCTCCACTGGTAAGTGGCGCTAGCTCTGTGTTAGCACCCAAAGCCGCGCAGGTGTGAAATCACTGTAGCAAAACAGTGCCATCTCGGCACACTAACAACAGTTCCGCTGACATTTTTTTCTGAACCCTTAGAAGCAGAGTTGAGGATTAACAACAGATCAAATGTGGATGTGCAGTGCAAAAAACTAAGCTGGATCTTTATTTGTATCAGAATCTATGACCATCCTTCAAAATGAGGAAGTGGCCTCTAATTCCAGCTCTGCGTTGTCATAATTCTGAATCAAATGTAGAATATCCTCACACACTGTGGCGGGAATATTCTAAGTTTATGACTATCAATGAGGATCCAAGGATGCAGACGGAAATGTAACTTACTTGTAATTGCCGTTCTGCCTTGCAGGAATCCTCAATGAAGTCAGAGGGAATTCAGAGGCAGAAATCAAGATGGCGAGAACAGATCTGGAGGAAACAAAATCTAGAGGCCGATAAACTGGTATACAAAAAATCTATTTGAGATTATAAAATGGCAATTTTCAAAGAAAGCAACCTATTATTCTCAGATTATAGAAAGCTCGTAAAATATAATGAAAGAGCTATTTGAAGTCATCAACAATTGTAGCCACCCAATGCCAAGCTTACTCATTCGTCGCCTAAGGGGAGGTGTAATGAATTAGCTGATTTCTTTCAAGACAAAATCAAAGATATCTACTAAGATTTTCTAATGGAGATTCTAGCAAAGCAGAGCGTGGTTTCAGGTAAATTCTGTCCTTGAGCAGACACTTTAGTAAAAGAGCTCCCCATCACTTCTAATTCGGGTTCTCCACCAGTTCCCTGCACTCCACATATCTTGCCCTAAGTGCCGGACATTGTCGTTAAAAACCACACACTACTTTGCAATCGGGCCACTGAGTTGCCCTCTTTCCTCAATTAAAGAAAGAAAAACCACCATTCCACTCGGAAAAAAAACAACTAATGCTGACCTTAAGACGTTGAAAAACTATAGACCTATCTCACTTTTACCACTACCAGCAAACATATTGGAGAAAGCAGTAAACTGAGAACTAGTGCTAAGGATGGAAATCCATAATTTGTTAGATAGTTCACAGGCGGGCTTCAGAAGGGGACACAACATGGAGTAGATATCTGTTTTGGATGAGATTAAAAACATTCTAGATATTGGAGCTGTGATGGCCCTGATTCTACTAGACTTATCTAAGGCTTTTGACACTGTAGCACACTCTGTGATAATGGCATAACTTTCTAAATTGTCCATAAATGATCAAGCTGTTAGGCTCCTGTCTTCCTTCCTTACAGGAAGAATGCAATCAGAGGCTTGAACAACATTTAAGTCACAATCATCTGTGCTTCCCTGTGGTGTTCGTCAGGGTTCTGTACTTAGCCCAACACTTTTTAACCTGTATATAGTTCAGTTGGCAGATATAGTGTACTCCTACAATTTTAGGGTATAATCATATGCTGATGAACCGGTACCTAGTGTAAATTCTTCAGCTCCTGCACAACAAGATGATACCTGGGTACTCCAGTAGTAACTGAACTGTGGCATTCTAGGCTATTTGTGAAAATATGTGCACAGCGATTTGTGATCAGCAAGGAGTGATTATATGCTTATGACACCCAAATTGTGATCGATAGGCAGAACATTTTCTTAACTGAGGGAGGTAGATTTTTGGATGAGATCTAACAGCCTAAAATTAAATGGTGACAAGACAGAGGGTTTAATCCTCAGCAAACCTTTAAGTACTTGGTCTACGCTGTGGTGTTTGTTGAATTTGGAACTGCACCTATACCAGTGGATTTGACGCAAATCCTAGGTGTAGTATATGATAAGAAACTGTCCTTCTCTGCACAGATAACTCTAGTGGTCACATCAAGTGTCTACATCATTTGAATGCTGAGAAAACCATGTCATTGGGCTAATCAGACATGCAGGAATTGATAACCGCTCACTTGAATTACTGTAATGCCGTATATTTAGGTACTACTAAATCACGTTTACAAAGAGCCCAGAATGCAGCTTGTGGGTTAGTTCTGTGGTACAGGTATCAGTCTGTTGCGCAGGGGACTAAGAGTTTATACTGCCTACCGGTTCGTTCACAGGCTATTCTCAAGGAACTGTGAAGGCACAAAAGGCCCAGCATGAAATTGGGCTTTGCACTCTATTCAAAATATATTTAATTGGTATGTTCCTGGTGGGCCTCTTATCTATAGACAGCAGAGATGCTGTGATGAAGAGTCAAACAAAGCAGATTCTTTGTGTTGGTCAATCCTAAATACTAGATGTTAGACCTGGCATCCTTGGTGTGGTTTCCCCTGAAGTTTTGCCTTCTGATCTCCCATTTGTTGACTTCATTTTTGCTGATTCTGGGAACATTACCACTGCTAACCAGTGAATATGCTTTTTAATCTAAACATGGTAAAATAGGTTTATTCACAATTGACAAATCTGATTTACTTATAAGTCCCTAGTAAAGCGCACTTAATGTGCCAAGGGCCTGTAAATTAAATGCTACTAGTGGGTTTGCAGCACTGATTGTGCCAACCACTTCAGTAGCCCTGTAAACATGTATCAGGCCTGCCACTGCAGAGCCTGTGTGTGTAGTTTTAAAGTGTCATTTCGACCTGGCAAGTTAATCTACTTGCCAGGCCTAAACCTTCTTTTTTATTACATTTAAGTCAACCCTAAGGTTGGCGCTAGGGAGTTAAGTTATACATGTCCTGTAGTTAAATACTCTTAAATTCATTTTTCACTACTGCAAGGCCTATCTCTTCAATAGGGTAGCATTGGATTGCCTTAAAACATCTTTTAAGTGTAATTTCTAATTGGAAAAAGATAGACATTATAAGTTTGGTGTCTCTGGAGTTACAATTTAAAATCCCGACTAATGGTGAAATTGGATTGTAAGTTGCCAGCCTGAAAATTCCACTTTTTAGATACTTACCCCAGATATGTATCTGGGAGGTCCAGTGCACTACGAATGGTACACTATCCAGTGTACAAAATATTAACAACACATATGTTAATTGTGCAACAATTTTAAATAATAAACTCTTATTCAAATTAGTAATCCATGAAACGTGAAAATGAAATCCAATGTTCCAACAATCTGAATCAGATAGATGAATTTAAATCTGCTTTATTTCTGTAAACTGCAGATATAGTTGTAGAATCAACAGAAAATTATTTTGCTTGTAATCAGCGAAAGTCAGAGTGATACATCCTCCGGTCCTATTCAGCAACAAATTCGCCAATTAGAATACTTAATGCGCAGAGGGATCAATCAACGTCTGCATGCCACGACGCTGATCCAATATCATAAAGCTAGTCGTATTCCAAGGGGGCTTCGGCTTGCCATTAAACCCATGTTATTTAAAATGAATAGAAAATTCATGGAAAAATGGTACGCCATTTTAAACAAATGCTCTTTGGACCTCATTTTATTAATTGTTGAGGAATTATCACAGGTACTATCTGGTTTAGAATCGGAAATCAAGGAACTACAGGCGAGTTTAACATCTAGAATGGAGATTAAGGTGTGGACCACTACTGAAGACGAAATTAACTCTAAACTTGATACGTACGCAAAAGAGATTCACGATCGGAAGGCCAGAAAATTTCGACGAGATACGATAGATTATAAATTAGATGAGGTTTACTCATGGGCTGAAGTATATGCTCAAAAACGCAATTGGCAAAAGCCAAGTACAACTTCATCAGATGAAAGTTTAGCATCAGTCAGTGACACGCAGTTATCTCGTCCTCCTGTGTCGTCTATTACTCAATCGACGTTGAGTGACCCTAGTACCACAGGTCCCAGCACTTCCAAGGTTTCTGTTTTGGCAACCAGCCCAGCTGCAAATCAACCGCCTACGCAAACAGTGGCAGAACCCGCCAAACATGTAGAGGTCACCGATTCCACAAAAAAAGGGACCACAAGTCGAACAAAGAAACACTAGTGGTAAACATTTCTTCCAAACAATTGACTAATAACCAGGTTTCTGTATTGAAGAAGGGATGCTCATTCGTACCCACTCATCATTCACGAGGTTTGGATTCTATGATTGCCTTGCATAAATTCACTAAAAAATTACGATTACGTCATTTTTTTTCAACTTTTGTCACTCATGTGGAATCTTCAACTGATGAGGAATATCTTGAATTTAAACCTCTAAGTACGTTTGTTTCCCACATTTCGCATAAAACCATTGACTTGTTCGAAACCTTGGTCAAACAAGACATTGCTAAATTTCCATCTTTAATGGCAGGCATCCCCAATTTATCTAAAAGAGAAAAATTTGCTTTAAAATCTTTGCAATTGAACAAAACTTTACATTTTACTAAAGCGGACAAAGGCGGTGCATTAGTAGTAATGGATCACACCCAGTATGATAACAAGATAGATTTGATGTTACAGGATTCCTCTACCTATGTGCCATTGGCTGAAGATCCTACCGAAGAGTTTTCAGTGATATTGGAGTCCATTTTATCACATGCGGTTGATATGAAATGGATTACCATGAAAACCAGAGAGTACTTATTCATTCGCTTTCTGCGCAGACCGGGACTATACATGCTTCCCAAGATACACCAAAATGTTATGGACCCCCCGTTGAGACCGATTTTCTCCGGGTGTGGTTCCATACATGAGCCATCGGGACATTACTTGGATGTCTGCTTGCAACCCATTGCGCAAAATTGTCCATCATATGTTCAGGACACTACACATTTTTTGACCATCTTGCAAAACATTGATCTCCCTACGCCTGGTGACATTTATTTATGTACGATAGATGTTGTATCATTGTACACATCGATTCCACATCTAGAAGTGATTGAGGCAATTGACTGGGCTTTATTAAGGCACAACAAGATAAGGGCCAACAAAGTGTTTCTGCTTGAAATACTACATTTTTGTTTATTCCACTGTTATTTTCAATGGAAAAAACAATTTTTTCTTCAAGCAAACGGCACATCGATGGGTTTTCCTGGAGCTCCCAGCTATGCGAATATCTTCATGTTCAAATTTGAAACTGAAAACATTTTTTCCAATAGTGCATGGTCATCGAGATTGATTACATACAGACGTTTCATTGATGACATATTCATCATTTGGCACGGATCACGCAGTGATATGGAAACTCAAATTATGTCACTCAATCAATTAAGCTTTATTCGGTACAAATTAATGACCATAAAAGCACAATGGACAGACATAATAAGAAAAAATACAAGGGCAAGTTATGGTAAACATAGCGATACATTAAGTATCACAATAAATAAATAAAAACTGGTTAAAATACGTAAACATATCCACACTTTGTTAAAAACACATGCTTTTCCTGGAATTGATGCATTTGTTTAAAAAAGTTGCAGTGTAAAAACAAATATCCGCAGATTGCAAATTAAATATTAATTTCATTGCATGCTCAACTGTCCGTATTCTATATTTAACAAATATTGGTTTGAGAAAGGCAATACGGAAATTAAAGTATAATTTGCAAAACAAGATAAAGTGCAGTGTGCTTTGCGTGGAGGTCCCATCACATCTACAAGGCCCAGATGGATGTTTTTTCATTGTCGGATGGGCCACCAAATGGTGCACCATTCCAAATCTGAGTCTTGTTAACACAAATTTATGCGAGGGCCTTGTGACCAAGGTTAAGAAGACAGGAAATCCTTCCGTAGATAGGTATCTATTGTAGAACATGACAGTGGACAGAGTTCCAGCGGCAACTGCCCTCTTTCTCTCTGCAAAGGCCAGAAAAACCCTTTTTAGCTAATTTTTGGGGATCAATAGAACTGCTTTGGGATCTTTTACAATGTTCAGGTTAAAAATATCTGAAAAACATACTATAATGTATTTAATCCAGGGTATTGCTACAAATTTGTCTAAACGCAAACAGTCCTGAATAATAGACCTAGTAAAAGACTTCTCATCCTTCAGCCAGATAGACCGCCAGGTCATCAAAGGCCTAAGGGATAAAAAGTCAAGTAGGTAGTTAACAGATAATTCCTGATGACTCAAAACATTAGAGGCCGATGTAGGCAAGCATAGAAGTTTTTTAAGAAAAAGATTTTCTTCCAGCTGCAAATTAAGGGCACAACAATAGCCCCAAATTCCTGCCCCATACAGTGCAATAGTTACACATCTGGCTTGGTAAATTTTAAGCATGTGCCCGGTCCTACGGTCCCCAATTTTGACGGCAAATCTAAAGATGCCATGGGCATTTCTAGCCATTTTATTACGTATGTTATTGAATTTATAATTCCACTTCTCATCACAAGAGAAGGTAATACCTAAATAACAGAATTTATCCACTTGTTGCACCTTTACATTATCAATAAAATACCCTTTAGTAGTATGTTTAGAATTCTTTGAGCCACAGATCATGGTGTGCGTTTTTCCTTTGTTTATAACTAGTTTCCAACCTTTAATAAAGGATGCAAAACTATCCATCAACCGCTGCAATCCTACGGAAGTTCTAGATAACAAAACAGCGTCATCGGCGTATAACAACACCAGCACTGAAACGCCATTGATGATAGGAGCATCTGCGTTAACTTCCTTTAAAATAGCATCAATCCCATTAATAAATAAGATAAATAAAAGAGGAGCTAAAACACAACCCTGCCTTATACCACGTTTGACACTAAAGTTTGGGGTACATTCTCCCTTACTGCCATAGCGCACGCAAGTTTTTAATTTCTCGTACATCCTGGCAAGAAAGAATATTATGCCCTCCGGTGCTCCCATTTTCAACAAGGTTGGCCACAAAATCGAGTGGTCCACCATGTCGAAACCGCTGCTCAGGTCGGCAAAGCACAAGTACATAAGGCCTGGTTTTGCATCACTGTACTTCCCAATCAACAGTTCTAAATTGACACATTGATCAAGCGTACCCCTGCCTTTCCTAAAACCATACTGGCTGTCTGCCAGAATGCAATCCTGTTCCACCCATTCTTCCAATCTTACAAGCATGACCCTACTCATAACCTTTATGGAGGAGCCCAATAGAGAGACAGGACGATAATTCTTTGCATCAGACCTGCTTCCTTTTTTATAAATTGGAACAATAATAGACTCCTCCCAGGTTGGGGGAGGCTCAGTACAGACAGCAGCATTAAAAACGACGGCCAACAGGGGACCCCAGACTTTAGGTGCAGCTTTATAAACATCAATCGGGACCCAGTCCGGGCCTTGGCCCTTCCCGCCCTTGCTCGCCCGAATGCCACTTTCGACCTCTTCAACAGAGATATCAAGTGGCAAAATAGGCCAACTAGGTAAACAAGCATCAGTAATTTTACCCGAGTCAAAAATAATCGAAAAGTGGATAATCCACCCTTCTCTAGAAACATTTGCTGTTAACTCGGGTACATTGGCCTCTTTAAGAAATGGTGAGTTAACCGTCGCCCAAAACAGTGTGCAGTTAGATAATTCTGCAGCTTGGTTAAGTGAATCCCAAGCTTGCTGCTGTAGGACCCCCTTCCTATATTTGATAGCGTTTTTATAATCTGTCCTCAAATTTATTACTAAGTTTTTATCCCTAGGCTTCATTGCTAAAGCCTGCTTAAGGCTGGTTAGAGCTGCCGAACAGGTGTGATCAAACCAACCAGGTCCAGTCCTTGAACGACCCGTATTACGACCGGTAAACTTAGCATCAATGGCAGTGTTGATTCCTTTAAAAGAAGATAAGACCCGCTCATGGTCAAATCTGTTTTCCAAGATAAAAACAATGTCTACCAAATTCCCCTTTATTATAGATGTAATAAATTCTAAAGCTTTCTCCCCTACCCACCTAAGTCTTACCCCATTAACCCGGTGAGCTTCTATATTATCGATTGTGATCCCCACCTCTGCATCACTATCCTCCCACAAAGTGGTGGCCATAATAATGCAGTTGTGGTCACTTCTAACTGTTATTTCAATTTCCAGTGGGGCAAAGCAATCGACAATACTAGAAGATACTATCACATGATCAATCACCGAATTAGTAGGCCAGTTTTTAAATGTAGGGACAGGCAAGCCATTTCCATCCTTGCAACATTCCAATATTTCCAGGTCATGACAACCCATTAATTTATGCAAGGTTTCCCCATAAGTATCATGGCCAAAGTGCGGTACGTCTCATCCATCATTATTAGTGACCCCACATACCTTAAACGGTGACAATTCACACAGCGTAGTGTTAAAGTCCCCACACCAAATAATATCAAATACAACATTAAATTCCAAACTCAAAATATCAATGGTATTGGCCAAATCTGTTACTATTTTACCCCTGGTGCTGTCAAAGATATTATTATAATAGTTGATCAGAAGGATATTGCGGCCTTTGCCTTCAGAGATCCAGAGCATCTGAACAAGATCACCTACAGGTATATACTTTTTTACTAGTATTCGGCGATGAACCGATATAAGTATAAGTGAACCCCTCTTAGCTCTACCAGGTCCTTCTCCCCGTGCAGGTAAATTGTAGGACACAAATCCCTCATAATCAACATCACCTTTGCACCAGGTTTCTTGGAAGCATAAGATGTCATACTTGCTAATAAAAGTTTTCCAACCTGGATCTCTATCCTTGGATTTTAAGCCGGCCACGTTCCAGCAAACCAATCTAGTATATGTGCCTATTCTAGTAGCATTCATTGTTACGGGTCCAGTAACATGTTCAGTAACAGTGGCCCCCCCAGTAGACTGTCCCATATTGCGTAAATACACAAGACCCTCACCAACAGTCTCTACCTTAGTCAAAAAGGACGTGGGTGGTGTGGCCATGGTTGGTGTGGCCATGGTTGCAATTTTGTTAACACAGTCATCCACACCAATACCTTTAGCCCTCTCTGGGTACATATCTCTCTCTTGTATAAGTCAGTCATTAGAATCCAGGGAGCTAAGGGCATAAAATCTATTTTGAGTTGGAATACCAAGGTGAGGTCTATAGGTAGCCGGATGGGTAATGGTTCCACTATTCTCACAATGATTGATATTGAGATGACTATAAAAGAAACCCAACGATCGAACACACACATTAGCATCAGAGGTTGGGAGAGACGCAGCTCTTAGGAGGACAGTGGCAACATGTTGTGGATGTTTAAAATTTACAATCACACAATTCCCCTTTGAGCTTTTCCTAGAACTCCCTATCCATTTAACTCTCCTGGTAGTCAGGACTTGGTCAGAAAAATTTACCGGGAAACCGCATTGTCTATTCAACCAGGATATACTTTTATTTTTTAAAGAGTCATGTGTTTCTTGATGACCCCTACTTTCTAGTGGCGGTACATTTGTTAATACTACCACGTATGGTGCACACTCAGGCGGAAGGTTAGTAACATGCCCTTTATTTATTTATTTCCAGCCCTCGTTATTTTTAGTAACAATTACAGTCTGTCATTACGGATTGGTACTTGAGGGGTTATAGAATTAACTGTGACATTCTCCCTACTATCTGTTACCTTAATAGAGAAAACGTCCTGGGTATTACCTTTATCATTAATTATGTCAGTGGTCCCTCTTCCTGGTCCTTCGATGGCTTTTTTAAGAAGTCCGCCCAGTCTAACGACTTCTGCAGTTAATTCTTCAAGTGGGTGTATAATACCTTTGATCTTTAGATCAATAATATCCGCTAAGTTCTTTGTCGTATCAGCATCTAGACTAACATTGTTAATCTTGACAGCCTCATCTATTTCACAATGTTTTAATGGTGATGCTACCCATTTCCTTACAGTACGTGTTCCCCCCCTTTTATATTGAGTTTTCCTACATGCTCTAACTGCCCGCGCTACTGGGGCAGGGGAGCATTGTACTACCTTGTCAGTACAATCTTCTAGATCCACTAAAATGGGGGGAACCTGCTCAGATTCGGACAGTTCCCCAGCCAAAACATCCACATTAGTAGCACTAATACCACTATTATCGTCCAATAGAACTAGCGGGCACTGGGTAGGGGTTACCGGCGGTGGAGAAATGCTTATCAATAATGACTGTCGCCTTTCAGTATTTATTTTACTCACCACTTGCACCAAATAATTATCCATGGTACGTGGCCCAGAAGGGGCCTTCAATTTCGACATACTAGTGGGAGAAAATAATCCTGAACAAGCTTACTGAATTATAAAATAATATAATAACGATTGCACAATTAAAACAAATACTAAACACTTAACAAGGTCCAAACACAGTATAATGTCTAAGATCTCACTGTGTACAGCTATATTTCCAGCCAGCAGCTTAATTGGGACAGAGTCTCTGGCCCAGCCCAGTCTCTTCTGGCCTCTTCTGGCCACAGAGGGCCCGCCCTTTGCCCGGGCTTGGCCCGGCGCCGCCCGCGACGCGGAGGGAGCCGTTTGAATTTAGCGCCTCCGGGCGCGGAAGTGCTGACGGGTGGGGGCGGTGACAACAAGGGAGTCCTGGGAGGCGTAGTCCTGCACTCCCTGCGTGTGGCGCACAAACCAGCAGCAACAGCGACGGGGGAAGAAGAGAGCGTCCGCCCCAACGAGCTCCCCAGCGCTGCCCAGGTAAGAACTGCTCCGCCGATAATCAAAAATGCTTCAGCAAGATCTCCCGCTCCACCGAGGGAGCCGTTTGAATTTAGCGCCTCCGGACGCACAAGTGCTGACGGGTGGGGGCGGTGACAACAAGGGAGTCCTGGGAGGCGTAGTCCTGCACTCCCTGCGTGTGGCGCACAACCAGCAGCAACAGCGACGGGGGAAGAAGAGAGCGTCCGCCCCAACGAGCTCCCCAGCGCTGCCCAGGTAAGAACTGCTCCGCCTATAATCAAAATGCTTCAGCAAGATCTCCCAATTATGTCACTCAATGCCATAAACCCTAGAATTCAATTTACTCATCAGATTGAAACTGTGAGCATTCCATTTCTTGATGTAATGGTCACGGTATCTGGTACTACCATTAAGACTACTGTTTTTCAAAAACCAACTGATCGAAACAATGCTTTATTATATCAAAGCTTCCATCCTTGGTCATTGAAACGCCACCTCCCATTATCCCAATTTCTCAGAATTAGACGGATTACATCAGATTTGGCGTTAGGACAGGAGACAGTTGAAGTTTCTAAAGACACATTTTTACGCAGAGGCTATCCCTTACATGTAGTAGATGAGGCAGCCACAAGGTCTTTAGCCATTCATCGTGATGATTTGCTAAAAAAGAGAAACAAACAAACCGATACTGCCAGAGAAGTATTTGTTTCCACGTTTTCCACTCACTCTCAGATGCTTAAGAAAAGCATCTTGTCAAGATGGGATCTCCTTCAATCAGAGTCTGATGTTAAAGGGTTGTTCTCTAATCCTCCATTGTTTGCATACAAAAGATCCCCCAATTTAAAAGACATTTTGAATAAACCTAAGGAAAGTACAAAACCGTGTAAGGGTACGTCTAAGTGCATGAACTGCTCACACTGTAATAACGTGATTCTGGGTAATTGTTTAGCACATCCCCGCTCTGGCAAAAAGATTAGTTTGAATTTCAATGCGAATTGCAACAGCCATCACGTAATTTATGTCATTAAATGTCCTTGCGATTTGTATTATATAGGAAAAACTGAAAGAGTGCTGCGCACCAGGATAACTGAACACAAAAGCAGGATCAGAACCAAAACGATTACCTCTCCGCTAGCATTACATTGGTTGAAAGCTAAACATACCATTGCTCAATTAAAATTTGGTGTTATAGAGATGGTAGAAGTGCGTCCAGATCGAGACACTTCTAAGTTTCTATCTCAACGTGAATCGTATTGGATCTGGTTTTTGCAAACTTTGTCCCCCAAGGGACTCAATGATAAATTTGAATTATCCTGTTTTGTATAAGATCATGTACAGTCATGCGCTAACTCTGCTTGTTCATTCTTTCATATTGTTGGCGGTTGCTTAGGATAGGTGTTTTATTGTATTAGATGAGGCTGTTTCAATAATAAGCTTGTTGACATTGTATTCTCATTTTTACTTTTATTCTCATTTTCATTTTTTCTTACTCATTATTTATCATTTCGTATTTCTAGTGTAATCTATCCTCTGCACTGGTGTTTGGTCTTTACTTTTATGCAGGTCTTCACTATTCAGATTGAGTCTATCAGGTTATTCACCTTGCCAAGATGGCTGCCGTTTAATCTTGTTCATGCAGTCCTATCTTTGTTTCCATGCATTGACGCACTAGCACTCTTTTAATGACGCGTAGTCCATTGGTAACCATCGTGAGAGCTGACAGTCCGGGCATCGATATTTACACGCTTTGAAATTTGCTGTTTAGGTGAGCCTTGTCATGACTTAGCCGGCACAATTAAATTTCAAGGGTGGCAGATAACATGTACTGTGGCGGTTTTGTACGTGTGCGTGGTAGACTTTTTTTTGAGAAAGGTGTGTAGCTGCTGGCTTTGAAGAGTTTTAGCGTGGAGGAATCACCACTGTATTTAATGTGATGGCTTTGCGACATTCGCGTGTATTGCAATGATTACAGCAGAGGAAGAGTTAGGCAACTTCTATTGAATTTTCAACGCAGTTTGATTCTGTTGATTTTGCAGATTTTCATGGCGGTTTGCTTCGTGGTGTGTGCCTAATGAGCACATTATAGGTAAGCACTTGACCTTTGGGGAGATTTGATTTACGTACACTTAGTGCATTTGACCTCCATCACCACTTAAATTTTTTCCTAGGCATTGGTCTAGAGACGTGTTACGGCGTTGAGCTTGTTCTAGAAGTGATTCTTCTTATGGTAGAGGTATGATTTGTTTCCACACATTCCTGTCAGACTCACGCTTGTATGACTCACGGGTGTTAGTTTACCACTATAGAAGTTTGTGTATGTCGCACTAGATTGCTTCGACACGAGCTAAGAAGATTGACTCACAATGAGGTTTGGGCTCCTTTACTTTCGCTCACTGTAGATAATCTCTTTCTTATTTATTTTCCCTTTTATATTTCCTTTTTTCTCCTTTTTTCTCATTTTATCAAATGACAAAAGCTGTGTATCATTTTCCTGCCCTCGACTGACCCATATTGTCTGTTGTAATGTTGATTTAAGTATCACCATTTCATATGAATTATACATGATATTATTGTTTTCACAGATTCCCCTGAAGAAGGGCTCATGTAAAGAGCCCGAAATGCATTGGGACTTTTGATACTCTGACTTTCGCTGATTACAAGCAAAATAATTTTCTGTTGATTCTACAACCATATCTGCAGTTTACAGAAATAAAACAGATTTAAATTCATCTATCTGATTCAGATTGTTGGAACATTGAATTTCATTTTCACGTTTCATGGATTACTAATTTGAATAAGAGAGTTTATTATTTAAAATTGTTGCACAATTAACATATGTGTTAATATTTTGTACACTGGATAGAGTACCATTTGTCGTGCACTGGACCTCCCAGATACATATCTGGGGTAATTTGTTCACATTTTTTAATCAGGCGGCCCGCAGAGCCCCTTTTCTGGTGCACACATATATTTGAACATTTTGTACACAGATGATTTCGTTGTAAACATTGTTTATTGTAATGTATTGAGTGCATCACAGCTGTGTTCTTTCACTTTTTAGATACTTGACATTTTCTTACTTTAACCATTCTGTGCTGCTGCCTGTCTCTGAATATACGTCTGGGTTGGGTGGCAGCTAGGCTTCGTTCATTCCCTCTAGACAGTCACGCACACAAAGGGAAGAGAGGTGTGCCACACACATCCTAACAGCCTACCACCAGGCTGATGGGTCTTTTCTGAGCTAGATTGAGAAGGGGAAGCTGACACTTGCACTGGAATAGGGTTGTACCGCTCCCAACACAAAGTGCTACATATCCCCAACCCCCCCCCCACTTCCCCAGTAGGTCATCTGGAGCCAGGGAAGGAAGGGCAGGGACTTTGGGGGGGATCAAAAGCCCCCTTGAAGTCTCCCTACTTCAAAGGATAAAATTGGTGTAAATACCGGACCTCTGCCACCATATACTCAGTTCACTTTTGGGACCTTAGGAGATTCTGCCACGAAGAGGAGTTGCGCTCCAGGAGGGACTGACACTTTGCTTTGGTGGCCTGCTTCCTGCTAGCTCCTGTGCTGTAGGAAGGTCTGCTACTATGCTACCTGATTTCCTGAGTTGGCCTGCTCCCTTTTGCCTCTTGCCTGGGAGTGAGAAGGACTGGATCTACTCTCTACAACCTTCGAAACCCAAGTAACTCCAAGGGTTTGCTGGCTTGCCCCCTCTTCAGGAAGTCTCTGGGACATCAAAGACTTAGTTCCCCCCTTAGGCTTCTGCTGGATTCTACAAACCGTGAGTCCTGCTGCTGACATTTACAAGGGTCAGCGTTGCGTCCCTGACCTGCAGCTGAGTGTTTTAAGGATCAGCACGTGTCTGACCTACAGCTGAGTTTGCCAAAGATTTGCGCTTCGTGGCTGTGTACCAATTCAAATTGCTGCATTCATTTCCTACACCAGCGCAGCACTGTGGGAGGACCTCCCAGCGCAGCTAAACAGTAACGTGTTGCCTGGGTTACACAGAGTTCACTGGCGACATCGACACCGCATCAGCTCGCCTATGTTAGGAAGAACCAACACTGTGCTTTTAACATCAGCAGGCCCTCCAGAAGGATTCGGCAACACGGGTCTCATGTACAAGGCCCATCGACCCCACATCAGCCCGTCTACGTGCAACGGCACCGACGCTTTGGGCTTTCAATGTCGGCGGCCCCTCCAGTCAGGTACTGTTCTCAGCGGGACCTGTGGTGTGCCTGTATCCGGCCAGCGCTCCCTCGCAGGCGGCTCGAACTGCGTGATTAAACCGGTCTAGGTGACTTGCCGTAACATTTGGATTGCTACCGACTTTTGGGAGTGTTTTCTTTTCACTATACTGTGAGAAAGCCTCTCAGGAGATCCCCTGAGGGATTTTGTCGTTTTACCCTGGTCTAGCGTGACCGCCAATAACCCTTGAATCACTAGTGACATTTAAGCACTGTACTTTAAAAATGCATATCTTGAGATCCGCCAATTGGATTTTTTGTTGTTTTGGTCTTAATTTGTTAAGTAAATATCTATTTTTCTAACTTAGTGTGGTCTTTTTGTGGTGTTTTCACTGTGGTACAGTATTTTAAGTGTGCACATATACTTTACACACTGCCTCTTAAGTTAAGGCTGACTTCTCTGTCCCAAGCTACCAGAACGTGAGCACAGGCTAATTTAAGTGTGTGAATGAGTATTGGTCCCTACTTTGACAGGGTGCATACCCCTGCCAGCTAGAGTCCTAATTTCTAATACTAGAATTCCCTCCAAGCAGGAATAAAAGCTGTGGACAAATATACCAGGTTCAGGAAACTCATCTCAGGTCTTTTCTATAAAGATCTGGATGCTCTCTTTTCTCGTTATCTTGCCAGTTTTGATGCGCCAAGATTAGTATAAAAGATGACTTTAGAAGCATGCCTCATTCAGTCATTCATAAACGTGGAATAGTCTCAACAGATTAAACTGTCAGCAGAGAAATGTTCCTTCTCTACAGCTATTAACATTTTGGATTGCTTGTCCGGAGGGGCCTTAAGGAAAGCCCCTGAAATCTGTTTCATGCAAGATGAGAATGAGACGTGCACCACTAAACTCTGAAATGAGAGATGCACTGAGAAGAGGGAAGATTTCCCTGGGGCTCGCATACAGCACCTGGCAACCAACGGGCTGAGGAAGTGGACAGTTAGTTCCAAGCTGCCTTAATGGGTGTGAGCAAGGCTTCATTAAGATCCAGTAAGGCCATGCTTTGTAAGTTGCCAACTTTTAAACTTAAAAGAAAGGGAGGAGGATCTCCTTTTTAGCAGCAAAAGCACAGCATGAGCTTCCCCTAGCCCTTGTTATTATCAATAATGAACTTTAGCACAGAAAATGTTGGAAGACTTGGTTATTTGCTTCTCTTTGACTCTCAGAATAGACAATTTATCTAGCTTATCCGTCTAGCCCAGGGATGCCCTATAGTTCAGCTGAACTTTAAAAATCAATTCATTGATTCAGTTTGAGGAGAAGAGAGGGCTGTGAAGAACATGCAGTTAGAGTATCCACCAAAAACAGCATATACAAAGTTAAGTAACTTGTTCTTCTGACAGATACCACTAACAGCAGATTCCTCACCTTAGAATAGATACCAAAGCTGCACCATCCACAAGGTGTATGGTCTGTGGAGGAGGTTAAGACCAGAAAGTCTCGCAGAGCCGAGCAGTCGAAATATCCTTCACATCGGACCTGGCTGTCAAGGCTGTAGTGGCTCGTGAAAGTATGCATAGACGCCCATGTTGCAGCCTGGCAGATAGCAAGGACAGGTACCCCACTTTTTTCTTTTGCAGTTTTATATAGCGTGTACTTGACCCAAAGGTATTGTAGCGCTTTACATGAGCACCAGTTGCATTACATTCCTTTTTTGGAGGCACAGGGAGATTAAGTGATTTGCCCTCTATCACATGATGTTAAGCCGACACCGAGATTTGAACCTATTCCCCAGTTCCAAAGTAAGCAGATCTGGCTGTTATGCCACATCCTCTACCCCTTGCGCAAATACAGTAGTAGTGGCCTTGGCCCTGGTGCAATGGGATCTCAGAGTTTCCGGGAGCCGCTTTTAGGGCAGGGCAAAGTGAAGCTTAACGAAGAAGACAATCCATCTCAACAGTGTCCTCTTCTGCACAGGCTTCCCTTTATTTGCTCCTGAGAAACCCACAAAATGGTGATCGTCCTTGGTACAGTCAATGTAAAACATAGATGATGATGATGAAACGAAATTTATAAAGCACGCAGCTACTCCTCGGAGTGTGCCGGCGCTAAGCTCACAGGTAGGGCCACTTTATTTTTAGCCTCTTTTTAAAGACAGAGACAGATTTGACTGAGCATAGGTCGTGAGGGAGCTTATTCCAGGCCGAAGGACCCAGATAGGGAAAGGAGTCCCTGCCCTGGCTCACCGTATCTTGAAAACCATTGCTAAAGACCTGTTTGAAGAACACATATTCCTAGTGGGAAGATAGGATCAAATTCTGGAGACCAGACAGCCAGGCCAAGTTTGATAAAAGTGCTTTGTGAGTAAGTACAAGAGCTTTGAACAGAATGCTCTTCCTTATCGGGAGGCAATGTAAAGAATTAAGGTGAGAAGACACATGCGTTCTCAGCGGGAGACTGAGAAGTGGGATGGCTGCTGCATTTTGTGCAACCTGGATTAATCACGCAGACCAAGGTACAAGGTGTTTGCATAGACCAACCTAGATGTGCTGAATGCCTGAATTACTGTTTTCCTAACTTGGAGAGAGAGAGGAAGTGAAGAAACTATTCCAGTACAAGAAGTAGGCTAAAACAGGATCCCACCCCAGAATCAACTTGTTGCTGGAAGGACAGGAGGTTGTTGAACTTGACCCCTAGGTTAACAACTCCTGATTGCGGGCCAAGAGGGGGAAGCATCCTCTGGCCAAATGTTTGCCAGGCTGAGGAGAGAGTGTGGCCAAAGAACAAAACTTCGGTTTTATCTGCGTCACACGTTGGTTAAGGGTCATCCAATAAAAAACAGCAGCTAAGCAGGATTTAATAATGTCCGGTGCAATCGCTTCTCTTTCTTTAAAGGATAAGAGTAGTTGCGTGTCATCTGCATATGAAATTATTTTTGCCGCGCAGGCTTCCGCAAGAAGTGCCAGTGGCGTGAGATAGCTGTTGAACAGAATGGGGCTCAGGGCTGAGCCCTTAGGAACCACCACTTTTGGCTCTATTGACCCTGAGGAGAATGGTAGGGTCCAAACTTACTGTCCTCTGTCACTTAAGAAGTGCCCTTTAGGGGTCCAACAGATATTGCATCTCTTCCTCCTTTAAGGGGGTGAGGGAAGCACATTAAGCTGGTAGTGTTCAGTTGCACAACTCAATAGAAGTCATACAGTGAATTTTCATTCCAGGTTTTCTGGGAGATGATAAGACTTTAGAAATATGCTGGATCCTTTTAAACCAGGACAACAGGTGGAGGGGCAAGTGTGGCTCGTATTTGGAGATAGGTGGCCGACTAGATAAAAATATGGCAGCTGGCTATGAGACAATAATGCTGAGTTTTAACAGTGTCACCTATGAAAATTGACAGATTATTGGCTATTCATGGGGATAGTAAAGTCACTTTTTTATGGAGATAGTAACGCATGAAAGTTCTGTGCTGTAATGAGCTGGTTCTACTCCCTTGTTTAGATTGGCTGTTCCTTAAAGAAACCCACTTAAAATCCAATAACCCTAAGGCATGGGTACTCACAAACTTTCTCTCGAGGGCCAAATTTACAGTGTGGTTTGTGGCTGAGGGCCGCACCGGTGGGGGCGGGGGCAGTGGGGGAGGAGGCGGGGCTAGAGCAAAAAAAAACCTATGACCATGAGGTTGAACACAGGCCCCTGCAGCGGACGCCTTCGTCCACTGAGCCACCAGACCCGGCATTCACACATCTTTATCTATCTATCTCACGCTCCGTCTCCCTCCCTCTCTCTCTCTCTCTCCCTCTGTCTCCCTCACTATGTCTCCCTCTCTCTGTCTCCCTCCCTCTGTCTCCCTCCCTCTCTCTCCGTCTCCCTCCCTGTCACCCTCCCTCTCTCTGTCTCCCTCCCTCTCCCTCTCTCTGTCTCCCTCCCTCTCCCTCCCTCTGTCTGTCTCCCTCCCTCTGTCTCCCTCTTGTCTGTCTCAGTCTGTCTCCCTACCTCTCCCTCCCTCCCTCCCTCTATCTCTCTCTCTCTCTCCCTCTGTCTCCCTCTCTGTGTTTGTCTCCCTTTCTCTGTCTCCCTCCCTCCCTCTCTCTCTGTCTGTCTGTCTCCCTCTCTCTCTCTCCCTGTCTCCTTCTGTCTCCGTCTCCCTATGTCTCCCTCCCTATGTGTCCCTGTCTCCTTCTCTATCTCTCTCACCGTCTGTCTCCCTCCCTCTATCCATCTCCCTCCCTCTGTCTCCCTCTGTCTCTCCCTCCCTCTGTCTCCCTCTCTCCGTCTCCCTCCATCTGTCTCACTCTCTGTCTCCCTTTCTCTCTGTCTCCCTCCCTCTCTATCCGTCTCCCTCCCACTCTCTCTCCGTCTCCCTCCCACTCTCTCTCCGTCTCCCTCCCACTCTCTCTCCGTCTCCCTCCCTCTCTCTCTCTCCCCCTCTGTCTCACTCACTGTTCCCTGTCTCCCTCTCTCTCTCTCTCTCTCCGTCTGTCTCCCTCCCTCTCCGTCTGTCTCCCTCCCTCTCCCTGTCTCCCTCCCTGTCTCCCTCCCTCTCCCTGTCTCCCTCCCTCTCCCTGTCTCCCTCCCTCTCCCTGTCTCCCTCCCTCTCCCTCTCTCTGTCTCCCTCCCTCTCCCTCCCTCTCCCTCCCTCTCTCCGTCTCCCTCTCTCCGTCTCCCTCTCCCTGTCTCCCTCCCTCTCCCTCCCTCTGTCTCCCTTTCTCCGTCTCCCTCCATCTGTCTCACTCTGTCTCACTCTCTGTCTCCCTTTCTCTCCGTCTCCCTCCCACTCTCTCTCCGTCTCCCTCCCACTCTCTCTCCGTCTCCCTCCCTCTCTCTATCACTCTCTCTCCCCCTCTGTCTCACTCACTGTTCCCTGTCTCCCTCTCTCTCTCTCTCTGTCTGTCTCCCTCCCTCTCCCTGTCTCCCTCCCTCTCCCTGTCTCCCTCCCTCTCCCTGTCTCCCTCCCTCTCTCCGTCTCCCTCTCTCCGTCTCCCTCTCTCCGTCTCCCTCTCTCCGTCTCCCTCCCTCCGTCTCCCTCCCTCCGTCTCCCTCCCTCCGTCTCCCTCCCTCCGTCTCCCTCCCTCCGTCTCCCTCCCTCCGTCTCCCTCCCTCCGTCTCCCTCCCTCCGTCTCCCTCCCTCTGTCCCCCTCCCTCTGTCCCCCTCCCTCTGTCCCCCTCCCTCTGTCCCCCTCCCTCTGTCCCCCTCCCTCTGTCCCCCTCCCTCTGTCCCCCTCCCTCTGTCCCCCTCCCTCTGTCCCCCTCCCTCTGTCCCCCTCTCTCTCTCCGTCTCTCCCTCTCTCTGAATCACTGTTTGTCTCCATTTCGCTCTCCCTCCCTCCCCTCTGTCTCCCTCCCTCTCCCTCTGTCTCCCTGTCTGTCTCCCTATCTGTCTCCCTCTGTCTTCCCCCTCTCCCTCTGTCTTCCTCCCCCTGCCACCTCACCTGCTGCTCTCACTCCCTGCTGCCCTCCGTCACCTCACCCTGCTGTCCTCCTCACCCTTTGACACCTCACCCGCGCTGAGACAGCTTCCGAGACCACACACAGCCGCCGCCGCACCCAAGTACTTAACAGGTGTTTTAAAAACCATTCACTTGTTAATGAGGCTTTATTGTATTTCACCTCTTCTTAGCTCCCCTGCATCAGGGGCGCTAAGAAGAGGTGAAATTCAGCAAAGCCTCATTTACAAGTTAATGGTCTTTAAAAGAAATCGCCCGGGCACCAGAAGCTCCACGCTGCTGCAACCGGCGATGTAAAAAACACACAGGTATGATGTCTGTAAGGTCCGCGGGCCGCCACGGAAGGCTTGCCGGGCCGCCGCCAGCCCGCGGGCCATACTATGAGTACCCGTGCCCTAAGGTATCAATTCCTGACCAGGTTTCACAGGCACGTTTTGGTTCAGCTAGTGCAGCCCATAGATGTGTAGCCATTTTTCTAGGCATGCCTTAAGGCTGGAAATTATAAAGATGTACTCTGATCCATTAGGGAGAAAGCTCTGGGAGGGAGATGGATCTGGGTTAGTGCTATTTTAGAGGCCAAGATCTTTAATTTTGTCAATTATTATGGGCCTATCACAGACCACCCGGGTCATGCCATCAATTATATTCCTTGGCTGCACATTCTAGAGGTCCTATTATTATGGAAGGGGACTAAAATTGTTTCTAGGCACTGGAAAAGGATGCCTTAAAGAAAGATAAAAAAGCAAGCTAAACACAAGACAGCTGCTGTCTTTACATCTTTTAAAGATGATTTTGGTTTGATAGACCTTGACGGAAGCAATACCCATCTCAAAAACACTTTCCTAGTTATACAGCTAGGCACAAGACAGCCTCTAGATTAGATTTGACTTCTGATCTCACAAATGTTAGTAGGCAGGACCTCCTCTATTGTTGCCAACAGTTTTACTGAACTTTCAGTGGTTACTGTCGAGTTTGAGTTAGATCATGGCACCTCCCCTTTCAGAAAATTATATTTTAATGAATCACTTTTGTCTGAGGTTGACTGGGTCGAATGGAATCATATTTTTATGGTTGAATCTTTTCAATATAATTTTGACTCTGCCCAATTAGCTATTGCTTGTAATGCTTTTAAGGCAGCACTGAAGGGTTGTGGGATTGCCCAATCATCGAGATTGGCTAAAATCTGGAAAAATATGATCTCATAGCACCAGGAGGACACTGAGAGGGCATTTTCGATTTTGAGTGCTCAAAATATAGAATATAAGCTTTAAGGGTTGGAAGTGGCAAACCAAAAGCTTAGAGATCATTATATAGCTTTGCAGCTGTTAAGGGAAAATAATATTGATCAAGGATGCCATGAAGAAAATTAGCATGTTGGCATTCTACTAACTTGGTCAGATAAAGCATAGGTTAATACAAATTTATTTAAATGTGTTATGGATCCCGTACCCAATCTACTCGTTTTAGTTCAGGTCTCAAGAAAGAGGATTTTTTTAAAATCATTATAAGGCTATTTATCAATCAAACAAATCTAGTGATCAAAATTTGATCACAGACTTTTTTCAGTCCACTTGGTGAAACGATTTAGGGCACAGGAAAATTAAGTCCACCTGAGACCACTGTAAAAATGGTAAATTCACAGGTAGCAATGGGATGCCTATAGAAACGTATACATTTTCTCTCTGAACTTCTAGAGATATTGGTTAAATTATTCAATTCAATCCTGAATTGGGAGCACCTTAAAAGAAGAGAAACTGTAGGATAACACTCACTTCTTCCATCCTATTAGCTTGCTAAATTCAGACTATACGCTTTTTATGATAGCCCTTGCTAATAGGGTCATGCTAGCTGCACATAGTCTGATTCGCTCGGATCAGAACGGCTTCCTGGTTAATAGATCCATAAGGGCTAAGACTCATCTTCTGCTCCAGGTTGCAGAATAATCTAATAGTGCAATTTAAATGTCCGGTGCAAAAAAAAGGCCTTTGATTTGGTTAATTGGGAGGGCCTTTTTCAAATATTAGAGACCGTTTCATTTCCCAGACAGTTGATATCACCTTTGAGAATGCTGTAAGTCAGTGCTTTATCTTTTCAATTCTCAATTGTTATTAATTCTGTAGAAGTGGGTATTATCAAGATTATGTGCTGGACTTGTAAGGGGTATATGTTGCCCTCCAGTGTGTTTGCTCTATTATTGAGCCTCCGACAGTAGCAGTAAGCAAAGGTGGAAGAATTAGCCCTCCTGCTCCTGATGACTTATTTGACAATGTGAAGGCTGAAAAATTCAATATTCAATATCTCTTAGGGACAATCCAGGAATTCACTTCTATGGGGGAGGCTATAAAATTAATCAAGAGAAATCTGAGATCTAATTATTTAATACTTCTCCTATTGACCTCCCTCAGGGTTTGTGTTTCAGGTATAATTCTTCTCGCCCTAACAACAACTTGACAATATATATCACATCAAACTATGGCAATTTATTCAGATTAAATTATTTCACCACAATATCTAAAGTGTGAATCCTCTTAATTAATTGGAAGACATTACCCCATAGAATTGTAGGAAAAGTTGCTTGGTCAAAATGTCAATTTTAACACTATTACTATTTTTTTTTCAAATGTCCCGGTGAAAGTTGCAAAACTTTTTTTTGTTGCTCAAATTGATTCTATGATGCACAGCTTTATGTGGAACAAATGTCAGGCTTGTCTGATATTCCCTATTTTACAACTAAATATAGTGTACTGGGGGCTGTCTTTACCTCATTTGCATTTTACTATCGGGCAGCCTTTTTCAATATCTTAGCCAGGCTAAGGGATGTATCCCCTGTTCAGGCTTTTGGCAACTGATTTTTGCACTTAACTATTGAAGAAACAGGTTCCCGATTCTGTGTTTTTGTTTAAAAATGTTCTCTCTAAAAACGTCCAGTATAAATTTATTGCAGAGTTAATTCTCTGGAAGCAGGACGTTTTAAAGGATTTTACCATACCAGAATGCCATGAATTCTTCTCATTGAAGGACTGTATAGGCTTTGGTATGCAGCTTTCTAACACAGAATTAAATTGTTGGAACACTTTGGGCTTCCATCTGGATTTTAAATTTACTACATCATGAAAAACATAGGCGTACCGTGGTATCTCAGAGCTTGGTTAACAGCTTTTGTCCCGTTTTTTGAAAATCAAAAGTATCTTACATATATACTCGCCAGTTCAAAAGAAAGGAGCTATTGGTATTTTTTTGAAAATGTTGTTCAAATTTCAACGTAGGTGTACTGGAAGCTGGTGCAAGCAGATCCAGTCTGGCCATGTTCCCAATCCTCTGTATTTATTTTGAGAAAGTAAAGAAGGAAACAGGGTTGAGAGTTAAACTCAAAGAATGGGAGGTATTAAGCAACTATAGCTATATGTTATTTTGGGCAGCAAACTTTAGTAAAATGGAACTCTTCTCGCATTGACTACTCTATCATAAAACAATCAGCAGGTTAGTTCCATCTTACATAAATTGCTGTTTTAAATGTCATTGAAAGGGGGAGGGGGCTGGAAGCATGTTTATGCCAATTGTCTAGCTTTGTGTAATTTTTGGGAACAACTGTTTTCTTATTTAGGCTCAACAATAAATAAGCATTTTACATTTGAGACACTTGCAAGTTTGTTTGGCATAATTATAAAGTACAGTTATACAGCAGCCAAACAAAGTTTTTTCTTACTGCCATGTCGATACCTTGTTCCTTTATTTTGCAACGATAGAAAACTTCAAAAATGCCCCTCTGCTATTGTTGGGCGTTTAAAAAAAAATTGAATGTGTTTTTTTTACTTATTTTATGTGAAAAGGATAAATCAAATAGGAAAATGTAATAGGATTTGGTGTAATCTAGTCCCAGAATGAATTTGACTGTGTATTATGCATCTGTTTTTATTATCATGAAAATATGAGTACTGCAAGTCCTAAGACACCATCCATTCTCAGTTCTAAGCAGAGATGATCTGAGCAAATATGAGCATTTTGAATTTGTCCTTTCCACAAATCGTAGCAAATGAACGGAAGTTAGAGGACTGATGCCCTGCTGGCCTGTGCGTTCTCTGCAGGTGATCCCTATCCAACTCTGACAGGACTGGGCTTCTTCTGTATCACCGGCTAGGAAGACTGTCTCTACCTATATGTCAAAACACAGGAATAGCACCACAATTTTCAAAACTGGTGCGGAAATAGCTTGGTAGGGGTCAACAGTCTTAAGAAACACACTGTAGCTCTGCTGTCTTTTGAATTCCACATCAGAGTCCGCCTTCTCTCTGAAAAGGCTAGATCCACCAAATGGCATATCAATTAGAGATGCCTGTACAATGCAGGAGAGTGCAGTGGACCACATCCAGGCATTTCCATAAAGGCCAACACTAGTAGAATACCCTGACAATGCAGTTCATGGTATCCAAGTCGACATGGATAACTTAATTGGCCTTGTCCTGCCTGTCAAGGATCATCTGAGCAAGAGAGGCCATAACGTCCATTTGGACTGCTGGCACGATCTCACAGGTCATGTACTAAAGGGCATGTGCATTATTGGACTAATAGACTGCTCTCATGGATCATAGTTGGGGCTTAAGAAACAGGGGCTTACGAAACTAGTGTGCCAAAAGGCATCAATCAGTCCTTTTGGATTCTCTGCCTGGGGACTAGTTGGAAATAAATTGGGGTTCAACTTACTGGCTGATGCCTGTACAATGACATTCTCTAAAGTTTGCTGCTTAGTGGGAAAATCTGGGTCACAAGGTGCTGTCTATGTCGCTTAAGCAAGAACATGGTTTTGAAAACAGAGCCACCAAAGAATCTCTGAAGGCGACAATAAATATGAGCAACAGTTCAGGTGAAGCTGGACCCAGCTGCAAAATTGCTGTCAAAACATTTGTTTTTGCCTTAACGGAGTGCAACTGCAGCTCTAGATCTTTGGCTACCCTCTGAACCAACACTGCAAATAAGGAGCTTTCCTCAAAATGGTGGCCCATGTAGCAAGTTGAGTTCTGTCTCAGGGCAGGTATCAAGCCCACCAGCATTCTTTAAATCATAAGCTAAGGCGTCATCAACTACTTCTTGGTTATGGCAACAAAGTACAATATAGCCTCTAGGCCCTGAATAGTGTTCAGGTGAATCAGGGTGCATCACACTACTTAAGAGTAATATTCTTTGCCCAGGCACTAAAGATACATCTCGAGAGGATCTGTGATCGTCATCTCTTTGCTGCAGTTGCAGCTCAGCTTGAATCTTGTCATTTTTAGTGAGGCTGTCGTTCCCTAGCACACTGTGAGAAAATGTTGGACTTGACGGAAGACTAACAAAGCTGGGTGCAGAGCTGCAGAACGGAAGATGCAGCATGTACTGAATAGGCATCAGTGTGCAGGTACGGCACTTATATATGGCTCTGCTCAATCACTTCTGAGGAGTTATGGAGTCTGTGCTAAGCAGCAAGGCACCACCTGTTTGCACGCAAGAGCACCACACTTGTCCAGATCTAGTCTGGCTCCTGTGGATATTCCAAGGTGATGAATATCAAATTAGAAGTATCCATTAGAAGAGGGAAGCAGGACCGGAGTAAGAATACTGAACGAGACATCACACTTGAGGCACAGGTAGCTCCAACACCTTTGCTGTCTTCCTCAGAACAGAGTGGAAGAATTTAACTTTTCGGAGAAGTCAGTCATTTTTTGTTGTTGTTTTTTTAAAATATCTTTTTATTAACTCTTCAATTCCGAGTGACATAGACATTATTCATAACATAGTATTGTATTTAGCATAAAGTGATGCCTGCTGCTTCTCTCGCTAACCCCACCCCTCTCCTATCTACCCCAGTCACCAGTGCGCCTTAAGATATATACAGTATAAACATTTACACAACTTCCTTGGGGCAGCTCAACAACATCAAAGAACAGGATCAGTGCTGTACCATAGGCATTGACTTAACCCACATTAACTGCTGCTAGTGGCCTGCAGCTAGTTGGTCAATCTATGCAAGTGTGGGAGTTTGGATCCCTCGTTCTCCTTCTAGTGAGCCCTCTTCCAAATCTGCATCTGGTGTCTGAAGTGCTGCAACCAATGCTTCCCACGCCCTTGCTGTCTCATACACTGTGTCATTATTCATACGTGAGGCCTGTTGCAATCGAAGAATTCCCTCACTCCGCGATCGGAGAAGTCAGTCATAGAGGTCAACAGAATCTACATTCCTGGGAATGTGTACCGCCTAACAGCATTTTGTAATGTTAGGTAATCGTCCTGAGGCACCATCTTTGTCATTTGGATGTGATCTCAGTGAGATCCGAAAACATCGTCCGTAGTCTGCCAGTGTTTGGCGTGGGCCCAGGTTGGAATTCCTCCCTGTACCTGGCATCTATGGCTAAACTGCTTCATTATGGTCTTCATTTTGTGACAGTTGCTCTCGTGAAGGAAATGGCTATGGAGGTGATGCTGCTGTTTTCATCACCAGTAGTAGCGAGGGTATCAACTCCAATACACGGGTCACTGGCAAAGGGCTTGGCACCGGAGTTGTGCCATAAAAAAGTCCTCTGGGGTTGAATGGCTCTGAGGGCAAACCTGTCAGTGGTATCTCAAACAGAGCTTTAATAGGTCTCATAGGACTGGGAGGCGTGCCAGAGGACTCAGCGGAGTTTATGAGCAACACCATCATGGTGTGGAGGAAATGTGCCAGATTGGAACCAGGAACACTGGACAAAGCTTAAAAGGTGCCAGGAACTGAAATGAAGCCACTGCCAGACGAAGGAGAGAACAACAGGCTCAGACCTTGCTCTGAGGAAGGTGCAAGAACAGACAGCACAGCTGGGTAATGCTTTTGTCGCAGAGTAATGTAAACATGCTACAAATCTTAAGAGTACTCTGCTGGAGGTGGAGAGTGCCACGGTAACCCACCTCTTGATCAAGATTGACGTCAAATAGACCTTTTGTCCCTTCAGTTCGCTCCTAACGCTTTCCATTTTTCTCTTTGGAAGACGGAGAGTAACGAGACTTTGAGACTGACTTTGACCAGCATTGTACCAAAACGTCATCGTGACACAAAAAGTTTGGCTTCTCGCTCCTTGATGGCACTAGAATACATGAGACCGCATTTATCTCATGACTTCGAGACATTCTTCAGCCCCAGACCTCACAGGAAAACATGTCACAATATTTTTCCATGGTAGGTTTGCCAAGGTATGAACCCTGATTGCTTGGGGGAAGAAACATCCTTCATTTCTGCACAACTGAAAGATTTTGGAGACAATTTATAAAACAAAGTCCTGGAGAGTAGCTCTAGATCCGCATTGAAGGGCATGGACAAAAGGAAACTGACATCTGAATCCTATTGTGGAGATATATGGTTCTAGTAATGTGACACCAGTGCTACTCCTGGCGTCGACATGGCGCTAGCTCCACCTCCCGGCGTAGAAGAGCCTTAACAAAAGTTGCAGTATCCAGTCCGTTACCTGAGGATATTCAAAATATGAGGAATCAACAGGTTCAGAACTAGGTTTAAAAGTAAATAACTTTCTATCTGCATTGTAGGGTCCTCAACAGAAGCTGGGATAGAAACCATATTCCCAGCACCATGTGGGTTAAAATTCTTAAGCTGTAAAGGGCTGAAGAACTGAACTTACACTGTAATCTCCCCAGAGTGTTGAACAGTGCAATTTCTTTAAAAAAAAAAATCTTTTTATTGCATATAAAACAAAGAAAAATGTGGTGACATTCAGCAGCATGTATTGCAATGGAAAAACACAAGCATACAGTGGAAAATTCCCACCTAATCCTCTCAACCCCATCACACCCAGCCACCCCCTCAACCCTTCACAAGGTGGTAACAAAGTCCGGGTGTCTTTGGCCCCCTAGTATCACTGTTGGTATCAGCAATAGGAGCACAAAGCTATCCAGAATATGCATTCTATTTCCCCCATATTTTAGTTAATTTGTTTGGACAGCCCTTACTCTCATAGATCACTTTCTCTGCCTGCATACACCTGTAGTTACAGGTAAGTAGCTCATTTTCTTCTCCAGTATTGGATCTAACATAAATTCACATGATTGAATCAGAGTAGCTAGCAGTTGCATAGATAAATGTGTATAGACACAATTCAATATATACATAACTACCCTTAAAGGATGGTGGGTAATAATATACATGCATATACTGTAACATATAAAATACAATGTAGCTGTTTATCATCAGCATAGAAACAAAGTAACATGAGAAAACCAAATACCATACCATCACTTTAAACTGGTAAAGGCACATAATGCAGAAGGAAAAAACACCTCTAAGAGTAGCAGCTTACCTTATTGAAACAGATGATGTAGAACCGCCTGTCCTTCCGCTGCTTCGCTGTAAGTTGCCATATCCAGGCAATAATGCAGTGTGAAAGCATGTGCACTCTTCCATGTAGCGCACGCAAATCTTGTCCAGTGGTACTCCAGCAAAATGAGCAGCAGAAAAGGAAACTGCTCTCGTAGAATGTGCCTTGGCCTTGATTGTAAGCTGTTTACCCACCTTCGTATGACAGAGCTGAATAGTAGCAGCGATCCATCGTGCAATAGTTCTCTTTGTGACAGCAGAATCGTCTTTGAGGCCCATAAGAGACCAGCAGTTGATTCGTTCTGCGTAGCTGCTTGGTCCTTTGCAAACAGAACTCAAGGCACCGCTTGACATCCAAGGAATGGAGAGATTTCTCCGCCAGTGAAGAAGGATGCTGGAAAAAGGTGCGCAGGACAATAGGTTCATTAAGGTGAAACTGAGATGGAACCTTCGGAATGAACTTAGGATTTGTTCTCAGTAAAAGTAGTCCTCTGTAAAACGGAAATAAGGTTCTCTTATGGTGAAGGTTTGAATTTCACTGTCCTTGTGGACGCAAGCGCAAGAAGCGATGCCACTTTCCAGGTGAGAAACTTGAGCTTAATTTTGTGCACTAGTTCAAACAGTGGTTTCATTAGTTGAGACAGGACTACATTAAAGCGCCATTTCAGCGGAGGAGGCCGAATGGGAGGAAAAGTCCTGAATAATCCCTTCATGAACTGTTTGATGATGCGAGAGGAACAAAGGGAAGAAGAGTCGGAAGTGAGTCTGTACCAGGAGTGGGCCATGAGGTGGACCCTTACGGACGCATACACCAGACCTACTTTCACCAGAGATAGGAGATAAGGCAAGATTTGTTTTGGAGATGAGAGATGAGGGTGAATGTCGTTCTGAAGGCACCAAGAGCAAAAACGTTTCCATTTTAGCATGTATGTTTCAGTTGTTGACTCAGCTCTAGCCCTGGACAAAATATCGCTACAGTCCTGGGGAATGACTAAATCCTTGAACTCGATGAATTCTGGTGCCAAGTATGCAACTGAAGAGAAGCTGGGTGCGGATTAAGGATTTGTCCTTGGCTCATAGTCAGTAGAGTCGTCGTTACTGGCAGGCGATAAGGCTTGGATTGTGACAGCAGGAGTAGCTCCGTGAACCAATGCTGGCGGGGCCAATCTAGAGCAATGAGGATGAGCTGACATGGTTCCCTTTTCATTTTCATTAGCACCCTGGAGATGAGAGGGCATAGGGGGAAAGCGTGCGCAAAGATTCCTAACCATCTTATCGAAAATGCATTCCCCTCTGACCCTCTCTGAGGTTCCCTGCTGTTGAAGAACCGGCATTTCTGGTTCCCTCGAGATGCAAATAGGTCTAAGTTGGGTATTCCCCATTTCTGGAAGATGGAGAATCAGCAGATCGAGTTCCCACTCGTGATTTGTTTGATTTAATCTGCTCAAGGTGTCAGCCAGGTTCTTCTTTATGCCTGGGAGATGCTCTGCCTTGATGGTTATGTGATGCCCTGGTGCCCATTCCCAGATCCTTTGAGCTTCCAAACATAGCATTGGAGATCTAGTTCCTCCCTGCTTGTTGAGATAATGCATTCAGGTGGTATTGTCTGTACAAATGAGGACTGAGGGTCCTCGTATCATTGGGAGAAACGACTGGAGTGCTAGGAAAATTGCTCTCAGTTCTAGGAAATTTATATGCATTTTGGACAGAGATTGACTCCATTTGCCACTTATTTGGAGGTCCTGAAGGTGCGCCCCGCAGCATTCCAATGACGCATCCGTGGTTAGAATGAACTCTGGAAGAGGAGAAAGGAATGACAGCCCCACAGAGAGATTGTTGGCGAACTGCCACCAAAGAAATGTGTTTCTCATGACCAGGGTGATCGGAATGATATCCTCGAATGATCCTGTTATCTGAAGCCATTGTCTTTCCAATTGCTCTTGAAAAGGTCTCATCCTTAGGTGTGTGTGAGGCACCATGAGTATGGCAGAGGACAGCATGCTGAGAAAGGGTTTGAGGAGATGAACAGAAGCAGTTCAGTTAAGTTCAACAAGCTTTTTTCGGTGTATACAACAATCTTAAAAGCATAATAAGTTTAAAAAAGGATTCCAAAAGACTTGGGGGCCAGATGCATCAAGCATTTTTCTCCTCGTAAACGGGCCGATTCGCAGAATCGGCCCATTTACGATCGCGAAAAATGTTTTTGCGATGCATCAAACCTAATTTTGCAATTTGATAACCTGTTACCGATTCGCAAAAAGGGTTTGCGATTCGCTATTTGGAAGGGCCGTGTTTAGGGCGTCCCATCCAAATAGCAAATCCTAACAGTATGCATGAATGTTTTGTGACCTTGAATGCGGTCGCAAAATATTCGCATATTACCACCTACTTCAAGTAGGTGGTAAGACATTCACAAATGGGCAGTAGTCCCCAAGGGACCCCTTCCCCTTTGTGAATGTTTGTAAAAGCATTTTTAAGAGCAGGCAGTGCACTGTCCCACGGACCACTGCCTGCTCTTAAAAAAAGAAAACTTTTCATTTTTGTTTTTGTAAAGCATCTAGTTTTCCTTTAAGGAAAATGGGCTGCTTTACAAAAAATAATGACTGCTTTATTTAAAAGCTATCACAGACATGGCGGTCTGCCGATCTCAGCAGGCCACCATCCCTGTGAATTTTGTGATTCCTAGGGGGTCGCAAATTGCGACCTACCTCATTAATATTCATGAGGTAGGCCATTTGCGACCCCTTAGGAATCGCAGAAAGTGTACTGTACACTTTCATGCATGCCGTTTTGCGATTCCCTAATTGCGAATCGCAAACATCCGCAATTCGGGAATCGCAAAACATTTTTTTCATGCATCTGGCCCAATGTCCGCCATACATAAAACAATCCTATTAATTACATATAAATCTGTTGACAAGCACAATGCCTTGTCTTACAACCAATTGCTTTTTGTATTTATGACGCAACATAAAAACATAAATACCCAGATCATCAAGAGTAACAAGTAATTTCATAGCAGCATGGGTTGTTCTCACATTATGTTTTATAAAAAGTGATTTCAGATAAAAACGCCTAAAATACAAATAAAAGTTGCAAAAGTGCATGGTGCATTGCTTGCTCATCACAAGGGCATTTCATTGTGAGGAAAGCAACTAAGTTATGTACTATTCCTAACTGTAGTCTAATCAGCACAAAGCGATGTGAGGCCTTGGTAACTGTAGACAGATATTTTTGAAAACCCATTCTGTGTTCAATTGTTTGGAAAAATATAAATGTGGTTTGCTTCCCTACTACACTCACGCAGATCTTTTTTTTGCGGGCCAAAAATGTATCCTTTATCTCCTGTTTAGATAGATTCATCACCTGTCCTGGATTTTCACTATGTGAATCAATAAGATATTTTAACCAGGGGATCCGTAAACTTTTATCCGGGAGAAGTCAGTCCTTAATAATAGTTTGAGTAAATTTAGTTTTGCCTTTGGCCCAAATTAATCTCCATAACAGTAGTGGTCGCATAGCAATCAGATCGGATAAGTAATCTATACCTACTTCTTGATGAAGTATTTCAGTAGATGCAGAGGAAGGTAAACTTAAAAGACGTTTTAAAAAAGAGTTTTCTTCTTGTTGTAAAATCTTGCTACAATTGTGGCCCCAAACTGCTGCACCGTACAAAGCAGTGGCGACACATCTGGCCTTATATACATCTTCCACAACTTTAGTACGGCGGTCGCCTAGCTTTGATGCAAATCGAAAAATCTCACGTGCACTCTTAATCATTTTTGAATGGACGTTAGTTAATTCAGGTGTCCAGTTCCCGTTACCTGAGTATGTTATTCCCAGGTAGCAAATATTAACGGTTTCCATGGGGTGCTATCGATGTAAAAAGTTTTGTATTTCTGGGGGTTTTGGGCCACACACCATAGTAAAAGTTTGTTTTATTAATTAGCAATTTCCTTCTAGCAAAAAAAAGTCCTAAACTTGTCCATTAATCGTTGTAGGCCAACTGGGGTCTAGAGAGTACTCAATCAATCATAGCATTTGTAAAGCGCAAAACATACCCGTAAGGGTCTCAAGGCGCTAGGGGGGGGGGGGGATGCTGCTACTGTTTGAAGAGTCAGGTCTTGAGTCTCCTGAAGGTTAGAAGGTCTTCGGTCTGCCGTAGGCGGATGGGGAGGGTGTCCCACGTCTTGGCTGCGAGGTGGGAGAATGATCTGCATACCGGCGGTCACTGTTCGGAAGCAGGGGATGGTGGCGAGGGCATGGTCTGCAGAGCGGAGCTGGCGGGTGGGGGTGTTGAGACTGAGTCGTCTGTTGAGGTACGCTGGTCCGGTGTCGTGGAGGGCCTTGTGTGCGTGGGTGAGGAGCTTGAAGGTTATCCTCTTGTTGATGGGGAGCCAGTGCAGGTCTTTCAGGAGGGGTGTGATGTGGCTGCGGCGGGCGATGTCCAGGATCAGGCGAGCGGAGGCGTTCAGGATGCGTTGGAGTAGTTTCTGGAGCTTGGCCGGGGCTCCTGCGTAGAGTGCGTTGCCGTAGTCTAGTCTGCTGCTGACGAGGGCCTGGGTGACCGTCCTCCTAGTTTCGGTGGGGATCCACTTGAGGATCCTGCGAAGCATGTGGAGGGTGTTGAAGCAGGAGGAGAAGACGGCGTTGACCTGCTTTGTCATGGAGAGTGTGGATTAGAGGATGACCCCTAGGTTTCGTGCGTGGTTGGTGGGTGTAGGGGGTGCTCCTAGTGCCGTCGGCAACCAGGAGTCGTCCCAGGCCAAGGGGGTGGAGCGGAGGATGAGGACCTCCATCTTGTCCGAGTTCAGCTTCAGTCGGCTGTTCCTCATCCAGTTGGCAACGGCCTTCATTCCTTCGTGGAGGTTGGTTTTGGCGGTGTGGGGGTCCTTGGTGAGCGAGAGGATCAGCTGGGTGTCGTCGGCGTAGGAGATGATGTTAAGGTTGTGCTGTCGGGCGACGTGGGCAAGTGGTGCCATGTAGACATTGAACAACGTTGGGCTGAGAGATGAGCCTTGGGCTACGCCGCAGATAATCTTGGTGGTTTCGGAGCGGAAAGGGGGGGAGGAGGACGCTCTGGGTTCTCCCGGAGAGGAAGGAGGTGGTCCAGTCCAGGGCCTTCTCTTGGATTCTGGCGTCGTGGAGACGTGCTCTTAGTGTGCGGTGGCAGACTGTATCGAAAGTGGCTGACAGGTCCAGGAGGATCAGGGCCACGGTTTCTCCGTTGTCGAGCATGATCCTGATGTCGTCGGTGACAGCGATGAGGGCAGTTTCGGTGCTGTGGTTGCTGTGGAGCCCTGACTGGGATGGGTCCAGAATGTTGTTCTCTTCAAGGAAGCTGGTCAGTTGTTTCTTAACGGCCTTTTCGATGACCTTCGCCGGGAACGGGAGCAGGGAGATGTGTCGGAAGTTCTTGAGGTCCTTGGGGTCCGCCTTGGGTTTCTTTAGTAAGGCGTTGATCTCTGCGTGCTTCCAGCTCTCCGGGAAGGTCGCTGTCTCGAAAGAGATGTTGATGGTTTTCCGGAGGTGGGGTGAGATGGTGCTACTGGCTTTGTTGAAAATGTGGTGTGGGCAGGGGTCTTCCAGGGATCCGGAGTGGACGGTGTTCATGATCTTGATGGCGTCGTCTTCGTTGGTCCAGGCGACCAGGCGGTTGGTGCGGGTGGTGGTCGTGGGAGCGGGGGTGTCGGCTGTTGCCGGGGTGGTGACGGTGTTGAAGCTGTCGTGGATGTCTGCGATCTTGCGATGGAAGAAGGTGGCCAGCGAGCTGCACAGGTCTTGTGACTGCATAAAGCAGAACTGGTACGGGAGTGTCAGCAATTTGAGGTGCATCCAGCTGCACCAGTCGAAGGGCTTTGTCGACCTCAATTATAAATAATGAAAAAAGCAATGGTGCTAAGACGCAGCCCTGGCGGATACCTCGTTTGACTGCAAAGTTTGGTGTGCACTAACCACGCTGCCCGTATTGGACTTTACATGACAGTGTTTCACATAACCTCGCGAGAAAGAAAATTATAGGTTTGGGAGCTCCAAGGTTAAGCAAGATTGGCCACAAAATAGTATGATCAACAAGATCAAAGGCACTGCTAAGATCTGCAAAACATAAATATAATCTTCCCTGCTTTGCACATGTATATTTACCTATTAAAAGTCCTAAATTAATACATTGCTCTATTGTTCCTAGCCCTTTCCTGAAACCATATAGCACTGGGGAGAGTGTCTCATTCGCCCAATATTCAAGTCTCACCAGTAATACTTTACTTATCACCTTTACTGATGAGTCAAGGAGCGAAACGGGGCGATAGTCTTTAGCTTCCGATTTATTGCCTTTTTCAAAAATAGGAATTATAACTGATTGACCCCATGTCGGCGGTATAGACTCGTCACTGCAGTATTCAAAACTCTGGTAAGGATGGGGCCCCATAAATCTGTTACTACTTTAAAGACGTCTACTGGGACCCCATCTGGACCCGGTGCTTTCCCTCCCTTGCTTCCGGTCAACCCTATCTGAACCTCGTCTATTGTAATATTTAGAGGTAAAACCGGTCACCTACTCTGTGCTGGACTTTGGGGCCTAGGTATTTCATAGTCTGAAGGATTAAAAATACTTGAAAAATGTATCACCCATGCTTCGCAATTAATATGGGATAGTAATTTAGGGAATGAGTCGCACTTTCAGAACCGAGTTCATAGCTTCCCAAAATAACTTACTGTTAGCGGTGTCTGCTGCCATGGATAACTTGTCCCACGCTGACTCCTGTAACTCCCTCTTCCTTGCTTTCAGGGTAGATTTGGAGTTAAAACGTACATTTTTAATTAATTCATTATTTCCAGGTTTGTTATGCAAGGCCTGTTTCAGTTGTTTTGAACCCTGGGTACAGGTGTGATCAAACCAGCCCCTACATTGTTTACTTTTATCCCTGAGAGGGGCAGTCAATATACCTTCAATAACCTTGTTAATTTTACTGACATTTGCTAACAACTGAGGAGGGCTAATATCCTCGTTAAGGCAGTAGGAAATCTCTGCACCACATTTAGTAACAATTTCATACAATACTTTAATCGGATCCATCCCCTCCCATTTGATTTGTGTCCCATTCGGTCTAATAGGGGCAATGTTAGTAATAATGTTTTGGGGTAATACAGCTTTTGGGCCCCAGACGAGTGCTGACATAATAATGCAGTTGTGGTCGCTAAGTGCTAACTGGACGATCCATGGGATGGAACACATATGATTTATACTTGTTGAAATTAACACATGATCAATAACGGATGCAGCATTCCTACCTATAAAAGTCGGTATTAAACCACCACTAGTGTCACAGGCACATTGTAGCAATTCAAGGTTGTATTTGGCCATCACAGAGCTTAAAGCTCCTCCATAGTCTTTAGGTGGGAAATGTACACAATCATTGCATTCATCGTTCCTATGTCCACAAACTTTGATCATAGATAATGGACATGTTTGCATATTAACATCCGCAACCCATATGATTGCGATGTTGTTGTTGATCGTGCTTAACAAGTTATCAAGCCATTTGTCTAGCTCAAATACAACATTACTGCGAGTTAGATCAAACACATTATTATAGTAGTTAACATAACTACATCCCTACCATCTTTGCAATGCAACCACATAATCTGAGAGTGTGCTCCAATTGTAACAACTCTTTTAATAACAGCTGGAAGCTTATTTGAAATAAGGATCAGGAGCCCCCCTTTCGCTCTTCCTGCAGGGGAAGGCACTGCCTGTAGCCGGTATAATGTAAACCCTTCTACATAAACAGGATTAGCAAACCAGGTTTCTTGCATACAGATTATATCAGGTTCGTTAATGAAATCTTAACATCCAAGTGATTCTTGTTTTCTCACGAATCCGGCGATATTCCAGGTTGCAATTGTATATCCATTTTCTTGCATCTGTCCTGGATCGACACTAGGGTACTCACATTTACTTGCTTTATCTGTGCTTATATATGGGGGGTCTCTACATACATGCTCTGGATGTTTTTGACAATGATTGATTAATTTTCTAGTAGATTAATAGCGACTTGTCCCCCAGCTCCATAATCAACTATCTCGTCTCCAGTAAAAAGGGGCTCCATGCTGGAGGGACGGGCACCCAATTGTCAATCATTATCTTGTAAAGTACTCAAGGTTTGGTATCTATTCGACACTGATACTGCGTATTGAGGGTAGGTTATCAGGTTGGGGAATGTGCAAAAATGGCCTCGATCAACTTCCCTATGATGTGTCGGCCTTAGATGTCTATAGAAAAAACCAAGTGGTTGTAATGACATTCTGATCAAATTGCAATGGTGGGCCCAGCTTGGGTTTCTAAAATTAATATTTATGCAATCTCCTTGGAGGCTCTTAGGTAAGGGGTCAATCCAACTCACTCTTTAGGAGTATCTGACTTGCTCCTACCACCGGATAACCACAGTTCTTATCTAGCCAATGTATCACTTTGTTTTGTAGGGTATCATGTGTCTCATTTTGGCCAGGCTGTATGTGGGGCACATTAACCAGAACCGCAACATACGAGCAGCATTCAGGTGGCATATTTAAGGTTACATCAACTTTTCCCTCTTTAGCCACGTTATCTCTTAGTTTAGTGTATTTTACAGTTGGTTGACCCAACTCAGGCCCATCCCCTCTGGTTTGATGGAATTGATTAAGCTGGCCTGCTGTCTGGGAGGGATGGAATTTACTAACTTGCTACTTCCATTATTACTACCTGCATTTTCTATGTCATGGGATTCTCCAGGTAGAGCTCTGCCTAACTCCTTACTTGTTACCTTCGCTATGGTAGTTTTTATCAGGAGCCGAGGTTCGATTTGCCCCCCCTTTACTGCATCCCTCTTTTCCCCAACGCCGGTGTTTGTATTCATTAACAGGCCACTAATCTTGGACACTTCGCTAGTAAATTTATCAAGTTTGTCCCAAAGCGGCTTTAGTAACTCCTCAACCTTAGTTGCTATGAGAGCTACAATTTTTTTGTTTGTGTATTTACGAGACTGCCTTGTTCCATTGGGCTATCACAGGTTTGGTCTATTAGGTTCGGCATAGGTCCTTTCCTCACTCTATAACGGACTTTGTTACTCCCCACCTTTGCTTGACTCTTCTTACACCCTCTCTTTTTGGGGTCGGTGATCCATCAGGTGTTGGCGTGCGTGGGGGGTCAGTTTGTATATGGGGTTCTGGGACACGTTCTATTATAATTTCAGAAGTCCTAGGGGTTCCTTGTTGCTCAGTATCAGTTATTTCCCTTAATTGTGTACTCCCATCATGTGCTAATCCACTACCATCACCTGCCAGCCTTTCTATCACCATGCCTGGTCCCAGGTATAGACGGCGTTCTGTTCTATCTATTTCTTCAGTAATCGCACTAACCGCTCTAACTAAGAAAGAGTCGATGGTAGTGCGTGGATTATTGGTTTCAGATTTTTGCATCTTGCGCTAAACCGATTTCATCCCTTAACAGATATATAAAGTCTTACCTAGAAGTATCTTAGGGTAGGGGGCAGCCAGGTAAATTATTTAGAATAAAATCAGGATGAGTGGGGGCACAAAGTACCAATTGCAAAATGTACGGAGTTAGACTCAAAGTGCAAGGTGCAGGGGGCTAGATACAAAGTGCTAAGTGCTGATAAGTGTTAATAAGTGCTAGTAAATGCTAATAAAACAAATCCAATAAAATAATAAAATTGTTAAAACCAAATTGATTTAGTTGAACTTTAGAGAGTTTTTGCGTAATAAAACACCATTATTAAGGCATATCTAAGTAAAATCGGATAGAAGTTCAGGTCCTCCCAGGTTCAAGTCCACCTAGTTGCATGTGCAATAGTATGTATTTCAAAAGCAATAGTTAAGTATTACTTGATTTACTTTCTTCTGCACCGTTTTTCTGCTAATCACTTTTATTCCTCGACCTATTATTGCCTGCAATGACGTCCTTACGTATTGTCGGGGCCCAGAGCATTAATGTAGCAGGGACAGAAGATGTCTAGGTAGTACCTGAATCATAAAACCAAGGGGGGTGGGAGGGAAACGTCACCTACCGCGCCGTGTGTGAGGTCTGCTGGGGGACAGAGTCCCACCACAGCGATGCACCGACGAGACGAGGGTGTTAGAGGCCGCCTGGATTCTGGGCAGTGGCTTCGGACGGCCTGCGTTGGAGTCCCCGCTCCGGACTGCAGTTGAGGGCAAAGAAAGCAGCGCTGGGGCTAAAACAGACCTTTTGGTGTGGAATGGAAGCAAACTCTCTTCTGCAGAGATTGTGATGGTATGGTGTCCTGCCTTTCTGTGGATAAGAATGCTTTGTTTTGGAGGGTATATCCAATTTTGCTCCGAGCAACATCATCAACTGTGAAGGTGTGAGAATGGACTTTTGATAATTGACTGCAAGCCCTAGAGAGCGGAACAGCTGTAGGCAGAAGATGACCTCCGAAGATTGATGAAGAGAAGGAGCCTTCACTAACCAATCGTCGCGATATGGGAAGATCTGCAGGCCTCTTAATCGTACGTATGCTGCCACGGGAGCAAGACACAGTAAAAACCAGAGGAGCTGAGCGGAGGCCGAAGGGAAGCACTTTGAATTGATAGTGCGCGCCTACCACAGTGAAACAGACATTTTCTATGCATGGGGTGGATAGGGATATGGACATATGCATCCTGCAAATCTAGGCTGGCCATAAAATCTGAATGGTTCAGAAGCTGTAATATCTCCTGGAGAGTTACCATGTCAAATGATTTTTTCTACAGGTATTTGTTGAGCTTTCTGAGGTCCAGAATGGGGCGTCATTCTTCCGATTTCTTCTTTACAAGGAAAAACGAGGAATAGAAGCCCCTTCCTCACTGAGAGTGTGACACACATTCTATTGCTCCTTTCTGGAGCATGATCAATGCCTTCTTCTTTAGTAATTGAAGATGCGGTGGTATTGAGGATGAGGATGGGATGTTGCGACAAACTCTAGGGTATGGCCATATTTTATTATATCCAGAACCCATCTGTCTGTGGCTATTTTCTGCTATTGAACTAGATAACGAGAAAGAGGAGTTTTCTTGGTTGAAATAATTGTGGGAAGAGTGGCAGGCGGGGAGACCTCGTCACTGTTTTCTGACAGTATCCCTGAAGTGACCTTGTTGATTCCGCCTGGGCTGTCTGAAGTAAGCAGCCCGCGGTGGTGCACGATATTGTTGCTGCTGCTGGTAGGAAGGGTGAAATGAAGTGTAAGCCTGAGGTTGGTACTTTGGGTACCCACCACGAAATGAAAAGGCTCCTCTATCACGTGCTCCACGAAAGGGGGTCTTCCTGTATTGGAGCGTGCCCAAAGCTTTAGCTGTTTTGGTGTCTGCCGTAATGGTCTGTAAGGCATCACCAATATGTTCGCCAAAAAGCGCATCACCATCAAAAGGCATGTCCAGTATTTTGCTTTGCACTTCAGGGCGGAATGTTGTTGCCTTTAGCCACCCCTGACGCCTAAGGGCAGCAGCTCCAGTGAGCGGACGAAAGGCTGGGGAAGCCACATCCACAGACGCATCTATAATCTCTGCTGCAGATCTTTCTCCCTCAAAAAGAATCTTTCTTGATTCTAGTCTTTTGTCCTCCGGTAGGATGTCCATGTACGGAGCAATATCGGTCCACATTTGGCGGTGGTATCTTGCTAATATCGCCAGAGCGTTAGCCGCGCGTACAGTAGTACCTGAGGTGTTGTTAAACCTTTTGCTAATATTATCAAGGCACCTTCCTTCCTTGTCAAGTGGTGCAGTGATAGGAGCTGAAGGATTTCTTGATCTTCTTTTGGCAGCCGGAGAGATAACAGAATCTGGCTTAGGATGCCCTACCAGTCAAGCTGAAGCATCATCAGGAGTTTTATATTTCTTGTCAATCCTTGGCAAGACTGGGATAACCGTGGATGGTATTTTCCCAACTTTCACACCTTCCTCCCAGATGTGATCTATAATGAGTATCGCTCTCACAGTCTTTCTAGATAGATCCTTGAAATCATAAAGAAAACAATCAGACTGCTTGACTGTCATTGACAATTGAAAGCGAGAAGCTGCCCTTTCCATTAGTGCGTGGAAGCCGCCAATGTCTTCCTGCGGAGAATCCGCAGTTTGAGGAGATGTTGAAATAACATAACCTTCTCATTCATTACCTGATTGTCTTTCATTCTGAGGTTCACCCTCCTCAATTTCTCCATCATCAGAAGAATCATGTTGTGATGGCAAAACAGAATCCGTCACAGGGGATGTCATAGGAGAGGGCTCAGATCTACGTGAAGGAGATACCAGTGGTGGAGGCAGCGGAGGAGCACTTGAGGAAGGAAAGCGAGTGCGGTAGTTGTGAGAAGTTGGCCTGAAGTATGATGTCACTAGTTCTAGTGTACACCTTATATCAGTCCAAACAACCCTTATGGTGATTGGTTGTAAAGTCAACCTTATAGACCAGCTATCCTAGTGGTAGCATGGACAAGAGCAGTCTTAGGCTAAACTCTGAATGGCATGTGAAGCCGGCTGTTATACCATATATAATCCCTTGAATACCAAATGAAAGGACACCACAACAGATATATATATATAAAATAAAGTGTATTTATTCTAGTCAAACCCTCAGCACTCTTTATGAGATTCGAGGTAAGTACAACACAGTCTTAATCAAGCATACATTAAGTCACACAGGTAAGTAATACAGTTAGGCCCTAGGGGCCACGCAAACCATATACTAAAGAAGTGGTATAAGGACCACTGTCACGGAAATAGAATAGGCCTAGGCCTAGGGAATCGCTGGGGCTACACTACACTACCAACAGTTAGGAAGTGGGAGGCCCACGGGATTCAGGTGCAGAGTGGAAACACTCACGCGTAATGCGTATAATCGATAGAAATAGTACAGTTCTGAAATAAGCAGTTTTAGGACACTTCTGGAGTAGCTAGAAAGTCGAGACTCGGAAACTAGACCCTAGAATAGTCAATACCCTTGTGAGCACCGAAGTACCCAAATGACCTAGCCCACGGGCTGCGGGTGCATAGGTGTGAACTTGCGTCGGGTTTCGTCGTGGACTTCAATGGATGCCTGAAGGAAAGTTGCTGACAGGCAGTCAGTGCAGAGTGTCCGGTGGATCCCAAGGCCAGGATCAAGAAGGAAGGGTACCTGCAAGCAGAAGGGACAGAGTCAAGGTCACTAGCCAGTGACCACGTGGAACCAGGAAAGAACCAGGCGATGTCGTGAAGATTGTAGGTGAAGATTGACGCAGCAGCCACGGGTACCAGGAGACGTCGAGGACGACCAGGACCAGGAGGCGAGCTGTCCCACGAAGGCTCTTGCTGTCGGCGGCGTCGAACTAGGACTCACCAAGCCTTGGCAAGCGGAACCCACGAAGAATGGAGGACTTGCTTCTGGTGCAGACCAGGAAGGTCTGGGGTGCTTCTCTTTTGCAGAGGAGCGGGAGCCAGTCTGGAGGAGCCAAACCAGCAGTGAAGATTCAAAGGTGTGTCGTCGCAAAGGCCGCTGGCCAACGGGCAAGCAACCGGACAGACGCGGCAAGCAGGAAAATGCAGAAGGGCCCCACGCAGGACTCGTGGAGTGTGGGGGGCTGATCTTCGGTGCAGATGGTGCTTGGGGTTGGGGCTTCTCAATCCCCGGTGCACAACTTTGAGGGTACCTCAGAAGCTGCGCTGGAAGATACTCGCCACTTTTCCCAGGTAGCCGGTCCCACGTCTCCCGTCGCCTCACGGATCTCAGCTCGGCTGTGGATGTGGATCAGGGTCGGAGAAGTCTGGAAGTCAAGGCTCTGGTCGTGCTCTGCAGTCGGTCCCTCGTAGAACTTCAGCAAAGCAAAGGGTAAGTCTCTTGATGGTGCCTGTTTGCACAGGGTAGCCACTCCTTTGCCACAAGGGAGATTCTTCAGTCTTCTTCTTTCGTCGAATGTCGAAGGTCCAGAGTTTCTGTTCAAGTTGCAGGTTCAGGATAATCTAATCTCCTGGGGCCCAGCTACCACTCTTATACTAATCTGGGGGGCTGGGTTGCCTGCTAGGTCACGCCTTATGGGTGGGACCTGGGAGGGGGGTGGTTACACCCCCTTCCCTTTGTCCAGTTTCGCGCCAGGACTGGGGCTGGAGTGCCCCAGCACCGGTTTGAACTGGGCTATGCACGGGACACCTTGTGTGCCCCAGGCATGTCTCATTCTTTTCATCCCTCCCTGCCCCAATACACTAAGGCCTGTCTGGGGTGGTGCTCGCACCTCCCAAGGCAGGAAACCTATTGTCCAAGCCTCCCTTGCCGGGATCACTCCCAGCAGCAGGAGGTCAGACTCGTGTCTGTGGCAGCAGCATCCATTTTGTGATGCTGGGGCTCTGGTTAACTTTAACCGGGTAAGTAGGTTACAACATGTCTTCTCCCTCTAGAAGGGAGGGATAATATCCTCATCCCCAGAAATGGGATGGGGGTATTATTCCAAAGTGTTAGACACCTTACACGACATGTTTTGATAAAGCCAAACCATAGCTACCATAACCGTTTAAGATAATAAGGTACTTTAAGAGTATATGGTAGGCTATATCATAGAACAGCTATAAGGACATGGTTCCGAAAGCTGCAGACAGGCTCAGCTCATGCTAGAGCACCATCTCACATGTTACCAAGCACTCTGCCTCCAGGATTGTTAAGGCCTGCCATAGGAGTGGCTGATAGGTACACATGTGTCTATATGTAAGTTAGGTATAGGAATACTACACCTAAGCAAGGGGTGATTACACGACCTTGCCCCAGCTGAGTGATCAGCCAGTTGTGTCTGATTGGAAGGCCAGACCAGGAGTGGCATAATACATGCTGCAGCCCCTGGGAGGCCTAGGGTACACCTATGCCCTGGGTACCTAGGGTACACTGTACAGGGTCCAATAAGGTGATCCTTACCAATTGGGAATGTACCTAGGGTACATGGAGTCCATTTTAAAGAGAGAGCAGACAGCCTGAGACCCTGAATGGCAGGATCTCAGGCCAACCAAGTCGAAAAACCAGCTAGACACTAGGCAAAAAGTTGGAGGTAACCATAGTCAGATATCCACCTTCCTACAAACCCTACTACACCCTTTTGCTGGGAACCACCACTTACAGCTGAACTAGGGGGTACAGTTGCCTTAGGGGCAATGGTGGCTGGGGGCTTATCCTTTTTGGTGCACCCACTAAACCAATGTGAGTTGGACTTACAATAGTTGCACCATGGTTTCTTTTGGCCATCTTTCTTCTTATCCTTTTTGGGACCACCCTCCCCCTGAGCCTTTTGGGGGCCTGGTGAAGACTTCTGGTCTTTTTGTTTCTGCTCATTACCCTTCTGGTCTGCCTTTTTCTGATCACCGCCCTGGTTCTGGTTTTTCTGCTTAACTCTAGTCCTGACCCATCTATCTGCCTTCTTTCCCAATTCTTGGGGAGAAGTCAGATAAGAATCAATCAGGTGTTGATGCAGTAGCTGGTTTTGACAGTTGTTAAGGATTTGTTCTCTCATGATCAAATTATACAATCCTGTATAGTCCTTAACCTTACTTCCCACTAGCCAGCCTTCCAGAGCCTTAGTGGCACAATCTACAAGGTCAGTCCAGTCCTGAGTCTGTGTCTTCTGGGTATCCCTGAACAACAACCTGTATTGTTCAGTGGTTAGGCCAAACCCATCAATTAGAGCACTCTTCAGGACAGTGTAATTGTCTGCATCCTCATCACTAACTGTGAGGAGCTTGTCTCTACCTTTCTCAGAGAAGGAGAGCCACAAGATAGCTGCCCACTGACTTTGGGGTACCTGCTGTACTTTGCAAGCCCTCTCCAAAGCAGTTATCCATGTGTGGATGTCATCCCCACACTTGTAGGGAGGGACAATCTTGCTCAGGTTTCTATTATCATAGTGCCCGTCTCTATCCTTCGGGATATTGCTGCCACCAGTGGGTTCTAACCCACTTAACTTTTGTTCTCTAGCCAGAGCAAGCTTCTCCTTGGCAAGGGCAAGTTCTTCCCTCTCAATCCTCAGATTAGCTTGCCTCATTCTGGCTTCATGCTCTTTCCTCTGGGGGGGGGGGGGGGGGGGGGGAGTCATTCCCCTGTGAGAAGAGGCATTAGAGATGCTAGAGACATGGGAGTGGATGGATTCCCTTGAAGGGGATCGGTCTCTCCTGCTTCTCTGGTTAAGCCCACTTGGGGGTCTGTATGGGGGAACCCCATGCAAACTCCCATGTAAGCTTAGGTTAGCCTGGCTAAGTCTTCCTACTTGGCCCTGGCTGTCTACCTCTTCATCTGAAGTCCCATCTGACTCATCTGTAGTGGGTAGACCCTCCTCTGTACTTAGGGTACCAGCCTGAGAGGCCCTAAGAGCATCATACTCCTCTAGGATTTGCACTAGCTGAAGGAGGGTAGGGGTTGCACCCTGTTTTAACTTTCTGGAGGTACACAATTGTCTCATCTCCTGAAAAGTTAGGGTATCATATCTAGAGGGGGTCTTTCTCAGACCTGCCCCTCCTGAGAGAGAATCTCCTTGATCTCCTCCCAGAGACATGATCTAGTGAGGGTGTGGTGTGTGCACCTACCTACACTAGTTGTATCTACTAAACCTCTCTATTAGTTGTAGTCCGGGTGTGTTAGTCCCTTCAACCTACAACAACTAAGTCCAGTAGAACTTAAGTATTATAATCTATGTTATATGTACCTAAACAATATCTGTGTGATCTTTCAATTTAGTATCTCAAGATTACAATGGTATTACAACAGCAAGCTCAGATCCCAACCGCTGCTCACCAATGTGAGAAGTTGGCCTGATGTATGATGTCACTAGTTCTAGTGTACACCTTATATCAGTCCAAACAACCCTTATGGTGATTGGTTGTAAAGTAAACCTTATAGACCAGCTATCCTAGTGGTAGCATGGACAAGAGCAGTCTTAGGCTAAACTCTGAATGGCATGTGAAGCCAGCTGTGATACCATATATAATCCCTTGAATACCAAATGAAAGGACACCACAACAGATATATATATAAAATAAAGTGTATTTATTCTAGTCAAACCCTCAGCACTCTTTATGAGATTCGAGGTAAGTACAACACAGTCTTAATCAAGCATACATTAAGTCACACAGGTAAGTAATACAGTTAGGCCCTAGGGGCCACGCAAACCATATACTAAAGAAGTGGTATAAGGACCACTGTCACGGAAATAGAATAGGCCTAGGCCTAGGGAATCGCTGGGGCTACACTACACTACCAACAGTTAGGAAGTGGGAGGCCCATGGGATTCAGGTGCAGAGTGGAAACACTCACGCGTATAATCGATAGAAATAGTACAGTTCTGAAATAAGCAGTTTTAGGACACTTCTGGAGTAGCTAGAAAGTCGAGACTCGGAAACTAGACCCTAGGATAGTCAATACCCTCGTGAGCACCGAAGTACCCAAGTTACCTAGCCCACGGGCTGCGGGTGCATAGGTGTGAACTTGCGTTGGGTTTCGTCGTGGACTTCTATGGATGCCTGAAGGAAAGTTGCTGACAGGCAGTCAGTGCAGAGTGTCCGGTGCATCCCAAGGCCGGGATCAAGAAGGAAGGGTACCTGCAAGCAGAAGGGACAGAGTCAAGGTCACTAGCCAGTGACCATGTGGAACCAGGAAGGAACCAGGCGATGTCGTGAAGATTGCAGGTGAAGAGGTGAAGCTTGTCGCAGCAGCCACGGGTACCAGGAGACGTCGAGGACGGCCAGGACCAGGAGGCGAGCTGTCCCACGAAGGCTCTTGCTGTCGGCGGCGTCGAAGTCGAACTAGGACTCACCAAGCCTTGGCAAGCGGAACCCATGAAGAATGGAGGACTTGCTTCTGGTGCAGACCAGGAAGGTCTGGGGTGCTTCTCTTTTGCAGAGGAGCGGGAGCCAGTCTGGAGGAGCCAAACCAGCAGTGAAGATTCAAAGGTGTGTCGTCGCAAAGGCCGCTAGCCAACAGGCAAGCAACCGGACAGACGCGGCAAGCAGGAAAATGCAGAAGGGCCCCACGCAGGACTCGTGGAGTGTGGGGGGCTGATCTTCGGTGCAGATGGTGCTTGGGGTTGGGGCTTCTCAATCCCCGGTGCACAACTTCGAGGGTACCTCAGAAGCTGCGCTGGAAGATACTCGCCACTTTTCCCAGGTAGACGGTCCCACCTCTCTCGTCGCCTCCACGGATCTCAGCTCGGCTGTGGATGTGGATCAGGGTCGGAGAAGTCTGGAAGTCAACGCTCTGGTCATGCTCTGCAGTCGGTCCCTCGTAGAACTTCAGCAAAGCAAAGGGCAAGTCTCTTGATGGTGCCTGTTTGCACAGGGTAGCCACTCCTTGGCCACAAGGGAGATTCTTCAGTCTTCTTCTTTCGTCGAATGTCGAAGGTCCAGAGTTTCTGTTCAAGTTGCAGGTTCAGGATAATCTAATCTCCTGGGGCCCAGCTACCACTCTTATACTAATCTGGGGGGCTGGGTTGCCTGCTAGGTCACGCCTTATGGGTGGGACCTGGGAGGGGGGTGGTTACACCCCCTTCCCTTTGTCCAGTTTCGCGCCAGGACTGGGGCTGGAGTGCCCCAGCACCGGTTTGAACTGGACTATGCATGGGACACCTTGTGTGCCCCAGGCAGTGTCTCGTTTCATTCATCCCTCCCTGCCCCAATACACTAAGGCCTGTCTGGGGTGGTGCTCGCACCTCCCAAGGCAGGAAACCTATTGTCCAAGCCTCCCTTGCCGGGATCACTCCCAGCAGCAGGAGGTCAGACTTGTGTCGTGGCAGCAGCATCCATTTTGTGATGCTGGGGCTCTGGTTAACTTTAACCGGGTAAGTAGGTTACAACATGTCTTCTCCCTCTAGAAGGGAGGGATAATATCCTCATCACCAGAAATGGGATGGGGGTATTATTCCAAAGTGTTAGACACCTTACACAACATGTTTTGATAAAGCCAAACCATAGTTACCATAACCGTTTAAGATTATAAGGCACTTTAAGAGTATATGGTAGGCTATATCATAGAAAAGCTATAAGGACATGGTTCCGAAAGCTGCAGACAGGCTCTGCTCATGCTAGAGCACCATCTCACAGGTTACCAAGCACTCTGCCTCCAGGATTGTTAAGGCCTGCCAAAGGAGTGGCTGATAGGTACACATGTGTCTATATATAAGATAGGTATAGGAATACTACACCTAAGCAAGGAGTGATTACACGACCTTGCCCCAGCTGAGTGATCAGCCAGTTGTGTCATAATGGAAGGCCAGGGGTGGCATAATACATGCTGCAGCCCCTGGTAGGCCTAGGATACACCTATGCCCTGGGTGCCTAAGGTACACTGTGCGGGGGCCAATAAGGTGATCCTTTCCAAATGGGTTATGCACCTAAAGTACATAGTATCAATTTAGAGAGTGTGAACAGCAGGGCTGTGGGTCTGATTAGCAGGCCCACAGCCATATCTAAGTCGAAAACCAGTAAAGCAAAAGCAAAAAGTGGGGGTGAACATAGAAAGCAGACCCTACTCTCCTACAGTAGTCATGTAGCATATCTTGTAATTCATGAACCAAAGCCAGAGGAAGGTGGACCATGGGCTCACCAACAGGCTCCATGTACTGCATTTTTGCATGTGGAAGGTGATATTCTTGCTGAAAGTAACTTTCATAGTCATCCTCATCATCGTCCTGGTATTTGACATGAAGCTGAGAGGGACTATGAGCAGGACCAAACATTCCCGCATCATCAGATTCCTCCAAAAATGTTGAAGGTGGCAAAGGTGAGACCAATGCAGGATTCTGGAAAAAACGCCTCATCGACGGTGTCGTTGACGAGAATGTCGTAGACGGGTATAAAGGTGTTCGTTGCAACGTCGACGGTCATTTATGGCCAGGCGTGGGATACAACATCGTCAGCTTCGTCGACAGCACCGGTGTCTGTGTCGCCAACGACGACATGATAGGAGTAGATGTAGAAATTTTCGTCACTATCGTCGACGATGCCAAAGCGACTGTCCACGCGGTCGTAGACGACGAAGAAGAGGTCGTTGACGGAACCAACGTCGTCGATGAGAAAGTAGTCGTCGTCGTTTGAGTCATCCTCGACAAGGAAGTCGTCAGCGGTGTTGGAGTCTTCGTCGTCGCTGGAAGCCGTCAACGGCGCAGTCGTATTCGGCGTCAACGATGCAGTTTGACGACGAGACTTTCGACTACGAGGCAGAAGAAATGTGTTCAGATGGTGATTTTTGTGTCTACAAGGACCCAAAAGACAGTGCAGTCGATGACATAAGCTTCTTAGAGACTAATCTTCATGGATGGTTCTGCTGATTGTTTTTCTTGTTTAGATGTCAGATGCATTTTCTCCTCAGTAGGAAATTAATGCTTTCGTTTTTGTGAGGTGACTGCACTTTCATGACGAGACTTTTTGGAAGCCTTGTTCTTCGAAACTTCAGGAGATTCATGGGATCTTTCGCTCCTTTTAGATATTTCCTGAGAAGCCTCTGAGGTAGCGCTCTCCTCATCCTCAGAGATGACATCAGATGTATTTTTCAGTCTTTGAAGCCAAATCAACAATCTACCCTCTCTATCTTTAAGGGGTTTGGTTGAAAAGGTCCTACAAATCTTGCAGTCCTTTACCTTATGTTGGGGGCGTAGAGACAGTAGATACAGTTCTTATGGGGCTCTTCAGCATGCATCCTCTTCTTACTGCATGTTCCACACGACCTGAAGAGACCTTTCTTTGAAGAATCCGACATTTTGAGTAGAAATCTGGTAAACTGAAGAAGAAATTGAACATAGCTCAGGGAGACTACCTTTCACACGACAGGCGGTAGAAAATCTGAGGAACCTAGCCTCTCTTGGGAGTGTTCTACAGAGTGCTGACTGGCTACTACTTAAGTTTGGTTCTTTTTTTTTTTTTTTTACAAAAGAAAATGGATAGGCTATTGTATTGACTGCTCATTGCATGGTAGCCTATGGTAGTATTAACTACTGCTTTTATAAGTATACCATGGGACTCCCACTACGACAACAGGGATGATTCAAGTATGTGAATCTTTGAAAGATCCAATACTGGAGAATTAGGAGGTACCATGTCACTCCCACAGACACTATTAAGACAATCAATAACAGCCTCCAAATATCATTGGAGTGCCGGGCAGCTCCATATCATAGGAAAAAAAGTCTCCCTCATGACCATATTTCTTGAGCCACAGTGCTGGATCTGTTTTATCTATTTTGACCAACGTCGTACAAGTAAGACCAATGACGAATGTTGAGCTGCACGAGGTGAGATGTTGATCTGATAGGCACCTCCCGGAGGGACGCTAAAGCATCAGGCCACTCATTGTGCTCTAGGAGCCCTAAATCACGCTCCCAACTCCCATCGCAAAGAGGAGTACAGAGTGCACCACCAACCACTCTCCAGCCATCTAGCCAGTCCCAAGCCTCCTTCGGGAAGGTGAAATACCAGATTTTACCATCTGCCAGCACGCGCAGTTTACCGGGAATATGATGAAGTACTTTATTTCACTATCTCCCAATGCTTTCTTGACATCAAGAAAGGACCATTGTAGTCTCTGCAGAGAGCAAGGTCCAGGAAGAAAGCGATGATGGCATTATCACATTGGACTGATGGCGCACTGCGAGAGGATTGCAGAATGAAGTATCTATCCCAGTAGTTAAAGAGGTGGCTTCCACCTCGCCACATAAAGTTATTGTTGCCGCCTAGGGAGAGTGTCACTGGGGGAAAAACAGCTGTTCATTAGCAACTGCCTCAGCTCGGGAGTCTCGCAGGTCTGAAAACTCTGTCCCAGTCGCTAGGGCCTGGTCTATGTCCTTCATGTGGCACCACGATTAGGGGTCGCCGCGGGATGAGTATCACAGTGGGGCAGACGGTCTAACTAGCGCCCAGCACTCCCCTGGACCCAACGAGTCGTGGCATCAGGGCAGCTTCATGGGAATGTGGGCGCACGCACCTCCGGTGCATCTGTTGCTCACCTCCGGGCTGAATGTTGAAAGCAGAGGCCCCACAGGACCTCTGTCTTGGCGCGCCTCACTGGTCGGGTCGACGTTGTCTTTTGTGTTGATGTCGGCGTCTGCTTCAAGGCAGTGCCACAGTACTGATGCCCAGGAACATTATCTTGTTTGATGGAAGAGTCGATGATTTCTGGTGGTTGACAGTAAGCCCTAAGCAGTTGACTCAATGCAAGGCAAGCTCCTGTGGCTCTTAATGGGTCGTTGGTGCTTTTTTTATCAGCTAGTCATCAAGGTATGGGAATACCTGGTAACCCTATTTTTTTAGGGATGCTGCCACAGGAGCTAGGCATTTTGTGAAGATGCAGGGAGCTGATTTGAGACCGAATAGGAGGACGTTAAACTGATAGTGGGACCTGGCTACAGTGAATCTTAGACATTTGCGATGCATGGGATGTATTGGGATATGCAAATATGCATCCTGCACGCCCAGGGTTGTCACGTAACCTCCATGGTTGAAGAGATGCAGGATCTCTGGAAGGGTTACCATGCAAAAGGATTGCTTCTGTAGATATTTGTTAAATTTTCAGAGATCCAAAATGGGTTGCCATTCCCCTTTTTTGCGAGGAAAAACTGGGAGTAGAAACCCATTCTCTTTTAGGAATGAGGAACTTTTTCTATTGCTCCTTTGCTTAACATGGTGAGGGCTTCCTTCCGAAGTAAGTGAAGACGAGATAGGTGCAGTCCTTTTGGTGTAGTGGTAGGCAGTCTCTTGATGAATTCCAGAGTATGACTTTAGGTGATGAGGTCCAATACCCATCTGTCTGATGTTATTTGCCACCATAGGTGGGAGACGTTGGACATTTTTGCACCCACAGGTAGGGTGGTATTGGGAGTAACCAGCACTTGAGGGTGGTCACTGTTTTCTGTTAGTGTCTCTTCCCTGGGGAATCTGCTTTCGCTTAGGCTCTTGCTTGTTATAGGCCGCCACAGATGGTGTTTGATAGGATTGCTCCTAGTAGGACAACTTATACTGTTGCTGGTAAGGTTGATATTGTTAAAAATGTTGGAAACTTCGTCTGTAGGATATAAAACCACTTTCTCTTGCTCCTCGAAGGGCACTTTACGAAACTGCAGAGTGCCCAGCGATTTCGCAGTGCTGGTATCTGCTTTAATGGCCTGCAAGGCATCCATGTACTTTCCAAATAGAGCTTTCCCATCATACCACATGCCCAGAATTTTACTCTGTACTTCAGGCCGGAAAGGCGTTGCCTTCAACCATCGCTGCTGTCTTAAAACTGTAGCTCCTGCGAAACCCAGTGGTGGCCATATCCATAGCACAATCAATGATCTTTGAGGATGTTTTTCTACCTCTTGTAGGATTATCTTTACTTCTGTTGTTTTGTCCTTTGGCACGAGATCTACGAAAGCACTAATGTCAGACCACATTTGCCGGTCGTAACGGCCCAATATAGGCAAGGAATTGTCAGCATAACTCGTGATTGCTGACAGCGGAGAATCTTTTCCTGATGTTGTCAAGGCGCCTGCCTTCCCTATTCGGTGGAGCAGAGATAGGTGTGGATGGATTATTGGACCAGTGTTGAGCCATCTAGGAGATGACTGAGTTCGGCTTGGGGTGTCCCCCTAGACAAGGAGGTGTATCTTCTAGCACCATGTATTTTTTGCCATCCGTGGTAAAACGGCTGTGATGGTTGTAGGAAACTTCATGATCTTTGTGTCTTCTTCCCAGATGTAATCCACTATTGGGATTGCTCACACAGATCTTTTGGCAGGCTCTTTGAAATCATAGAGAAAACAGTCGGACTGTTTAACTGTCTTTGCTGCTCTTTGCTTCCCTTTATTTAGTAAGGACAGATTATCTGCTATTTCTCCGTCTTCTCTGTCATCGTCTGATGATGAGGGATCATCCTTAGGAGGTGCTGCATATTGAATGCAGGAGTCATCCTGGGTGTATAGGGTCACGGAATAGGACTCTATGTCTTCGGAGGCAGAGCCTTAGGCTGCTTTGGTGGTGGGTGTTTAGTGGGCTCTAGAAACCTTTTATAGTAGTCCTGCAACATCCCTTGGAGGAACTGAAACAAGGTCAAAGGTACCTGCACCATACGTATTGTGAAGGAGATTGGCCATAATGGTGGAAATGCTTGCCTCCTGAGGATCATAATGTTCGTCATAGTACTGGTCATCATCCTCAATCTGATATTTAACGTGGAGCACCGAACATGCCATCATCATCTGACTCTTCAACATCAAGAAGGTGACTTTGAGAGAGAGGAGATACTTTGCCTGGGGAAGTATGTTCAGGTAGGAGGAATATTTTTGCACTTTTTACTCTCATCAACAGTATCATCGTCGAGTCCAAAGATGTAATTTGCAGCGGCGATGGCTTTTTCATGACCTTCAACATCAACAAACTAATCATGTTGTGTAGTTTTCGAGTGCTGTTCAGGTGCCATAGATGGAGCTTTTGTCGAGAATACCATCGTAGACGGTATCGATTCCGACAAGGAAATGGATGGTGTAGACTATGTAGCCAACGTCAATGTCAGTGTCACTGGAGTTACTATCATCATCATTGACGCTGGTGTTCGACAACGAGGTCAAGATTTTCAAAGCAATCTTAGGCTTCATCATCGACGGCGCTGAGGAGGAATTCTCTGGACACACTCCAAACTTAGCAGATAGAGTGGTGGGTTCAGCTTTACAGTTGCTGCTTTTTTTCTCCTTTTGGGAACTGTCTCTGACAGACTCATGGTGAGTCTTCCTCAAGGCCTTCCTAGACTCCTCTGCTGTCGGGTGGTCACGAGATCTTTCCTCCTGTGTGACCTTTTTTAAGAGGTTGATGAGGTGTCACTATCTTCTTCCTCAGAAAGACAAGATTGTTTAGATTTAAGTTTTTGAAGCCAAAGAAGAAGCCCCCCACCCCTATCCTTTAGCGTCTCAGTACAACAGATCTAGCAGTCTTTTACCTTGTGTGCAGGCTAGAGGCAGTAGATACAGTCCTAGTGGGGGTCTTCAGAATTAAGTCTTTTCTTCCCACAGCTGCCACAGGGCCTGAAAAGGCCTTTCTTAGATGAATCTGACATGGTAGTATTAAATGATACATGTTTTCCAAACTCGTTGAGAAAAACTTACCAGAACTCAGGTGGACTCCCTTCCCACGACGTGCGGTAGAAAATCTGAAAGAACCAGTTTCTGTGGGGAGTATTCCAGAGGGTCTTTCGCCTGACTGACTGGAGTTCAGATCCTTTTAAATGATTTGGATAAGTTATTAAAGTGAGTGTTTCATTTTCATTATAGACTACGTCAATGTTATGTACTACTTCCTATGTAACCGTGGAACTCCCACTTCAACGACGGGGAATGATTCAAGCATGTGAATGTATGAAAGATCCAAAAGTGGAGAAATGTAAATTATTGTAAAATACACATACCTACAAACACAACATAATTATAGTGGTACGCATACCTTCTAATCCAGTCTAATGAAATACAAAATTGGATAATACAAGTGTTAAAGCAAGTGTAGAAGATATACCTGAACCACTCTGGTAACTACGGGCATAACATGCAATACTACTGACTTCTGTGCAACATATAAAAATGAATATATAAGAATGAAAATAAATATATTGGTTCACATAAAATTAAGCATAGTTATGCTCATTTACATATTGGACTGTTACAAAGTTTGTATTTAAATAAAACAAACTCGCAAAGTGGGAGGTTGTTCATGAAAACCAAAAAACAAATGACCCCCACATCAAGAGAGTTGTTTTCCCCTGGGGGTTGGTGTTGTTTTTCTGTCTCTCACTGCCAGGTTTTAACTGCTGATGATAGAAGGAAAAAAAGGATACCACACTGTCCACCATAGTTAGGACAGGTGGTGAAATGGCTTCCTTCGTCAGCTTATATGCAGGCCGTTTGAGGACAGTTTCCACTGACAGAACCAACAAGCATTGGCATAGCAACATGCAACAGTTGATGTTGTTGCACCAAGGATATTGTGCTGCATAACTAAATACTTATAAGGTCCCAAAGGCGAGACCTATTGGCTATGCCAATGCTTGTTAGTTGTAGTTATGTTTTAAAAACCACACATAAATAAACACTTAACACTCGCGTCAATGGCATCTGAAGAGGGAGGGCGGAGCCTTCTTAAAGCCAATAATTATTCGGACGCACTACTGTCCTGCTGACATACCAGCATTTCCACCAGTGATGCAGTGCCAAAGTAACACTGCTACATCAGAGGCAAACTTCCATGAGGTAAAAAATAGGACGTAACTAACCCTCTAAGCTGCATGCTTTGGGACTACATCACATGTAATGTCTTACTTTGAGTAGAGAGAGGATTCTCACCAGACAGCTTCAGGTAAATTTACACATAGTGAATTTAAATAGAATTTATTTAAACAGTCAGAGGTTATTCCGAAATTGTAGCATGGTTCTGGCCCTCACACAAGTAAAATGGATCTGCTTGTTATTTACAAGCTACAGGTATATTTTCACTAGTCAGGCTCCAGGTCACTATTTAAGGCAGAGTCCCTCCCCACATGATGAGATAGTGTCTAGTGTGCGCGATGCGTCGGGAATCGCCATAACTCCTGATTTTGCGGACTTGTAGTCTGCCTTCCACACCACTGGCCATCACCACAACCGGCATCAGTGCCCACGTAGCTGACAAGTTTTCAATCTCTGGAACTCTTGACATACCTGCAGCCAGGTTACCATCAAAAGGGAAAAAAAAGAAAAAAACAAGGCGACAAGCCTTCTCCATTTAACCACCATGGATCTATAATGACATCCCCTGATCCAGTAGGTATGACCCAACCCTACTCCAATTTAGAAAAGAGCTGGAGACATCTCTTTAAAGAACACTACCACCCATGATGCAGCAACTACCACAACCAGAATCCAGGTAGCCCTCCAAATCCCTCCTCGACTAGCTTTGCCTTTCACAGTGTACAGCGCTCCACTGCCTTCTGGCTTGGTTACCACACTGAGTAATAATGAAGCGAGTCTGTGATATATATGTTAGAGTCGGAGGGGTTAAGACATTTTTCTTTATGTTGGGTTAACTCTTCGCTGTATTTAACATGCAGGGGAAACTCGAGGGTTTCCATTCAAATTCAGTATCAGAGGCATAGGTCTACGTTCTTCCACAAGGTTCTGCCCAATGGTCGTCTTTTTAACACTGCTATGCAGCCACTGATGGGGCCTGTACAGAGGTCTTGTATGGGTTGACAGATCATGCTGATGACACCTTGTGTTACCAGTGAAGGAGAGTAAGGAAGGAGTGGGGAGGAAGACTGGAAACTAGAGGGCAGTGAAAATGGGCCTTAACTGAGACCCTCTATCAGGGCCTCCACTCTCTCCTGAAACCTCTACCACAGCGGTCAGAGACGCATGATAGCAAGAAGACAAATATGAAGTGAGAGAAAGAGGAGAGAGTTAGAGACGTATAGTTAAACTACCTCAACGAGTCTTAATCATAGCATCATCAACTCAACCTTCTATCTCTCAGTTTATCTGATATTATCAGGGCCACTGGAATTATGTAATTCTGCAGCTGCAACACTTTCCACATAATTATGTATTTGTTGCATTTGCCACATAGTCTATCTGCTAGGTAATTTGCAGATTTTACCAATAAATTATTTTTTAGATCAAATGGATCAAAAGTTACTAAAAATGCAGTGAGAAGACTTGCCACGCAGTGGGACGCCCTCCACAAAAGGCAACTGGTTGCCTTTCAATTGCCTATTCCTGTATTTGAGTGTTAAACTGTTACTAATGAAGTAGGTGATTTGCCCTGATAGAGTTAAAAAATACACAACAATGCAGTAATACCATCACAAAATGTGCCACATTATGGAACATAATTTGCCTTTTCTTGCCACATAATTTGGTTCCCTCAGGTTCCATGGTTCCAGAGGCCTTATGTATTTTTTTTTAAGAGTTACACCTTTATTTCACAGTACAAAAAGCAGGACCTCCTCCCGAAAGTGTTTAACTGGAAAGGGTCAGTTTAAAAAATAAGTCAATGTCGTTGGCCCGTGCTTATCATTTGAGTGGGTTGACTCATGTTTAGGGACGTTCAGCAATGACAAGAGAATTGGGAAGCTAAAACTTTCAAAGATTCCTTGGCATATGTTAGTCGGTGTTAAAAACCTATGACTGCAGATTGTCCACTCAACGGAATGATGCAATTTCTGCAAAGTAGTGAATTATGTGTTGAAAAAGGTAAGTTAATGCTTGTGAATATACAGACAGTACCAAGTTACCACTTTGTTGGTGTTCAGCACAAAGTATGTGCTAACCCCCAAACAACTTCCATTGCATGAGAGCACCTGATCATCTGCGAACAACCCCGCCACCGGGCAGAGCGTTCATCAGTCTTGCCATCTGCCTCAGTGAAATGCACATATCTTCGTACTGAGAATCAGTCTGACATCTGTAATCACAATCTAACTTCTTTTTCACACAAGCACATTGAGGTTGCCAAATGGCGCCATGTCTTCAGGGGCACCTTACAACAGTACATTGTTTTCCCTTTTGAAAGGCCTCGTAGTCTGGAAATTTAGCCCAAATAGGGGTAAACTTTCGTGAACTACAACTGCCTGAATGCAGCAGGCTGTTAAATACATGCCAGCGGCGTGACAAAGCCATTTCAGATGACTTGGCGACCTTGATGTGAATCCGTTTGCGAGAATAGTGCGTTTCAGCGCTCTCGTGAAATAATGGCCAAAATGAGCAATAACACCGCAGCGAGGGGGCCTTCCATGACCACACAATATTGACAGAGTGGAAGGGTAAGTTACTTACCTGTAATCCTAGTTCTCTTCCAGGGGTATCCTCATCAAAGTCATAAGCACTGAATATTCCCGCCCATGTGCGGGGACCCCGGAAATAATAAAATTATATATGTAAAAACATACATATATACAGCTCTGTATATGTATAAACATATATCATTTTTTCCAAGCAAATGCAGCTCCCATAAAAGGCTAGGCAATGTAAATATACACATCCAATAACACACATATATATATATAATTATATATATATATATAAAGGTATAACAATACACCTAAATCTCTTTTTTTTTTTTTTTTTTTTTTTAATGAGGTAAACACTCATGAGAAAGCAAAAAATAAAGAGAACAAACTGTGGAAAAACACAGATGTACAACACATTGCCAGCCTGCAGGCTGCATTGCAATATAATACCATAGAGACTAAAAAGCCCTGTACAGGTAAAAACTGGCACCGTGCCTTTAAGGCAGCCCTGACTTCCATATCCCATCATGCCTCAGGGGTGACAGTTAGGTCAGTTGTTCTTTGCGGGACCGTAGTCCTAAACACAAAGATATATCCTTTCCATAATGAATAATACACTTCTTCTCATTTGCCTGGGGAGGTGGGTGGGTTGCTTATGACTTTGATGAGGATACCCCTGGAAGAGAACTAGGATTACAGGTAAGTAACTTACCCTTCTCTTCCAGGGGATCCTCATCAATAGTCATAAGCACTGAATAGAGTAGCAAGCTCCCCTTCCACCTGCAGGCAAATGAAACTAAGGTTGTATCACCCATGGAGAAAGAGAATCATGAAAATGATTATGTATGGAACAGATTCCTCAAGGAGGCTTGTCCTACTTGAGTGTCTGCTCTGGTGTCCGAATCCAGACAATAATGCCTGGTAAAAGTGTGGACAGATCTCCAAGTGGCTGCCTTGCAGATCTCGGAGAGTGGGACATTATTGAGAAAAGCCGCGGTAGCCGCTTTTCCTCTTGTCGAATGCGCTTTAGGGCGCGCCCCCAATGGTTTCTGAGCCAGTTGGTAGGCCAATGTAATACTTGAAACAATCCACCTAGCAATGGAACGTTTGGAAGCCGCAAAGCCCATACGGACAACCCCATAGTTCACAAACAATTGATCAGATTTCCTGACATTCTTAGTCCTATCTAGGTAGAATTTCAGGACCCTTTTGACATCTAGAGAATGCAACGCCCTCTCTGCTGGAGAGGAGGGGTTGGGAAAAAAGGTTGGTAAGGAGATGGTTTGGTTTACATGAAACTCCGATACCACCTTGGGTAGGAACGAAGGATGAGTTCTCATCACAACCCTATTTAGATGAAAAATAGTGTAGGGTTCTTTAGAACAGAGGGCCTGTATCTCACTGACCCTCCGTGCTGAAGTGATGGCTATTAAAAATGCTGTCTTCCATGTGAGGTGCTGTAGGGTAGCCTTATGAATAGGCTCAAAAGGAGAACCCATGAGCTTCGACAGAACCAAGTTTAGCTCCCAGGAAGGAGAGGGAGGTCTAACAGGGGGATAGACTTTCTTGAGCCCTTGCAAGAAATCCTTCACTACCTGCACTTTAAAAAATGACTGCTGTGAAGGCGAACGCCTGTATGCTGTTATGGCTGCTAGGTGAACCTTTATGGATGAAAATTTCAACCCTGCCCTCGCTAAATGTAGAAGATAGGGCAAAATTACATCCTCCTGGCATTTAGTGGGATCATAATGATGCTGAGCACACCATATATAAAACCTTTTCCACTTACAGAAGTAGGAGTGTCTTGTCGAAGGCCTCCTGGCTTCCTTCAGTATGGACATACACTCTTGAGGGAGGTTCAGATGGCCATACTGGAGGACTTCAGGAGCCATGCTGTTAAGCTCAGCGAGGGAAGGCTGGGATGATAAATCTTCCCCTGCATCTTGGATAACAAGTCCGGCCTGCACGGCAGCCGCTTGTGGGGTCGGATCGACATGTGTAGGAGATCCGTGTACCACCACTGCCTCGGCCAGTCCGGTGCTATGAGGATCATCTTGGCAGATGAATTCTGCAACTTGGTCACCACCTTGGGGATGAGTGGGAGAGGCGGAAAAGCGTACACAAATGTCATTGACCAATTGATCAAAAGGGCATTCCCTAGGGATCCTGGTCGATGGTATCTTGAGGCGAAGCCTCGGCATTTTGTGTTTTGCTCGTCCGCGAAGAGGTCCACTTGCGGACGCCCCCATTCCCCGAAGATGTCTTCTAACACCTCGTCGTTTAGTACCCAGTCCTCTGGCTCTTGAAAATGCCGACTGAGTAAGTCTGCTTGCACGTTGAGTTCTCCTGGTAGGTGCACCGCTTTCAGTGAGATGTTCCTTGCTAGGATCCAGTGCCACAGGGACTGAGCTTCCAGCGAGAGCGTTCTGGATCGAGTACCCCCCTGCTTGTTCAGGTAGTACATTGTGGTGGTATTGTCCGTCTGCACTAGAATGGTACTCGTCGTGATCGCAGGCAGGAACGCTTTGAGGGCTAGGTGGACTGCCCTGAGCTCCAGCATGTTGATGTGGTACAACTGCTCGCTGCTGGACCACTGTCCCTGAGTTTGCAGAGTCCCAAAATGCGCACCCCATCCCTGAAGGGAAGCGTCGGTGATTAAGGTCTGAGTCGGGGGCTCTTGATGGAAGGGGATCCCCACTTGTAGATTCCTTGGCTTCAGCCACCACTTGACTGACTGTTTGGCTGCAGAGGAGAGGCAAACCTTTTCTTCCCACAGGGAGTTCCTTTGATCCCATTTGTCCTCGAGATCTTGCTGAAGAGGACGCATCCTTAGCCTGGCATTGGGCACTAGGAAGATGCAGGATGCCATGGCCCCTAGCAGAGAAGAGATTTGCCTTGCCGACGACAGATTGTTGGTTATAATCTGCCTGCCTTTTAGCATAATGGATGACTGTCTTTCCTCCGAAGGAAACACTTTTCCTACTACGGAGTCTATAGTTGCGCCCAGGTAGTGGATCCTCTGCGTTGGTGTAAAATTGGACTTTTTGGCATTCACTCTGAGACCCAACTTGCAACATAAGTTCAGGCATAGCGACAGCTGTGACCGCACATTCTGTGGTGATGAGCCCTTTATTAGCCAGTCGTCTAGGTAGGGATAGACGAAGACTCCTGCGCGCCTCAGAGCAGCCGCTACTACTGCTACGCATTTTGTGAATACTCGAGGAGCTGACTTCAGGCCAAATGGGAGGACTTTGAACTGATAGTGCGAGTTGCCTACCACAAACCTGAGAAATTTTCGATGATTCCTTAGGATGGGAATATGGAAATATGCATCCTGAAGGTCCAATGAACACATCCAATCGCCCATCCGGAGAAGAGGATATATTTGGTGGAGCGCCAGCATGCAAAATTTTTCCTTTCTTATGTGTTTGTTCAGTATCCGTAGGTCTAAAATGGGTCTGAACTCTACCTTCACACTCCTCTTTTGGATGAGAAAGTATCTGGAGTAAACTCCCTTTCCTCTTTGGTTTAAGGGCACTTTCTCTATTGCAGATTTGAGTAGAAGCGTCGCTACCTCTTCTCTGAGCTGCTTTAGATGCTGGGATGAATTGACAGGAGGAATCGATGGGGGGTGACTTTTGAAACAAAGCGAGTACCCATGACGCAGTATATTCAGTACCCACTTGTCCTTTGTGATGGACTGCCACTCTGGAAGATGATGTGCAACACTTCCTCCCACCGGAGCGGTGGACAGCATCGGAGGAAGCGGCTTCTCATTGCTTCCCCGGAGCTTTGTTTCCAGCATTAGACTGCCTGTTGTTACCCCGTCCCCTGGATGGCTTGCGGGACTGGTATTGCTGTTTCTTTTGACCTTGCTGGTCCTGGTTCTTTTGCCAATGAGGGGTTTGAACCCTCTGTTGGTAACTGCGCCTGTCATTTCCCTTGCGGCGTCGAAACTCTTTTCTCTTTTCAAGCCCGACAGCTTTCATGGTCTCCAGCTCTGCCTTCATACGGGCCATTTCTTCGTCTGCATGGGACCCAAAAAGAGAACTACCGGAGAAAGGCAGATTTAAAATTCTTGCCTGCGCTTCCGGTTTCAGGGCCGTCAATCTAAGCCAGGATGATCTTCTGGCTGTGACTCCATGTGCATATTCATGCGCTGCCAGTGTTGCCCCGTCCGCCGCTGCACTTATGATCTGGTTAGAAACCAGACTCCCCTCATGCAAAATCTCTTCAAAGTCCCGTCTGTCCTCTGATGGAACTTTGTCAATGAACCTCTGCAGAGAGTCCCATAATGACCTATCATAGCGCCCCAGAAGCGCCGAGGCACTCGCCACCTTTAAGCTTAAGGATGCTGAGCCGCAAACTTTCCTCCCCCAGGAGTCTTGTGTCTTACTGTCCTTATCTGGTGGTACCGTTGAAGACCCAGCTACTGCATGTGTCTTCCTGGCAGCGGCGGTGATGACAGAGTCCGGTGGAGGATCTGATTTTAGGAATAGAGGATCCTCCGGAGCTGGACGGTACTTTTTTAGAATTCTCGCCGGCGCCGTTTTGGTGGTTGCTGGTGTGAGAAAAATATCCATTACCGGTTGTAACAAACCGGGGACTAATGGCAATAACGGGCGTGACACTGTGCGTTCATGAAGAGTTTCAAAGATTATGGATGAAGTGGTCTCCTGAACCGGCATAGGGATATTCAATTTTGTAGCTCCTCTACACAACACTTCCTGAAACGTAGAAATATCATCTACCGGAGATACCAGAGAGGGTGGCGTCTCCGAGAGTGTCGGTGAATAATCCCTTTTGGATGATCTGGAAGAAGGGGAGGTAGAAGGGGTTCTACGACGCCTTTTCTCTGATCTGGTCGACTCTTCTGCGGGAGGGAGACCTAGATCGCCTTCTTGGTGCTCGAGAGTGACTTCGGGATTCTCTTTCTCGAGATCTTGGTCTGATCGGTGTCGCTGGGAATACCACGCCCCTTATTCTTGTTAGCGATGCCTTTATTGCGTCTGGCATAGCAGGGTCCTGAGGCATCTCCCTTACGGGACTTTGAGGTACCGCATTGTCCTCCTCCTGCGAACTTTCTCTTGCAGGTGTTGGAGATTGATGCACAAGCTCTGGTGATTCGGATCTTGAACCTGAGCCCTCTGATCCTGAAGGCGAGATCGATATGAGACGCGGTGACTCAGGAGTTGTATATATCAGTCTATGAGGAGATTTTCGCCTTGAGACTGGTCGAATCGTGAGGCGAATATGTGACACCTCCTGCGTACCCTCAACAGAGGGCTGCCTCGACGGTATTGTATTGTATTTATTGCTTATTGAGCGCAGCTGTCACCCAAAGGGTATCCTGGCGCTGAGACCTAACCGTGCATCTATTAAACAGCTACATTACTCTGGGGAACAAGTAAGTTTTAAGGCTCTTTTTAAAAGTGAGCAGATCAGGGCAGCTCCTTAATGCTAAGGGGAGAGTGTTCCACAGCGTGGCAGCCGCAAAACTAAAAGCGCGACCACCCATTCTCGTTCTATTAATTTTAGGGACTTTTACCAAGAACGCCGAAGATGATCTTAAAGGTCTGGCTGCCTGATACCAGAGGAAGAGAGTCTGAAGAGGTATTGGTCCCAGTCCATGCAGGGCCCTAAAAACAAGGCAGAAAGCCTTAAACGCAATTCTCTGCTGGACTGGGAGCCAGTGTAAATCGGCTAGAGCTGCCGATGAAGAGGCGGACCGTGGTCGAGACAAGGCCAGTTTAGCGGCCATATTCTGTATCCTTTGTAGCTTTAGGACCAGAGTCTTCGGAGCACCCAGGAGTAGTGCGTTGCAGTAGTCAATCCTGCTAAGAATGGAACTACGCACTACCTCAGCTCTGGAGCCCCGTGGGAGAAGTGGCAAGATTTTCCGTAGAGCACGGAGCAAACCCATACATGTTGCTGCCGTTTTGTTTACGGAGGCATCGAGCTGCAAATTGGGTTCGAATAGAACTCCCAGGTTGCGAGCTGAATCTGCCGCCTCCACCGAGCCCGGGATGGACACTGGCCAAAAATCGGCCGGTAGTGTACGGGGAGTACGGTCCAAGGAGCAGTAGAGCACCTCCGTTTTTGACCCATTGAATTGCAACGCATTGGCTCGCAGCCATGCTGCTGTGGCTGCCATACAACGGTGAAAGGCATCCCTTGAAATGGACTCAGAACCCTCAAATGAAAAGATCAACTGAGTGTCATCGGCATAGTTGACAACAGATATGCCGAATGACTTTATCAGTGCTATCAAGGGACGGAGATATATATTAAATAGGATCGGGCTAATTGCCGATCCTTGAGGGACTCCCTGTTTCACCCGCCTAGTGGCTGATCGAAAAGGTGGTAGTGCCACGGCTTGTTGTCGGTTGTCCAAATAGGACGTGAGCCAGTCTAGGGCCAGACCGCACACTCCCGCACTCCGAAGACGGCCAAGTAGTACTTCATGGTCCACCGTGTCGAACGCGGCCGACATGTCAAGTAGCACCAAGAATGCAGACTTGCCCTTGTCGACTCGCGTTCGCAGATCGTCCAACACGGTGACCAAGGCCGTCTCGGTTCCGTGCGCTGGCCTGAAGCCAAATTGTGCAGCATCCAGACACAGATTTGTTTCTAGGAAGTTGGATAAGGCTCTTGTGACCCATCTCTCGAGGATTTTTATCGCAAATGGTAATAGCGAAATTGGCCTGTAATTAGCCGCGCAGAGAGGGTCCAGAGAAGCCTTTTTCAACAGAGGTGTTACAATAGCCAACTTCCAGCTGTCTGGGACTGACGCTGTGGTCAATGATTGACAGCAGATGGAGTGCAACGGCGGGAAAAGCTCCTCTTGAAAAGCCTTCCAGATCTTATGAGGCATTGGATCCAGCGGTGATCCTGACGATACACTGCTTGCCAGGATACCAAATTCCTCTAACGAGGGAACGGGAAAGCTGGACAACTGAGGCATACCTTCCTTGTTAGGTGCCCAATTGGAGTCCAGGTTGTTAGACGGGTCCAAAGGAGAGACTGCGGGTGTTGCAGATTGTTCAGAATTTTTGAGTCCAGTCAGAATAGTCCTGATTTTCTCCTCAAATGCAAGGGCCAGCGAGTCGCACAGTGCCTGCGAGGCCGGGATAGTAGACGCCATGCAAGGCGGGTCAGACAGAGTCTTGACCAATCTAAACAGGGTCTGAGATTTGTTAGAGGCCTTCGCCAAAGTGTCTTCCAAAAACTTGGCTTTTGCGGTTCTTAACTGGGCCTTGTATTCGTGCAAGGCTGCTTTATAAGCCGCCCTATCCTGCTCCCTGTATCCTCTCCTCCATGTACGCTCCGCCTGTTTACAGCGAAGTTTGGAGTGACCCAATTCTTCGCTGAACCAGGCATTTAGGCCCCTGGGCCTGTCTCTTACCTTACGTAAGGGGGCCAGGTCATCAAGAGATGACACAATATGCCGGCAGAGAGAAGCATAGCTCTTATCCACATTCTCCTCCACCTGAAAGGTTCCCGGTAGGAGTGTGGGTCGAATCGGTTCCCTAAGGAGACGACTCCATTGCCGATTCAACTTCCTACTGGTCGGTTTATTGGGTCTCCATGGGGCAGGCATAAGAAGGGACAAAACAATCAAGGAATGATCGGTCCAACCCTGGGCCTCGACCTTATCTACCACAACCAAGTTTTTATCTGCAAATACCAAGTCTAGTATATGTCCCCTATCATGGGTGGGTACCTGTACCAGTTGAGCAAGTTGGATATTGCTACAGGCTTGACACAGTTCTCGGAAGGCCAAGTCATGGGGGCCAGAAGGCCAGAGGTTAAAATCACCCAGTACTAGAAAATTGGTATGCGAGTTCGAAAGGTCGTAGATCAGATCAATCAGAGATTGAAGGGCTGTCGTGGGCAGAGAGGGCGGTCTATAGCATAAAAGACCTGCTACTAAAGTACCTCCTTGAGCCACGATGGAAAAGCCCATAAGCTCAAACCCTGCTATCTTGGTAGTCACCAATTCGGTCAAGGAGATAGAATCTCTGAAGATATAGCCTACCCCACCACCCCTGCCTGAGGTGCGGGGGGTGTGTCTTATCAAGTAGCCTGGCGGGCAAGCCCAGCCCAATTCCATGCCACAGTCCTTCGTGGCCCACGTTTCAGTCACGAACAGTATATCTAGCTGTGACGATTCAATTAATAAAGCAGTCTCAGCGTGGTGCTTTATCAAGGAGCGTGCGTTCAACAAGCCGCAAGACAATGTCTTATGCGGGGTGATGATGGGCTCGGGCTCTAAGTCCTCAGTGGAAGCAGGGTATGGAGGGGCAGGAGCGCCAGAGGCGCCCGGGACGCGAACGGGCGCAAACGGGCTTACCTCTGGCGCACCTCCGGCGCATCTACGGCGCCTCCGCTGCACGCATCCGCTGCGCGTCTGCTTACACATCCTAGTTATAGTATTACGCCGAGCGGGCTTCCGGCTGCTCGAGCCTCTAACCCCAACCAATATGGCGCCTGAGAATCTCCCAGAGCGTCACTACCTACCCAAGATGGCGGACGAATCACCAGTGTAGGAGAGTAGGGTCTGCTTTCTATGTTCACCCCCACTTTTTGCTTTTGCTTTACTGGTTTTCGACTTAGATGTGGCTGTGGGCCTGCTAATCAGACCCACAGCCCTGCTGTTCTCTCTCTAAATTAATACTATGTACTTTAGGTGCATAACCCATTTGGATAGGATCACCTTATTGGCCCCTGTACAGTGTACCCTAGGTACCCAGGGCATAGGTGTACCCTAGGCCTACCAGGGGCTGCAGCATGTATTGTGCCACCCCTGGCCTGGCCTTCCATTTTGACACAACTGGCTGATCACTCAGCTGGGGCAAGGTCGTGTAATCACCCCTTGCTTAGGTGTAGTATTCCTATACCTAACTTACATATAGACACGTGTACCTATCAGTCACTCCTATGGCAGGCCTTGACAATCCTGGAGGCAGAGTGCTTGGTAACATGTGAGATGGTGCTCTAGCATGAGCTGAGCCTGTCTGCAGCTTTCGGAACCTTGTCCTTATAGCTGTTCTATGATATAGCCTACCATATACTCTTAAAGTGCCTTATAATCTTAAACGGTTATGGTAACTATGGTTTGGCTTTATCAAAACATGTCGTGTAAGGTGTCTAACACTCGGGAATAATACCCCCATGCTATTTCTGGACATGAGAATATTATTCCCCCCTTCTAGAGGGAAAGACATGTTAAAATCATACTTCAACTGTTAGCCTCTGACCAAAGCCTCAGCATCACAAAATGGATGCTGCTGCCACGACACAAGTCTGACCTCCTGCAGCTGGGAGTGATCCCAGCCAGGGAGGCCTGGACAATAGGTTTCCTGCTTGGGGAGGTGCTAGCACCTCCCCAGACAGCCTTTAGTGTATTGGGGCAGGGTGGGCTGAAAGGAATGAGACATGCCTGGGGCACACAAGGTGTTCCTTGCATAGTCCAGTTCAAACCGGCGCTGGGGCACTCCAGCCCCAGCTCTGGCGCGAAACTGGACAAAGGGAAGTGGGTGTAACCACCCCCTCCCAGGTCCCACCCATAAGGCGTGACCTAGCAGGTATCCCAGCCCCCCAGATTAGTATAAGAGTGGGAGTTGGGCCTCAAGACTTTAGATTATCCTGAACCTGCAAAACTGAACAGAAACTCTGGACCTTCGACATTCGACGAAAGAAGAAGACTGAAGAATCTCCCTTGTAGCCAAGGAGTGGCTACCCTGTGCAAACAGGCACCATCAAGAGACTACCCTTTGCTTTGTGAAACGTTCGACGAGGAACCGACTGCAGAGCCCGACCAGAGCCTTGATTTCCAGACTTCTCCGACCCTCATCCACATCTGCAGCAGAGCTGAGATCCGTGGAGGCGACGAGCGACGTGGGACCGGCTACCTGGGAAAAGTGGCTAGTATCTTACAGCGCAGCTTCTGAGGTACCCTCGAAGTTGTGCACTGGGGATTGAGAAGCCCCAACCCCAAGCACCAACTGCACCGAAGATCAGCCCCCCACACTCCACGAGTCCTGCGTGGGGCCCTTCAGCATTTTCCTGCTTGCCGCGTCTGTCCGGTTGCTTGCCCGCTGGCTAGTAGCCTCTGTGACGACGCTCCCTGAAATCTTCTGCGCTGGTTTGGCTCCTCCAGACTGGCTCCCGCTTCTCTGCAAAGAAGAAGCACCCCAGACCTTCCTGGTCTGCACCAGAAGCAAGTCCTTTGTTCTTCGTGGGTTCCGCTTGCCAAGGCTTGGTGAGTCCTAGTCCAACTTCGACGCCGCCGACAGCAAGAGCCTTCGTGGGACAGCTCGCCTCCTGGTCCTGGTCGTCCTCGACGCTTCCTGGTCCTCCTGGCTGCAGCGACAAGCTTCACCTTCACCTGCAACTCTTCACGACATCGCCTGGTTCCTTCCTGGTTCCACGTGGTCACTGGGTAGTGACCTTGACTCTGTCCCCTCTGCTTGCAGGTTTCTTCTCTTCTTGATCCCAGCCTTGGGATCCACCGGACACTCCCCCCTGACTGCCTGTCAGCATCTTTCTTCAGGCATCCATAGGAGTCGACGACGAAAACGACGCATCTTCACCCCTATGCACCCGCAGCCTGTGGGCTAGGTAACTTGGGTACTCCGGTGCTCATCAGGATAGTGACTATCCTAGTGTCTAGTTTTCAAGTCTCAACTTCCTAGCTACTCCGGAAGTGTCCTAAATCTATCTATTTCTAAATTGTAACATTGCTATTGACTTTTACGCATTACGCGTGAGTGTTTCCACTCTGCACACGAATCCCGTGGGCCTCCCACTTCCTAACTAACGCTAGTGTAGTGTAGCCCCAGCGATTCCCTAGGCCTAGGCCTATTCTATTTCCGTGACAGTGGTTCTTATACCACTTATTTAGTATATGGTTTGCGTGGCCCCTAGGGCCTAACTGTATTACTTACCTGTGTGACTTACTGTATGCATTAATAAGACTGTGTTGTACTTACCTCTAAACTCATAAAGAGTGCTGAGGGTTTGCTTAGAATAAATACACTTTATTTTATATATATATCTGTTGTGGTGTCCTTTCATTTGGTATTCAAGGGATTATATATGGTATCACAGCTGGCTTCACATGCCCTTCAGAGTTTAGCCTAAGACTGCTCTTGTCCATGCTACCACTAGGATAGCTGGTCTATAAGGTTGACTTTACAACCAATCACCATAAGGGTATTTGGACGGATATAAGGTGTACACTAGAATTAGTGACATCATACATCAGGCCAACTTCTCACAACCAGGACCAGGGACCCCACTAACTCAGTCTCGCAAACGCGGCTTGTGGGGGCACAATTTAAATGCAGGTAAGCCTATCTAATCCCCAGGTGACAGCAGTAACAGCGCTCAGAAATAAAACAGCAAAATACAGCTGCGCAATTACAGTGACGCAAATTTTTAAAATATCGAGCTGTGCAAGTTAAAAGCAAGAATCCGAGGTAATGCGCGTGATGGCAGGAAAAGGTCTGAAAAACGAGAGCTAGGAGCAGCTATTATAAGCTCTCCAAGTGCGGGCTTCCGGCTGCTCGAGCCTCTAACCCCAACCAATATGGCGCCTGAGAATCTCCCAGAGCGTCACTACCTACCCAAGATGGCGGACGAATCACCAGGACCAGGGACCCCACTAACTCAGTCTCGCAAACGCGGCTTGTGGGGGCACAATTTAAATGCAGGTAAGCCTATCTAATCCCCAGGTGACAGCAGTAACAGCGCTCAGAAATAAAACAGCAAAATACAGCTGCGCAATTACAGTGACGCAAATTTTTAAAATATCGAGCTGTGCAAGTTAAAAGCAAGAATCCGAGGTAATGCGCGTGATGGCAGGAAAAGGTCTGAAAAACGAGAGCTAGGAGCAGCTATTATAAGCTCTCCAAGTGCGGGCTTCCGGCTGCTCGAGCCTCTAACCCCAACCAATATGGCGCCTGAGAATCTCCCAGAGCGTCACTACCTACCCAAGATGGCGGACGAATCACCAGGACCAGGGACCCCACTAACTCAGTCTCGCAAACGCGGCTTGTGGGGGCACAATTTAAATGCAGGTAAGCCTATCTAATCCCCAGGTGACAGCAGTAACAGCGCTCAGAAATAAAACAGCAAAATACAGCTGCGCAATTACAGTGACGCAAATTTTTAAAATATCGAGCTGTGCAAGTTAAAAGCAAGAATCCAAGGTAATGCGCGTGATGGCAGGAAAAGGTCTGAAAAACGAGAGCTAGGAGCAGCTATTATAAGCTCTCCAAGTGCGGGCTTCCGGCTGCTCGAGCCTCTAACCCCAACCAATATGGCGCCTGAGAATCTCCCAGAGCGTCACTACCTACCCAAGATGGCGGACGAATCACCAGGACCAGGGACCCCACTAACTCAGTCTCGCAAACGCGGCTTGTGGGGGCACAATTTAAATGCAGGTAAGCCTATCTAATCCCCAGGTGACAGCAGTAACAGCGCTCAGAAATAAAACAGCAAAATACAGCTGCGCAATTACAGTGACGCAAATTTTTAAAATATCGAGCTGTGCAAGTTAAAAGCAAGAATCCGACTTCCTCGTTATTCCTGACAGCTGAGGTTCAGAACTGGTCCCACGTTAAGTGTGCTCAGCTGCAGAAATACTGAAGCATGTTAAAAGCAGCATTGCATTTCTCGGCACTCCACCTCGGAGAAAACAGCCGTTGTCGCGCTATAGTCCGGTCCGGTCCGGTCTCAGCTTTCCGAGATAGGCCTATCACCGGAGATCTTTGACTCGCATCTTCGAGGCTCCGAGCTTCTTGTCTCGACGTCGAGATTATCTTCGACGGAGGCTTCATGTACCTCACCAAAGCTTTGGAGACCTGTGAGGACGGAGGCACCTGCCTCGACGTCGACTCCGACGGAGGCACCTGCCTCGACGTCGACTCCGACGGAGGCTCCTGCCTCGACGTCGACTCCGACGGAGGCTCCTGCCTCGACGTCGACTCCGACGGAGGCCTCTGCCTCGACGTCGACTCCGACGGAGGCTCCTGCCTCGACGTCGGCCCTGACGGAGGCGTCTGCCTCGACGTCACTCCTGACGGAGACTTCTGTCTCGACGTCGAATGCTCCGACGACGTCGAAAGCCTCTTGATCTTGACGGCGATCTTGGTCTCGACGTCGACTGTGGAGATCGCCTACGTACTTCTCGCGACGTCGAATGATGTCTCGCCGACCTCGACGTCGAACGATGTCTTTCTTTCGACGACGAACGATATCTCTGTGCAGATGTCGATCGATCTTCTCTTGACGTCGACAGATGCTTTTTCGACGTTGAACTGTGGCGCCGAGTCCTCGACGCCGAGCTTTTAGACGCCGTCGACGTCGAACGCATCCGCTTCGACGCTGAATCTAAAGTTGACGACGATTTTCTCTTTGCAGCATGACTTCCCCTTGACTCCTCACCTCTCCGCGACGACCCCGCCGCTGGAGTCTTCGACGCCGAGCCCGACGTCGATGGGGAGCAAACAGGGACCAACTGCTTCGACGTCGACCGTTCTGCTAGGCCATACAGCCTAATCCTCTCCCTCTCCTTTAAAGTCCTTTTGGAAAGGTCTTCACAATGATGGCATGTTGCTGGAGAGTGAGAGTCCGGCAGACAGATAATACACACCTCATGTGTGTCTGAAGCAGCCTTCTTTTTTCCACAAGATGGACATGGAACAAATAAAGAAGGCATTTTTCTGACAAAACAGCAAAAAAATCAGTCAGAAAAACACAGGATACTAACTTCCTCACAGATGTTATAGGAAGAAGTCCAAAAATTTTTAAAGTAGTAATAATTCTTGACTAAAGAGTCAAAAAAGAAGAGAGCTGAATTCCAGGGTCCTGACTGAAGGAGCCGGAAAGAACAACTGACCAAACTGTCACCCCTGAGGCATGATGGGATATGGAAGTCAGGGCTGCCTTAAAGGCACGGTGCCAGTTTTTACCTGTACAGGGCTTTTTAGTCTCTATGGTATTATATTGCAATGCAGCCTGCAGGCTGGCAATGTGTTGTACATCTGTGTTTTTCCACAGTTTGTTCTCTTTATTTTTTTGCTTTCTCATGAGTGTTTACCTCATTAAAAAAAAAAAGAGATTTAGGTGTATTGTTATACCTTTATATATATATAATTATATATATATGTGTGTTATTGGATGTGTATATTTACATTGCCTAGCCTTTTATGGGAGCTGCATTTGCTTGGAAAAAATGATATATGTTTATACATATACAGAGCTGTATATATGTATGTTTTTACATATATAATTTTATTATTTCCGGGGTCCCCGCACATGGGCGGGAAAATTCAGTGCTTATGACTATTGATGAGGATCCCCTGGAAGAGAAGTGACACACGGTAGCGGCATGTCCTCTCCGCTGCATCCAACATGGACGTCTGAAGGCTTGGACATGTAAAGCTGCTGCTGGCAGGAAGGAAAGTGAATTAAAAAGATGCAGTGTCGATTCTGCAAACTTAACGAGCACTGGGAGGAGGGAGGGTTGGGGGAATGAGAGCGGAGCGGGGTTTGCAGGGGGGGGGGGGGGGGGGGGAAACAAGTTTGACGAGGAGAGGAAGAGGCAGCAGGGGGAGGGGAGAGAGGAGGGGGCCTGTGCCTGTTTCCCTTGCAGGAGCAAGCTTTAAAACCATCTGTTAATTACAAACAGATGATTTCAAAGCTCGCTCCCGCAAGGGAATCGCCAAACGTGCACGCTTTAATAAACAGCCTGTGGGATGCTGCAGTGGCCACGTCAGTTCGAAGCCTCACCTTTGATCCCAGAAGCCATCTTTAGGGTTAGTGCTTAGGAAGGAGTGAGGCAGCGCAGAGCTACTTTCACTAATGTGTGTGCGCGGTCACCTGGACTGTGATATTACAGCCGTTTTCCGTGGTGCCCATCTCATGCAGGTGTGTTTTATATGTTTGGTTACACGTATTGCTATGTTTCCTTTAAATAGAGCACTCTGGGCGCACACAAAGTGAAATAAGGTCACTCAAGTTAAAGCGGTCACCGGTTCCCGTGTACCAGCTGCTGCACATGCCTGCAGGGCGTCTTTCCATCGGCAGTGAAATGCGCCACCCCGTGAAGCCTCCGGTGGGGGTGTTGCCTGCACCGGGATGTGCCTGTGCTTTAAGTATCACTCTGTCACTCTCAGCAGAATCTGGGAACTGACGAGGACGCAGGTAAAGCGTCTGACTGGAATTGGGTGGTGACCCGGCATCAGTGCACGGTTAATGCTGGTTCACGTGGAACACCTTGCCGTGCCTCACCATGAGTATTGTGAGCCTTGCCTGCTGTGAGGGGTGGCGAGTTTTCCCACGTGCCGCACGTGTGGCCTTTGTCACAGGACTCGGGCTGCAGCAGCGGGACCTGGATACATTGTTCATCAGCTCTCATGAAGCATTTACGTCCCGCTGCTCTGCCCTCCTTTTCTCCTTGCCCTGGTGGGATCTGTTGATGCTGAGTTTGGATTGTACCGTTTGCACAGGCACAGGCACGTGCTATAAGCTATGTGTGGTACAGCACATTATAATGCTGACGTTGGTCTTGGGCAAAGGGACACCCATGGGGCTTCATTCTAAGTTGTCTTGTGCAGAGTTCCGTAAAAAGCATGGCGTGTCCAGTGAAATCTTATAGCGGCACATCAAAGCTACGCACTAACCGGAGAACAAAGCCCCGAGATATCTATGTGCGGAGGGAAAGTGAGCAGCCGCATGGAACAAATTAAATACAAATACACTTGCTTAAACAAAACATACTAAATCCGAAAGCCCTGTGGCGAGCTGCTAAGTGGGAAAAATGGTTTGTGAATGTATAGCTCAGCAGTGTGCGAAGAGATGCCAGCGTCCCACATAACCGACGCAGTTCTAAACAAGTGGGAGGGGTGGGGGGAGTGTGGCCGAGAGCAGGGATGCGCAGCGTTTACCTTGCGGGAGCGAGCGCGATCATTGCTAACAGATGTTGCTAAAGCTCGCTCCCGCAAGGGAATCGCCAAACGTGCACGCGTTGCCATTGAAAGCAATGCAATGCGTGCACGTTTTGGGGGAAAAAGCAGATCGATTCCAAGAGGTCCCCCCTATGCAACGCATGTGCACTGCGTAGGCGAGACCTAAAAACGGCTCCATTAAGCAGAAAGCAGACAATCCTCCCAATCCTAATTAGGGTGGGCAGACTAGCAACTCTGTTGCGTTTGAGACACAGAACCCAGTCCCCTAACTCTAAATCTACCCCTATACATTTTTTAATGATGTAATCGATGAACTTATAAAAATCCTCTGTTTCTACATCTACTAGAAAAACAAAGAAAGCTGAGCCAACAAAACAGTAATTAAGATCCTAATCTGTTTATCTGGATTAAGGCATCCAGTCATGCAGAGCATCTTAGGGCAAGTCCATGATAACAGAGATCCAAATGTATAACTTAGTTAGACAGCATAAGAATATCCTTGACCATTTGTAAAAAAGTATCTCTCGTTTTCACGGGAAGATGATTTGTAAACTGATAAATTGACTCATTTAAGGATCTATCAGATCTACTAATGAACACAGTGTTGTTAGCTGCTCGAAAGAGAATAGCTCACCTAGAGTATTCTAGTGGCTGAGATTCCTTTGCTGGTGTCTTTCTGTAAATCGACAATCCCATGCCTAATATTTTCTGTCCCTTAGCCAGTCTATCTTGACATGTCACAACATATCTCACAGTTTTTTTTACTGACAACTGTCAGAGCAACTAGCAGGTACCTCTACATAAAAAGAAATCTGTGTTTGACGTCAAATTTCGACTTTTTGTGCATACTAAAGAGGCAACCAAATGCAAATGAATAAGCTGTTACTCACTACCACAATGCACAGATTTAGAAATAGACATTTAATGAACAGGACGACTCTTGGTCTCTCTATGAGAGTGCATGTATGATTGTCTATGTGACCACAGGCTGAATATTATACAAATTAGCTCTGAACCTGGTTTACATTGTTCTCAAACTCCTCAATAGTGGGGAAACCTCACAGTTGCAAACGCTGGCACTATTACCCTGCAAATCTCTAAGCATGTACTTCACCAACGTGACATACTCCAACATCCCCAGGGTCCACCACAACAGCATTCCTTTAATTTTCCCTAAACCTGAGGACCCTTTCTTCATGATGATAGTTTTTTTTTTCTCCAAAACCTCAACACCAGTGAACCAGTCTTTTTTCTTGACCACATGTAACTGATATATCATTATTTGAATTTCTCCTGGTGTTCCCCAATTCTCTGACTGACACTAGATTTCTCAAGACACACATTTTCCCACACTGAATTTCAACCACAATGGATTCAGTTTTGGCCCAGATAAGTATCCCCCCCAAACTTTGAAAAGGTGACAGCCTAGTCACACTGAGATGTGTGGTTTTATGGGCCTAAAATGCTTTTCTCATTGCACACTTCAGCTGTACTACCTATCACACACAAATCTTGACCAGTCTATTATACACACAATCAATCAATTTGCTTGAGGTAGATACAGGGCCAAGCCGTGTGATTGCTGGATTATGGAGGATTTCACGCTTCTCATCTGACCCAAACTGCACCTCATTATCAGTTACTAGAAATGTCAGTATACCTTCTCTGGCAAGGTCTCTATTAAAAACTCCACACCGCACAGGTTGTTACAGAGCTCACACATTTGGAGGCATTCTACTTGGTAGGATAAGGCACTAATAAAAACATCTTTCCACGTTATAATTAGGGCTCCCAGTTTTCAGTTTTTACTGATTTTTACAGAAAAAAATACAGACAGAAAACAATGTGCTTCCTGTCTGAGTTTATTTTCAAAAATGGAAAAATAAATAAAATTGGGCTTCTTTTGAGAGACTTTTCATACTGTCTTTCATTAATTCCAGCCCAACAGCTGAACAGTTAGATGGTATGTGGAGTTAAAAACAGGATGAGGTTTAATTAAATATCGACATATTTCAACATCCATTTGTAGTAGAATGTCAATGCTTACCTGTGGGTGTATTATGTTATGTTATGTTTGGCTGCTTAGTTTGCTAAAACATGACAGGCGTGAAAGTATAAGCACATATTTATAAGTTAAATATATGTAGAAATATACCATATTAGAACTTCATCTATTCAGGGAACACAAAATAAATATGGATAAAAACTGACAAGACTGGCAAAAAATAAATATATAAATACAGATGGAATTGTTAACAAAATAAATACCGTAAAAATGGGAGCCCTAGTTATAATACAGCAAAAGGACCCACAGTGTCCATACCTAATTTGTGCCAAGATTCCGCTGGCAGCTCTACCGCGGACAAAGTAGACTTCCACACCTCTTTACTAATAACATAGCATGCACACAGGAGACAGTCTTTCACAACACCCTCCACCATCGTATCCATGTTGGGCCTTCAATGCTGCTCCCTAGCCTTTGTCAGGTTCCTGCCTAAGTGTCTATCATGATCCTCCTCTGGTAGCATCTGCTTATCGACTCGCCCTCCTGGAACAATTCATCCCTAACAACCCAATACAGTTCCTCCGCATCAGAGAAGGCACTCGTGTGGGGCCCACCAAGGACTACATACTACCTTACTACCCCAGCACCAAATCCACTGTCTCCACGACTTCCAACTTCTATCTCACCGTACCAATTTAATGAACCTACATAATAGACAAAGGTTTAGCACCATCCTCGCCCCTGGCTTTGGGAATTCAGGACAGACAATCAACTGCACCATTCTTACAACAAGGAAGGTACTGTATTTGGTAATGTAATTTCCCGTAAAGTTGCTCTGTCACTACAGTTGCACAAAAACAAATTTTATGATCACTCCTAACTAAGACCTGTAAACTCCATAATAATCGTCAATGTTGCATTACCCATGTGCATGCTATCGCTTCAAGTTCAATTACTGAATAGCTTGCCTCTGGATTGTTTTGTAATTGGGATGTGAATACCACAGCTCTTTCCTCTCCATTCCGCACCTAGGATAACTGAGCATCCAGGTCCATTAGATTGACATCCGTTGCCAATACCATTGTGCAATGCACTTTAAAATGCTCTAAAATATGCCTACTTCCATGCAACATCTTTACCTAAGCAAAAAGCATCAATCATCAGTCCGTACAACTGTCTGACTTTTTTCCACAAGCACTCCCAAGGGGTGGAAGCGGCTGCCAATGTTCCTGATAAACATCCAATAGAATTCAGCTCCCCAAGTAAAGAACGCAATTGGTACTTATTCTCAAGTACTAATTCTTTCAATATCGACTGCATCAAATCTGTCTTATGAGATATACCTTCCCCAGACTGTGTATCCCAGGAACAATACTGTTGCAACTCCAAATGGATGCTTCTCTCCTGTGATTACCAGACAACTACCTGTTTTTCCAAAATTCTAACAGTACCTTATGCACCTTCCTTTCTTTGCTGCAAACAGTAGGTCGTCCTGAAAAACAGTACCTGTTTGACATATTCAATAACTTCATCATACGCAGGAAACATGCCACAGAATACACTAATCTGAATGGAATTTTGGTAGAACAGAACATTACCTGAGGATATACTGAGGACAAATCTATTATGCTTCAGACTTGTGCCCCACTAGGAATTGATATCCCCTCTGCAATATTAGGCAATTACAATCTGTTGTTCCAGATTCACCAGTACATGTCTTGGAAGCCACATACATTGGATACTCTAGTCTTCATCTTTTGGGGCTAGAACTGTGGCGGCAAGCCACTCAGATTGCTCTATCTCATCAGTCCCCCCCCGCCCCCAACTCGTTCAGCTTCAGGAGTTTGGCCTTCAACAGTTATAACATCAGATGTGAGACCCTCCTCACCTTGTGAATTACATCTCTTTCATTACTTCAAGGCACTCGCTCATTTTTCAAGAGAATTTTGTGCTCAAAGTCTTTGAGCAGACCAAGTTTGTCACCAAACATTTCAGGGTCTTTAGCTTCAATCAGTTGTGTGACCACCATAACCTGCTCCGTGCTCTCCGATTCAACATGCTCCCCGGAGTCCGATGTTATCACCACCCAAGCAGGTTATCTCTCATCTTCGTGACACAAACATTGCTCGCAGTCTCTCTGCCTCTGAATGCAATCTTCCTAGCATCAGAACTTGATCAGGTTGCTCCTGCAGGACTATTCTACCGTATCTGAACATCCTCTCCCAAATTTCAAAACCAATACGGGTACAGGGTGACCCTGAATCTGCCAGTACATTAACTTCCCTGTCACCCTTCATAATTTTACACTCAATACATTGTAAATTTCCTGTCAAATATTTGTTTCACCTCACATACTTGTGGGATCGACAAAACAATCTTCTACATACCCTCTGGGGCAACTTCCAGTTACTGCACCATTTCACTGTAACTCTTCCCTGCTACCATACCACTATACACTCTTGTATAGTCTCCCTTTTCCGGATTTCCTGCATGTAGAGGTTTTAGCACAGCAGTTCAGGCTTTTTGAAGTTGGCAGCTCAGTACCACATCTGTAGCATCTCTACCTACTCCCTCCCAAGGTTTGTGTAGTTCAGTTACAACTGTTTTCGATTTAAAGGTATCATCACTGCTAAACAGTTTCACTCTGGCAATTTCTGCAACTCCAACGTCTTAATTTCTCACCTCATACTGAAGTGTATTTTATCCTCTCTATTATGGCTATGGCGTCTTTCAAATGTAGACACTCAGCCAAATGTTCTCTTTTACTACTGGATTATTTATATTTGTATTTACTAAGTTAAAACACAAACTTCAGAAGTTCTGGCCATGTTTTTAGGTTGGCCAAACAAAATCCCCACTGTTCCACTTTTCCCTTGTTGGGCACAGAATTTTTGTCTATCTAGTACCACATTAATGTGAGCCCCAAAATGCTGTTCAAAAGTTTTACTGACATTTCCTACAAATCCCTAGGCTCCCCCACTCTACAGCCCATAGTAATTTCCTCCATATGCACATAAAAAGGTTTCTGCAACAAATCTCGAGACTGGGCAGTCAAACACTTTCTTGGCTGTGGAGAATTAGTTGACGATGATGTACGGCCCGAGTTGCTCCCAAAGCCCTCCTTGCGAAAAGAAGACATACTGCACATTTCAATTCAGAAACTAGAGCACTTTCTTTCCTCGTGATCTTTCTTGCACTTAGATTAAAAACTCATTTTACCTTATTTTATTCTGACATACTCTAGTACTACACTCATGAGTGCCTAACACCTACGATCTTCTGCGGTAATTAGAAAAGAAGTCCGTGCTTGACAGCCGTAATGAACTACATCACAGAAAGATGGAAATTCAGAACAAGCGCATTTTTTAATACAAAAGCAAGGTATTGTGCTTGCGTGACAATAAGGTTGTTAGCACTTTGTCTGCCAACCATCTAGTTCAATTAAGGGGTACCATACAGTTCATCAAATTCTTACCGGACAATGAACTGTTGGCATATCTTGCTTCTCTCAATGTGTTAAAACATTGCATATGTTCCCTCCTGACGAGTTTAGTTTTTAAATTTATAATGCGCAACAGCTACCCAAAAAGTGTTTCCCGGAGCAAAGGACAAGTCAGGGCTCAAAAGAAAACAGAAAAGACAGATTATATGTTGAATAGCCAAGTTTTTAAAGACTTGCGAAACTGAGTATAGTTCATCTCATTACCAAGTGCTGTGGGTAAAGAGATCCAGGATGAGGGATCAAGTTAAGAGAACGACCTACCGCCCATCCGAGCTAGTTTAAATTTGGGGACAACAAACCTTCCTTGGGTGGCAGATCGGAGATTTCGGGAAGGAAGGTATGGGCTAGCCAATGACTGAAGATAACGAGGAGCACAACAAGATTTGATTTTGTGCATATAACTTAGTGCCTTGAATTTTATTCGGTTTTCGACTTTAAGCCAATGCAGCTTGCGTCGATAGGTCGAGATGGAAGTGGTCTTTTTACTCAGCAGTGTTTTGTACCATCTGTAGTCTATGGACTACAGATTTGTTGGAGCCCAGATAAAGTACGTTTCCATAGTCAAGCCTAGATGTAATTAGAGCATTGACCACGGTTTTTCTGGTAGATTACGGTAGCACCCAGCAGATTTTCCTTAACCATTTGAGAATGGTGAAGCAGGTCGCTGCAACTTTGACTGATTGGGGGTGCATGCTGAGTGAGCCATCAATCGTGATGCCCAAATTTCGAACTTGGGGGGGAAGGGGACGGAAGATCACCCATTTCACATGGCCAGTGTTGATGGTTCCAGAGATCCTTTTTTTTTCCTAACACCAATATCTCAGTTTTCTCTCCATTTAGCTTAAGAAAATTTTGCTGCATCCAAGACGCTATTTTGTTTAAGCCAATTTTGAGAATAGAAGGGGCATTTATATTGTGTGAGGAAAGGGAGAAAATTATTTGAGAATCATCGGCATAAGAGAAAAGGGATAACCCTGATATCTCAGCCACCTCAGCCAGCGGTCTTACATAAAGATTGAATAACAGGGGGCTGAGGATGGATCCCTGTGGCACCCCATGGGCAAAAGAGTGGACTTCAGAGCAGGCATTTTGTGAGGAAACTTGGAAAGTACGATTTAAAAGGAAAGCGATGAGCCAGTTTAAGGCAGGCCCACCGATACCCTGTGGCTTGAGTGTGTTTATTAGCACAGTATGAGACACCGTATCGAAAGCGGCGCTCAGATCAAGTAAAATGAGCGCAACGGTGTCCCCATTGTCCAGATGTTGACGTATGCTATCAGTGACCCCAAGTAAGGTGGTTTCGGTGGAGAAACCTGCTCTGAAGCCTGAATGAGAGGGATGCAGAAGTCCATGTGTTGTCACAAATTGAGTTAAGTGTGAGTGGATGAATCTTTCCAGAATCTTCGAAAAGACCGGAAGTAAAGATATAGGACGGTAATTACTGGACACCTCAGGGTCAGCATTTGCCTTTTTAAGAAGGGGATGGATCATGGCATGTTTCCATGCTGATGGAATGATAGATTCAAGCAGTAAGGCATTAAGGAGATCCGTTATCACAGATAGTGAAGAAGAGCTCAGCTGTTTTAATACTGAAACCGGTAGTGGATCATTTGAAGATCTGGATTTGATGTTTAAAAGTTTTTTTAAGCTTTCAGTTGGGAGTAGAGGTCAAGTCACAAGGGAATAATCAGGGAGAGCCAGTTGTGCTACTTGATCTATGAGTGAGTCAGTGACATCGAGAGGAAGTTGTGGTGAAGAAGCAGCGGAGGGATTTCTTGCCTGTTCCAGCACAATGTCTTGGTATATTTTATCAACTTTTTTAACAAAAAAAGGAGGCCACGGCCTCACATTTAGGTTTAGTCAGGGCAGGAGACTGCGCTTGAGTCTTGGAACCTGCAAGTTCCTTGACAGTATTAAAGAGAGTCTTGGAGCAGTTAGCAGCTTTTATGACAGTAATGGAAACAAAATCTGCTCGTGCTAATTTGCAGAGTTTGTGATAGTTTTTAAGGCATTTTTGTAAGCGGATTTGGATACAGAAGTGTAATTCTTTCTCCACTTTCTCTCCAAAACTTTACAGTTAGCTTTTTCAAATTTCAGTGACTCATTGAACCATGGGGCTGGTGGTCGATCGGTGTCAAATGTTTTGTTTGTAAGAGGTAAACAAGTGTTTAAGGCGTCTAACAACCAGTTTTGCACTGAAGATGATAGCTGGCTTACTTGTTGCGAGGATTAAGGTTTGTGGGAGTCTGAAAAACTATTAAGAGCAATGATATCTAATTTTTTCCAATTTCTAATTTGTGAAGCTGGCGTGCTGGTAGTAGGTGAGAGGTATGCTGGGAGTGTTAAATTAAATTTAATAAGATAATGATCCGACCAGCTGGTTGGAAGGGCCGGAGAGCAAGAGATCTGTTAGATTGGAAAAAATAGGGGCCAGAAAGTGCCCTGCTACATGTGTCGGACCAGAATTTAGCAAATGAATATTCATGGAAGCCAGATCTGAAATAAGATTTAAGCTGTTTTTGCATGCTGTATTTTCTAAATGGAGATTTAGATCTCCAAGAAGGGAGAAATTGGCTGTTTTCATAGCCAACGGAGCTATGAGTTCAGCAAAAGTCAAGGTCCAAGATGAGGGGGAGGTAGGGGGGGTGATAAACGAGTATACCTGAAAAGGTAAATTTAGGGGAAGAGTCAACTTGAAAAGAGCAGCCTCACAGTTTGGAAAAGAGAGATGTTCAAAGTCTCATTTAAAATCTTTCTTAAAGATAACCGCTATCCCACCACCCATTTACAAGTTGCGGTCCTTCCTTACTATGGCGTAATTTGCGGGTAATGCCGCTGCAATATCTGGACCAGAACTCTCATGGAGCCAGGTCTCTGTGAGAAAAACCGCATCAGGTTGATCATTAAATAGTACATCGAAAATGTCTGATTTATGTTTAGGTAGAGAGCGACAATTAATACTAATAAAAGAGAAAGATTTGTTTTGAGAAATTGATGGGTTTGTACTGGATAATGGGTTTTCCATCTTAAGACGGGGAGTACAACGAAAACCACAGTTAACGTAAATTTTTTAATTTTCTAAGGAATGTGCTCTAGTACAGTTTGGAGTCACAGGTATATGAAAGGCCCTTAATTGCTCAGGGGCATATTTGAGTCTGCTAGTTTGTCCCTTAGTTTCCAGTCTCTGGTTATAATAGGGCCCTGAGTATCTAAACGAGGGACCAGGGTTTCTGGCCCTGGGCCCGGTCCAGGCGCGGACGGGCTTCCCTTTGGCACGCCCGCTGCGCGCGTCTGTTGCGCGTCCCTGACATCAATCCTATTTTATGCAGCCCGTAAGCTAGCGTCAGGGGGGGCGTGTCACGCTCTGCCGGTCCGACCTCCACTCAAACAGCCAACAGCTGCGGTGGACCGGGGTGGGAGCGGGAGACGTGCGGCGCGGTGAGTTTCAAAGGAGTGATTTTTTTTTTTTTTTTTTTTTTTAAAACACAGTGCCCTAATTAAAATTAATTCCAAAACAAAATTATAAAGTTAAAAGCAGAAACAACACATAGTGCAGAGCGCAGCCTGCAGTAACGCGACTCACAACAGTTTTAATCGCGTGTCTCTGAGGCTACAGCCCTTTTGTGAAGTTCGTAAGCTACCCCTACTCTGTTTTAGCATCACAGTTGGGTGTTGGGTAAAAACTGTCCCCTGCATAGGGCAACTTATCACCACCTACGGTGTCCTGTTGCATTTGATACAGGCCAGGCAATCCCAAGAGAATCTTTGCTTGTAAAAGAGAACACCACCAAATAGACTATGCAGCTCAGCAGCCTTCATCAACTGTTTCCAGAAGGTTCAAGCCCGCTCAGCCTTTGATAAGGGTCCAAGCCACAACATAAATCTTGTCTTAGCTCTCTCTAAGCAGTGTACCTTTACAAGCAAGTCGCAGAAGTAAAGAATTCTTTGGCAACAAACGTGGGCTGCAACTCCTGACATGCATTTGGGAAATGTGAAAAGTGCACACTTCACGCCAAAGGGGAGCTCAGCGTACTAGTAAATTAGTGCCCAGTCATAAAAGGTAAGATCTTCATGTGCTTCTATGCTACAGTAGTGTGGAATAGGGAGGCTGCTTCCTTGCGGAAACTGTCTAGATAATACTATGACACCGGCTCCAGTGGAATGGAAGGGTCTTGAAGGCAAGCGAGTAGACATTTTGACAATTGTTGGCAACCATCAGTTGGCCGAGATGTTTTACTACTCTTTTAAATGGTTATAGAGCCCTCCACTGAAATGAAACAATGGGGTGGAGGACATAGGAGTCATTGATTGCTGGATTGAGAACAACAGGGACTATGGTCTATTTCAATAACACATATCTTTTAGCTCTGCATCTCTGATAACACATACACCTTTGACTCTAACTGCTGTTGCTGCTGCAGCTTGTCAAACAACAAAGGGGACTGAATCCGCTAATGTAGATAATGAATTAAGTCTTGAGGAATTTTTCTTTCTCTTCGAAGGCAACAGCCTTCAATGACTCCCCCTCATATAAAATCCTCTGAATCTCTTTCCGAGTGTGTTAGTGAAATAGATCTGAGCCAGAGAAATGAAGATTAAGGGTCTTCAGCTTGGTATCTGGCTTTAGCATGATCAACTGTAACAAAGAACAATGTTGTAGAGCGCTACGTGGACACTGATCAAAATTCAAGTCCTTTGCATGCATATGGAGAAAAAGTGGATGGAGGTGTAAGCAAAGTTGGAACTGAAAACAGTGAATGCCTTGGAGTAGAAGATTATCTTCCTTACTGCGTATATACATGTCTGTACAGATACTAAGACAGGCTTAAATACTGGAACAGATGGAAGGAAAAAATAGAACCTGTAATGGGTTCTCCAATGGAACTGTAAAATGAGGAGGTCTTTTTTTTTTTTTGATAAACAAGTTTTTATTGTTTTCGACAACACAACAGAGAAAACTTTTGGACCCTGTGAACCACCACCCCACAGTAATACATTAGAAGGAGCACCACAAACCACTCTCCCCCCGAAACCCTCCCCCAACCGCCAAGTCGCCCTATGAAGGTACGTTGCCCAGCCATTTCCCCCAGACCTTTCGATATTTCTTGGGGCAGCCCCGCGCCTGGTAAAGAGTCCGCTCCTGCGCCGCACACCAGTCCACCCCTGCGCCCCATTTGGCTAAGCTGGGCGGCTGTTTCCATGCCGCTGCGATGTCTCGTTTAGCCACCATTAAAGCAGTCATAAGGAACAGCTGTTCCGGGCGTGTGCCATCTAAGCCGTCAGTGATGCCCAGTAGGGAATGTTTAGGTTCATGTGGCACCTCCCACCCCAGGACCTCCGTAAGTTCAGACTCTACGCCCCTCCAGTATCCCTCCAACTCCACGCAAGACCACACCATGTGAAGGAAATCAGCCGGCTCAGAGTCACAGCGGGAACAGGTCGCGTCAGTGGAGAGGCCCGCTCGGTGGAGGCGGGCCGGCGTAAGATAAGCAGTGTGAAGGTAGTAAACCTGGATAAGCCACAGTCTGGCGGAGGACGTCACTAAGCGGGGAGCCATAAGGGCGTCCCGCCAATCAGCCTCATCCAGGGGTCCCACCCAGCCCTCCCATCGTTCCTTAAGGCCCTCCAGGGATGTGGGGGTGCAATTGACAAGGGAGCGATAAATCCTGGAGATGCCCCCCCTCCCTAAATTGCCCAGCATGACGTGAGCCTCTGTGGGGCTGTGGTCCGGTAGCCGGACGTCCAGCGGGGTGTATGTGCGTATGGCGTGTCGCAATTGGAAGTAGCGGTAGAATTGGGAGGAGTGGAGGGAGAAGCGCTCCTGCAGCTCCGAATAAGAACACATTCGCCCTCCCCGCCAAACGTCTCCCAGCTGGGAAATACCGAGGAGGTCCCAAGAGTTAAAGCCCTCCAGATCCGCGCCCTCCCGCAGCCATGTCCCGTGCCACAGAGGAGTGACCCGGGTCAGCCTCCCAGTCCATCGGGTGTGACGGAGCGCCGCCCGCCAGGCCAGGAATATAGCTCTGGTGATATCCGGGCAAGAGGCAGGGATGGGGGCACCATACAGACGGTCCAGAACGCCGGAGAAGCCCAGCTCCCCAAGTTCCACCCTATAGGCCGGGTCCGACCATCCCCCCCCAAACCAGTCGTGAATGACCAGGAGGCGGGTGGCTAGATAATAGAGGTAGAGATTAGACATGCCCAGGCCCCCATCGAAGGTGGGCAGGCGGCATGTCGACAGGGCCAACCTGGGCCTCCCACCCCCCCAGAGAAATCTCGTCGCCATCCCATCTAGTTCACGGAACCAAGGCCGCGGAAAGGAAAATGGGGTATTTTGCAGCACATACAGGAACCGGGAGAGAATCATCATCTTGTAGAGGGCCACCCGCCCCAGCGGGTTGAGGGGCAGCTGGTGCCATCTCGCCAAGTCTGCCTTAGCTTTCTTGACCAGGGGGGTCCCGTTGAGCGCCCAACTCAGCCTTGGGAGGAGGGAGACCCAGATGCCCAAATATTTAAAGGACAACCGGCGGAGGGGGATGGTCCTCTGCCAATCAAAACAGTCCCGGGAGGGGTGCAAGGAACCAAAACCGACTTCCTCGAATTCAGGGACAGACCAGATGCCCGGCCAAAACGACCCAAGATGGACAATGCACGAGGTCCAGAACGTGCCGGGTCGCCAAGATACAGCAGGACGTCGTCCGCGTAGAGGGCGATTTTATCAGCCTCAATGCCCGGCCATTCCCAGCCTTGAAAGAGATGGTCACTTCTGATCAGGGCCGCGAGGGGCTCCATCGCGAGCGCAAAGAGAAGGGGTGACAGTGGGCACCCCTGCCGCGTCCCCCGGCCGATCCGAAAAGGCCGCGACAGCACTCCGTTACCCAAGACCCTGGCACGGGGGCGGGCATACAGGACCCGCACCATCCCCAGAACTTAGGGCCGAACCCCATATGGGCCAGGACGTCAAATAGGTATGGCCACCCCACCGAGTCGAAAGCCTTTTCGAAGTCGGCAAGGAGGAGGGCGAGGTATGGAGTCAGGCGGTGGCGGTGAGCCAGGGCCACGTGGAGGCGGCGAAGACAGTGGCGAGTGCCCCGCGCTGGCATGAAGCCGCATTGGTCCGGGTGGACCAGAGTCGACAAAAAGGGCCGAAGCCGCTGGGCCAGGATCGCCGCGTAAAGCTTCACATCAGTGTTAATAAGCGAAATCGGTCGGTAAGCTGCTCTGTCGGTGGACGGCGGCGTAGATTTAGGCAAAACCACAATGGTGGTCAAGTCCGCCTCTAAGGGGAAAGAGCCCTTCTCGATCGCCTCCGCATAGTGGTCCCGCAGCCACGGGACCAGGCTGTCCCTATATGCGGCATAGAATTCCTAGGGGAGGCCGTCGGGTCCCGGGGTCTTCCCCGCGGACGTACGCCCTATCGCTCCCCAATTTCCTCAAGGGAAATGGGAGTTTCCAGGCCCTCCCATTCGTCCGGTCGAAGCACGTCACTGGACGCGAGCAGAGTGGCCAGCGAAAGATCCGGTGCCCGAGCCCGGTAGAGCTGGGAATAGAATTGGGCGAAAGCAGCCGCTATCTCCACAGAAGAGGAATGGAGCACGCCCTCTGAATCGGTGATCGCCGGAATGATGCGCGATGTCCTGGGATAGGTGGCCAGGCGGTGCAACAGCGTGCCGTTTTTGTCACCCCAGCCGTACACCCGTGCCAGCGAAGACTGCCAGAGAAGCTTGGCCGCCTCAAGGGAGCGCTGCCGAATCTCCTCACGAAGGAGCCGCAGCTGCCGGTCCACAGCCGGGTCGTCGAGCTCAGCGAGAGACCGTTCCAACCGCAGCGCCCGGGCCTCACAGGCAGTGAGCTGCCGCAGCCGCGTCTGGCGGTGTCGCACCACGTGCGCCTTAGCCACGCCTCCGATGGTCGCCTTGCAGGCCTCCCACAGGGTGCCCGGCGAGGAGACCGATCCCACGTTGGTGCAGAAGTACTGGGTAAGCTCCGTGCCCACCGCCTTACGAAGCGTCCTATCCTGGAGGAACCAAGCGTTAAAGCGCCACATCGGCCGGGCCGTGGGAGGCGGAGGGCCCAGACCCAGGACGACCGGAGAGTGGTCCGAAATCCCCCTGGGGAGGATACGGATATCTTGGATGCCTCCACAGGCGGCAGGGGGGACAAAAATCATGTCAATACGCGCATGAGAGTGGTGAGCGGCCGAGGTGTGGGTGAACTGGCGCGCGTGAGGGTGCCAGGTCCTCCAGGCGTCGCAGAGGGCCGGGGCCTTGGCCCAGCCCGCCAGCTGCCTCGCCCGCGCCGCCCGGGAATCCGACACCGGACCCGACGAGTCCAGCTGAGGGGCCAAGACAGCGTTAAAGTCTCCCCCAAGCACGACATCGCCCAACGGGAAGGCATCCAACAGAGAATCCGCGCGGGATAATGCCTGCGACAAGCCAGCAGGTGGCGCATAGAACGACAGGAAGCTGGTCGGCCTACCGTCGAGTGTGCCGCAAACAGCAAGCCCGGTTCCCTGAAGGTCGTGAATCACCCGTGTGAGGACATAGGGGAGGGAGCGTCGCAACAGGACGGCCACCCCGCGGGAGCCACGAGAAAAGCCAGAGTGCCACACCCGGTCATACCCGTAGCGGGCTAAAAAGGGACACCTCTCACCAAGAAGATGGGTTTCCTGAAGCAGGAGCACATCGGCCCCCATTTGCTGGGCGTACTTAAGGACCGCAGCGCGTTTAAGCCGATCCAGCAGGCCGTTGACATTCCAGTATAGGATGCGCAGCTGAGCCTTGGGGGCTAAGTCTTCCATGGGAACAGTGGGCGGGAATCGCAGCGGGGGCGAGACACCCAGGGGGGCGCCGGCGGGACACCGAGCAGCAGGGACGCGCGGGGAAAGGACAAGGTGCATGGAAGCGCCCCGGGGAGCATGAATGATCTATTAGGGGGAACCAAGGAAGGCCAGCAGAGAGCGGGCGCTGGCGGAGCGCATGTGAGAGTCAGGGGGAAGCCACGCAGTGGCGCTCGCAAGAAGCTGTTGTGTGATGGGCCCAAGAAAAACCAAACCTGAACTAAAAGGAACACCCTCCCTAGGAGGAACAACCGACAAGACCCCCTCCCGACCCCCCACCCCCCACCCTACACTTCGAAAACGGAAACATCTGTCGCCCGAACTTCAACAAACAACTACAAAGCCCCAAGCAGAGGCGCTCGGGTGTAGAGAGCGTGGTGGACCCCTCCTGAAGTACGGATGGAATGGTGCTGTCCTAGGTAACTACACCAGAGCGGAAAGCCGCCGAGGCCAAGTCTGAGATTGAGGCCCGTGCAGCGGGACCAGGCCGTCGAATCCTCCGCCGAGACTGAGGACAAACAAAAGTCACTTCAAATGGCTGGGCTGCAGGAGAGGTCGGAGAGGTCTATGTGCAGGGGTCGGGGACGGGTCGGGGACGGGTCAGGCAAAGGCGATGAGCGGAGGCGAGAGCCCCCAGCCGCCTGTAAAGAAGTCCCAGATGAGGCGGATGAGTCCCTTGGTCTCCTCCCCGACATACTCACGGATCGAGGCCCCTTCGCCGCCCCGCCGCGGGGTAGCCGGGACTGCGTGCGCCACCAGCGTCGTGGGCGCGGGAGTCGAGCTGTGTCCTGAGCCGAGAGCCGCTGGGTTGGCGACCCCCGCCCGGGCTGGCGCAACGGCCATTCCTCGGTGAGCCGGGTCCACGGCGCCCGGGGAGTGTCAAAGAATAATGTCTTGCTCTGGAAGAGGACGCGGAGGCGCGCCGGGAACTGGAGTTGGTAGCTGAGGCCCAGGGAGCGCATCTTGTGTTTCACCTCCATGTACGAACGGCGCTGTTCCTGGACCACGCGGGTGTAGTCCGGGAAGACCATGATGGGATGGTTGTTAAAAAACAGGGGGGCTTGCAACCGCGCTTCCTTCAGGATAGCGTCCCTGTCTCTAAAGTTGAGGATCCGCAGGATGAAGGGGCGCGGGGGGGCCCCACCGGGGGCCTGGCCGCCAACGACCGGTGCGCCCTCTCCACCACAAACCAGGTGGACAAGCTGGCCGCCGGCATCCAAGATTTGAACCACTTCTCCAAAAAATCGTCGGTGCGGCCAGACTCGACCACCTCCGGAAAGCCCACCAGGCGGAGGTTATTGCGGCGGGCCCGGTTTTCGGCATCTTCCGCCCGTCGATGCAGCTCCTGAGAGTGGGTCGTGAGCTCCCTGACTTGGTCTTGGAGCTGCCGGATGTCATCCTCCGCCGTCGAAATACGGGATTCCGCCTCCGTGATACGGGCTGTGGCATTGCGGAGGTCCTGTCGCAAGAGCGCGACGTCCACGTTCACCTCCCCAACCATCCCCTCGAGGGACGCGCGGGAGGCGTTGATGGCCAGCAGGATGGCAGCGAGGTCTGTGCCAGGAGCCGACATCGTCTCACCGCCCGTGCCCGGGGGGTCCGGGGTCGTAAAGAGGTCGATTGTGGTCTGTCTGGTGGGACGTGGTCTTCGACTTGGCGCCCCTGTCCTTGCCCATGATGGCGCTCGGGGTGGGTTCACTAGCGTCCGGGCTCAGCAAGGCGAATCGGTGGCCAGCCGCGCCCCTCTGCCAATCGACCGGCCGGTGGGAGGCCAGGGACTGGTGGGGCCAGAAGAAAGGGAGAGCAAAGGCACCGCTGTCCCCAGGCGGGGGGAGGCCAGGAAGCCGCCGGAGACACCACAGCCCCGCTCCGGGCCGGGCCGGGCCGCCCCCTCACCTCACCAGAGCCGCTCCGGCACGGACCACCCCGCAGGCGTCCTCAGTCCAGGCACAGTCCCGGGGCCCTCTCGCTGCAGCCCCTCACCTTAGGTCCACTGGTGCGCCCGATGCAGCAGGTCAGCTGGCAGACGCCCCCGGGTCCGGTCAGCAGCCGGGGGGGGGGGTGGAAGAGAAAAGAGCGCCGTCTGCCCATCCGCGGCGAGGCCCTACCGGTAGGGAGGGAGGGGATCCGAGGCCACAGACAGGAATGGGTTCCCACGCCGGCTGCGGAGACCCGTGGCAGCTGGGCTCCGCCACTCCCCACAGTGGATCCCACCACACAGCTTTCCAAAGGGCCGCCGCCCGGTCACCGCCGGTACGGGTCCGCAGCGGTGGCGCTAAGATACACAGGAGCCGGTTCCAGCGCGGCCCACACAGGCTCAGCTCACCCGCTCCTGGCCGTCGTCGTCGTGGGCCTCTGCAGGTCCAGGGGGCACCCCACGGCTCCAGAAACAGCACCCTGCTGGGTCACCAGTGGTTGGGGCAGCGTTGAGGCAGTGGTCAAGCAGGCATCTCAAGAGGCAGCCTTCCCGGGTCCCGCAATGGCCAGCCAGCCGCCACCGTCCACACAGCCTGCGGCCCTCGTTGACGCCGCGGGGATCGCGCAACTGCCAGCGCCGGCCGCGGAACCAGCCCGTCACGTCCCCAGCAGCCTCGTAACCAGGGGCAGCAGAGCTCAGCCCGGGGAGCAGGGAAACAGCCGAAAGTCGCACCGAGTGTGGTGCCTCGGTCCCGCTGCCAGTAGAGACCTCCGGATCGCTGCTAGGACAGCAGGGGACGGAGAAATGCCGGATGAGAGGGGTCAGGCATCAGGAGCCTCACAGAGGGGCGGCCATCTTGACCAGCGCCACCTAGCGCTGAGGAGGTCTTAAAGGTGCTGGCGGCTGATCATATGAGGGAGACAGCCTTAGCTCAGTCTCAGAATTCCTGAAACCAGTGAAAAAATGGCCTGACGCCAAATGTCTATTTTAACATTCGCTTCCTTAGTTTCCTAATATGGACCCGGTTGTAGATCCCACGTCGGTCTGATATAACCAGGGGGTAAACAGGGGTGGCTTACCTTAACGAAACAGGTGCCGAAGTACTGCTTGACCCACCACCGTGTCATTTTAGACTGCAGAGTCCAGGCAGTAGTGCCGGGTAAATGTGTGTCTATTCTTCCACTTTGCTGAATGGTAAATCTCAGGAAGTGACACTCCCGCAAACAAAGCTGTAGACAACAAAACAGTTCTCGTGGAATGGGCTCGGACTCAGGAAGACAGAGGTCTGCTTGCTTTGAGATGGCAACATTTTATGGCACTTACGATCCATCTAGAAATACTCTGAATGGAGAGCGGGAAACCTTTCCTTGGTGCACTGTATGCGGCAAATAATTGGGAAGTCTTGCAAAATAGTTGTGTCCTATGCAGATAAAACTTTAGGCAACGCTTGAGATCCAATGAGTGAAGAGCCCTCTCTGCAGATGTTTTTTGGATTCAGGAAGAAAGTCTTTAGTACCACAGGCTCATTAAGGTGGAAATCAGATGGAACCTTAGGTATGAATTTTGGATTTGTGCAGAGTAGCATTCCGTCCATTTTGAATTGTATGAAGGGTTCCTCTATTACAAAGGCCTGAATTTCACTGACCCGTCTAGCTGAGGTCAAGGCAAGAAGTAATGCCAAATTCCATGACAGTAACTTGATCTCTGCTGTGTGAATTGGTTCGAAAGGGGGTTTATTCAATTGTTCAACTGCCATGCTGGAGGTGGAGGCCTTATAGGGGGAAAAACATGAAACAGCCATTTGAGGAACTTTTTGATTATTCTAGAAGACCACAAAGGTGGAGTGGAAAGTGATCATCTATAACGGGAAAAGGTAAGGTAAGACCTGCTCCAGAGAAGAGGACAGCGGATATATACCGGCTTGATGGCACCAGATGCAGAAACGCTTCCATTTGAGGCGGTACGTCTTGTTGCTACTGTCTGCCCTGGCTCTGGCTGAGATATCTCAAAACTCAGCAGAAATGTTCAAGTGCTGGAACTCATTGAATTCAGGAGCCATGCCGATAGGTGTCTGTTCCTGGGATTTGGGTGTGGGATCTGCCCCTGGTTCATAGTCAGAGGATTGGGAACCACTGAAAGTCGGAAGTGTGGAACCTGTGATAGAAGCAGCAGTTCTGTGTATCAGTGTTGACCTGGCTACGCTGGAGCAATGAGGATTAGTATGCATGGTTCTATCTTCATCTTTCTCAGGACTCTTGGAAGAAGAGGAATGAGGGGAAAAGCGTAAGCAAAGATGCTGGACCATGCAATTGAAAAGGTATTCCCCCATGACATTTGTTCTGCATTCTGTTCGACTGTTTTTTAATTTGTCACCCCGAGTGGGACAGGTATGCTCAGACGCGAGTCCCGTGCTCTCCATGCCACTGGAATCAAGCTATCTTGGCTGAAGAGGGGTGAAACCCCGAAACCGGTCCTAGGATGCTTGGTTCCAGTCCAGGGAGAACCTGGCTTGGCAGTTCGGGCTGGACTGTTCCCATGAGGCACAGGGTCAAGACTGGTTTGCATATGGCTGGGTTCAAACTGGAATGGCATGGTGAGCATAAAAACGATGGATTTAGGCCCAGATCTCTGTACTGGGGTGAATGTATGACATTGTTCTACATTCTGTCCATCAACTGTTGTTTTTGCAACTCGCATAGTACCGGCATGTGCGGTTCTGGGGAGTTGCAAACAGGTCCAATTCTGGTGTGCCCCAGTGTAAGAATATGCTCTGCAGGGTTTGCTGGTGCACCTTCCACTCATGGCACAATGTCGTGAGCCTGCTGAGAGTGTCTGCAATCATGTTCTGACGTCCCGGAGCATGTTCTGCTCGGAGGCAGATTCTGTGACTTATGACCCATTCCCACAAATTCTGTGGTTCCCTGGAAAGATGGCGAGATCTTGTGCCGCCCTGTTTGTTTAAATAGTGCATTGTTGTAGTATTGTCCGTACGGACTAGCACTGATGAACCTCATATTCTGGGAAGAAAAGCCTGTAGTGCCAGATGCACCTCTTTCCGTTCCAGCAAATTTATGTGGGATTGAGTCTGAGCCTGATAGCACTAGTCACTTACTTGGAGCTCTTGGAGGTTGTAATTACTAGTGGTGTCGCCTCTCGCTGCAGGAACATCCCTACTGACAGATGGCTTTTCTCTATCCACCACTCCAGGGCTCATTCCCAAGAGGGATTTGTAAAGTCGGACCGAAAGAGTATATTTTCGTCTGATGGCATTTACCAGAGTGAGAAGCAGCCACTGGTGTTCCTGTGTAGGAAAGGCTTTTAAGCAAACCGTGTCTAACTGGGCTCCTATGAAGACAATCCTTTGTGATGGATTCTGATTGGACGTTCTCGCTGCTGTCACAGGTGTCTTGATCAGCCAGTCGTCCAGATATGGAAGAGTTGACGTTGCTGTTGTCTGAGAAATACTGCGACAGGAGCCAGGCACTTTGTAAAAATCCTGGGCGCAGATCTGAGGCCAAAGGGGAATACTCTGAATTCTCTGAATTGGTAGTGGCGTCCGGCTACCACAAATCTCATATATTTCTGTGTTTTGGGTTAATAGGAATATGGAAATAGGCATCCTGGAGATCTAGTGTTGTCATGAAGTCTTGCTGGTTTAGGAGCTCCAGTACCTCCTGCAATGTTATCATCTGAAATGACTGCTTTTTCAAATACAGATTGAGGTTCCGGAGGTCCAAATTTGGTCGCCACTGCCTTAACTTCCTTCTGATAAAAAAGAAACGGGAGTAGAAACCTGTGCCCTTGCTGGGCAATTAAACCTTCTCTATTGCTACTTTTTGAAGCATGTGTTGATCACTTGTTGAAGAGCTTTGAGATGCCTGTGGGGAAAGGCTTGAGGAGGGGTTGCAGGTGGTTTTCGGATAAATTCTAGTGTGTCTCCAAATTGTACCAGGTGTTGAGCCTACTGGCCTGTAGTAATAGTTTGCTATTGGTGGCGGTAGTAGGAAATGTTGCCTCCCAGGTGGTAGGGATGGGTTTGCGAATGAGATGAATGTGGGGAAAGAATAGTTGGAGCCGGAGCCTGTGCTATATCATTGTTGGCGGCTAGAATCTTTACAGCCTGTGGTGTCTTTCCTCGATTTGTTCTGACATAGGATGTATGAGGTGGTTGTCTCTGCTGGAATTGAGGTCGGTAAGATTGGAACCCCGAAGAATAGGCAGGGTATCAGTATTTTTGATAGCCTCCTCTGTAAGACGGCAGTCCTCTTACTTTTGATCCTCGAAAAGAAGTTTTCTTGAACTGCAACATCCCTAATGACTTAGCGGTATCTGTACCTCGATGGTTTTAAGGCCTCCTCCACATGGCTGCCAAAAAGAGCTTCCCCATCATACGGAAGGTCCAACATCTTATTTTGAACCTCTGGACGGAATGGGGTGGCTTTGAGCCATCCCTGCCTTTGCAAAACCGCTGCTCCAGCTAGCTGCCTGAATCCTGTAACAGCAACATCCATGGCCAAATCTATTATTTCATTGAATGCTATCGCCCCTTCATGCAAGCTCTTTTTTGCTTCTTCTTTACCCTCTTCCGGCAGTTGGTCAATATATAAAGCAATGTTTGACCACATTTGGCGAGCATAGCACCTTAAGATCGCCAAGGAGTTTGCTGCCTTCACTGTCAGTGCTGACATAGCCGAGAATCTTTTACCAATGGAATCGAAAGGTCTGCCCTCTTTATTCGGAGGTGAAGAAAGAGGTGCCTCAGGATTTTTTGCACAGCCTGCATGACCACAGAGTCCAGTTTTGCGTGGCCTGTGAGGCACGCTGGGGCATCATCCGTGGTCTATATTTTTTTTAACAAGACGTGAAAGCACCGCCGGTACCTAGGCTGGGTTTTTCATGATCCTAATATCTTCATCCCAGATATAATCAATTGTGGGAATAGCTATGACAGACTTACAAAATGGCTCTTTAAAATCGTATAAGAAACAGTCAGCTTGCTTGGCAGACATTGGTAGAGCAGATCTTTTCGCTGCACGCTACAATAAATCGTGAAATCCCCCAATATCCTCTGGTGGGGAATCAACCGGACTAGGTGTAGGTGAGGCAGGCAAGGACATTCTGTAATCGTCCCATTCCGAGGCCGTATCTTGAAGTTCTCCCTCTTCATCTGAAGAGACCGGTTCCTGGAGAGGAACACATTGAGGAGTATTTGGTACAGAAAGTAATGTAGGAATATTCACGCGTACTGGTGATGCCACCTGAGGAGGTGGAGTTCTAGTAGCTAGTTCTCTATGTGGGAAGCACTGCCGGTAATCTTGTAACATGAACTGCAGATCTGATAGTAATGCAGAGTGCATTGTGACTATATCTTCCTGATACTGCTGGTGTTGTTGCTCAGATTGAACAAAATATGCCTGAATGTAGTACTGTTGATCATCATCCTCGTCATCGACTGGCTGACACTTAATGTGCAATTCGGACGGGCAATATGCATCCCCGAAAAAAACCTCCCTCTTCTTCAGACTCTCCCTCCTCCAGAAGATGAGTGGGCAAAAGAGATGTAATTTTATCACGGGGAGAGGTATGTTCTGGCGTAATCTCTGTTGCCAGTGTCTTTGCCGGTGAAAGGACCTTCGATGACACAATTTTCATCGACGACGATGTCTTCTCTTCCGCTACCTTCAACTTCGTCGTCGATGGCGACGCCGTCGGCGAAGATGACCTGGTCATTGGCTGTGGCTTTGTCGACGACAATGACTTCGTCGCCGACAAAGATTTTGCCGACGGCGTCGTCGACCGCTGTAACCTTGTCAACTTCTCCGTCTGCACTTTTTCCGATGCCGATGATGCCGTAGTCAACTTTAATTTCAAAGGCAACGACGAGTGCTTTGTTGACGAGAGCTCCGCCTCCTTAGATGACGATGTGAGAGGAATGGTTGAGGAGACTGGACCTTGCGTTGATGATGATAAAGATGTCGTCGAAGAAGAGAGGGCCATAGAACAAGTTGTCGATGTGCCTGAAGTGCCGCCTCTGGTCATCGGCAGTGCTGAAACACTTCTCTACACTGACAGAGAGCTCGCTGACGGCTTGTCAGAAGCAGGCTTTCTGAATAATAATTTGAGCTCTGTAGGTGGTGTTTTTGGCTTAGAAACTGTCTTGGATGGCTGTTCTATTTTGTGAGAACCTTTTTTGCGCTCAGAGGAAAATTCATGAAGGGACATTTTCTGAAAGGCTCTTTATCTGATTGTGAAGATTCTCTCACCCTCTTTGAAGAAATTTTAGACAATTTTACAGAAGCAGACTGCTCATTCTCAGAGTCTGATACAGGGTCAGACAGGGTTTTCAATTTCTGGAACCAGATAAGAAGACTTCCTTCCCGGTCTATGAGGGTTTTGTTAGAAAAAGTGCGACATAGCTTGCAGTCTGACACCTTTTGAGATTGATACAGACAATAAATGCAGTCTTTATGAGGGTCCTCTATATACAATCTCTTCTTCAAACAAGTGGCACACTACCTGAAGAGAGCTTTCTTAGCCTTATCAGCCATAACCCATTCAGATTTGGTAAACACCAGTAGATATACAGGATGGATGAAATATCGGTCTATGAATATACAATCAAATGAAAGTACTTTCCTGAGGAAAGAAGTCCAGAAATGTTCTTCAGATGAGAAAACGGAGCAGAGCTCAGAGGAGACTCCCTAGCACAACGTGCGGTAGAAAATCTGAGGTACTGAGCTTCTCTCTGGAGTGTTCTAGAGGGTGAGTCATGCTGATTGGTTAAAGCAAAACTTTGGTTCCTTTTCTTAATAAGGACTATGATAGATTAATAAACTGAGAGGCCTAGGCCTTTCCTAGTCTATACCTATCAGTGTACTATTATTAGCATTAAACAGAATGCGAGACTGGATCAATGATAATAAGATATTAACCCCTTTACAGGCAAGATTTCGCTCCAACGTGAGCACAATAGACCAGGTCTTTCGGTTTGTTTTGATTTATTGGTGTGTCGTTGTATTGGCTGGTGGCACCATTTACGCAGCCTTTATGGACTTAAAATCCGCCTTTGATCACGTTTCGGGGAGTAAACGTTAGAGCGTATGCAAAGATTTCGGCATGCCGGCAGAAATGTTATTTGCTGTACAGCAATTATATACGTGAAATTTTGCCCAAGTACGCTGGAGCACCCAGGGCAACAAAACTGGTCTATTTCCAGTATTGAAAGGAGTGCGTCAAGGGTGCGTTCTGGCACCGACCCTATTTTCACTGTTTATGAATGGTGTTGTAGATTATTTTTCTGCATTCTCAACTGATGCACCATCCCTTGCAGGTGTCAAAATCCCTATACTTATGTTTGCAGATGACACCCTGAATATTTCTAAAACCCAGAGTGGTCTGCAGAGGGCCTTACTAAGATTTGAAGAGTTCTGTAAAGATCGAGGGTTGGTGATCAATGCAGATAAAACTAAGTTTATGGTCCTGCATAAGCATAGAGTAATTAAGGGTAGGGTGCTTCTTAATGGAGAACTGCTGGAGCAGACTGTTGTTTTTAATTATCTGGGGATCACGCTGGGGAATAGACTTAATTGGAATGATCAGACAAACACTCTGGCCTTAAAGCATAGTCAATTAGCTGGTGCTTTGCTGAAGGAATTTAAGACCTCCCATATTCAACCTATGCATCCCCTACTTAAGATATAGAACACCAAAGTATTAGCCGCTGTCCCCTATGGTGCGGAATTATAGGGTTTTAGTGATATAAAGCCACTAGTCTTAGCACTGAACAAATTCGGGAGAAGTGTTATTGGACTGCCACAGAGCACACCTTCAAAACCAGTCTTCCACGACCTGGGTTGTGGTAGACTGGAAGAGGTTGCTAAGTTTTGCCTTATAGCGTACTGGCGGAGACTATGGACAACCCCTGAGCTGTCTCAATATGCAGCTGCTTTCAAAGATGTACGGATCTTAGATACCTCATGTAAGATCAAGTGGCTGCAAACTTTGAAACCTACATTGGTCAGTATGGGTATGGGACACCTGTGGGATGAGCCAGAGACCCATCAATTTCCCCCCAAAAGAGAGATGCAAATACTATACTGGTCTATGGTAATAAATAATAACATTTCTACCTCAGAGTCCACATAATTGATGGGCAAATATTTAGAGTTTAAGCCCAGCTCACAATATGAGCAGTATTGGGATGTTATCACCAAACCCAGGGATAGAGGTTTATATTTTCAATTCCGGGTAGGCACACTACCCCTAAATGTATTCACAGTGGCACTGGGATAATGATAGTCTGTGCAAGATGTGTCTGGAGTATAATGAAAATTATTCACACATTCTATTTGTCTGTCAGGCATATCAGGCTCCACGCAACAAATGGTTGCGTCCACTATGTAAAAACTTAGGCGTGAGGAGCAGTGCCATGGCGATGAGAATATTGCAGACTGACACTGGTGCCTAGTGTGCAGTAGCTGTTGCTAAATGTTTAAGTTGGGCATGGTCAATCCGGAAAAGAAAAATGGCAGAAACTGGTTTGAACACCCCAGCTTACCTAAATCAGAGTTCGTAAATAAAAGAAATCAAAAAAAAAAAGAAATCAAAAAAAAAAAAATGAGGTATCAATGGTTACGTGGGTATTGCACCTGAAAAGTGGTCGCTACTATGAAACTAGGTGGCATTCCTGGTTATTACTGCAGCAACATCTTCCCTATTTGCAATAAATATTATAGCCTTTCTTTAGTGTATCTGTTGGACTTGGCCCTTCTGGCAGGTTCACCCCTGAACTTTTTTTTGCTTTTTACTGGTGACTTGGTGTGGTGATTTTTTGGTTTCTGCGCACTTTCCCTGTGTCCCAGGGTAAAGTGCGTGCGCGCTGTGAGTGCATGTGGTGAGATAGGCCTGCCCTCCCATAGGAATGCATGGGGAATGTATGTGTCCCTAGTAGTTCCTGATGCGTGGGGTGTGCAGGCCAGAGTTTGGTATGTGCGGACTCGTGGGAGTGAATGCTGCGCGATGATGTGTGCGGCGTGCATGTACCTAGTGTGGAAGTGCCACTTCTAGAAGTGGGCACTTCTGTGTGCAGTGTGTCTGTCGCATGATTGGCTGGTCATGTCATGTGACGGGCTAGGGATTCCCCAAGAGTCAGGATGAGTCACCCAGTGGTGAATGGGGAGATCAGCAGCTAGATGGGTGGGAGGAGTACACCTGGGTCCTGAATAGGACAGGGTTTTCCACACACAATGCTGGCCCCGCCCCCTGCGGTGCGACTGACGACCCTAGCCCGGCCAATGAATAGAGTGAGGGGCTGAGCACATCAAGGGTGCTCCCCAACCAGCTGCGACTGGTTTTCCCCCTCACCCTGAACCCAGAACAAAGGGGTTTGCTGTATAAAAATGGGGCTGTGTCCCCACAGAAACTGTTCTCTGCCAGGATCTTACCTGAGGGGGGCTGCTGCTGCTGCTGGACCAGAGGACCGCCACCTGGACTACCTCCCTGCCTGGAGGCCCAGTGAGCTGGCTCTGGGTCCAGCCTTGCCCCCCACCCCTGCCCTGCTGCATGCAGGGAAGAACATTGCTGGACTTTGGTACTTTCCTGCTCCCCAAAGCACCTGGGAGCGCTTTAATTTGCCAAAGCGCTGGGAGTGTTTTATTTGTCCCTCAAGCGCCTGGAAGCGCTTGTAATTGCCTTTTAGCGCTCAGAGCGCTTTATTTCTCAAAGCCGGTGCCCACCCGGCGTTTGCCCCGTCTGTACAGATTCTGAAGTCCCCTGGCAGGTGCCCACCCTGCCAGGGACATTGCCGTGGTCATTGGCGGGTGCCCACCCCGCTTGTTTGTCTTAATTTCACGGCGGGTGCCCACCCCGCCGTATATTTCATATCGCGAGGGAGCCTACCCCTCTTATTGCCGAGAGAAGTCACCGCCGCGGCCGGGCTCGAAGGAAGTCAGGCAGGCCGGGGGCGGGACTCCGGGACAACAGGAAGTAGGAGGGCGGGAGCCTACCCCGCCTCCCTTCGTGGACTCGCGACGGTTTGTTTGGCCCCCGGAGCAGGCAGGAGCAGACTCTGCGCCCGGTGCCCTCGCCCGAGAAGCGAAGGGTCCCTGAGGTCCTGGCTGCCCGAGCGGGGCTCTGAGGAGGAAGAGGAGAGCCCCGCCGCCTTCAGAGACGCTAGCGCCGCCTCCGCCAGGATCCCGGTGAGTGAGGGCAGTGGTGCTTGAGCCTGTGAGGCTCCGACGGGACAGTGTTGATGGGCCCAGAGCGCGAGTGCGCTCCAACATAAAAGGGGGCATTAGTTTGGCAGGAAAGAGCGGCCCCGGAAGGCAGCGGGCCGCTCCAACGTTGCCCCACAGTTGGTCCAGAGCCCCCGAGGCTCCAACAAAGGCGCAGGGTCCTAGAGCCGTGAAGGCTCCAACGAAGGGGCACATTATTATTTAGAGCCCGCGAGGCTCTAGGGGGCATGTGTTTAGAGCCTAGAGAGGCTCCCAGGGCAGCAGATTGACTTCAAGGGGCACAGTGGTGCCCACGCTCCCTGTTCACAGTTGCCCAGCACTTAGTGGGCAACTGCTACGTTTAGGTTGTGACCCCCTGAGTTTGGGACTGCGCCTCCTGCGCAGTCTTGCCCCTGACTTTGCGGAACACCGGGCGTCCTAGCCCCTACCAGGCCAGTTGGCCCAGGGACTGCCACAGGTGGTGGCTCATGTGAAGTGTTGCGCTGTTGTTCCTTCCTGCACCTCTGAATGTGTTTATGCGTCATGTGCTTTGTTTTACACCGCTGAATGTATTTTATGCATCATGTGTTTATGTGCGTTTACCCCTACAGGTATTGTGATACTTAGGTGGTTGCTTTTCTCCTAGTACAGGTGGTGCTAGTGAGGTCCTGATTCCCTGCGCAGTATTTTTCCTAAGGTGGTTAGGGTTGCGTAGGTGGTACTTACCTGATACCAGTAGTCACTGGTTGTGTGCTACATTTGCTATTTTGTACTACAGTATTATTCCTATGTTCCAAAAGTGCTAATTCCCGACAGTGGTCCATGTGGCCCTGTCCCCTGTACATATAATCCCTTGTAAATTCTGCCCGTGCCTGTTGGCACATTGTAGAGTGTGTGTTTTTATCTAATGTGTTGTGTATAATACAAAGGTTATTTTTATAGAATACCTTGTGTGGAGTTTCCTTTGTGGTGGGCCTTGGGTGTTGTTGCTGGGTGCGCGCGCAAACGCTTTACACATCGCCTCAGGGATAAGCCTGACTGCTCGTGCCAAGCTACCAAGGGGGTGAGCAGGGGTTATCTTTGGCGTGTAACTTCCTTGCCCTGACTAGAGTGGTGGTTTCTGCCTGACTTTGGCGCAAGCCTTAGCCAACCAGAAATCCCATTTCTAACAGTATCTACCACTAGTACTTCACAAAGTTATGAGCACCAAAAAAAGTACTTCCTTTGTTTCAACGCCAATTGTATTATAGACTCATTTATGTCCCTTTTAACATAATTATGAACTTCAGATCAATCTGTTTTATTAATCACAAATTTGAATATGTGGATTTTAATGTATGGATTTGTTTTTAACATGATTGATATCTTTTTTATAAGTGCACATTGTATATAGATTGTAGCATTTTATGGAAGGTTAATTGCTCCTCTTACTGTAACATTGTCTTTTATGATCTCAATTGATCGAAAAATAAAGATTGACTGACTATTATTACTATTACTACTACTATTTATAGTATCGATGACGAGGAATGATTCATGCATGTGAATCTATGAAAGTTCCAATACTGGAGTAAACTGGCTATCCATCCAGTATCAAAATCTGCCTGGGTATCATACGAAGTTTAAACCTCTTTTCGTTGGCTCGTTTGTTGAAAAGGTCATCGATCCAGTGACCCTACTTCTCACTTGCAAATCCGTCCTGTTTTATATGCGTCTTTGTTCAAGCTCCTACCATTCTCTTCATTCTGGGCTTCAGTCTCTCACCTCTGGAAATTATGGGTGAAATCCTGGAGTATGAAGACCTTGCTATTGAGGATACATGTGAATACAGATTTGTGGACAGCTACAGTATCTTACTGATTGGAAGGGGTATGGGCCAGGGGACCGAACATGGGAACCCGCTTCTTTCGTCCAGATCTCTTGATTGGTTTGTGCTGCTTACCTCCACCTGCCTTGGAAAACTGAGGGGGTCTTAACAGCAAGGGTAAGGCCTGGTCTGGGATGGGCTTTTGGGGTGCCATGTTTAAAGCAGTTGTTGCAGACAGATAGCATATGGCATCTTTAATGCACGGCCCAACTCAAGTTGGTGGCTAACCTCTCCAGGTCAATTGGGAGATTGGCCAATGGACTCACAAATTGACAAGAGGTTCCTTGGAAAGACTGGTGAGCAAAATAAAAACAGGCCATTTTTGTTTCCTCTTCATGTGTCAATGTTCTTTTGGTGGTCTATTTCTGCATCATCTAATTCACACCTATTGCTTCTCTGTGTCTTCCGTTTGTTGTTTTCCTTGCAGTCTCTCAATTCTGTTCATAACATCTCACTTGAAATTCCCCCCTTTCATTCTGAAGCTGCTATTCTTCAGAAATAACCACTACTACTCTGGCTTCTAAACTCTACCCAACTGGCCAGCCTCAATTTATTCTATACTGACTCCTGAATTTCTCCTGCACCATTTTTCATACCTAGAATGCAGAGCCGACTTTAAATTGCCATCTTAAAATCACTATTTCCTCATATTTATGCTACCTACATGACTTGAATTTGCTACCAAAGGCAAAAGCCCTATCATTACACGTTCACCTAATTCTACAAATAACAGTACCCCAACATGCATATTGCAGGAGAGTAGAACTCGTGAAAACGACAACCATGTCAAATCCACATGAACTTAGCATAATCATACTTTTACCCTTTGCTTTGTATATTCAGAATTTTGACATGAGAGCATGGCATCATCTCTGATAAAACCAGGCACGCCTCTGTATTGGTCTCAGCAGCTATAAAGTTAGTACGCTTCTTTTAAGTAGTAGCAGGATCCCCATCTTGCATAGGGAAGTCAAACTATATTACTCTGACGGTTTTATGGTGTTAGTCACAAGAACCATCTCTTTTTCCCAAGACATAATAGAGGACTGCCTGAATGACTACTTGCTCGTTTGGGGTGAATAAGCACAATAAAGGATCAAACATTGAACGAGTATTTTTAAAGAGCATAGCAATATCAAACAGTTCTCATTCCTCCATCATATCTCACCCTGCAGATCAGTCTTCTACGATTCATTTACTCAAGACACCAAGATCTAATACATGAAGCATTGGGCACAACAATCAACAAATCAGAGGGCTGAATACTCAAATAATTGGTAAATGCATCAAAATTCTACATCCCAAAATTCAAAGTCAGCAGTGTATTTATTGCAGTGCCTGTGCAATCTGATACTTTGGCATAAATATTACTAACCAACATCTACACATTTTACATATATGCACTCTGCCTGTGCCATATTAAAAATGTACTATTATTGTCCTTGAAAAATATTACTATATTTTGTCCAATTTAAAGGGTAGTACGTACCATTTAACAAGCTGAGTGGAACCAGGAGAGTTTTTGTCTTCTCTCAAAATTTTAATGCAAAGGCCTAAATCAAAAACAAAATCACTTTTCTGTAAATTATCATAGGTAAATATTACAACTGTTATAGGCAGAAGCACCTCCGGCATTTAGTGACCAATGCTGCACTTTAAACAGAAGGCTGGAAATCAAGTCAAAATTAAGGGAGATTTATAAGGCACTAAACGTCATGTGTATACAGGTGATAAAAGCAAGACAGTAAACAATTCTCTAATACATGCTGCCACTATGAGAATTTTCTAATGACCCCCAACATAAGAGTTATCTGGGTCTCCAAAGCTAAAATTATTTTTTTTTCTGTTAAAAAATATCAACAGGCAGAATTTACCCGTACCCCTAAAAACAGTGGGCAAACACAACATGGTTTAATAGTCATTCTTTATGTTATTTCAAAATATTAGATAGACTTTGGGGCCTATGAAGGCCATAACAAGCTCTGGTGTGTTGAACAATACTTGAAAACTTTCCAAATGATCAGATAAGGCATTAGTGTCCTACCATTTCAATGTCAGCACTTGGATCAATTAAATAAAGTAAACGTAAACGGCCTATAGTCTACTGAGATAGCTTACCAGTGCAGACAAGTATGACCTAATTTCAAATTTAGGCTGTGGACTTCCCACCCCTAATGTCATTGGATTTTTACCTCAGCCAAGGCAGAGTTGAAAAATATCAATATTAACATTGTATTGTGGATTGTATTAACAGGTGGTCTGTGTTTCTTACCTAAAGTGGCTGCATGGAAATGTTTATTTGAGGAAAGCTGTTTTGGAGTGAAAAACCAAATTAAGAAAATTAAAACAGGTTTTATTTATGGGCTCATACTAAGGGCACATTTAGTTCCTCATTTAAAGGATGGCTGAAACAAGACTCATGCCATTAAGAGTGGAAGCCCTGTTCCGCCATCCCCTGGGTATCCGAACCTCAATTGGGGTGTGTGGTCTTCTGAGTTTTTGTTCCAGTAGAGGCAGATGACTCTGCTCCTGGAAACCAATTTGACACAGGACCATACTCTTCAAAGTTGGAAGGCTAGTCCTATTTAGGGAGAGCCTTCTGATGTAGATGTTTCTGTTTGTGACTGTGGTGATTCACACAGGGGTAACAAGCAGAAAATATCAACATTTGGTAGATGGGGCACTGCCATTCTGGAGGAGGTTGGTCCTCTGCCTCTCTTAATAGATTGGGTGACGTTTGAAAAACTCACAATGAGGCCCTAACATCATGACTTCATATGGGTAGGATGAGTGGGAGGTATTTAAAGAACCAAATTAGATAAGCTTTGATTTTTATGTGCCTTTTTCCCTGATAAAATTCCGTAGGTTTGGAATGCCAAAACATGTCAGGAAAAATCACTGGGGATGCAATAATTATCACAAAGCTCCCCTGGTGGAGGACACCTGGCATATTTAGAGATCCCTGCCAGGCAAGTGGGGATATCTCAACCAACCATGACAGTAGATTAGGAGTTGAAAACTGTCGGCTAGTCATTCCCCTTTTTTAGGAATATAAGCTAGGGATCATGGTCCTGCTTCAATATCTGGAAACGTACCATGCCTCAATGATGAAGACATAATGTTTATCACAGCACCAAAGTGTTTCAAAATATAGGAGCAGGCGGTCATTCTGAATTGCATCTACTAATTAAAACACCCAGCTTCTCTGTTTAAAGTAATCCTGTTTAGAGCGAACAGGGATTCGCAACTACTCTGGGGGTGGTTGATGCCAGCTTTGAAAGCTAGTTGTTACCTACATGAGCAGCCTCATCCTCTGTGACTGGAGCATTAAGATATCCATCTACGACTGTAAATCTTGCATACTTTTGAAAATTTAACTTCTTTCTCTCAGGTCAACAATATCGTTTTAGGCAGTAAAATCCCTAAGAAAAGTTATCGCCTCAAATGTAAGTGTTATAAGCATTGACAAAGTAAAAAAATTAACTCAGGTGTGCCTATCAGGTACAGAATGTTAAAATTAGCAGTAGCTAACTGCTCTCTCTGGGAAACTGTCCTCTAGACTCATGAGTGAATGAGAAGTTCTAGACCTCACTGATGTTAAGTGCCCCGATGTCAAATGCCTTAAAAAATAATACTTCGAAACTCAATGCAGCAGGAGTAGTAAAGTTAGTGATGAAAAAACAGAGGGTCCTGAGTAGATTCAAACCTGGAAATATCAGGGATAATGAGGAGGGTGAGTGCAAGCTCCTCCCCAATGTTCTATCATTTATTTAATGCTTTTTCTCACAAGAAATATACAGTAAAAAGTAATTTGGAGTTCCTGCATGTTTGCAAAGGTATGATGATAGATAAACATAATTATTAATATCACAACTGGCTGTTTCTGCTTCTTCTTGTAATAGGTAGGTAGGGATTTGTGGTGGAAGGTGTTCAGATAATTTACTTCTAAAATTCTTTAAAGTTTATCAGACAAAAACGACTAAAAATTATAACTGGTTAATTTGGAAGTTAATACATTTTTGGTATAGCTGACACCATTACAATTTGTACAGTCTCAATAATTATTTAAGGAATAGAAATGAATCACCATATAACCTTCCTACCGACATGACACTTCATGTTTCCAGTTCATTCAAACAATGCTCATTCAACCATAAATGACAGGAGACTTATTAATAGTAAATTTATCAAAACATAAATGAGATAATCTAAAGCTTGAAATAAGACACAAGTCAATGACATTCAACAAAAGTAAGAAAGAATTTCATGTTACCGTCTAAATATCTACTGCCGTAGGCACATTCAGGAAAGAGTCCTCGGAGATATGTTATGCAGGATACGGAAACAGCTAAGAGTCTCTTGACTAAAACTAAGGATTGCTGATGTGTAGATACCTTGTTTGGAAATGTGACTGCACTCTGAAAAAGAAGAAAGAAAAAAGGAATACATTATTTGCAGCATTAGTGTTCAGATTTTAATTTCAAATCATGGACACTGGAGAAAGCAAAAATGTTACTCTTAAAAATAAGGGAAATTACTTACTCAAAATACCAGTCCTCCATTCTTTTAAGTTACAATACATTTGCACACTGAGGAATATCAGTAGTCTCATACAACAACAATTACAGAAATACCCAAGAATGCATTTTGCAGAATTTCTTTCTAAGGAGATGTTTAGATTTTACTGGAAATGACCCAACTTCCCAGTCATAGAATGCATTTGTGAAGTGAAGAGAAATTACCAATCTTTACTACATTAGTTGAAAAGATGATCCAAAATTGTATTTATTTTTTCCTTTTTTTGTCAAACATTTTCTTTTCATTTAAGAAAATACAAAAGGAATTAGAATCCAATACCTGACTCTATACATGGGAGTATAGGGATGATTGTTTCGATACCGTTGCAAAAGACTGCAAGCTTTTTCAGGGCATGTATTTAGCGCTAGTTTGTGTTAGAGTAATTTGATTTTGAGCCTCATTCAGTCCAAAAAGTAACTACTGATAAAATCCGTCCTGGAGTCCTTTGAGTTGTCCTTGGATGATGACTTTTTATTCTATTAAAGCAGTGCAAATATCTGCATTAGGATCAGGGTAACTCAAAGCAGATAGAATGAGATGATAAAGAACAGTAGATGTCATGTGTTTCAATAAATGTTTCCATACGTGTGTAAGCAGCTTAACATATGGTGAGTCGTGGAAGGTGAACAATTTACATAATGGGACAGGGAAGTGGTCAGAGACGTTCATTGTGCAGGGTAGCAGTTTACACTGTAAGGGGCTTCCAGACATGCCGCACTAGAAAGCTGGAGGCAGCAGTTATACAAGTTCTGCTATTGTAGTGCTGATATCCCTTGTGTGGCCCTTGCATCTCTCACACACACCCAGAGCCTGAACTCCTGAAACCAATCAGAAATCATGAAAGGCAAATAAAGTGGCACAGCCACAGAAGGACAGTATCTGTGTGGCTTTCACAGTATCAGATAAGACCTTCATGTTTCCCACAACAGTTCTATTTTTTTCTATCTTAAAAGCTTAGGAAATTAGACCTTTTGGTGATTTTCTTTCAATTCCTACCTCATTCTTTTTTCCTGCTATAAGAGAGTTCCAGTGATTCTTTCTCATCTCTACTTAGAACCCATATCCTGCCCTATCACATTTTGACCCATCCACTTCAGAGTGCGAGTTTGTTTCCAGCCACCAGAACCGGGAAGTCTGCAATGATGGGACTATATCAGATTTTCTTTTTAGATTTTGGAGGAAAGCTGAATAATGGTTTGTAATTGAAGGAGGATAGCTAGGGCAAAGTGAATTTCATACCGATATCCCCTAAGAGCATTTGGTTAAGGGTAACGTACTCCATAAATTCATCAGTAAATTTTCAACCAAGTTTAAATGGATGGCAAATGATTGGAAGTGAGGTGTTAGCAGAAGTAACTATAATATGTTAAGGTATTCAAATCATGGTGCTTGAGGTAATCAGAAATATTCTGCAGTGTAATGAGTGATTACAGATGGAAGCAATGCTGCTACTTTGTTTGAGACCCCCATTTTCATGCAAGATGCAATACCCTTCATGGACCAATGAAGCCACAATCAGTTGATGGTCGGCAGAAAGTCAAGGTTTTGAAAATGCACAGCTGCAAATCTTACTGAAATTAATGATGTCAGCATGGTGGGATTAGCAGATCTGAGACTGTTTAATATATAAAGAAGACAGAATGTTGGCAAATTATTTAAAAGCATGATTGGGCATTTTATGTGGATGGTATTTTTAAACATTGCAAACTTAATAATAGTATGATGTGAGCACATTTGTGGCATTGAGAATCGCAGATATTGGTGTTGGGAAGTTGAGCTAAATAGACACACATGTAGATTTTGTATTGAGAGGGAGAGTTCCACTATAATTGAGGTGAGTGTCATGCTGGAGTTAACTGGAAATGTATAAGCAAAATCATAGAAGATTCCTAAAGAGTAACCTTGATAGACCAGATCAGGGAGTTCAAGACAACGGAGATTAAGAGTTTAACTCTCTATAACACAAAAAATGTTTTATAGTTATTAAAGCAGTAAGAGGGACCTTTTAAGAAGCAGCTTACATTTTCCGATATAAGGTTCTAGTGTATCAGGAAGTCAGTGGCTAATGTCCCTCAGAACAGTAGGACTTTACATTTACATAAAACCTGCTGGCAGAAATAATTAAATAGAAGAACTCATAAAAGTTATAATGAGAAGTGTCCTTAGTCATGCACGTTAGACAAATGGCAGCAAATTCATGGCCAGAGCATACTGCAGAATACTTCTTGTAGTAGAGTTAGTAACAGTGAAGCTTACTTAACTGCAACACGAGTTCATATCAAAGTTATCGTCATTAAATTATTAAATACTGACTAGTGCTGCACGTTCATGGAATCTCAGAACACGTAAAAACGGAGATGAAAAAAACAGCAAATAACATAAAATACTAATGGAAAGACAACACATGAGTAAGTGCTGCCAGATTACTGCACACTATCTCTCTATCATCTATAACACTGAGTCCCATAATGTGATAATCGCACCCCAATAGACATCATGCGCAAAATCCAAACACTTCCCACATAGGCACAAGGCAAAGGCAACACATTTGCAACCACATACCCACATTGTGTAGCGAACTATGTCTGTTTATCTAATGCTCCACAAAGGTGTAGTAAGCACTATACAGATTCTACAACAGAATACACTATCTCATGGCATTCTTTATACAATTTTACATACTCAGATTGAATGCTGCCTCAAAACACCTCTTGCCACTATATTCCTAAAACCCTGCAAGAAAAATTGCACTTAAACCTATCAATTGTTTTCCTCTGGTTTCTTGTTTGTCGCACAATCCTCTCCTCTCTCCTATCCCCTGCTTGCCTTCTCTCTCTCTAGCCTACTTCAAGATACCCACATATAATTTCATGAGCCACAACTTTTCTTTCTTTGAAACCATATCCCTACATATTAAGAACACTTGGGGGCCAAATACGATGTTGGGTGGCACAGTCGCGGAAATGGGACCGACCGACCTCCAGTCTGCGGTCCCTACCGCCTGATTACAATGCTACTGAACAGTACTCCCATTCCTCTTTGGGAGCTCGTGTTACGGCCGTATCATAAGCTCCCATAGAGGAATGAGAGTGAGTTCATCCCTGCACCCCGTGGCTGGCACCTCAAGGTGCCTGCCACAAGTTGCAGCGATCAACAAGGTGCCCCCTCGGCTCCCAACCGGAAGCCAAAAACAGAATGGGCCCTACTAGGGGCACTCAAACATGATTTCCAACAGGCTTTCCAAGTCGGAAAGGCCAGAATGGAAACCCTGCATTCTAATCCAGAAGGCGGAAATGCCTTCCATTTAGATTACAGGCCGGTCTCCGACTGGCAGACGGGCTCATGGAGCCTGTCGGGAGCCATCTGAAATGACCGGCCGGTTTCAATTCCGACCGGCTGCATCATTATCAACCAGTCGGAATTGAAACCGACAATGCCGCTCCTAAAGCCTCCGACCTAAGGTCGGAGGCTTTACGAGCGACATTGTAATAGGCCCCTCAAGCTCCTCTATCATATCTATTGATGACACCAACCAATTGCAAGAACTCACACATCCCCTCCACCTCATGCAACCTACCACAAATCACTGGAGGAAATACATGGAATGGGTCCTTTAGAGCGCAAGACTAATAGAATAATCAACATTATCAAATAATCACCAGATTAATGATTAACATTAAGAAGAATGCTATTATCCCCAAAATTAGATCTTGAACCTGGGCCCGTCACCCCTACCCCATAGTACATCCATAATGCCACACCACATGCGACATAGACCTGTCGAGACTGTCTCTGTAACCAGACAGTGCGTCACCAACAACTGGTAGCAAAGGAACCTAGATGGATGTACAGTAATAGGCTGTAGGACGCAACAACAAAAACGCAGACCAGGAGGGAGGGAGGTGGGAGGGCAAGGGGTTGTTATAGGTAAGGTAATAGTTTAAATTGCATTTCAAACTGTAACTGCTCCAGGCAATAAGTCCGTATTTTATAAGCACGCATTATTGGTCGCACATATGAACAGCCTTTATTTTGATGTATCATGATTCGCACTTAACTGTATTACCCTACAAGAGGGAATATATTCGACTAAGAGGTCTCAACAAAAACAAAAATGAAAATGTCATAACGTACCTAGTAATAACACTGTAATCTTAATTTGGTGCTCAATAAAGTTTGTTTAAAAAAAAGAAGAATGCTAATATCCACAAGTGGTTCAATGCCACGTCGGGGTAGTAAGAACTACACTAATGAAATTACAAAACATGTTGTTAAATGATGCGACTAAGCTCCTAAAGGCCAAGGTTACAGGCTCTAAACTAAGATTAACATGGGACTGCTATTATAATGTTACTGCAGGACTCTCAGCTCAATGACTTGAAGCTATGAAAGACCCAACACTAGAGAAGAAGGGCACAATACTGAGGCAGATTTTGAAGACTCAGGAGTTGATTAGCTCTCCTTTTATAAAATACCACATTTGGCATCAGGTCTCTGTGTTCTCTCACCAATAGTTACAGAAAGAGCAGACCCAAACAAAATTGATTGTCAACGGACAGGATGTGTACAAACCACGACGGTCAGCATCTTAAAATTGCTTGAGGCATTGTAAAAAGAGACAAACTGTCAGTATTAGAGAAATTACATTAATTTTTTTTAAAGTTAAATATAATTTCATGTTGGAGAAAATATATAAAAATAAAACATTAATTATAAAATATATTAACAGCCTCTTTATAATTAAAAAATGAATGCAATTTTTTTATATAATTAAAATTACTATAAATGTATTCTATATATCAATTTTATTATTCATAATCAAACTTTTTTTTTACTTAATGGGAATTTATGTTTTAATTTAAACTTCAGGAAAGTAATTTTATTTAATTAAATATTTTTTAATTAAATTAATTTTTAATTTACAATTACGCTGTTAATGCAGGAGCATTTTACTTTTGTTCTGTATTTAAAATGAAATATATAAAATGAATTTACACTGATATATAGAGTACAGGCGGATGTAACATGGCGACCGCGAGGTAAACGGTCGCTGACCGCTGGGAGAGGAAGGTGCTTGTAATGGGCTCTGGCCTCCCCCTCGCCCCCCCCCCGTTCCACCCATCTCTGTCTAAAATTGAGTTTTTTAACTGAAGCTAATGCAAAATTGAACAGAACCTGTTGGAGAATGAGTGAAAATGAAATACCGGAGTGCGCACACCCCGATCGGCGGCGTTCAGGCCAGGAGTTCAACGGTCCTGGATTCGACACCGGGAGAGAGAGAGAATGTCTGCGTGGCTGCGAGCACCAGGGCTGCTACGGTGCGTCAGAGCCGCACGTATGCTGAGGGGCAGCGCTGGCGGTGTCAGAACCAGTCGGAGTGCGGCGTGTGTGGAGCGGAGGAACGTCCCGCAGCGAGTGTATTGCAGAGGGGAGCCCCTGTGCAATGGAGAGGGTCAGCGTGTTCTAAATAAACTCACACAGCACTCACCTCAGAAGTGGTTGCCCCTTATGGAGAAGGTTAATGTAACTGCAGCTAAGGTTGGTGAGAATGTCAGTGTAATTCCAGACAAAATATCAAGATACGCCCTTTGGGCAAGAACCTTTGGCACTTTGGGAAGCCGTAACGGGATAAGTGACGACTTTACTCTTTCTGCTAAAAGAGCCCCGGGAGACATTACTGCCAGTACTATCCCCCCAAGAGTGGTAAGGGCAAACAAACCATGAAAACTGCAAGGGAAGAGCCCAAGGGGGAGAGGAAAGAAAATCTCCCCTACACAAATGAAAGTCACTCCGTCTCTAAAAACGTATTATAAAGTCTTAACACACGGGGTGGCCTCCGGAGAAAAAGGAGACACTGGGAACAGAAGTATAGGGGAGCTGCCAATTTTACCCATTGAAGTTGAGACTGTTAATACAAGTGGAGCTAACCCCAGTATGCTTGAAAGCAGCATTAGTGAAGGGGGCAAAGGGGGAGTGAAACAGGGAGCAAAAATGGCGCAGAAGAGATTTTTTTCAGGTCACGACACAAAACATGTTCAGTGCTTTGTCCACTCATGAGGTGGTAGACCGACCTGAGATGGGACCCGAGATGGGACCAGAACAAGAGAACCCATCAACCCCGTTAAGTTGTCTCTCACAAGCTGAGCCTTTAGTAACAACTCGACCCAACCCAGAAAACTTAGATGCTCCACTGGCATCCATCCTTATGGGCCTGCGGGAGGAACTTAAAATGAGATTTGAAACATCAGAGGCAAATCAAGCCGATATTCAGGCCTCTTGCTCAGTGCTTGCGCAAAAATTAGATGATATGGTCGCTCGGACAGGGCAATTGGAGGTGGAAGTCAGCTCAATGCTAAACGATACAACTAAAAACTCTAGAAAGTAGAGGTTCTGGTTAAAGAAAATGCAAACGTCAGAGATGACATGGAGCGAATAGAAAATCCTTCCTGTAGGAATAATCAGCGGATTATAAATATACCTGAAGAGGAGGAAGGGTCAAACATAAAGGCTTTCGTGATAAAATTGTTAATGGATACGGCTTTAAAGGACAGATTGGACATCAACCTTGACTAGGAGATCCAGCGGGTCTATAGGGATCCATTCAAGAGAAACCTGCAGCGGCAAAAGCCAAGAAAAAGTTTGGTAAATTTTCTATCGTACTCTGTCAAAGAGATTATTCTGCTTGCTGCCTAAATAGTCTATGTGCTAAGGCTCAACTAAAATTTCCAGCCACGCTCCGTGTTATGTGGAACAATCAAATGCGTAACATACGGTCCAAAGATGAGGCAGACAGTCTGATAGATGGCATAAAAAAAGGGAGCAGTGGGAAAAAACAAAAAAATCAGTCCTTATTTCACACATTATTAGGTTCCTCTTTTAGAAATATGAAGCAGAGATCCCCGGGTACAAGTCTGTTGGATTACCTAAAAGTAGATGGCCGGGAAGGATAATAATTTACAAATCACAACGTGGAATGTAAACGGTATAAGAACAAAAAGCAGACAGGGCCTGGTAATGAGGTATTTGGAAGAATCACTAGCCCACATAAGTATTATTCTAGAGACCCATCTAACTGCGATAAGAGAGCAGGGAGCTCTATAGGAAGCAAAACTGGATAGAGAGCTATGTCACCTCCGATCAATCGGAAAATTCAAAGGGAGTGGCGATAATAATAAGGAAAGGGTCAGGAGTTGAGATGACCGCTTCTAAAACTGATAGTTCGGGCAGATGGGTTATGGCCACTCTTAGAGGTACAGGCTTTGAAATTGTTTGCGTCGGGTTCTACGGCCCCAACGTAGACGACCCTCAGTATATAGTAGATCTGCAACTTATGGTAGCTGGGGCAGTAGCATCGATAATAATAGGGGGGGGGACTTTAATACGTTATTAGACCCAGTATTGGACAGGTCCAACAGTAGGAGTGGCGCCCAAAACCAAGGGACTAAAACAAGACAAGCTCTTAAGCATGTGCTATCTGAATTGGGCTTGGTTGACTCCTGGAGGTACCTAAAGCAAGGTGAAAGAGCATATACCTTCCACAGTAAAAAATATCGCCACTTTTCACGACTGGACTACTTGTTAGTAGACAGGGAGTTGGCAGGGAGCCTTAAAGAAATATGTATACTCCCAGGACATATCTCCGACCATGCTATGGTTAGTATCCTACTGAGGGGTGTAAAAAAGAGGAATAATCTGAGATGGGCATTAAAAAGGTCCATACTATCAGATTTAGATGCGACTGCTCGCTTGAAGGAAACGTCTCTAGAGTTTTTTCAGATTAATACCCAATCAGCCCCAATAGGAGTTATTTGGGACACCTTTAAAGCCTATCTCAGGGGGGTACTACAAAGTTTGGTCTCCTTTAAGAATAAGGCGGAAAGGGCGGACTTAAAAAAATTGGAAGAGGAGATTGGGATATCATATAGAAGAGCGCAGCAGTGAACATACAATATACAGCAGGGGAGGAGATCCTGAAAAACCTTGAGGAAGTTAGGATTAATTATGAAATCAAACTAGACCTAAAATGTAGGGAAAGGTGGGCCACTGGGCACCTGCAGCATTTTGAGTACGGAGAAAAAGCCGGAGAACTTTTAGCTTGGAAGTCCAAGGCTGAGAGAACGAGAAATCACATCGGGGAGTTGATAATTAATCAGGAGGGAACTATCACAAAAAAAGAAGAAGAAATACAGGAGAACTTGGTCTCCCTCTTCTCTGAGTTCTATACCGACTCAGTGCGGCCAGATGAAGAGGTATTGACATACTGGTTAAAAAATGTAGGCCTCCCAGCCTTAACAACTGAGGGTAGGAATAAACTTGATGCTCCCATTACAGAAGGTGAAATCAGAGAGCAGCTCAAACATATGAAAAACGGCAAAGCTGCGGGGCCCGACTCTATACCAATTGAAGTCTACAAATTATTAGCAGATGAGATAGTGCCAGAAATGGAAGTTCTTTTTAATTCAGTTTACAGAGAGGAAGGGTTGACCCAGAGGTCCTGGAGAGAGGTTATAATTACATTGATTTTAAAACCAGCCAAAGACCCGAGGAGGACTGACTCAGATCGCCCGATTTCACTACTGACTACAGAACGAAAAATCTACACGGGTATCTTGGCGGGCCGATTGGCCGAGGTAGCCCCTCAACTAATCTATATGGATCAGAAAGGCTTCGTTCCAAAGTGACAAATACAGGATCTTACATTGTCTTTGATTGGGACAATAGATTTAGCCGTTGCTCGATCAATTCTGTTGGCGGTAACCACCATAGATGCCGCCAAGGCATTTGACCGTGTTAGTTAGGGGTTTTTATGGGCTGTTCTAGATACCATGGGTTTTAGTCGAGACTTCATAAGGACAATGTAAAAGCTGTATGAACATCCCACGGCCAACAGTCTTATAAATGGTACTTTGACAAGGAGCTTTGAGATCCAGAGGGACAAGGCAGGGTTGCCCCGTCTCCACTCCTTTTCGATTTATATATAGAACCTCTGGCATACTTGGTGAGAGCTGATGATCAAATTACCCCCATACATCAACTTCCGTCACATAGTAAACTTGCACTATATGTGGACGATCTAATAATATACACTTCTGACCCAGCCCAAATATTAATTAGAATGGAACAACTGACAAATTAATATGGGACCCTTTCAGGTTATTCAATAAACTTATCAAAGACAGAAGTGATGTGCTGGAATATGGAGGACTGGGGCAGTAGAAGATGCAAAGAGAGGAGATATTTGGGGATAGTTATTACAGATAAAATTGAAGAGATCCCTTCTTGCAATTTGAAACGAGTCATGAAGGAGGTGGAAAAGCAACTAACTAGGTGGAAGAAATTACCTCTGTCCATTTAGGGGAGAGTGAATCTGATTAAGATGTCTGTTCTACCAAAGTTAACATATCTTTGTAATGGTATACCTCTGTGGAGAAAATGGAGAGTATAAGAACAAAAAAATAACTCCCTTTTCCCTTAATAATTAACTTAGCATACTAAATGTAAGTGGAGAATACTATCTTACGGACCAGTACTGCAAGGGAAAACGTATTGTTCTATGAGCCCCTCGGCGCAAATTCGAGGAGGACCACACTTTCTAGATAGAACACAAAGCCTTAAAAACTCAAGAAAATTGCATAAACAAGTGAACATAATATAATTCTATATTCATTATGATTCATAAAAAGCCATTCATATTTTTTAAAAAAAAGAATATCTTCATATATTTTATTGTATATCAGACGAGTCTGTTGGATGGACAAATTGTGTATCACAGATAAAAGCCAAAATCACAGTTCCAATTAATCAATCCTCAATATAAAACAATTTTTGAAGATACAGGTGTTAAAATCTTAAACAGAAACGAAAAGAAAAAGAACAAAGAGAGAAAACAGACTCTTGCACAAGGATAATAGTACAAGTCATCAGATCTACAGTATTATAACAAACATAAATACAGATCATTTATCATGTTACACATCAAAACAGTAAGATAAAACTTATTAAAAACAATTGTACAGAAACAGCGGGCTCCGGCAGTACTGGCTGACTCAAGAGTGTTGAAGCGGCGTTTTGGTGAAACAAACAACATTCATCACCTTCTTCAGGACAAATTTTAAAACTTTCACTAAGATGCTGAAACAATCTATGTTCACAGAATCCACAAAATAATGAACTTGTGTTCCAATTAGTAGAACGTAGGTAAGTGTAGAGACTTTCCAAGGTGCATTAGGAACCTTATTTCAACAACAGAATTCTGATATATTTGAGCAATTGTCTGTGAATTATATAATGATGGTCATCTGTTGGACTAATCGAATACCCAAAACCAGGTAAAAATCAAGGTCAGGCAAGGTCCATTGTCACTGATACCTATCAACGAAAGATGTCTGGAGTATCCAGATCACTTTCCCAAGCCGCAATAGAAAATATACACTTTTAAAACATCCCAGACACCATGCGGTGCCTGTCACATGGTGCAGGGATACATAGGTGGGCACCATAGGTGCCCCTCAGGCCCCATAGCGAAGGGCCAGGGGGAAAGGTGGCCTGCTATGGGCCCCCTAAGTCACTTTCTGCCTGCCTTTTCATGGCGGTCGAACAGCCATGAAAGGGCAGGCAGAAAGGGACATTGCAATCCCTATGGCGGTGCCTGCGAAGGCATCGCCCCAACTGTAGGAATTACTGACCCTCCGACAGTCGGACAGGCTCCTTGAGCCTGTCGTATAGCATCGGACTGTCCCTCCCCCTGATGCCTCCGACTGCATGCATTGTAATGCGTCTGTTGGAACGCAGCAGCAGATGGCGGTCAGCCCGCATCCGATGAGGCATTGGATGCGGTCCGACCACCATCAGAAGGATCCCCGTAGTGTTTAAGATAAAACAAGTGCTTTACAAATATACACTTTTGTATTAAGTAATCAGTCTGTATCTAGTCCAAACATTTCTTAGTTTCCATTAAAAAAACATGGTAGAGAACTCCGCTGATTTGGCTTATGAATTTCTTTATTGACATTTCCAACACTACAGTGGCTAGTCAGGTCGATATGCCTCAGCATTCAAATACTGCATACTTCCAGTATAAAAGAAGTGTTACCATGACCATCCTCAGCCAATTAATGAGCAACGAGTACAGTACAGTTGAAGGATTTCATCCTTGAGCTCAACAACATCAACATATTACCATAGCGGCTACAATACGAACTGGGTAGTGTCGCGCCAGCCCGTCACCGTACATGCAAAGCAATAAAAAGAAAAAAAAGAAGAGAAAAGAAAAACCGCAAAGATTAACATGTAAACCATGACTCAAAACCGGGCATGTTTCTTCGGTTCTTGTTGCAGTTCACACTCATAACTCAGCAAACAAGGTGGTACCAAACAAAGAATCAGAGAAACACTACAAGGGGAATACACCTGCCTATATACTAGGATACATATACGCCCAGAATAGGATCAGACTGATATAGGACAACACCGGGGCTGACACACTGACAAATTCAAAATATAAATACTTTAATTACGAAATTCTATTATAATTGTTCAGATAATTCATCAGTTAATGTCAGAGTTCACATGATAACTGAATAGATATAAGATGCAAAATGCACTGGGTCTATCCTTGATTATGTTTGACCACATCTAGCCAACAACAGGGTTATACCCAATTGACCCTATATATACCTGGGTATGGAACAATTATATGCAAACAAAACGTGGTATAAAGGAATAGATATGGAGATTACTTTTGTATAGAGCACACTTAGTTACTCTATCTCTAGTTTATTAATCTAGAAGGATTTTATCAAAACATTTTAACATTTCTGCATCAAGAATGACATAGGATCAAGAAGGGAACAACAACTCAAAAAATACAGATATACACATAAATTGTACATACGCAAATTCCTAACATACAAAAGAAAACAAGCAACTTATACATACAAGTTAACCCCTAGAAAAGCACAAATAATTTCTACTAGTGTCCTCCAAATAATTTTAGGACGGACCACTGAGAGATAGTCCAGAAAGTACGCTGCGACTCAATCAGTTAGTGTCGGACCTTCTCAGCGTACTTGACAGTGAGTTTCCAAACTTTGCTTAATTTCTGTGACTCCTCCTTCAAAAAAGGGTCTACGCAATCGCGTTTCGGTCTTACACTTTCCTCGGCCTCCTCAGGACAGGGTTAATGCAATAACTGTACACACAGTTAGGGCGGTGGACGTCCGGACGCTTGTGTAATGGGGTCATCCGGGTCCCCGGAGACCCATTAAATGACGGGCCTTCCTCGGAAGCAGAGTCCCTCCTTGTAAAGCTACGTGTAGAAAACTTCCGTTTAATCTTTTAGTCTGGTCCACAACTGTAGGGAAAAATCCAACTGGTTATCAGGGTCCAGCACCAATGCTCGAAACTCCCAAAGACGCCGGTCAGCGTGTCCTGAGGAGGCCGAGGAAAGTGTAAGGCCGAAACGCGATTGCATAGACCCTTTTTTGAAGGAGGAGTCACAGAAATTAAGCAAAGTTTGGAAACTCACTGTCAAGTACACTGAGAAGGTCTGACACTAACTGATTGAGTCGCAGCGTACTTTCTGGACTATCTCCCAGTGGTCCGTCCTAAAATTATTTGGAGGACACTAGTAGAAATTATTTGTGCTTTTCTAGGGGTTAACTTGTATGTATAAGTTGCTTGTTTTCTTTTGTATGTTAGGAATTTGCGTATGTACAATTTATGTGTATATCTGTATTTTTTGAGTTGTTGTTCCCTTCTTGATCCTATGTCATTCTTGATGCAGAAATGTTAAAATGTTTTGATAAAATCCTTCTAGATTAATAAACTAGAGATAGAGTAACTAAGTGTGCTCTATACAAAAGCAATCTCCATATCTATTCCTTTATGTTTGACCACATAACAAGTATTTATGTATATGATATATGAGGGTTTGCAATTAATTTGCCTAATGTATATGCTGATGGAATATTCCTTCTGTATCTTATTTTTACTAGGTCTATGTGTGTGTCCCACACTATTTGAATACTTATTGCCCTGATGAAGATGTAGCCCCTCCTGGGCTTGACACCGAAACACGCGTTGGCGCTTATTTCCTCGTGCATTTGGACCCTGCCTCCACCCATGACCGGGAGGATACACAAGATTTTACAACCCTACCCCTTTTGGCTGCTGATCATTTCTGATTGTCTTTTTAGCTATTTTGTATGACCATTATGGATTGTAGTTTATGAATGAATGAGTTTAAGTGTGAATGGATGTTTGTATGACTGATTATGTTGATCGTCTTGTGTGGGACCTATATGCATTTTGCATCTTATATCTATTCAGTTATCATGTGAACTCTGACATTAACTGATGAATTATCTGAACAATTATAATAAATTTTGTAATTAAAGTATTTATGTTTTGAATTTGTCCGTGTGTCAGCCCCGGTGTTGTCTCATATCAGTCTGATCCTATTTTGGGCGTATATGCATCCTAGTATATAGGCAGGTGTATTCCCCTTGTAGTGTTTCTCCGATTCTCTCCCCTGCTTCACCTGCCTATTATCGTTAGTCAGGGGTCCCCCTTTATATTGGGTACCAAACAAAGAAACCCACTTGATAAAGGTCGGGGGGGGCGGGGGTCATTACGGTCCATTCACTGACTCCCCGTATCCCAGCATTAACCTGACAGACCTAAAAAATGTGCACATTTACAGTCCCAGTCTTTGCTAACTCTGCTTTGTGACTCTCAAGCACTTTGAAGGTCCGGGGTGCAGGCCGCAACCCCATCAGCATTATGAAAAGCCTCCAACACCTCTACCCATAACCCCGCTATAGGCTGTCACTGCACCCCTCGCCTTTCTACATCGCGCAACGCTGCAGCCTCAACTCTGGCCCACTGCTCCAAGGACGCGTGTCAGCGAATATGCATGGTCCCATCTCGGCCATGTCTCCCACGTCTCCCCTGCCCAGTGAACGCTACACATCAGATATCATGTCTTTCCAAAACTGTATGCAGGGACCCAGCACCTCCCAAGGTACATCGTGGACATCGCATGTGTTCAGACTGTTGCATGACATAAATCCTGCAGGGGGGGGGCTCAAGTAGGTGGTATGAAGGTAGTTAAATTGCATGAATTTAAACCGAGTATTCCTCGAGACCTTTTGCACTTACTCCATCGCTATGTTCTATTCCCTATCCTGGAGCCCCCTGCCCAGAGTAGCCTCCCATCACTCACGTCTACTCTGCAAGCAATTCGCGTCCATTGCTAAAGCGGACTGGTACAACCATGAGACCTGCTGACACCCCTGGCCTTAGGTCAGGATAGCCTGCAAAAACTCCTGCGTTCTAGGTTCTGTCTCACGTCCGGCCCATAATTGCTGCAAGGCACCTCCAACAGCGCCATATACAAGGAACTGGGCGCTCGAGAGGCCACCCTCCATTATCATGGAGTCCAGTGTGCACATAGTGCCCTCCTTATAACAATCCACGACTATCTGCATACCTGCCTCCAGCCACTGCTCCATTAAGTGCTCCGTAGAGTACCCTAGTCTGCAGTTGGCTAAGCCCACCAATTGTATCGCCGGGGTATAAAGTACCGGATGACGCTGTCTTGCAGCCAGGGCCCTCCAGCACCACGTTGCAGAAGTCAAGAGTTGGGAAGGCAGTGCGTTCCCGTGACCTGACCCAGTATCCAGGCCACAAGTGCACTCCTATGCTGGGGATCTGCAAACCCCCCTATATCTTGTATATCTCTACCCGCCAACCAACGGGCCAGCCATTGTAATTGAACTGAACTATAGTTCCATGTCAGGGACACCCATGCCACCACTTCTAGTAGGCCAACTTAAGAGTAGCTAGTGACACCCTATTACGCCACCTGTCCCATATCAGCTACCGGAGTACGGCGTCCATGGCCCTGAATCAGGACAGAGGGATCCAAACTGGCAAAATAGTGAAGAAGTATAAAACCCTTAGCAGGACCACCATCTTGGTAGGAGCCATCCTTTTCGTAATAAGGAGTCTCAGGGAGAGATAGGATTTGACGCTGTCCCTAAGTGCCCGCAGTACCGTCGCCAGGTTGGCTTCCTGCGTGTCTTCCGCATTATGGGTAATATGCACCCCCAAGTTTTTCAGCTGAGTCGGTGACCACTTTATAAGACGATCCAATATGGTTAGAGGTGCATCTGGCCAAACCGGGAACAGGGGAAAGGTGCAAGTATTCCCCAAAATAGTTGTAAGTCCCGAGGCGGCACTCAGGTCCCCTAGTACGGACCTATGCCATGGTACTCCCTGGTCAGGGTGTTACAATAGATCACCCACATATAGGGAACCCACATGCACTACATCCCTCACCGGTATCCCCCTCGGACTGCATTATACAGGTGAAAGGCTCCACCACCATGGCAAAAAATAGCCCTGCAGCATACCCCTAAAGACACCAAAGGATTCGGAAAGGTTTGTGCAGCTGCATAGTGGAGGGCCACCCACCAGCACCACAGTCTTAAGTTCATTGTATGCATAACCTCCTGTAGGTAGGTACATCCCAGCGTGTTGAAGGCCTTGCGCAGGTCCACAGATAGGACCGTGGCTTCCCAGTTGTATTCGTCTGGTGTCTCAGCCATGAAACGAAACAGCTGGAATATATTTTATAAGAGGTATAAAGACATTCTGGTCCGGGTGGACCAGTGCTGAAAGGTTACCATGCAACTTCCCCGCTTAGACTTTACTTAGTATCTTTTAGTCAATGTTTAACATTGATAGAAGTCTACATGCCCCCGCCTCAGTGTGGTCCCCGCCTGTCTTGGGCACCGACACAATAAGGGCCTCCCATGTAGTGTCTGAAAGGCTCCCCACCTCCTAAAAATGGGCACATAGAGCCGCAAGCCGAAGCATTAAATCCACTGCATACGCTAGGTACAATTCCGCAGGGAGACTGTCTGTGCCTGGGGTCTAGAACCCTGCCATGTCTATAATGGCGGCCCTGATCTCCTTCTCCAAGATGGGGCCCCCAAGTGCCTCCTAATCATCCCCTACCTGCGCTCTACCCAGGAACGTATCTAGCACCGCTGCAGTGGGCTTTGGTTGTGCTCTATAAAGAGCCTTGTAGTAGGATTTAAAGACATCCAGTATGTCAGACTGTGAAAACACAAGATGGTCCTGACTGTGTTTTATTTGTGTTGTGGCATGACTGTGCTGGTCCTAGAAGATCAGCCAGGCCAGTAGCCTATCCGCCCACCCTCCCATTGTGAGCGAGTTACCTAGGTATTCTCTCCAGGGGAGGGTGAGTAATGGTTCGATGATCTGCGCAATCTCCTCCCTCAATTTCAGCAGTCTGAGGTGAACCGCCGAATCCATGGGCAGGGAACGCTCAACATTTGTTAGCTGAGTTTCCAAGGCCGTTAGCCAGTCTCTGACCGACCTGTGCCGTCCAGCCAACTGGCCTATGTGGGATCCCCACACCACTACCTTGAACGCTTCCCATTCAAAGGCTATATTCCCGTGGAGCCTGCATTCTTATTAAAATAGTCTTCTTTGGTAGTCACTAAAGGCACTCGAAAAATGGGCTCCAGTAGGGAAGAGGCTTTCAACTTCCACGTTGGTATTGCCAAGATGTGTCTCCCCCACGTTAGGTCAAGGAGCACCAGGTTGTGGTCAGAAATTTTGCACGCTAGATTCTCTACACAGACTATGGCCCTGTGGACCACCGGGCTACACAGCCAACCACCCAGGCGGACCTGCAGATCATGAACCAGTGAGTAATATGTGTATTTCTGCAGGTGCCAATGTCTCTCCTGCCATGTGCCTAGAAACCACCAGTTGGCACACCACCCCTGAAAGTCCACTGCCAATCTCAATGTTGGGGAGTCTGGCAGGGGCGGGATAGACCAGTCCAGATTCGGGTTGGCAATGACATAATACCTCCCCACCGAAGCATTGGTGTGTCCGGAGCCAATGCCAAGAGTGGAGTCAGAGTCATAAAGAGATGTTTGGGGAACATTTGGTAGGTACACGCTATCCAGCCCCACCTTATCAATATGTTCAGATGCTACGTCCAGGAGCTTCCCCAGCCTTACTCAGATCAGGGCCCCACAGGCATAGGAGGATAATGTTTGGGTGAATACCCTACTCCTTCATCTCAGTCGCAGGGCATCTACCGCCCCTCCAATAGGGTGAGTATCCTGCAAGAGGGCTATGTCCCCCCACGCCATAAATACGAGAAGATTTTGTGCCTCTTTGCAGCAGATTCCGCAATGCCCCACACATTCTAGCTAACTAAGGTGCATGTTGTGTTTCACGGCATGGCAATGCTGTATGCCTTCCCTCCTAACCTTCCGGGTTCCCTCCCCAGCAGAACTTTCATTCTACGCAGCAGATACCAGGTCCAGTGTGTGACGGTAAACCCAGTGCCTGCAGTCAAAACATTCTCATCTCTCCAACACCAGGATAATATGGCAATAGCCCCCCATCCAGACCCAGCAAACTAATCACAAGCATATCATAAATATGCACACATGCAATTACCTCCACCATGAGGAAGGAGTTGGTAGGGGGTGAGTTTGCCGCCACCCAACCACCCGTCCTCCGCCTGCCGCCGTTACAGCACAATGTGAAACGTACTTGCAAAATCAGCATCAGGGAGCAGCATTAGGCAGTCCACAGGGTGCTCCAAATCACCAGTCCGCAGCTCTAGAGAACTACCCCAAGTGTCAGTAAGTAGCACCACCTGGGAACGTAGTCCACAGTTCAGGGCAGTACATAGGGTAAATCCTCACTGCATAGTCACCTAGAGATCATCAGCCATGTGCAGCGTAATCATCGGCAGGGGTAAGTCCACATCTCATTCTCTTTCTGTTTCCGAAACAGCCCAGATAGACCCAGACATGCTTCCACTGGCACCAGATGGTCTCAGTGCTGCAAAGGAGTTGGCCATCTTGAGCGCCTCCAGTATGCCACGTGTGGCCATGTCCTCTGTGGGCGCCACCACTCGCAGCCAGCTACGTCTCCGTCATCTCTTCCTCTTTGGTCTTAGAGGCGTCTGCCACAGCACACCAGCTGTGTCTGCCCCATGCGTTTCAAGACACTGCCAAACAGGTGCAGGATTATCTAAGAAGAAGGAGTTATTGTCCACAATGAGTTTAGGTCGGGCAGGGAACCGCAACATATAGCGCCTTCTTCGCTTCCATGAACGAGGCCCTGCGCTTTGCACCTCCATAGTGTAATCCGGGTAGATGGACACGGAGACATTTTCAACTTGAAATTCTCCAGCTCCTTTGGAGCATTGCTTGATAAGGTCACTATCACGATAGGGTGCACCAGTGGTGGCGTGCCTCCTGCACTATCTAAAGCAAAAAATTAAGACAAATGCTGAGGGACCACGTCCACCTCACGCCTTGTCTGAGTGTGTCGGATCATGTCCAGGCCCTCCACCTTTTCCGCAGTCCCTCTATCCGCACATTGTTTTGCCAGCTGCGTCCCTTCGAATCCTCCGCTCAACGATCCAAGGTGTCCACCCTCTTAGTAAGGTCATACACATGGGTCTCCAACACCTCTAGTCTCTTCAGGACCACTGAAACCTCCGTCTCAGTCACTCTGGAGCTCAGCTTACGATGATCATCCCTGAGAATCCCATCGTCCACCACAAGTGACTCAATTTTTTGCTCCAAAAACTCTTTGGACTCAAATTGCCTCCAACATCTGCGCCAGGCTAGTGCCTCATGCTACCCAGGGGTGGGCCCCTCGGCGCCTTATGCTGACCCGGTCAGTGGTTCACCCTACGGTGAGGTAAACTCCAGGTCGGATCTGGAGCCCAACGCAGACTTTTTGCATTCTAGAGCAGACCAATCACAAGAGCAGATGCCTCCACTGATCTCGGTGGGATAACAGCCTCCATCAAGCCAGGCTCTGAGGCCTCCTCAAGCGTGTCAGCCTCACTGATGCTGCAGTCTCATCATCAGTCTCTACTGACCCTCAGGGCAGGGGGATCACTGCCATATACGGAAGGGCAGACAGGGTCCTGAATGCCAGGCTCGCCAGCAAAGATCTCCAATGCAATGGATCTTTGCCGCCTGCCCCCCTTCACAATACCAGCCAGGACCATAAACTGCAGCTACCTCCTCATGTGGCCAATCCGGTGTGGGGGAAACCCCAGCTGTGCCGCAGTACAGTCTCGTCAGGAGCACCCTCCGTACTGGCTAAGGTGACCTCCGAGTGGGTTCTCCTGTAGGTCTACCCACGCCTGCTCCGTCATGCTAGGGCCACAGCCCCTGAGCAGCATCAGAGGGAGGAGGGGCCTCTATCCTGACTGGCTTAACGCGGCTGCCCCTGTGTCACTGTGAGCCTGCTCAGGGGGTCGCTGCTTTCTACGTGGCTGCCCCTGGGCATGTGTGGCACCAACCTTCTGGTCAAGAACCCATGGAGGGATCTCCCCAGGGAGCTGTCCCGGTCCTCCCACCATCTCGCTCGGGCCTGCTTGAATCCAGAGTATTAAAGCACCTCTCACGTGCCCCTGCGCTGCTCCCTCTGGACGCCAGGCGATCAGGACACGGAAATAACAGGGCAGCCGGCGGATAGCTCATTCAGTGTCTGGCCATCTTCCCCGACCGCAAGCCACGACCTACCCTCTCCCCTGAGAGAACTCCGCTGATACCACCTTTATATTATCTCTCAACAAGAATAAATATTTCTCACCATGAACATCCATTTGACTACACCAATTAAAGTCTATACTGGCTCCCAATCAGCCTTTATCCTGGGTGATTAAGGAATTGCACACATTTCCATTTCTGTCAGGTAGCAGGCACCCTGGTGAGAAGGCATGCTTCTTCTTTAACTCTTTATCCATCTCACTGTTTCACATCATAGGATCCCCTCTGTCAGAGGGAAGGTCGGAAACAGAAGCGAGGAGGCCGTATAGGATCAATACTGTGGCTTTTATTGAGTTTATAAAGCACAGTACCGTGGAATGAGGTAAATAGTCAGGATGAAACAAAGTCAATATTGGCAAGTCTGGTCCAGCCCAGGTTCGTGGAGTATGGCACAGTTCAGTGGGATGGGGTAAAAGAGAAAAATCAGGATGAAACAAAGTACTATAGTGGCAAGTCTGTTCCAACACAGGCTTGTGGAGTATGGCTTTTTCTCCAATGTCCAGGTAAGGGTCGTCGTTCTGCTGTGTCCAGGTGTCCTTGGTTACAGATATGGTCCCTGGATGCACTCCATTAGGGAAAAACGAGAAAGAAAGCAGCAGTCAGTTATCGGGCCCTATGCGGGGTTGCTAGCTGTCACCATACCCAGTGCACAATTTGGTTGAGAGTGAGGGTAAAGGGCAAGGGAGGTAAGAGTTGGAAGAAACAGGAAAACTCATAGGCCGACCAAGAAATACGACCACCACAGCAGTGCTCCTGTGTCGCAAACCCGCCCCTCTTTTCTATACCTGGTCCCTGTGCAGTCCCATGCCCGTCACGTACCGATAGGTACCACAACTCTCCTGAGTTGTGGCGGCTCGTGCGTCCTTCGGGCTCCACCAGTCCTCCTTCCAGGTATCAGGATTCTCCGAATCCTCCTCTTCTGCATCTTCTGGTTCGGTCGTAGCTGCAGTCTCCTTCGGCGTCTCAGCGTCTCTCTGCGCTCCTCCGTCTGCTTGGTCCATGTGTATCTTCCCAGCTGACGACTCGGATGGGATTGATCCTGCCTTTTTCTGGCCGCCTTGACCCCGATCGGGCGTTGCTGATTGGTTGTAGGAGTCAGTTGCTCCGCCTTCCTCGTGAAGCGTTGTTTCCCGGTCACCCTCTTCGTTCTGTGGAATGAGGGAGAAGTCTTGGGTTATTTCCGGGTTTGCGGATATCTCGTCGTCTTCAATGTGATACGGGGGGGGTAGTCGGGGTTTCGCACCCGGGGTGTTCCTCACACCCTCCAATCTGCCCTACTATGAAAAAGGGTGTGGTGCGATTTTCCTTGCAAGCATTATGACTCGTGCCGCACCTAGAACACGACCCACGCAACAGGGTGGTGGTGGTGGTGTGATTTCTTTTTTACATATAACATAGTGCCTGCTTTGGGCATCAGGCCTAGGTGTGAAGGACTCGGAAATGAGCAGGGTAGAGCTGGAGGTAGAATTGATGCTGCGGCTGCAGAATTGGGGCTGTTTTACGATCCTTCCTTTCTTCCATTAGGGGACCAGGGAATACTTGATGAGCTAGTATTGCTTTGGGCCTTAGAGCAATAGTTCAATGGAGGGGGAAATTGAAGCAAAGGAGACACCTTGGTTTGGGCATCAAACATATGGGAGAGAGAGAGAGAGAGATGGCAGAGATAGCCTGATTTGCAAGGAAGTAGCTATCATTAGTACAGCAGCTGCAGTGGCACTGAGGCCCACTGCATCACAATTATGAAGGTCTTACTTTGAATAGGGGGTATGGGTGCTCATTTTCCTTGCTAGCATTACAACAGAGGGAACCCTGGCCGCAAATAAGAGGGGGGTGGGGAGGTTAATGCAGGAGCGCATTTCGTTTTGGAAACTGACAGACAGCCTGTTTCAAAATTGAAGTAATGGTCTGGCATGGTGTGGAAGGGGTGAAAGAAGAAGAGGAGTTAGCCTCCATCTCAGGGTCACAGCTATCATTAGTGAAGCAGCTGCAGTTAAATTGGGGTCCAGGAGTGTAAGGAGCTCACATTGTCCCAGTTATGGGAGTAGTGCTATACTAGTACTGTTATACTAGTTAGCGTGGGTTATGATCAACCAAAAAGCGCCACTAAAATGATCTCATAATCTCAGCCAGCTGCGATCAGCCATGCTCCTCCCAATCCCCCAATTTTTGACATAAAGTTTTAAAGGGAGGGCCCATCTTCCAAACATTTTAATTAGGAAGGCTCAGTGCAAACCAGTTTGAAGACCATTGTCCAATTGAGTTTTATTTTAAGACAATGTCTCCATTATTTTCTGTTGGGAGGTGGAAAGTGTGGCAGTACAAGTGCTTGGCCAGGTATGGGCTGGACCTACTACTGTTTCTTTTTTGGTACTCGGGCATTTGGCTCAGTCTCCTTTTACATTGGGGGTCGAGACGTGTAAATCTACACTTTAAGTAATTTACATGCATATTTTGTGAATAGCCAAAGGTAGTAAAGTTACTGAAAAGTGTAAGAGTAAAGTTACTTGTGTAGCTTACTCACAAGCGTCAGTTACCTTTATGAATTGCCGCACTGTGTTTAAATGAGATAGATCATTGCCACTATGTCAAAGGTGTTATGGACTTTGACACTGAGAAGTTCTTCAATATCATTCTTGTTCCCAAACCGAAGGTTAGTGTATACAGAGAATCATGCCATAATTCTGTGATTCATTGTCTCAGATAAATGGTGGGATTGAGTGTTCATTCGGTTCTCGTTCACGGAATCTTCACTGATAATCATAAGCACTAAATAGTCCTGTCCGTGTGTGGGGATCCCAGAGCATTTTTTCCAAAGTTTCATTTCATGTAACATCTTCGCCTTACTTCGGAAAGGCTAAAGAAGGCTACATTACCAATTCCATCAATTTTTCTTTAAAAGATGGGGAAAATATATGAAGTTCTCAAGTGTCACTAGAAAGAAATAACAGTGACGTTTTAAATACATGCCTAACAAACCCTTTCTTATTTTATTTTAGAGTGAATGAAAGGGAAGTTCTGTAGGCTGAACACTGCATCTTTAAAGACACCTAGTCTTCGGGTGTCCCATCATACCCTGTAGCTGGCAGTTAACTTAGTTACTTTTGATGTTGCAAGTAAAAGTTGAGTATAGATCATTTTTATCTCCTCTATCGGGGAGGTGGGAGGGAAGCTTCTGATTTCAGTGGAGCTTCCTCCAAATGAGAACTAGGATTACTGATAAGAAACAATTCCTTCGCTTTCAGATCTCCATTTATAATCATTGATAAACATTAGCAGTGATTGGAATGGCTAGCTCAACCCATGAACAGGAAAGTAAGAGATAAAAGGAACAGAATTAATCAAAGATTTCTCAAAAAAGAGGCTAGGTTTACTTGGGTATCTGCTCTAGAATCTGAATCAAGACAATAGTATCTTGTAAAGGTGTGAACAAATCTTCAGGTTGTTGCCTTGCAGATCTCAAATCTTAGATATTTTTCAGTAAAGCAGCAGTAATCACTTTACCTTTGGCAAAATAGGCTTTGGCCTACAAGTCAAAGCTTTGTTAAGCTTTTTAATAGCAAATGAGAATGCAAGAAAGTACCCTCCAGGACAGAGATTGTTTTGATGTGGGAGACCAGATTATATTTGACAACTATGTGAACTTTCTAAAGTCATTGGCATTGTGTAGATAAAACTTTAACATCCTTCACTCTGTCAAGGGTTTGGAGTTACCTCTTAACCGAAGATTATTAAATCTGAAACATGTAGTTGATGATTTGATTAACATGAAAATCTGAAACTTTCTAAGGAACATATTTTGGGTGAGTTGTAATTACAAGATAATAGGGCAGTAAGGTTCATGAGAATACAGAGTCTGTATGTCCCTAATCCTGAGAACATAAGTACAGGAGTTACTGCAACCAGGAAAGCCAATTTCCAGAAAAGCTGTTGAAAGGAAGGCTTCGGTGTAGGCACAAAGAAAGGGCTCATGAGATGATAAAGAATAATATTCAATTCTCATAGAGGCGAAGACCACCGGATAGATGGAAAATGTTAACGCCTTGTACTACATCCTTAAGTACATGAATTTTGAGAAAGGACATTTGTGGAGGACATTTTCTGTAAACTGTGATTGCTGCAAGGAGGACTTTAATAGAGGAAAGGTGCAGCTTTGACTTGGCTAAAGTAAATAGATATGAACGCACTGCTTCTTTTTGGCTTGTAGTAGGGTCAGAATTATTCTGCGAACACCAGAGGCAGAATTTCGGTCACTTAATGAGGAGGAATTACAGGTAAGAAACCATTTCTTTTTCAATATTCCCTGCATAGAGATCCAGTGTGGCCAGACTTTGCTGAGGTGGAAAGGAAACCTTTCCTGGCAGCTTCCATTGCATTCACCTTTCATAAATTATATTTTGACTCATACTCTTGTCTTCCTCATCCACCGAGGTAAATTTCTTCACAGTCCCCAAGGCGAACCTTGACATTTTCTAACTGTGTATTCTTTGGTTATGTAGAAATCAGTGAAATCCACCAAACACAGACCAACTGAATTGGTCACTGGTTTATCTCTATTACAGGAAAGAGTAATGCCATTCTTCACAGAAATGTAATAAAAGTAAGGTCTCAAAATTAGGTAAATTTAACTGCCAAAGTGACTCCGTTAAAAAGACGTTGAGAGTACAGATTGTAATTGTATTTATATGGCGCTTACTATCCCTGAGGCATTGAAGCGCCTGACGGCGAGCAGCATGCTACTCCAGATACTAAGGTTAGAAGTTAATATAGTGGTTATTGTGCACTCAAGAAAATGGCATGTATTTACTCCAATTACTTTGTGACAGATTTTATTAAGACTGAAAAGGAAGACCAATTCCTGTCAAAAAAAACTGTAGGACCAGAACTCGTTGTTACAGGATGTTAGTTCACAGGAAGTGGCAGAATCAAATGAAGGACCAACTGACCATACTGGCATTACAAAAACATAAGATGCTGCTTCCATTAAAGATATGGTGATAGTACCCTCAGCTTCAGCTTTTCAAACCTGCTGCCTATCTGGTTTTATAAATAACTGTTAGATGCTATACTATATTATACTAGGAGGACTTACAGAGTGCATGGAGAACCTTAGGCATCCCAGCGCTGATTGAGACATACTGCGACCTGATCACACTGTTTAGTCAGCATGGGTTAGTTCTTAAATAGCCAGGTCTTGAGAAGTTTTCGGAAAGACAGCTCGTTGTCTGTTACCTGCAAGGCCGGAGGGAGAGAGCTCCAAAGTTTGTGCACATTGAGGCTAAATGACCGGCTGGCTCTTCTAATAAGTATAACAGCAGCCAGGTGTGCGTTGGTTGATCTATAGCCCTTTTGGGGAAGTAGGGGGTGATGAGCTGGCGTGAGATAGGAGGTCCTTGTGAACGAATGGCTCTATGATACTGCACAAGGACTTGAATTTGATTCTTGGGCAACTGGGAGCCAAGGAAGATTGGCCAGTGTCTGGAAATCCCTAGCAATGTATGTGCAGCTGCATTTTGCACACCCTGTAATTTACGAATAACTGCCATGGGTGCTCCCAGGTAGAATGACTTGCCATAGTCCAGGCGGAAAAGAGAAGTGTCAGGACTACCAGCCCCTTGAGATTTGAGGGAGCAAGTGAAGTATCTTGCAGAGCATATGCAAGATACTGAAGCAGATGGCTGAGAGCTTGAAGAACAGAGTTTCTATCGAGAGGGATTTATCCAACTATACCCCAAACATTGTATAACCGTTTTGAGGACTGGGGGTGGGCCAAGGCGTTCCGGCCAACCCAACATCTGTTGTGGAGATGCAGCCATACCCCAAACATTTCATAACTGTTTTGGGGGCAGGAGGTGGGCCAAGGCGTTCCGGCCTACCCAACATCTGTTGTGGAGATGCATTGCTCCCAAGGATCATAAGTTTGGACTTCCATCAGTTCAGCTTAAGACATGATTTATCGAGCTGGCTACTAGCTCCAGATAGGATCCAGGTCTGGGGCGAGCAAGAATACCAGCTGGGTATCTTCCACATAGGAGACTATGGGAGTCCCTAAGGGAGTTAAAAGGTATGCTAGAAGTTGCAGGAAGAGATTAAAAAGCATAGGACTCAGGGATGATCGCTATGGGACTCCGCAGTTAAGAGGGATTATGTCTGAAGAGCAGATCTTGTCAATTACCTGGAAGGATCTGTCCTTCAGGAAGGAGCAGAGCTAATCCAGGCCTTTCCCTGAAACTTCAGCCGTGTGGATCTTTCTGAGGAGTATATTGTGGTTCACGTTGTCTAAGGCAGCACTTAGGTCAAGAAGTATTGCGGCTACCGTGCCCCCTTGATCTAGACTCCTTTTTGCGTCCTCCACTACCGCAGGGAGGACAGTTTTGGTGCTATGTTTGGTCTAAAAACCAGTTTGGGTGGGGGTGTAGGAAGTTTTTTGCTTCAATGAAATCTGAGAGATGGCTATTGACATGTTTTTCCAACACTTTGCTTATGCCTGGAAGAAGTGAGATTGGTCGATAATTCACCAGACATGAGGAGTCTAGGTTAGGCTTCTTGAGAATTGCCTTGACCATGGCATGTTTCCACACCAGGGATGCCATTCCCCTCTTCAGGGACAGGTTAACCATGTCAATCAGAATGGGGAAAATCATTCTGCTCCGAGGAAAAAGATCCTGGGGGCGGGGGGGGGGGGGGCAGGGTAGAGTGGGGATCCAAATGTAACTTTGCTAAAGAGGGTAGCAACATTTTCATATGTTAGTGGAGGAAATTCTGAGAGGGCAGTTTAGCTACTTTTCTTACTCTCATAAAAGGAATTGAAGTCCCAGTCTTCCCCCACCCCTTGGAAAGAGAAATAGAAATCGGTTATTTTATTTTGAAAATAGGTGGCCGGAACGCTGCACCTATGATTAGAGGGCTCTGTGAGTTAGCAATTGGGCATGGGTTCTAGAAATTCTTTGATGGTTTTAAACATTTATCTAGGGGAGTTTGCTGCCGCATTGATTCTAGTTTCATAGTGAGTGGCCTGGGCAGTTTTAAATTCTGTGTGACAAGTCCTTACAGTTTTCGCATTGTTATATTCCCTTAGTCCTTCCTCCATGCCCTCTCTGCATTCTTGCACTTTTTTGTGCTCTTAGGTGGAGGGTGTACCAGAGGGCAGACTTACTTTTGTTTCTCAGAGTAAAAGTTTTTCTGGGAATGGTTTGGGCTTAGGGGCTGACAATTCGAACTTGCACTTTACTCTGAACGGTGCTTTATCTTTGCTGCTATTGCTGTATTTACTGTGTGTGGACTCTATTTTAATCTTTTTAAATCGCGCTTGCTTGCACATTTGCTGTTTGGCATTAAAAAAATCAGACAGAGTTTTTACGTAACTCCGCTTTTCGGGGTTCCTCACTTCCGGCTGTCTTCCGGTGTGCCAGCGAGAGGCGCCATTTTGTTTTGTTTGGGCGCTCTCTGGTCTACTGGCCCCCGGAGCTATTTAAATGCACGCTGCACACGTGCACGGACTGGCTTGCCTTAGGCGTGCCTAAGGCAAGCCAGTCCGTGCTCGTCAGCGTCGTGTCGGCGGCCGGGGCCAGTCATGCTGCCCCTCAGGTCCCCGTTGGGTCTCTTCGTCGGTGCTTTTCGAGTGAGTCGCTTAAACGCTTGAGGGGAATGTGCTGTGACCACCAGATCTATCCTAACGTACGAGGGACACAAGATTTTGTTTGCTTGGTCTGTGGGTTTTGTTTATGTCTTGAGCCCAACTCCTCGAGTAGGGCCATGAGGGTTCCTACTATTTCAGCAGCGCTGATAAATGTGCACTCCTTGAAGAAACATCACTTGGATGTGTTTTAGTTACTGGATGATAACTCTCTGGATCTTCTATTTATTACAGAGACTTGGTTGGACAGCTCCTCTGATCCTATAGTTCCATTGGCTATTCCTGGGGAGTATAAAATTTGTAGATTAGATCGGACTAAGGGAGAGGGGGCGGTGTGGCTGTTATTTTTAAAGAGAAGTGGGAGCTCGGTAAGTGTGATTTTAGTATTTGGGGTTGCTGTGAAGCCCTTGATTTTAGTATTCGTTTCTCAGCTCACTTTAAGTTGGGAGGTTCCCTGATTTATCGTCCACCAGGCCTGGTAAAATCTTTCCTTCAGGCCTGTGATGAAGCTGTATCAGCGCAGGCTCTACGTTTCTCCCACTATTTGATTCTTGGAGATTTTACTATCCATCTGGATCAAAGAGATTCGAGGGACACGATAGAGTTCCTTGATATTTTTCAATTAGCGCAGCTTTCCCAATGGGTCACTCAGGCGACCCATCAAGGGGGCCATACTCTTGATCCTATTTTTTCTAACTTCTCTATCAAAGCTAATGACCCACTTCCTGTCTCTTGGTCGGATCATTACATAACTTTCTTTTCATGGGAAGTAGCCTGTCCGAGCTCCGGATCTGTAGTCTGTCATAAACGCCCCTTTAAGAAAATTGATCCTGCCAAATTTGCTATGGCATTGAAGGACAGTAGGCCGTCCCTGCCTCAGGACTTGGATGGGAGCCTTGCAGCCTTTTCCAACTGGATGCTGGGTACCATGTCTGCTATTGCCATCCCCACTTCTATGAGGCGCTCTAGGGAGTCCCCCTCCAAACCATGGTTTACAGCTGAGCTGATACTTTTGAAGCAGGACTGTAAGAAATTGGAGCGCACTTGGCGCCTCAGTAAATACTGTCTGGTGGCTAAGGGTCGGATCAGGCAGGGCCAGAAAATGTATTATAAGGCGATCTCCCTAGCTAAAAGGCAGTATTTTGCCGCGCATATCGACCAGGCCCATAACAACTCAAAAGAGATCTTTGCCATCGTACAGAGCTTTATGTCTCCTACAGCACAGAGCAGCGCTCTGTCTGCGACGGGGGCTTGGTGCGATACATTATCTAAATTTTTTCTGGATAAAATCCAAGAGATAAAAGACAGCTTTACACGACTTGGTGCTCAATCGTGTTCTCCCTCATCGGAGTCGTCTCGTTTTCCCATTCCTGAGGCTCTCTCTCCTAATCACTTCTTGGTTCATTTTTCTCCGGCTGATCTTTCCTGTATGTTGAGGATTTTGAAGGGTCTGAAGTCTGGCTCTCAGGCGGACCCCTGCTCTGCAAGATTATTGGCTTCAGTGGCAGATATGGTGAATTCTGAGGTCAATAGTATTATTAATCTTTCCTTGCGTGATGCTAGGGTGCCAAGTGTTTGGAAGCAGGCTAAAATCTTCCCCCTATTGAAGAAATCTACCCTTAATCCCTCGACTCCGGGGAATTATAGGCCTATCTCTCTCCTCCCTAGCTTTGCTAAGGTGTGTGAGAAGATAGTGAACAGACAGTTGTCTGAGTTTGTGGAGAGGGAGGGGCTCTTACATCCTGCACAGTTGGGCTTCCGCCCCTCCTTTAGTACGGAGGGAGCTTTGGTGGAAGTGACAGAGGCGATTCGGGAGTGTCTTGATTCCGGTGGGAGAGCAGCCTTGGTGCTGCTAGACATGTCGGCTGTTTTTGATACGGTCCCCCATCCCCTATTGCTAGACAGATTAGCGGAGATTGGTGTTGTTGGTTCAGCCTGGGGTTGGATTAAGTCCTTCTTGGAGGGCCAGATTCAGCAAGTTTGGTTACCTCCGGCTGCTTCCTCACCTCAGCAGGTCTCCATAGGGGTTCCTCAGGGTTCATCCCTTAGCCCCTGTTGTTTAATACCTACCTTACTCCTCTAGTTATATTAGCGGAGGGTTTGGGGGCTAAGGTGATTGCCTATGCGGACGATACTCAGCTATTGTTTACTTGGGATAAGAACGTGGCTTCCGTGACCCCGGTCCAGTCTTGTCTATCTTCGGTCTTCAAGTGGCTGGCGAAGGCCCAATTAAAATGTAACGAAGACAAGTCGGAGGTTCTTTTGTTTGGTAACTTCTCTATTGAGTTTAGAGAAAAGATCTGGCCGGTCAAGTTTCCACCTCCATTGTCCAATAGCTAGATCGCAAAGAATCTTGGAGTATGGTTTGATGGAAATCTTTCCTTCTCTAGTCAAGTTAAGAGACTCGCGGGTGGCTGTTTTGGCCTCCTTAGAGTCCAGAGAAGATTTCTCCCGCTGCTCCCTCAGGCCGCACGGGAATCTGTGGTACGTGCGCTCATTCTCTCCCGCTTGGATTATGCCAATGCGCTTTAGGTGGGGATTCCAGCTTATTTCCTCAATAAACTCCAAGTGGTGCAGAATGCGGCGGCCCACCTTTTGGGTGGGATTCGGCCTAGGGATAGTGTGCGTGGCTATCTTCGCACCCTTCACTGGCTTCCGGTAAGGGCGCAAGTGATGTTTAAATCTCTCACTATAGCCCATCGGGCACTGCATGGTCTAGGGCCGGGCTATTTGCAGAAACGGTTCTATGTCCCAGGGAGGATACTGCGCTCGTCGGTCCTCAGGCTGGCGAAGGTCCCTTGTTTCCAGAGGCACCGTTTAGGTGGTGCTTCCTTGGCCATACTGGTGGCCCGAGCATGGAATACGCTTCCTTTGGTACTTCGCTGTGTGGAAGATCCAGCAGTTTTTAAAAAACTGTTAAAAACCCATCTTTTAGCTTAAAGTCAGGTTATGCTTTGTCTTCTCTCTGCTCGCGCCGGGACACTCCTAGGAGTATCTGTGCGGGTTAGAAATTCAAATAACATAACATAACATCTAGTGAATGGTTTATCCACTCTGTGATTCTGCCATTGGTGACGTGTGGGTTGGAACCCAGGAGAAGTGTGATATTACTAAGGACGAGTTTCTAATCTATGTGGTTTAGCTGGAACCAGCATCAGTCTTTCCAGGCAAATGGTGTGGAGGGTGGGGATGGGCAGGTAACGGTGAGGACCATTGGGATCAGGAAGTTGTTAGACCAAATAGTGGGTAAAGGATCCAAGAGCTGTCACTGGGGATTGTTGGTAAAAATTGAGTCTAGCAGGTGACGCTTTACAGCAGTAGGACCCTGAACACTTTAAGTGAGTTGGTTTGCAGCGAGGTCTTGCAGGACATCAGCCGCTTGGGTGTCTGAGGGCTCATCGAGATGTCAATTTAGACCTCCCAAAATGTTGAGATGGGTTTTTCTGATCGTCAAGTTGGCAAGGACCTCCGGTAAGGTCTGGGTGAATTGGCTTCCACGGCCAGGGTGTCTACACATTAGGACTCCAGAGAACGTGAATATGGGGGACAGGGAAATGGCACATGTCAGGGTTTTGCAATTGTGAGGGGTTCGGTTATACATGCGAGTGATAACTTTAGTATGATTATGAGTCATCCCCCATTCCTGTTTTCTCTATCTCTATGTGTGATATAATAATAGGGGGTAGGGCCTGGACAACATCTGGTCCAGACTCATCATGGAGCCTGGTTACGGTCAGGAAGATCACATTAGGTTTTTCTTCTTCCAAGAACGAGACGATTTCCAGCTTGTGGTGTGGAAGGGATCAACAATTTACTAGGAACATTTTCCAGCTGAGCTTGGAGGGGACCGGTGTTTTCAGGCGGAGGGACAGTGAGAGAAGTATAGGAGCAATACTTACTCATAAGGTTTCCCTTGGTCAGGAAGACAGAGTGGAGACATTTGTCATTGTAATCCCTTCTTAAGTTGACCAGTTGCTGTGCAGACCCACTGCCCTGCTGTTACTTTCTGTTGTTGATGTTTGAACCACTAGACCACCGACCTGCCCGGCAACTCTATGGTTCAGTGTCCCAGCCGACTCTAAGGTAAAGCGCTCAGTTAATTTAGCTTTAACCCCCATAATTCTTGGAGCAAGTAGTGTAATTTCAGTAATCAGTCTCTTTTTAACAGAAAACTCTAACCAGATTGAGTTAATGTAGCATGTATAAAGGCAAAAATACAATAATGGCCAAAATGTAAACCTTTTTAAAGGAAACTTTAAGCTGTTAAAAAAAGCTCCACATTCCTGTGCATTGGCAGAAAATTACCATTAATGAACGTAACATTAGAGGAGAACAATGAATTTGAAGAAAGCCATCTAGCACAGCAGTGAGATCTATACTACAGTAGGTCAAAATAAAACAATTCTTATGAACAGACTACAGAATTATTTTTTTTATTGACTTTAGTGATCATAGTCTCCAATAAAACCCACAAGTAGTGATTCCTAACAGGAATAGATTTCGGTTTGAAATCCAAAGGAGGCCCAGATTTTGTAAGCTAACATAAGTTATTTGGAAATATTCCAATAAACTCCATTGTAAATTAGATTTCAGTCAATAATTGTCCTAAAATACAGAAACCAATAATTGTTCCTACTGATAGGAGTGGCTACTATTGGGCAGTAAATACTCCATTTACAACTCAACAGTAGCCACTCCCAGGAGTAGGCAAAAATCGTTATTTCCGAATATTAGGACAATTTTGTGTTGGAAAGTAGAATTGTTTGAGGGTAAATAAAGTAGTGTTCCATTGGTAACAGTTGTTGCTTGGTGGCTGAGTCTGGGACTCCTTTGTATGGAGACTTATATTTTACAAGAATAAAAGTGATTTGACAGACCGCAGCATCCAGGCTTCTCTACAGTTGCAATTGTCTTGAACACTACAGAAATGGAGTTCCATGTTCCATCTGTTCCTGACCAAAGAAGGGGTTTTTCACAGCACTACTATGTCTCAGCCAAAGAGCTGAGGGGCACAGCCGTGTTGAAGTTAGCACCGCCTTCCTGCTGCCTTTGGTGGTTACGTAACCACTCCACCTAAAGGACCCTCCTGCTGGCATGAGTTGGAGGTGGTTCCCAGGATGAAATAATATGTAATCGAGTTACATTTCAGCACAATTATCGTTCAGGGGCCTCTAACAGCTTTGAACATTTATTTCCATACGTAATCTCAGTAGTGCAAACTACTGATTAGCCTCAATTGATCCACGCAAATTGTTGAAATAATCATGGATAGTGAATGTCAGTTTGAACTACATTGCAACGTGAAGGTATGACATTTTGAACTGACATGGGAAGTGAACTACTGAGCTAACTGTAATACTATGTCACAACCTTTCTACATAAATTAGCTCTATTTTAAAGTGGTTGTTATATACAACTTTTGGAATGAGCAGGAATATACACCTAAGCAAGGAAGGTTTCTGACGTACCAGGTCCTTCTCTATAGGATTGTCAACAATAGAAATTAAGGAACAAATGGGAATGGAAGGTGGGGCTAAGCATATTGTAAGGCCATTGAATGTGACATTTTTACTGCAAGAAGGAAAGTATCATTTTTGAAGCATTGTAGCAATTAGAAATGTTCTCATACATTTACCTAGGCTGGAGTAAAATCAGTTACTTCCACAACTGACAAAAATGCTACAATGTTGAAATGGTTAGACAAGCGATACAGTCCAAAATATAATGTATTTTTACAAAAAACATACATTCTTTCAAAGAGTACACATGCCAGGTGAACCTGTTGAAGACTGTGGTCACTCTTAGATGGGAGACAGCGTTTACAATGCTGGTAATACCACGTGGGTAGGTTGCAACGCGGACGTTACATAGTCCGCGTTGTTACCACGCATGGCCTTACATCACAAGTCGTTTCAACGACTTGCGCTACATAGCATGCAACACTAGGGAATGTGTTGGATTTTAAGTCCAACACATTCCCTGCTGTTGCGCTAACTGGAGTAGCAATAGTAATTTATACTATTCCTAAATCCAGCGCGCCATCTAGCGCAAGACATAGAAACGACTTGCGATGTAATGCCATGCTTGGAAACAACGCGGACGATGTAACGTCCGCGTTGTAACCTACTGCGTGGTATTTGCTCGCGGTGTAACGTCATATATTCCTCTTAGATCATTAGTAGGGACCTGCAAATACAGGACATTCACACAAGGAATGACTAAAGGAACAACCTGTTGAGAAAATTAACTTTAAAAAGGTATAAGAGCGCCTCTTATCTACAGAAGATCATACGCTTGAAGAAGTGATAGCAATAGCTCGTGGAACTCAAAATTAGCAGTATGAAAGAAATGCCTTTAACTACAAGATACAACTAAGATGTTGAATCAAGTATTAGCATGAATAAGTCAATAAAGGAAGAAACAACTGCATGTAACAATGAAGAGAAGACAAAGGACGTTATCATTGGAGTCATGGCCTTATAGGAAATTAAAAAAGTTGTTGATAGAACGTTGCATGTCACTTTGCTTGGTGTGTAGGGCAAGTGAACCAGATAAACAAGTAGTGACAACATCAAACTTGGCAAGAAAATTAAGATAAATACACGTGGGGGCAGTGTTGGTGATAAGGAGGGTTATGTTTTAACCTTGGAAATTAAAAAGGAGAATCCTACATTTTGTAATGTTGAAACTAACAGTGTGGAGGTTCTGGATGGGGCAAAGAGGCCCAGAGATGTCACTCTGGATCAAGGACATTTGAGAGTGGGCGTTAGCTGAAGAGACACATATGAAGCTCACACGTAGGGACGAAAACTTACAAACCGATTTAATGAAATGGCGGAAATTGTGTATCACTGGATTTATGATAGAGGTGGGGGGGTCTGACCGAAGTGCCTCGGATGGTGAGCAGGACGTGAATGACAAGGGAGAGCACCGAGAGAGTGGGAGTCGGGGAGAATAACTGTAATAAGTGTACGACCTATGCCTATGTGACCTGCTCTATGTTCCATTCAATGCGGAGACATATATACAATACGATTGTGGACCTCTATTGTTTTTCACTCGCCCCCAGCACTGCTATTTCAGTCCCAAAAAGGTGTAGAATGCACTGTATGCAGTACTGTTGCTATTCTGTTTAATTGAAAAATGGAAAATAAATGTTTAAAAAAAAAAAACTGTGGAGGTTTGAAGGATGGATGACTCCAGTCTCCGTATACCAAGATTGGTGAGGATGTATTTAATAAATTTGGGGATGGCACAATGAAAAAAAGCCAATATACTGATTTTTGTGTAAGATAAGATAATGCTAGAGCGGTCGACCTCGAAAGCTGGGGAACCGGGTTCGAGTCTCGGCAACGACGCTCAACATCCTGTGATTCTGGGCAAATCACTTGATCTCCCCGTGCCAAACAAAAATGAATGTGTCCTCATGTAACAAAACTGGTGCTCATGTAAAGCGCTCTGATACCTGATGTCTCGGATCTAGTTTGCGCTATATAAAACTCTAAAAAGTTCTCTTTTAAATGTCATTATTAAGGCAGTGGGTGAGTTTCTTTGGAAAATATCCTTTAAGAACAAGTGGTAATGAAGATGCTACAATGCATGTAGCATAAGATGACTCTTGTTGGGTTGGGGTGAACAAAAAGCTATGAACATAATTCTTACACTGATCACCTGATCTGATGGAGTAAAATTGGTTACAACTCGAAGGATAAGAGGACATGCATATTTATAGGTGAAGAATTCTTATAGCCGATGTCCATGATGTATGAACAAAACAAAATCCACTTTGAAAACAAAAGGTATTTTTACTAAAACATCTGTCTGAGGGATATTTTAGTAAAATGTGTTTGAAGTGGAGAATCCATATAAAACAATTATGGGCAACATGAAAACAATTCAGAGGCAGATTCTTTAATACACAATACTGCACCCACAGATATGTCTTTGCATTTGTATGGATTTACCAGTTTCAGGAATTTACAAAAGTTTACTAAAGTAAGCCTGAAAACTGTACTCTTTGCAAACGTATGTGAATTCCATTTTTGCATAAGCAAAAATACATTGCTTAAATGCCAGCTGGTCCATTCAGCTTTTCGTCACTCCAAGGTCCGTAACATGAGTACCATTGAGTTTGGTAACAAACATCTGTTATTTTGGCGTCAGGAGACCTTGGGGTCAATATGCGACTTACAAATATACATGTTATGTTATATTTTGGCTCATGCTAAAATCTGCTTAGTGTCTTCAAATTCATTTTTTCTGCACTACCTTTATTTCCACAACTTGGAAAACGTTCTACTCCTGCCCTTGTCAGGAGTAAACTTCAACCTTTTCTAGTTGGGAATTGTTTGGATAGAAGTTTGTGAATACCCTTCAATAAGCAAGTTAGTGGGTGTGCACAGGCTCACAGCGCAGTCCAACCCTGTAACTACCGCTTTCCATCTACTTTAACCCCTTCCATGCAAATGACGGAACGGTTCCGTCATGAGCATCGGTTGAGCTGTGCTCATGACGGAACCGTTCCGTCATGGCCCCGCCCGCGCTCGAACCCTTCAGCACCGCGGAGGAATCCGCGCAGCACTGAAGGGGTTAAGCTCCATTGCATAGTTTTATGGAAATGTGGGAAAATTGGAGCCTTGCTAGAATCCAATCCCTGGTATACTGTGAGCATAATCAGAGAGGTTGTTATCAGAGCCCTGAGATAACAAGAATGCAGCTTTAACTTATCACCTCACTGCATGGCACCAAAAGAGACAAGTGGGTGTTGTAGGAAGCTGGCTCTGTATATACTATACCAAATTGAGGTATAGTGTGCACAGAGACCAGTGGAACACCAAAGGTAGGCAGAGGTAAAAGTAGATAGCACCTTACTCACTATGTGTGGTAGTGTGGGCGAGCACAAGCTTTATCAGCTGGTAGTGTTAAGCATTTGTTGTACACACCCAGGCAGAAAATGATGTCACACACTCAAAGACTGAACTCCGACCAATTTGTTTGTATAACAAATATTATTTAGTTATTTTATTTCTAGAACCAAGCCAAGCCTGGTGCAGGTACGTGAAATAAATGCTTTGCAAAATCTTATGCAGTGATTTACAGTTGAATGCAGGTTGAATGCAGGTTCAAATGCAGTTGGTTGAATTACAGGCAAGTCGACAGTTAGAAATTATTTATCAGCTACTGTGCACAATACTTTTTATATTACTTTTTGAGTTACTTTTGCTAATCAGTGTGATATGCCCAGATAGCACACCAAGACATTTCTTAGACAAGAGGTAAGTAATTAAGTTTTAGCACATTTGCAGTTTTTCAATGTTTCATACAAACCAACTCCACACTTAGAAGAATTTTCAAGGAAAAGCAGTCAATGCAATCCTATGGAAGGAAATGAAGTTAACTGTTTACAGGTAAGTACTTATTTTTGGTAGTTGGTATTCTGGAGTTAGAACCAGGGTTCCCACAGGGTCGAGGATTCACTCTCAGAACACCCTCAGCGTCACTAGGGCGGCCGGGTGCAGAGTGCTGAGGCCCAATGTTATCCAATGGGGGATAGGGGGCCTCCGGTCGGTGGCTGCTCACAAGTAGGCCACAAGGTTGTGGGAGCCAAGCTCCTGGTGCAAAGGGGGATCGGAGTTAGCAAACAAGGTGCACCCGCAGCGGCGCAGGGGTGGCTGGGTGCTGTTTTGGCGTTGGGTGCCATGTTTTCATTAGGAGTTGCCGGTTTTGGATTTTGGCTGCAGGCTTGCTCCAGGAAGACTTCCGGGAGGAACGAAGAGATGGGCAGGTAAGTTGGAGGGCTCTGGGACGTAGGTGCACCTCGGGTTCTCTTCTCCAGGGCACAGGGCGGCTGGATGCAGTGGTGTCTTTTGAGGTCGGATTTCACCTTACTGGGCCACTCGCGGTTGGGGGTCTCCGTGTAGAGGCTGCAAACGACATCGGAGAGTCTTGGAGAGGTCAATCCATGGTGGACTCGGACTCTGGAGCACTGGGGAACCTCGCTGGGTCCGGTGGGCCACCCGGATTCGGGCCGTAGGCGTTGGTGCAGTGGTGGTTCCAGACGTCGGGTTTCTTTGTCCTCAGCAGGCTCAGAGTCTGTCTTGGGAGTTCCTTTTGAATAGAGCTGCTGTTCACAGGAGAGCCGATCTTGGCTGAAGGTAGTCAGTCTTCTCAATGATTATGGAGGTCGCTGGCTGCAGGACAAGGCGACTGTTGGCGCAGAATCTCTGGAAAGTGCAGACAGGCAGGTAGGGCTGGGGCCAAGTCAGTTCTTCTCTGCAATCTCCTCTGCTGGGAGTCTTCTTTCGTCCTTCTTCATAGGTCACGGGAATCTGTCTTCTTGGTTCAGGTCTGCCCCCTAAATATTGTATTTAGGGGGCGTTTTAGGGGTCTTGAGGTCAGTAGGCAAATGGCTACTGTCCTTAGGGTGACTACACCCTTGGTGTGCTCACCCTACATGGGGGAGTGGGCACAATCCCTATTCCTGATTGGAGAGTGCCTGCTATCTGCAAGATGGCAGGCACTGGAGAGTGGGTCTTGCCTCCCCCACCAGAGGGGTGGGGTTGGCAGAGGTGGGCACACCTATGGGCTGTGCTAATTTTTCCTGGCTGTCTCCCTGCTGAAAAGGAGGGAAGACAGGAAGGGGGCCTACACCTGATAGCATGAGAGGCAGGGGTCGCGTTACAAAGGAGGCAAGGCCTTTGAAGCTACTTCCGCCCAGGAAAGGCTTTGTTTCTGGGCTCAGGGAGCGATGGCTCCCACCCCAGTGGTCCAGAAACATGTCTTGTGGTGGCAGGCTGGTGTTTACCAGTCAGGGAACCCACCAGAGTCTGGTCGTTTTTCGGGGGACATCTTTAAGATGCCCTCTGAGTGCATTTCTCATTAAATCCCACACATGCATCAGTGTGAGTTTAATGTCCTGAGATGTTTGATACCAAACTTCACAGTTTACAGTAAAGTCATTGTGGGGCTGTGGAGTTCGTAATGACAAACTACCAGTACCATATACTCTTAATGACATTACTGCAATTACAATGTCTAAGAATTGGCTTAGACACTGTAGGGGTACCAGGCTCATGAACCTGTAACCTCACCACTGGTATAGTGCACCCAGATAGAGGGGTGGCTGACCTATGCCAGGGCAGTGGGTTGTAGGCGTGGCACACAGGGATGTGTGCCATGTCGACTCTTCACTTTGTTCTGCACCAAACCACGCAGCCTGCAATGGCAGTGTGTGTGTGTGTGTAAAGGTACAGGGCCTCTAAGGGTGGCACAATAAGTGCTGCATCCCTTAGAGGCCTTCCCTGGCCACAGTGCATCAGTAGTCTGGCAAAACAGGGGGGGAGGTTGTTACTGCAACAGAAACCCAGATTCCTACAGGTGTTTTTTAATGGGACAAATAGATTTCTAATCCATAGTGTCCCTTGAGCAAGTACATATTTTCTTTTATTCCCTGAAACGTATTATAATTTATAATGGATTTCTTGTAATCAACACTGTCAATTAACTATGTGGTTGGAGGCTCAACATTCTCCATCCATATTAAATAATTCTATTTACGCCTTATGATTGTGCGGTGAATAATTTCTAATCCCCACAAACACATCCTAAAATAGCATACCTGCTGAATTACGTGGAGGGCAAGCCAGCTATTCTTTTATCGAAAGGGAGGCACTTTCAAGTTTTTTAATATAAAACCTGGGATTTCATTTTATTTGCAAGGTGACTTATTGACACAAAACATGTAATGTTGCTGACAGGCATTGTGTTTTGTAAACGTAGAAAATCTATGTGACAACTAGTGCTTATGGTTAATGATACTAACAGATCCAAACCGGTGTTAAAAATTTATAATGGACCGGCGTGGCCTGGTGTCAACGAAGATGGCCGCCTGAGGTGAAAGCTCCGTCGGGGCCGAGCCCTTAAAACCCGTCAAATCTGTTAATCATCCGGTAGGAGTGACCCAGGCATTACCGCAACAAACGGGACCCGTCAGAGGACCAGATCACCGAAAAACCAGCTGCCGAGAGACGCTTTCTACCCGCTCCTCACCAAACAGACGCTGCTGCCGGGAAGGGCCGTACGCGGGCTGAAGGTAAAACCCCCGGCCGCCTCGCCGGCCAATCTGCAGAGAGGTCTACCCTGCCGTGGCCTCACCGGCGCTGCCACCCGGTCTTTCTTCCCCCCCCCGATTCACCAGGCAATACCTGGAGACCGGTTCCCTGCTACATCGCCGACTGGAAGTGATCGCGCCGAGTACGCTAGGAGGCAAACATCAGAGAGGCCCCTCGAAGCCACCCTCCGAGTTGCGGGAGGAGTGCCTGAGGAGCTAACTGCGGCCTACAGCTTACCGTGCGGCCGGGGCTGCATGCCCGAAATCGGTGGACGGAGTGGTAACAGCGAACCTCCGCCCACGCTCATCCGCCCAAGGCCATAACTTACAGTCTCCATAGTCGGGCGGGACGTACAGCACCACACGCACGGAGACTCTCTGGATTATCGCTAAGTAGGAGCGAAAGACTCCGTTTCCTTTCTGGTGTGGGAACAGTTGGTCCATACCCGAGTGCTGGGTGGAAATAGGGCACATGCTGGGAGATATGAACATTGTGGGAACCGCAAACGGACACGTGTGGAGGTGGCAGCAAGCGGGGGCGAGAAGTCAATCTCTCCGAGGTGAGCCGGAACTGCCAGCTTGTAACAATGCACACCGGCATCGACTATAATCCTACTGAGATCTACACGCATCACCTGTATTGGAACTGGCCAAGACCTATGGACACATTTGGGAGATCTGCCCGTTGTGCCGGAGGGGCGGACCCGAGGAGCGGCCGGTGGGCGGCGGTGCCCACTTCTAACCGGGAGTACAGGGGCACCATCTCTCAAGATCTGCTGGGATCGCTCTACCCCCCCCCCCCATCATGTTCATGCAAGCATCGACACTGTTTTAAGTTAAGCGGCGGACTCGTAGGAGCAGACCCACCGCAACTATCACCCGCTCCCCAAACTGGACGGATTGAGACACGTATAGGGAAGAAACCGCTACGTAGCCGAAACAAATAGCCTACACGAAGGTAGAGACTCAAGAGTAGCGCAACAGTGCAAACAAACAAGCTTGATAAGTATGCGGTCCCAAAACAAGCCCACATAGAAGAGTGAGCCCAGGGTGGGCAAACTGGAGACGCCGAGCCCTCCCTCGCGTCCTTAATGGCGGCCATCCAGGTGCTAGGAGCCACACTAGAAACGAAAATCGACAAAGTCTCAATCGAAATGAACTTGCTTAGAGCCGATATGAATAAAACCTCAGACAGAGTCAAGGTCAATGAAGAAAATGACCTAGAACTCCAAACTTCCACGAAAAAGCTCGAGGACAGGGTGCAGCAACTAGTTCACCAACACCGCCAGATGGCTCTCAAGCTCGAAGATCAGGAAGGGAGGGCCTGCCGAAATAACTTACGAGTGGTCGGGGTCCCGGAGGGCTCAGAGGGGCCGAGTATGGACCTCTTCCTGGAAGACTTGATCCTCAATCATCTTAAACCGAAACAGCTCTCCTCCCTATTCACAATTGAGTGGGTGCACCGGGCACCTATTCCCAGGCCCAAACCGGGGGCGCCCCCCTAGAACTATTATCGCAAAAATTCTCAACTGCAGGGACCGTGACGCAATCTTACAGGCAGCCCGAACACAAGGAGTCCTCCACTACGAAAATGCGACAGTTCGATTTTTCCCTGACTTCACGCTTAAGGTCCAACAGGAACGACGCTCCTTTGACGGAGTTTAGAAAGCGCTCAGAGGGGGGGGCGGAGCTTGCTGGCGACTATGGCGGACGTGTGAGCGCTGAGCTCTCCACCATTGCCCTCACAAAATCCTTACATTGATCCTACACGGCAGAGCTAAATAGCGGATAGGAAGGGGGAATCCCTTCTTGACCTGGCGGGGCTGTGTGCGGACCTCTTCAGCCGGCAGCGGCGCCCGACGGAGCACATACGGCGAGCAGTAACATCCTCGGCGGACCAGGCCAACATCCCCGAACTGCCCTTAGGCGCTCCCCGGCGTGCGTGGCACAGCGTGCAGCAGGGTCATCTGTGGCCAGCCCGGTCGAACGTACTCAGCTACATACCTGGAGTGAGACGGTAGGGCCACGACGCTGACGTCTCCGGAGGGGAGTGCAAGCACGAGCGGCTCCATAAGGGGTAGGGAGCGATCACAGCGAGACGACCCTCTTACTCGGTGGGGCCGTTCCACGGGACTGCCAGTATCAGCGGATTGGACCGGGTAGAGCTGCCACACCGCTCTGGACAACCCGGGGAACCCTGGCTAGTGGCAAGCTTCTCATGCGGGGAGGTCCCACACGGTGAACACCTCTGAATTGGGACATTAAACGGAACACTGGCTTGTATGGTGGAGTGTGCACTGGGTGCTTGCGGTGGAGGCGAGGCTCTTGGCGCCTCCGTGGAGCTACGCTTGGCGCACCCCTTCTCTAATAGCCCGCAATAAGATCCCCAGAGGCCAGAGGAGTCGGCGCTGTGTGCAGGCCTGCAGGGGGCTGCGGTGGGGCGACTCTGGAGCTACGCGACGACGAGGCCTGCGGGCTTCCTCGGTGTTGACAGCCCCTCCCCAGCCACTCGGGGTCGCCATTTTGGAATACAGGGCCTGCGTGAGGAGTCACCATTCGGAACAAGTTTCTATCTGACCTGGACTTTGGGTGTGCGCTGGGTTTGGTGCAGTTTCGCACGCTGACTTCTTTCTGAAGGTGGCCAGTCTCGGCTCCGAGGCTGCATGGAATACAGTCCAGTATGCTAAGAAGACAGAGCCGGTAGCTGGGCCATAGACTGCTGTGAGAACACAGAGGTACGGATTGCTCGGCTCTGGCAGCGGATTTATCGAGTGTCTTGCAGGTGGGCCTCGAGGTGGTTGTCTGTGCTTGGGTGCAGCACTGGCTTCCGTCTTGCGTAAGCAGGCCCAAATCTTGGCGATTGCCGATTGACTTACCAAGGGAGCCTTCTCTGTGGCGGAGGACTGCCGATAGCGTGGAGAGCGTGGATTGGGCCGCTTGACCCGTGGGAACTGCGCACTGCCCAGGCCTGTGGTGGTTTTGAGGACTGCCAGCGGCAGAGACCTGATCGGGTGCTAGCAGACGGACTCCGACCGTGTGCTGTGAGGAGAGTCGGGGGCCGGTGTGCGACCCTGCGCTGAGGGTCTTGGAACCTCGCAGACCCAGCTACTGCAGTAGGCCCAGCTGTTAAACCACGGAGAGGTACAGTGGCGCGGCCCTTAAGCTGCTCCGTTGGGGCCGAGAACCACAAGGTCCTGCGGATTGGAGCTTGAATCCGCCTCGGCGCGGCTGGACTAGTGGAATTGCAGACCCATAGAATCACCATGGGTAAAGGCGACAAGACCCAGCCTAAAATATCTTTCGATCCACGTAAAGCGAAGGGATCTAATGTCATAGTGCCGGAAGCGTCTCCCTGTGGTACTGCCTCAGAGAGCTCTATGTGTGCGGACATTAGAGAAATGTTAGCGACAATGGAAAAGGGTCTGCAGGGCAGTCTGACAGCGATCGGTACCAAGCTCGACGCACTCTAATACCGCATGGATCGCATGTCGGAGCGGGTGGACAAGAATGCAGAGCGACTGGACATGACTGAGAAGAGAATCACGCAAGCGGAGGAAGCGCAGACGGAGTGGGATACAGATCGCAAACAATTCACCTGATTGCTTCAGGTCATCCAGGATAAGTCGGAGGACCTGGAAGCCCGCTCGAGGCGATCGAACATTCGCATAACGGGTGTGGCTGAGTCAACACAAACCGGAAGGATGGAGCTCTTTGTGGAAAAACTATTGCATGCCCTGCTGGGGGAGAAAGTGTTCTCTCTCATGTTCGTCGTCGAAAGAGCTCATCGTTCGCTGGGGCCCCGCCCAAAGCCAGGTGCACCAGCGAGACCAATAATAGCAAAGCTGCTGAATTACAGGGACAGAGATACGGCCCTGCGGGTGGCTAGAGAAAAAGGGAGGTTGCAATTTGAAGGAATGGACATCTCCATTTACCCTGACTTCCCGGCGAAAGTCAAAGAAGAACGGAGGCATTTCGCACCGTACAAAAAACAACTTTGCGACCTAGGTCTGGATTACGCGATGCTATACCCGGCGAAACTCCGGATCAACAGGCAAGGCCATTGTCATTTCTTCACTGACCCGAGGGAACTACAGAGATCTTTGAAGGAATGGTCTAAGGAACAGCAGAGCAGTCCACGGGGCCAAAATGACACTCTTGCGAATGCATCACGTTTGGAGGAGCAGGATTAGTTTGCTGTTGGTGGCTTGTCTCTGCAAACGGCCACACCGTCTGTCTGGATTGCTTGTTGGGTGGGGGGTGTTCGCAGTCCTGGCAGTGACCGGAGCGCCTGGAGCTGAATGGACAACAGCGGATGGTGTGGTCCCACATGAGGACTACGCAGTTGCTACTTGGTGAGACCTTTCTGATATATTGAGTATGAATAGAAACTGTGGTCCTAGTCTCATGGGTCACGGGGGGGGGGTAGTGTATTTGCTCTTGCTGGCTGCTGACCTGATTGCTTCTTGCCTTCTGGAGCTGGGGGACCCTCCCCGGGTTTGTTCCGTCCATTTGCTTTGTTGGCCTGCGACTGGGACTACTTGACGATGGGCAGGTTCGTTGCACAGGCCCCTTAGGACTATCAGGAATGCATCTCTAGGCGTAAGGCTTGGATCCCAATACGTATAGTGGGGATGCCCCTGGACCTAATGGTGGAGGAAGGAGAGCGGCTCGTGCCGTATGACTATATGGGGGCAATGGTGCGGGGACACGTCAATACTGTGAGCTGTTGACAGGTTGTGATTTACTTTGCCCGGTAACCTCTGCCCTAGCGCTGTTGGCTCGCATGGTCCCTACGGGGGCTGGTTTGGGGAATGTTCAAGGTGTTTGTTGTAGTGGGGGGTGGGGGAATGGGTCGGGGTCCTGTCTGGCCAGGTTGGGGGTGGTCGGCTGTGGGTGGGGGGGAAGTGACAATAGGGGGATGTTTTGGGTTGGGGGACGGGGGGACGCACGGTACGCTGAGAGGCATGTCTTCTGACCTATCTCTGTATGTTCGGACTAAGTTGCCCGGTGACTGCCAGTGGGTGGCACTTTCCATAGGGAACATCTTTGCTGATTCTATGGCACGTTATGGCAGGGATGTCAGACTCTAGAGTTACGAATGGTGACAGTGGCACTACGGCTCTGAGAGCGCGGACGTGGAATGTCAGGGGGTTGAATGATTTTCGCAAACTGCGAAAAGTGCTGAATTATTTCCACAGGCACCACATCGATCTGGCACTTATACAAGAAACACACCTCCCCCTTACGAGTAAAATGCTTTCTGCGAAGGGCCTAGCGGGTAATAGTGTAGCGGCAGGCTTTACTACGCACTCCAGAGGGGTGGTCACATGGGTAAACCCACGATCAAAACTGAAATTAACAGTGTTGGAAGCTGACTCGGAAGGGCGCTATTTAATTGCTAGATGTTTCGGGAAAGGTCACGAGCTAGTGGTAGTTAATGTTTATGGCCCCAATTACGATAATCCTGAGTTCTACGCCGCACTAGCCGCACATTGTAGGCAGTACGTACACGCTAGAATGGTGTGGGGAGGTGACTTTAATTTCACATTTAACCCGAACATAGACCGCTCTTCGGGGCCGATGCGTCGCCCGGCGGCTGCTGCCTTACACATGCAAGCGGAACTGACTAGACTTGACCTGGTGGATGTCTGGAGACACGGACATCCTGGGAAACGGGGCTATACACACTACTCTGCATTCCATGACGTGCACACCAGAATCGACTACTGGCTAACATCACAGTCGTTGCTTACGGTGATTAAGGGGTGCGTGGTCTCACCACGTACACTGTCGGACCACTCCCCTCTTCTTCTGATACTGGATACTCCGGTCAAAAGAATCCCGCCGTTCACATGGCGGCTGCCACCCTACTCACTGTTAGATGAGGTGTTTAGGGGCGAATTGGCGGAGGACATAGATACCTTCTTTGATAATAACTTGGGTTCTGTTCAGAGTTTCCAAACGGTGTGGGACTCGTTCAAAGCATATATTCGTGGTATGGCTATGGCCAAGCACTCTAGTGTTCTTAAGTCCATACGACAAAGGCTGAAGGCTCTGGAGACGCAACTGGCGCAGTTAGAAGAGCAACATCGGATGTTCGCGGATTCCGATATTGTAGCTAGGATCCAAGCGTTGGTTTCTGAATACAATAGTGAAGCGGATAGGGAAGTGCAGCATATGGGCAAGTATGCTACGGCCCGCACATATGGGGAGGGTGAACGCCCGGGCTCCTTACTAGCGAGGATACTTCGTAATAACAGAAGGCCTCTGGTCATTGACGAACTTGTCACCTCCGCAGGGGCAGTGATTACTGGAGAGAGAGAGATTATTGACAAATTCAGGGATTACTATGCTGGGCTTTATAAATCTAAGTCCTCTCAGATGGAAGAGGAAATAGAGGACTACCTCAGTTATATTAAAATGCCCTTTTTGTCCAACTCTGAGGGAATTTCTGATGCTGCCCATACAAAAGGATGAAATTCTGGAGGCACTGGAGGGAATGAGATCAGGCAGTGCCCCTGGGGCTGATGGGCTGACGGTGGCCTTTTACAAGGCCTTCAAGGATAAGCTCCTCCCGCATCCGATGACTCTTTTTGATGATATATGCCAGGAAGGTAGCATGCCAGGTACTATGAGAGAGGCTCTGCTCATCACCATCTTAAAACCCGGGAGACCCCCTAACTTGTGCGGATGCTACAGACCGCTCTCCTTGATTAATGTGGACGCCAAGTTGTACGCCAAGGTCCTAGCTACACGCTTGGCGCTGCTGGTGCCGGAGCTCGTGGCTCCGGAGCAGGCGGGATTTATCCCGGCCAGAAATCTCACATATAATATCCGAACAGTACTGGGAACCATACAGCATATGCGCCCAGAGCGCAAAGCCTTAGCTCTTTTCCTGGACATGGAGAAGGCGTTCGACTCTGTGGAGTGGCCCTTTATGGTGAGGGTATTGAGGAAATTCGGACTGGGAGAGCCTTTTTTGCAGATGCTTGGAGCATTGTATTACCGACCCACTGCCAGGCTGAGAATAGGAGACCAGGTTACGGAGGCCTTCGAAGTTGGCAGGGGAACCAGGCAAGGCTGTCCCCTTTCCCCCCTCCTATATGCTCTAGTAGCGGAACCCTTGGCGTGCGCGATAAGAGAATACCATAGATTCGAGGGTATTAACTTTCCCACCTACAAGATCGGTATTTCAACATACGCAGATGATACGCTGCTATACGTCCGGGACCCGGAGGAGAATCTCTCTTCTATATTGAGGGAGGTGGTCAAATTCGGGGCCCTGTCTGGCCTTAAGGTGAACTGGAACAAGTCGTTAGCGTTCCCGCTGACGCCGGTTACTTTGCCGTTTCATATGGAAAATCCACTGCAGTGGACGACTGACTCAATCCGATACTTGGGGATTCGGCTCCACAAGGATCCGGAGGTTCTACTCAGGGAAAACTACGGAGTGGCATACGCCAACCTAGTTGAGGACGTAGAGGTGTGGAGTCAGCTTCCCCTGTCTTTGCTGGGCAGAATAGCCATCATGAAAATGGTGGTTTTGCCAAGATTCTTGTTCCTGTTCAATAACATCCCTATAGTACTGTCCAAGGCCATTTTCACGCAGTTGACCCAACCCCTTATTAAGCTGGCCTGGGGAGGTAAACAGCCTAGAGTTCAGTGGAAGGTGTTAACGCTGCCGTATGAGATGGGGGGACTGGGAGCCCCGGACCTGGAAAGATATTAATGGGTAGCGCAGGCGGCTCACCTGCACACGTGGATACATGCCAACTCTGATGTCCCACATGTGATTTTAGAGCGATTGTTTGCTGACCCGCTCCCCTTGCCGGCAACTGTCTTCCAGACGGTTGATCGCAGCGTAGGAAGATTGGACTCTCTAAAAGCCACGAATCATGCTTGGCATGCGTTGATGAGAGCGCAGGACTGTGCACTACTGTATTCCCCGCTGATGCAGGTGGAGTGGGCGGTTTGTCTCCCCCCACTGCGAGAGAAAGGAGTGCTACAGGCGTTAGGCGCTCTGGGCATCGCTAGGGTGGGGGATCTGTTTCTGGATGGGGTAGTCAAGACATGGGATCAGATCGGCTCGGCACGACCTGAGTCCACGCTTCTACAACGCTTTCAATTTCATAGGGTCCGTAGTGCACTGTCAGACCTGTTGGGGCCGGGCATGGCAGAACCCCCGGAACTTACCTATGTCATTAAAACGGTGGCGCCGTCCAAACTGGTTACGACTCTTAAAAAAATTGGGGACCAGCACAAGGCGCACCAGTACTCCACAGCGAGGCAAGACTGGCAGAGCGACCTTCAAATGGATATCACTGATGAGATGTGGAAATACTCTTGCGCTAGCACCAAGAAGGTGTCGCTAAATGGTCGACACAGATTGGTGCACTTTAAGTACTTGCAGCGAGTCTATTATACCCCGGAGAGATTGCATAGGTACGGGCTCCGCCAAACAGCGGAGTGTGAGCGCTGTCACTTCCTAGTGGCGGACTTCATGCATATGGCCTGGTACTGCCCGGGAATAGCTAAGTTTTGGACGGAGGTGTTCCAGGAACTGAGCCAGATTTTGGAAACAGAGATACAGCCCAACCCATCGCTGGCGTTACTGGGGTATTCCAGGCCGCTCCCACTAGCACTGCGACGTCTGACTGATATAGCGCTGTTAATAGCTAGACAAGTTGTGGCGACATGTTGGATGAGAGGGCCACTTCCCACTAAGAAACGATGGGCCAGGGATATGCTGTATTGCAGCACACAGGCGGAGACATATAGCGAATTGCTACCTCCGAAAAGTCGCCCCAAGAACTTCTGGGGGTTGTACAGAATGTATTTGACTGCCGGGGTCACCGAGACGGCTGGCCAGGGGGAGGCACAGAGTGAGGAACTCAATACGCACAATTTGGCAGAGGGGGGCACGGGACAAGATCAGGACTCTAGGGGCGCACGATTGTGAGGGATTCTGGAGCGTCAGTTGGGACGGATGCCCGCATGTAGAGAGTGTGGACAGGTACATTTCAGATCTGACTGTCACGCTCTAATAGGGGTCACTCGGAGGGTGAATGAGTAACGCAAGGTTGTATATAGACTGAATGCGGGGGGGTGCTATCACTGGTTGCTGCTAGAAAGAAGGACTGAGGACACGTGTACATGTAGATGGGCGGAAGGATGAGACAGCTAGCGTGTGGTGGGTGGGGTGGGTGGTTGGGGTTAGTGATACGATTGGAACCTACAGGGACTAAGCCAGGTTTGCAGTCGCAGGTGGATAATTTTATACTTCTAAATCATAAGCGTATGGCTGTAACATAGACTGGGGACTAGTGCAACCTCCAACCGAAGTTGCGACCATGACCAGGCTATTGTATATGATGTTTTATTGAGACACCGCCGGTCCTCCGGGATGTCGGCTAAATGGCCGTGTAAGAGATAACTTAACTGCCCGACTGGACGGCAGAGTCCTCCCACTGCTACCTGGATAGTAGGCTGTCTGCCCTGTACAATTCCTATAAGTAAATAAAGGTTTTTGAAAAGTTAAAAAAAAAAAAAAAAAAAAAAAAAAAAGAAAGCGCTCCGAGACAGAGGGCTCAAATATATGATATTTTTCCCTGCAAAACTTAAAATCATAGTGGACGGAAAATCGCTGTTCTTCACGACCCCGCTGGAGGTACAAGACTGGTTGGACCGAGCGGCCATACGGGGATAATCGGCGAACCAGGGTGATAACTGGAGAGACACTCCCACTCATTCACCAGGCTCGGTGGATGACAGATCGGACTTCGACAGGCGGAGTCAACGTTCCTGGAGATCGAGGTCCAGTAGCCCGGGAAAGCTAGCAGCCCAAAGAGACTGAATGACTCAAAATTGTGGTGTGGGACCTATGGATCTGCAACAACAAACTGTAATGTATGAATACTTTTCTATGAGATGGTGGGTGGGGGATACTTCATGAAGCACTGGTCCGGATGACTTTTGGGGTCCTCAACCTTGCATCTTCTTCTACGGGTGGGGGCAAGCCTCTGGCGGCCGGAGCCGATACTAGCCCATATTCCCCCGTAACTGTTGACTTGTTCCCAGGGCGATAGGCACTCTGCTAGTTGGGGATGTGGGTAGTTTTAAACCTACGTGGCAGGGTAGCAGGGATGGGGGGACGGCATCGGGGGGGGTTCTATTTTTAGTCTTATTATGAGTCTCTCTCATCAAAGTTGGGAGGGGGAACTGGGGGGTGATCATTGGTCGTGCAGGAAATGATATTTCAGGATGTGGTTGTGCTCCGTGACTCACAGGTCTTTTCTCTGTAAAGGTGATTATGCAGTGGGGAACGTCAACAGGCTGGGGGATAAGGTGAAAAGAAGCATAGTACTCCAGCACCTAAAGCGTCATTCCCCGGATGTCGCATTACTTCAAGAGACGCACCTAATTGGTAATAACTGTAAAGCTCTAAATAGATGGGGGTACAATATGGTAGCACACGCTGGCTTCAACTCCGGGTCCCGAGGGGTAGGAATTCTACTTAAACGTACCTTCCCACTCAGCATCAAACACACATGGACAGACCCACTGGGGCGCTATGCGGCGGTCTCAGGACGCTGGGAAGGACAAACCCTTACACTGCTAGCACCACGGGTCTCCAAACACAATCATACAAGGAATTGGGGACACTCATACTCTCACTTCCTGAGGGGCAACTCATATTAGGTGGGGACTTCAACGCGGTTGTATCCGGCACGCTCGACCGTCACACACCCCAAGACATTAGCACTGGGCAAAATTGTCTCTCCAATTTCGTTGAGGCCTTTGGCCTCACAGATCTTTGGAGAATGCCCCATCCTGACCTCCAACAATACACTTTCTTCTCGGGGTCTCACCGCACATTTTCTAGAATAGACTATATCCTCATGCCTATACAACAGAATACGATCACGCAAGAAATCAAGCACTTAGCACGGGGCATTTCTGATCATTCCACTCTATGGGTTCACTTAACCATTGAAGAAAAAAGGGTAGGATGTGTAGCACCCATCAACCCTTGGTATCTCCGCAACCCGGGATTAAAAGCTGCGCTTATTTGAATAGTCGACCAATATTTCCAAGGAAACGATGGCACAGTTGACTCCCCTATCACTCTATGGGAGGCGTTTAAAACAGTAATCAGGGGGCACACCCTCTCAGCCATAGCTGGGCTGCGCAAGGAGAACAATAAACAGATGGCTACTATCGAACACGACCTCCTTTGCTTCGAGGAGGCAGCACACGACGGTGAAGACCAAGCTGCTCTTCACAGGCTAAAACTTAAGGAAGCTGAGTATAAAGCCCTCGCAACTGACGCAGCCAAAACCCTAGCGAGGGACAGGGATGGACGCCTCTACGACCAGGGAGACAAAGCGGGCAAACTAATTGCCTGGATGGACAAAAAAGAAAGGGTGGGGAGGTTAGTGCCGGAGCTTAAAAGTAGTTCAGGTATTGTATTAACTGAACCCCACGATATAGTACATGAATTCGCCACCCACTTCGCACAAGTATATCGGAATGGTTCGGAACTACCGGAGGAGGACTCCTCTGAACTGCTCGCGGACATCCCATTGCCCCTCCTCACTGACTCCGAAAGAGATGCATTGGAAAGTGCACTAACCAACGGCGAGCCAGCCACGGCGATCAGAGATCTACGGCCAGGAAAAGCCCTGGGTCCCAACGGTCTGCCCATCAAACTATACAAACTTAGGCCAGATAAGCTAGCCCCCCATCTGAAAACCATGTTTGAAGATAGTAAAAAACTGGGTATTCTCCCACGGGACCAACGTATCGCCACACTGATGGCCATATCCAAAGCAAGGAAACCGAAAGACGAATGTACCTCGTATAGACCCATTTCTCTACTAAATGCGGAGCCCAAAATACTTGCTAAGTTTTTGGCAAACAGGCTAAGGCAAGTAATAGGCAAACTAGTCCACCCTGATCAATCGAGCTTTATGCCACATCGAAATACTGCGCTTAATTTACAGAGGCTTCATGGAGTGTTGGGGCGCCATGCCACCATCTGAGAAGACGCCATCGTGGTATCGCTAGACGCAACAATGGCGTTTGATACACTCGAATGGACATATCTATTGGCAGTCCTTAAAAAGTTTGGTTTCGGACCCAATTTCATTGGATGGGTACAGCTCCTTTACACCGAACCATTGGCACAAGTGGTGGTAAACAATAAAATCTCAAACGTATTCGCTCTCGGGAGGGGGACGCAGCAAGGGTGTCCCCTCTCGACCCTACTTTTTGCACTCTCTCTCCAACCACTTGCCGCCTGGATACGAAGGGATCCTTCCATCAGGGGACTTAGATGGGCTGAAGACTGGGAGGATCGAATCTCACTGTATGCAGACTACATCCTCCTATACCTCGCCTCCCCTCGGAAGTCACTGAGGGTGGTCCTAGACATCTTCACAAGCTTCGGACGCAACTCCGGTTATAGAATTAACTGGAGCAAATCGTTGCTATACGTCTTGCACGGTGACCCCCCTACAGCACCAAACGACTGCCCGATTCAAACAGTGACAGTCGGGTTCCGCTACTTTGGAATTTTCATTACAACAAATGCCCAGATCCGTTATGAACGGAATCTTCTCCCACCTTTACAGAAGTTCAAGCGAGACACGGCTACCTGGAAGTCACTGGCACTTTCTCTATTGGGACGAGCAACCCTCTTTAAAATGATAAGAAACACGGTTCCTGTGGAATGATAAACTTCATTGATAAGTGAAAAGACGCACAATTGCGATAAACTTGAGGGTTAGAGTGATATATCCTCTTAATCGCGATTGTGCGTCTTTTCACTTATCAATGAAGTTTATCATTCCACAGGAACCGTGTTTCTTGTTATAAAACAGTCACCCTGGTTCCTTAGTGAGTAGGGTCCCCTTGTTCTTCCCTCCCGACTCTTTAAAATGATGGCATTGCCTCGCTTCCTTTACGCCCTTCAGAATTTCCCAGACCAAGTTCCATCGGGGTTCTTTAAAGACATTGAATCGACTCAAAGAGGCCTTTTGTGGGACGGTAAACCGCGTATATCACTTCATAAAATGACGCTCGGGTGGTATTATGGAGGTATAGCACTCCCCGACATTTAAAAATATTATTGGGCAGCGCACCTCTCAGCGATTAACCAATGCACTTATCGCAGTGGGGATGACCCGGGTTATAGGATGGACAAATGGGTACTCCTGGGCGGTAGTTACACAAGGGCGCTCTACTCCAAACCCAACAAATATTCCCTGACAGGACCCACACAGCATTCAGTTCAGCTCTGGCACACTGTACACCTCAGGCTAGGATGGACCAACAAGATCACACTTGCCACTCCCTTATAGGACTCCGAATGCCTGGGCACACTGGGTCGGTCTATGGGCTTTGACAAATGGGACCCGATCGGTCTCTCCCACGTTGGGGAGCTCTGGGGACACAACGGCATGGTCTCATTTGCTACACTGCAACAGACACACGAGTTACCCGCATCGGAATATTTTAGATACATACAGGTCAGACACTCCCTCCAAGCCAACATCTCGGCTGGGTCCCCTATACCGGAGTCTTCTCCTCTAGAAGACAGATTGCTCGACGGCTACTTGTCCGAAAAAGCTATCTCCCTTATATACATAAAGCTGATACATAACACGCCAGATCCTCTAATACCATTAAGGGAGAAACGGGGATGGGAAGGCCTGGAACTGGAGGACGACGAACGGCAGGAAGCATTCTCCTCACCGAAGGAGGTCGCCATTTCAGCAAAACTGAGACTGATCCAATTAAAATTTTTACATAGGGTGTATCTCTCGGGTCCCAGACTGGTACTGATGGGCCGGAGTGAAGAGGGGCTGTGTAAAAGGCATTGCGGCCTAGTGGGGTCCTTTTTCCACATTATTTGGGAATGTCCGCAGATCCAAAGTTATTGGAAGAAAGTACTTGACTGTATGAGTGAAGTATGAGGGGTGGAGATTTGGCTAGAAGCCAAAAGATGTCTCCTGAATGTTTGGGAGCCCACAGACCTCAACACCAAGGGTACACTCTGGGCAACCCTTGGCCAGATGGTAGCTAAACGAAACATCGCCTGCCTGTGGGGAGCGGCAACACCACCGACACTGAGCGCCTGGAAAAATGATATGGATTGGTGTATGGTGCGGGAAAAAACGGTATATGTAGCACGTGGCTGTCCCCGGAAATGGATAGCGATCTGGACTAAATGGAATGTATATCGTGGTAACATATGTGAACCCCCATATGCCCCCCCCCCCCCCCCCCCGACGAACCATTGACACCCTGAACTGTGTGGCCAACCATCATCCTGCTGTACTACCCCACTGAAATAATGTACGGAACAACTGCTTGATTTATGAGTCTGAGATACAACTGTTATTACTGCTTACTGTATGAAGTGATCACCCTACTAGAATTGTTAATAAAAAAGATTTATTAAAAAAAAATTGTTTTTTAAATGTATAATGATTACAGGAATATTTGCAGGTTAATAAAAGAAGCAAGGCTAGAGAACCTTCATTAGGCAACATGCAGGGAAATAGAATGGTATTAAGCAAAGATAAAACTTTGGCCTAAGGACTGTAGTTTGCCACGCTGCATTTCCTATTCAATTTGGCATTCGTTCAAGTAAACAGTTACAATTCTAACAAATACAAAAACTCTTTGTACGTAGCCTAACAATATTAGGGAGTAAAACAGTTATGTACAATACCATACCACAGCATTCCTTTGCATCTGGGCAGTCGCCATGTTAAAGCGGTGTTTCTTTGTCCTGCTTCACAAAAACAAACACAACTAAATCAATATTGAACAACTTAATCTTCATATCAAATAGCAAAATGTCTTTAACAAAAAAGTGCATGTTTCCTTTCGACAGTATGAAAGAACACATTAACTTATTGGGGTCACACATCAGACTACACTTAAACAAGATACAGAGGGCCAAGTTCTTGAAGTAAAGGTAGGGAAAAGTAATCGACTTATGTAAGTTTTCGTCTGAATTTGTGGGGCATTTTCACTTTATTGGATTCATAACAAATCTCTGGAGTAGTCGTGCAAATCTTAAATGCTTGTAGAGTTCCAGGAGTATTCCAACTTTGCACAATGTGCTCATGTTGAAATGCCACAAGGTGGAAAAATCTACATAAATAAGCAGGAATGATCAGTAGCATATAGTTCATTATTTCAAAGTTCTGTTCTTATTGTTTTATTTTAAATATATATTCACTGAAAAAACCATAGGTTTCACACATGTTATAGTTGGCGGAAATTTTACTGATAAAAAACCAATGAAATTCCCCCGTTATAGTTAGTGCAGGCAACTATAACTCACGCGACCGCAATCCTCTGCTGATGCTAATACTGTATTTAGACACTTATTTGCCCATGTCTTCTTCCATACATTTTTAGCTATACATATATTACAAATATTTTTTTTTCATAAAGACACATATGTCATCAGCAGAAGATTGCGGTCGCGTGAGTTATAGTTGCCTGCACTAACTATAACGGGGGAATTTCATTGGTTTTTTATCAGTAAAATTTCCGCTAACTATAACATGTGTGAAACCTATGGTTTTTTCAGTGAATTTGCAAGGTTTTTTAAATGCTAATTCCTAACTATAACGTGTGTGAAACCTATGGTTTTTTCAGTGAATTTGTACGGTTTTTTAAATGCTAAGTTACTTTACGCCATTCGTGGCGTGCGCGCCCACTTAACGCAGTTCGTTCCGTGCGCGCGCGGTGCGCTTCGCGTACCGCGCGCCCACTTTACGCAGTTAGTGCCGTGCCGTGCACTTTTTTTATAATTTTTTACCGTACGCGTACGGTAAGCGTAATCGGCGAAATTAGCGAAAAAATAAAAATTCCGTTTTTGGCCTTGGGGGATCTTTGGGGACTCCCTCAACATTGCTATGTGTGTGGGAGCTGTCTAAACAGCCCCTTTACATGTTTTTGTGCTTTATATTTTAAACATCACTCTCAGTGCGAGAGAGAAAATGGCAGCCGCCGCTTCCTGGTTTCGGCCGCTTCGAATGTTTACTAAGATCTAAGAGCCAATCAGAATCGCGCTAGCGCACGCCACCGTACGCGTACGGTAAGCGTACCGTAAGCGCACCATAAGCTGGCTCAGATATATATATTGATTTAAAGGCTATTTTCTCAGAATCTACTGAACAGATTTACACCAAACCTACAAAAGGCACTTCCTTGACCTGAGGACTACCTCTCTGCCAAATTTCTAGTAATTCTGTTCAGCCGTTCGGGCTGTAGCCCTGTCTAAAGGTCCTATGGAAAAATGCATGGGAAAAACGCGTTTTGGGACCCCCCTTTTATCTCAGCCCCCGCTTGCCGAATCCCCCCGAGACTTTCAGGGTAGGAGCGGAGCGTAGCGCCCCACCTATTTTGAAAAATTCGCGAGGATTCGTCGACCGGCGCCAAAGTTATTCAAAATAGAATGTTGCGGATTTCCTATGGAAACGTGGTCCTAACTATAATTACCTACTGGCGACCGCAAGTAGGTAATATATATATATATATATTCACTGAAAAAACCATAGGTTTCACACATGTTATAGTTAGCTGTACATTTCACTCGTAAAAAACCAATGAAATTCCACGTTATAGTTAGTGCAGGCAACTATAACTCACGCGACCGCAATCCTCTGCTGATGATGTCACTGATGACATATGTGTCTTTATGAAAAATAAATATTTGTAATATATGTATAGCTAAAGATACAGTATTAGCATCAACAGAGGATTGCGGTCGCGTGAGTTATAGTTGCCTGTACTAACTATAACGTGGAATTTCATTGGTTTTTTACGAGTGAAATGTACAGCTAACTATAACATGTGTGAAACCTATGGTTTTTTCAGTGAATTTGCAAGGTTTTTTAAATGCTAATTCCTAACTATAACGTGTGTGAAACCTATGGTTTTTTCAGTGAATTTGTACGTTTTTTTAAATGCTAAGTTATGTATTTATTTTTAATTTTTGCGAGCACGGTGCGCTTCGCGCACCGTGCGCGCGCTGTGGGCACTCGGTGCGCTTCGAGCACCGAGCGCCCACATTGCGCATTTCGTACCGTGCACGCCTCGCCATTTTTTTCAAAATATCAATTGTTTTTTTCTCCCTTGGGGGTCCTTAGATTTATATATTAAATGTGATTGTTATTTTTTTTTTTTTTTTTACCGTACGCGTACGGTAAGCTTACCGTACGCGCACCCCGCGATTTTTTTTTAAAATTATTAAATTTATTTTTCATACTTTTTGGTCCTTCGTGAACCCCCTGACGAACGCTAGGGGGTCTGCAACTCTTCGTTGCCCCCTTTTCATGTTATCAACCTTTTTTTTTCAGTGCGACAGACAGAAAATGGCGGCCGATACTTCCTGGTTTCGACCGATTCAAATGTTTACTTTGATCTAACAACCAATCAGAATCGCGCTCGCGCACGGCACCGTACGCGTACGGTAAGCTTACCGTAAGCGCACGGTAAGCGCACGGAGCGCTGCCACAGATATATATATTGATTTAAATGCTATTTTCTCAGGAACTACTGAACAGATTTACACCAGACCTACAAAAGGCACTTCCTTGACCTGAGGACTACCTCTCTGCCAAATTTCAAGTAATTCTGTTCAGCCGTTCGGGCTGTAGCTGTGTCTAAAGGTCCTATGGAAAAATGCATGGGGAAAACACGTTTTGGGACCCCCCTTTTTTCTCAGCCCCCGCTTGACGAATCCCCCGAGACTTTCAGGGTAGGAGCGTAGCGTAGCGCCCCATTAGCTTTGAAAATTTCGCGAGGATTCGTCGACCGGCGCCAAAGTTATTCCAAATAGAATGCTGCGGATTTCCTATGGAAACACGGTCCTAACTATAACTATCTACTGGCGACCGCCAGTAGATTATATATATATATATATATATATATATATATATATATATATATATATATATATATATATATATATATTAAACCTGCAAATGAGCTACAATCCATTCAGGCTTTCCACGTTTCTGCTGCTCAGCTTCTTCACAAATGCCTCAACACACACAGACGGACTGCCAACCACCTGAACATCATGCAGACAACACTGGCAAGCAGATGCAGACCCTACCATTACTGAAACATGTCCTTCCACATGACAATCTGCGCGGTCAACTGTAGTACAAAGTGGACAATCACAGCCATTTACATATTTCCAAGTATAATGTCTTCCACTACATGCTATTATCTAAGTCATTCTCTGTCCTGATGAGAGCACTGTAAATTATTAACACAGTCGTGATGCGGGGAAATTCCAAGTTGGTTAATGTGTGACAGAAAAAAGAATTTACATTTGGGACCACGACTAACACTGGGATAGAAGTCTCTCTTATTCCTAGAAGCCACCTCAACTTCTCCAACGTATGGAATATTATAATTGGCATGAAATTACTGGTTGCAGAGATCTGCTAGTGCGAATCAGACACACTATAAGAGGGGTCTGCCTGAAGGCTAGTACAAGATATACAAAAAGTATTATAATGAAACAAGCCAATTTCTGATTCCCTCGATTTAAAAATTGGACTTACTACTTACAATTGAGCTTATGCTTGTGATAAGTTCGTTATTGTGTGTGAATTTTCATGCACTGACATTTTTTAATTTTTTGTGTGCATAACATGATCAATGTCATGAGATGGTGAACAACGAATTAACAAGTGCCCTACAAGGAAATCATTTTTAGTTAGATTTGGCACAAAGAGGTTCAGTCATATGTTTCAAAGGAACGAGAATACAAATAAAGAAACACATACAACCAAAGATGCAGATGTTTCAGTTTTGCATTTGAAGCACTGGATTCAAGAGACTGGTCATCATGCTGTAGTCAAACAAAAGGTGCTCCAAGTGACGACGCAGTGAGAAGTGAAAATCAGTGAGCATTAACAAATAATGGAAAAAGAGCATGGAGAGATTAGTATTTACAATATCTACAAATGGCCAATACCCATGGATTTTAAGACTGAAACAATTACAAACACAATGATATGAGCATCTGAATGAGTATCCAACAGTGAATGATATGGGTGGGCCTATGAAATGTCAAAGGTTTCAACCCTTAATTCGAGAAATCATCCGGGGTCTTCATCAGGACAGACATTTGGCAGTCACCTAGTCCGATCAATCAGGGGCAAGTTCATATCAAAACAATCCTAAATGTTTCTTTCTGTTGGGACAAATTGCTGAAAAGTTATTGCGTACTTCATGAAAACATCCGAGGCTCTGTGCGTCCCATCGGCGTTTCTGAACAATCTCTCCTTCTTCCCAGGGAAGGTGAGAGTTGTTCACAGATTTCCGTGAGAGCGGATGTGGCGTTACGGCCTCAACTGCTGACTTCTGACCTGGGAAACCAGGTGCAAATCTGTGTTGAAAGAATTTTTCCTAATGTAATCGAACTGGTGCTAACGTAAGGTGTTCCAATACCTTTGGGTCAAATTTGTGCTACATAACACTGCAGCAAAAAAAGAGTGAGAACTAGGATTGTAGGTCAACAATGAGATCTTCCCTGATATTCATGAAGATAAAAGAAAAGTGCAAACTCCATCTCCACAAACAGAAAACATTCTTGGAGGAGCCGTCAGGAAGATGGTGAGAAACCTGCCCATGTAGACACTTTGGACTTGTTGCCATACGCCACAGAAGACATCTAGACATCTTGATGAGATGTAGGGTTGGGTGCAAATCTGCAGAACTTGTATGTATTACTAGTTTTCTTCCCTGAGGATATAGCAATTTACTCTTGAAGACTGTCTGGAAAAGGCATCAAATCACCAGGAAGTGCAGTCGGAAGTGTGAGTTAAGCTAAAGCTGTATCTCCGAAAGAAGTGCTCAGCTGTTAAATCCCATACCCTACCTCACTTGTGCTTTGGGCCATGGACAGCAAGAGGATCAAGCAGAGAGGCTTTGCCTGCAATAGAGTGCTGTCACCTCATCAGCTGGAGCAAGACTTATGACCTATGTTTTGCTGGCCTTGAATGGAGCATGCCCTCGTATGTCGTTGACTTCAACTCAGCTTAATTGTTTGACTATCTTTTTGACTGAAAGTAGAGCGTCAAGAAAACAAGCATTTGCAATTCAATAGGTCTCGTAGTTACGAGAGTTTCAGCTATTGGCATTGTAATAAAGAATGTCTTTTTTTTTTTTTAAATTAAAAATAAAAGGCATTATTATTTGCAATGTCAATAGCTCAAACTCGCGTAAATGCGAGACCTATTGCATTGCAAATGCTTATTCAACTCTGTGACAAGTTGGGTAAGGGTGGGGTGAAAGGCTGATTGACGTGCACCAATGGGCTCTGTAGGGCTTAAGGCTGCAGCGTCCAGGCCTACCTTTAGCTGCAAAGTCTAGCACATCACAAATGGGAGAGGCACAGAGGTGTGCCAGAGCCCCACTGCCAGGGATGGAATTTCACCAACCCTGGTAAACTTTCTCTAAAGGCTGGTGCAGGCACCTTTGAGTGCGTGTCCCAATCATCAGTTAGACTATTGCTGGACCGAAGGAGGACGGCATTTTTATTATACCAAGAGTGAATAATAGATTACTTTTCAATCTTGGTATAATAAAAAGGAACGGGCCAAAAAACATGGGGGTGTGGCCTCTCAGTCCATTAAGAGGAGCCATTACTGATAAAGTTGGAGGAAGAGGATAACAAATTTGCATTCACTATGCGTGCACTGGAAGAGAATTTAGAAGGCAAAGGTGGATGTTACGGTTGAGCGGTACAAGTTCTTTTTCCAAGAACAGCAACAAGGAGAGACAGTTGAACAATGTATCACAACACTGCATACACTAGCTTCCACATTTAATTTTAGAGATTCACATGGAGCAATTATTAGGGACGAATTAGTCAAAAAAGCGAATGATATGAAAATTCAAGATAAGCTTTTAAGTGTGAATGAATTGGCCATGAACAGGGCAATTCAATTGCAAAATGACTAGAGAATATGTCAAAGTATACTTAACTAAAGCGCAAAGGTGACTAATGCCATTAGAGAGGTTCAAAGAAATAACAAAGAAAGAGGTAGGACTATGGACAAACAGGGTGTACAAGAATATGCTAAACGTTTGAGAAGAGAAACTGATGGAGTCGCCAACAAATCCAAGTGCTATCATTGTTCTGAGACTGTGTAATCGTTTGTGCTATACAAGTGATAATAGAGGGCAAATTTAATGGTAAAGGTTTACAGAGATTGTTCAGCAAATGGCAGTCTGCAAAAGAAAATTGGAACATTAACCAAATGAGTAACATGAAATTCCAAAATCTTAAGTAAAAACTACAGAGTTGGTGCGAAGAACTACTTGTTAGTAAACCGTATATGGCTCGGCAGGTGAGGCCTCTTGTATTTCATTAACTCTACATTGTGCAGTAGTAGCAAATGCAAAAGCCACCGTCCCTCCAAAAATAAGTGTATTAACATTTGTACTAGGGCTGAAAAACGCTTTCTTAGGGCGAAGAGACATTTAAATCCCAAACATGCACTGGGAGAAAAATCCAGTTTAAAACTTCTAGAAAATCTTAAAGCACACAGGAATTTGCAGCAGCATCCAATATTCTCCTTGGAAATTATCTAGTAGCAAGTGATTCCATGAAAAACACAACCTGATCAAATCAGATCGGTCATCCCTTTTCTCATCATTCATGTATCAGCAGGTTACAGCTTTCTCATATATTGCTCTGTCTCAGGTGTTGAAAAAGATTAAAACAGAGCAAGGGAGGGCAGCTGGTCACATCGTCTGCTGGGTGACAATACAGTGGACAGCCTCTTAGTAGTTCCCACCAGCTGGTGAAGGCAGAGTATTTCTTCTATGGCCACCCAAGAGGAATTACGGCTGAGGTGTGAACTGGTGCCCTCTTTCCTCCATGGCTGCACAGAAAATCACCCACCTATCCAGTTCTGAAAGCAACTAGTAATGATGTAATATTACTGATTTTCAGCATTGGAAACAGACTTACAGAGTGCCATCCTAACACAAAAGTTATGAAATGCCGTAAGAATGGAAGATGGGGCACAAACTTGATGTCCTCGGGCCATAGTGGCCTCTGATACTGGTAAGAAAGCAGCGGTGACCCCTTTAATCAATATAGGACTGTTAGTATCCCGACTACTAGCGTTCTGGGGGAAAATGAGAAAGACAATCACTGACCGAGGGACGAGAGACCATCACTTTGTTTGTGCAGGTCTGTAGACTAGCAGTGTCTCTGAGCATTCTAAAGTGGCCGTAAGGTGGCCTGTTAGCACTTTAGCAAACACTTATAACAAGCAAACAAACCTCTACACAGGACTGTGGACAGAGAGAACTTTCACCTTGGCTAAGGGCAGAGCAGGGAGATGAGAGGCATTGCGAAGGCTGACCACGGACAAGGAGTGCGCAGAAAGAAGTCGCCGCAGCAGCTGAATGAGGAACATTTGCCAAATAGCTGTGTGGAGAGATTGTCACACAACTGATTGATGAGAGCTCGCCACAGGGCTGACTAGACACGTATCACTATAAACCTGAGCATAAACAGAGATCGTCACAGAGTCTGATATCGCGAGACAGAGAGTATGAGCTAAATATGAAGCGAGAGACTCTCTACCCAAGAGACCACCAGCTTAGCTTAACTGCAAGAACTGCTGCCACGCTATGAACGAAGTGTGGGAGCAGAGGGAAAGTCAGAACTGGTATGTATCAGAGAAACAATTTGCACTGCGAGGCGCAAGGAAAACGTTTTTACGAGCTTCATATTACAACAACTTGGCCACAATTAAAGAACGGCGAGCCAACTGCGAGACTGCTGACACCGTGCAGGGTCCCCGGGAGCGGATGGGGGGAGAGAGGGAGGGAGGGAGGGAAAGTGAAAGTGCGCCATGCGCGTGCTGTGCTGAAACGACATGAGCCCTATGCGTGCAAGAGCCCTACACGTGCACATCACCTGTCCAGGCGCGAACATGTCCTGTCCCCCTTCGGCCAAGAAACCGACAACAATAGATCTCGCCAAGGCGAGCAACACGCATGCGCTGCGTCGCTAGGCGAGACCTAAGATATATATGCAAGCCCTCAGAGAAATGCCAAGCAGATATGTGCAGACATGTTCTCCTTCACTATGGCTTAATTCAGGAATATTCATCACATGTCTTACCTGCTGGACAGAGTATTGTGCTAATGATTCATAGTGCACTGTTTTGCTTGACTGTTTACCCTAATCCTCTCAGTTCCTTCACTTTTGCCTCCCACTTTATTTCTCGTTGTTGGTAGTGTTTTCTTTTTTTCCACAAAGGTCATTGGCATCAACTCAAGCAAAGCTCACTGTTCTGTTCTTGTCTATCGAATTCTACCACCTTGCCTGCAGAGAAGCACTAGGAGATAATGTGAGCAAACCAGCTGATACGGTAATGAGAATTAAAGCAGTAGGAGACCAAGAGGGTAGCTGCAACCTCTGGTGGCCGAGAATGACAATGTGGCAAATGGAACAAGATGCAATAACATTCATACTAGGAACATTATACACTTAGGTGTAGGTTTCCTCTAAGACATTTTACTGTCCTTTTCTAATGTTTACAGAACATATGGGGGAAATCACAAAGGCATTTATGAGCAAGTGGTGTACTACTCCTAGCGTGCAACTTTACATATACATTAATTCAATCACATAGGTGAGGACACTGATCTCTGCCTACTCTATCCCTGTCTCTTGTGTGAACTTTTTCACCAAGTGTGTGTAGAATTGGGAACATGTAGTTCTAGGTGTAAAGAGGTAGTGGCAAGGATGAGATTTGCAAAATGAGGAATATGCTAGACAATTGAGCAAGAGCCTGGAGGGGCATACAAGTAAAGCCAGTCATAATTCAGAAATGTTATGCTCACATCTCCTCTAGTAGCACTGCAACTCGAACAGGTTTAAATGTACTCCAGCCAAACCTTGCAGTATGTTACCCTCTATACATGGGCACTCAAAGGTACTGCAAGGGGATCACAATGAAAACAATAGAGTTAAGGAATAACATTACAAATACAAAGACCTCCACCTAATGAAAATTAAAATAAATGAAAGGCAGAAAAATTATTAGTTTACTATACATATCCTAGACATTTATATAAAGCATATTTAAGACAAAATAAAATGATTCTATATCTTCATACCTTGCAGAAACCTGCAGGATCAGGCTCCCCAGAGGACCCTTGCCACCTAAGGTCCCCACTTCTATTGCTGAAATAATAGTCTCCTCTCTGATCATTATTTTTCAGCTTATGTTTACATCGGCCGTCTTCCTAATTAGCTGGAAAAGTGTGTCAGTTCTCCCACTTCTAAAGAAACCCGCTTTAGATCCTGCTGAGCCAAACAGTTATCGCCCCATATCATGCCGCCCTTTGCCCGCCAAGCTTATCAAGAAGGAAAATAATTCTCAACTCGTTAAGTTTATTTCTGATAACTATCTGCTGGATGCTACCCAATTCGGTGTCTGCTCCGGGCATAGTACGGAAACGACACAAATTAAAGTAACAGAGGAAGCCAGGGAATCCCTTGATCGGGGTAGCAAAGCCACCCTGATACTTCTAGACCTGTCAGCTGCATTTGATTTCGTGCCTCATGACAGGCTGTTGGGTCGTCTAACAAGTGTCGGTGTCACTGGCACTGCCTGGAAACCCCCGTAGCTCTTTCCTTCATGACCACCAAGAAGCGGTCCGATTGGATAAATTAGTTTCCTACTGTTTTTCCCTTTCACGTGGGGTTCCGGAGGGGTCTTCACTCAGTCTGCCATCCACGTCACCCCTCTTGCAGAACTCAAGTCGTTTGGCTTTGCGCTTACCTCCTACGCCGACGACACACAAATTGTTGTCTCTCTTGCCAATGAGACAGCAGGTATAGGACCCAATTTCTGCAACTGTATGCAAGCCGTAAACCAATGGATGGCAGAGAGCTGCCTCAAGATTAACTCAGGAAAGACAGAGGACCTGCTCTTTGGTGCGCAGCCCTCGTTCTGGACACCCGTCTGGTGGCCCCAGGACTTGGTGCCCTCCTGTATTCTGTTAACAAAACCCATAACTTAGATGTTTTGATTAATAACAAACTGCCCCTTACAGTCAAAGTCGATGCAGCTTCTTACAAGATCTTCCATACCTACAGGCTCATAAAGAAGATACTTCCTTTCATCCCTCCTCAGCTTCAGAAGACGGTTGTGCCTGCCCTTGCTCTGTCCCGACTAGACTATTGCACTATTCTGTATCTAACTGCTCAGCAACATGTGCTAAAAATCCTACAACCTATGCAAAACGTAGCCACACGGCTCCTCCTTAAAATCCCTAAATATCAATCGGTGGTTAAACCCATGAGGGAGCTACACTGGCTGTCTTTCAGGCAGGGAGTTACTTTCAAGGCTTTTTGCATTGTCCATAAAGCCCGATATGAGCAAGGGCGCCTATTTCTTAAAAACAACTTTAATTGGTACCTGCCTAACAGGCCACGTAGATCCTCTTCTGCTAAAATGTCTGTGTGCCCAGATTCAAACGTGCAACCTGGGGCGGCTACAGCTATGTGCGGGGTGCCTCTCTAGCATGGAATGAGCTTCCTCTTCGTATGAAAGATTATCCCAATCTGATGTACAGAAAATCCCTCTTAAAACCTGACTTTTTAATTCCCCATAATGAGGTTTACTTACTTTCTGGAGTTACCTGCCAAACTGTTTCTAGTGCCAAGACATGCTTGGGTAATCGAGCGCTTAATAAATAATTTAACATAACAAACCAATTAAAAGCATAATATAAAAATATACACATCACAGATGAGCATACTTAGAAAAATATATATATGAACATAAATGATAAAAAAACAATACACAACTGATATCACTCATTAGTCTACAAACACATTTAAATGGCATTTTTCACGTCCCAAAAACACACACACGACACAACACAGAGAGAACACACAAACATAACGTGCAATTTCACCAAGAAAAACACCACAACAGTCAAATCCACCTTAATCGCTGGAGAAACATTTCCATCTTCCAACACATCATCCCCTATTGTTTGTATTTGTAGATTTACAGTAGACATAAGTAAATATAAACATATATGCTTTAGAATTATACTTCTAATAGAAAACTAATTCCAAATGGTACATATGTTAGTGACATGTAGCATCAATTGTGCTACCCATGCATCCTCAGTGTCCCTTCTACTTTTTCAAAACACTCTCCTAAGCAACGTATATCTATGCAGTTTAGTTGGATATGTATGGCAACTGGGACAAATGGGAAGTTAGATAGTTAAAGTATGCATTTCAGAACAGCCCTTGAAGGGGTTCACATTCCATCTCTATCCTGCATCAAGATTTTAATTCAATGCCCCAAATGAGGCTGATGCAAGAGAGAAGAAAGGGCCCCGCTTCATCCAGGTGGCAATTGAGTTGATCAGAAGCATTATCCTAAGCTCTATGGGAGGGAAGATGGTGGAAAGGGTTATGCAGCCAGCTGGTGAAGAATGCATGTATGGCCCAAAGTGTTGGGAGGGCCTCCAGTGCTGGGCCACATCAAGGCCCATGAACTACTTAGAAGGTCCAACTAGCCCCACAGCTGACACTCTGCGCAAAAGCCATTACAGATGGCCAAGACAGACCAGCTATAGACCTCCATTGCAAACTGGAAGACCACCATTAGTAAAATAACAGCAAGTAGTATGTGCATTTATTAAGATCCCATACCTGTATGCTGCATGATTGGCCAGTGCATGTGGCTAGGTCTACATGTATATATCATATCTATTTTGTCATGATCCCAGGATCGAATGCACCAATATTCAGAATAACCATGGAGTTAGCGAATGACATGAGATGTGTCGTTAAATGTGTTCCATTTTTATGTTTACATGAACTTCCATACATGCTGATACACAGGAGATTGCGTTTAGCAAAATACGTCTTGACTGTAACATTATCACCATATCATGAACTATAGTACTGACAGCCCTTCCAAGTAGGTAATGGAAAAAAACAGTTGAGAATTATATTGATTCCTTCAGAAGTCTGGTTAGACACCGATCATCCACACTAAGCACATAACATGTAAAATACTCACATAATGTGGAAATCCCACTAAGTTCATGCATACGTATAGCCAACATGTAGTTCAGCTAGATAAGAAACGCGAACCACAGAAAACGACAAACTGTAAATATATCTGAATAAATACAACATTGAATGTCAAGGATCATGTATTACATTTTGTTCAAATCAAATACAAATATTTAAACCAAACAAAACGTAGTAACTGCTGCTTGTAAAGCCAACTGTTGGCATGCCGCTTATATGATGTATCATGCAAACCTTGCGTTAAGCCTACATTCCAATGTGCCATCATAAGGCCATGGCAGTATGACACAGTTTCACTAAGTGGCTCATTCTAATTTGCAGTACGACTTCTATAAATTGCACAAAGGTACACAGGGAGGTAGAAAGCATGCTATGGCATGTGCTACAGCAGCTCCTTTGTTGGCCTGAGTTATCCACTGGCTACTAATATGTGTGATGAATCCAGTGTTGCAGGGGGTAGTGGAGTGTTGCAGGGTCTAAAGGAATTTGATAGCATGCTCACTGATTAACATAAAGTTGTAAACGAATGAAGTCATGGGTTTTCACTCTTTTCCGATTCATCTTATAACCGTCAGCCTGGACCAAGGCCTAGAGCGGTAGGACCCTGGAGGAGAGAGTAGGACCTCAGCATGAAGGCAAATATGGGAGAATACGATCAACTAAGAAGTGGATAACTCGAGCAATGGTCAGATCTGCCCACCAGTAGACTGATACTAATAGACCCAGATAATCGGGTTGTAACACTTAACACCACATGCCACAAGAAATCTCATTATGGCGTTCCTACAGATAGGAAGAAACTGGGACTTCAGCAGAGCAGGACTTTCCACCTTTGTGGCTAGCAGCGACCACCAGGACCGCTAACCAGGATCCATAAACACCAGAGCACGAGGTTGCCACCACTGTTATTCCTCCTTCCAGAGACTGCTTACCCAGGATAAAATGTGTTTAAAGATGCCCTTGCAACCCAACACTGCTGTGTCATTTCGTGTCCCCCCTCACCAGTCATAGTTTCATCTCTGTAGTTGGGGAGGAATTTGAGGAGGCCATTAAGTGGGTGGAGGATGTACAGCATACCATCCTGCCATAGCATTGATTTGAAGGCGAAAACATCATTGCTGCACTTTTTTTATTCGGACAAGTCTGAACCTTTTTTTTTTCTATTGACCTCCATGCTGGACATTGGGAACCAGGTTAGGTTTGATTGGGCTTTTGACTTTTATTTGCACTAATTTAACTAAGAAAATACTGAAAAAAGGAACAGAGATGGGGAGGAGGAAGGGGTGGGGGACTAAGAGGCAAAGAAATGTGTGATCTAAGAGCCAATGAGAAGTATGATTTTAGAGTCAGCTAGGCAAGACGTTCTTTTGATAGAGAAGTTTCAACTCATTTTTGAAGATTGACATTGAGGTGGTGCGTAAAGATAGTGCGAGAGAATTCCAGATTCCTATTAACTGCCAGAAAAGGGTAGTTTTGTCATACATTTCTTTCAGAATGCAGGAGGTACTAAGAGATGTTTCCTTGTCATGATGAAGGGTATAAAGTTGGGCATTATGAGAGTGCAAAGACACTGTGTTCCAGGAGCACCACCGCAGAGTGCTTTCCGTACACAGGAAGGATGGTAGTGTGCATCGGATGTTGGTGCAGCCTGGCGATAGGCTTTGTGCTTGTGGAGGCCCCACTACACAATGCCGCCCAAACAGAAACTACAGCTATCAGGAGCCCCAAACTTTCCCAAAAATTAGAAACACAGCAGATGCCATCTTTGGTTGTCTGGGGTGACTTCCCTCCAGGTTTACGCCATGCATGCCAGGAAACCGATTTATTATGTTGATGTAGTCAGCACTTTAGCTTCATGGACTTGTAATTTATGTTGAGGAACAAAATTATCCTAAGAAGTTGCTGAGAAAACATACATTTCTAGAAAGAAGTGTCTTAGAATCCAAGTTGTTTGGAAAAACAAGCTTTTGAACTGTTCCTTGACTCAAACATTTGTAGTCAGAAACTTTGGAGACTATATAAGTCTTTTTTTAATGGAATTCTTTTGTTTGGGAAAGAAAATAATCTATTGTCAAATCACCATTACGATATGCACATATAATGTGCAATTAAGCTACAAGTGACAGTTTGTAAGTTATACATGTGTCATCAAAATTAAGATTACCAGTTCCAATGACTGGTAATTACTTTTCAGTTGCATCCATGCCAAAACAGAAACTAAGCTACTCCATATAAGACTGCACATAAGTATGAAGTCAGAGGAAGTTATCTTGCCAATAGGGAGGGAGTTTAATTGGCATTTTAGCGGCCACTTATATTGTGTTGCATGTCAATTTCATGAAAGTCTCCTTCATACTAAAGACAGTGTTGGCTATCCAGTGATGTCTTAAAGATATATCTTTACCTATTAAAATTAACATCAAGATGTTTATGGCAATTTACTAAAACCGTTTTTATTTGCCATAGATATCAAAATCACTCTGAAACCGTCCATGCCCAGAAAAGTGAAAAGCCAGAGAGAAATAAAGTGTCTGTTTTTTCTTTTATGCCATACCCCTTACAACAATCTGCCTCACATATTATTCTATGTGTAGTCAGTAGATAATGTGGTGAAGGTTGGAAGAGTACATCGCTTCTGAAGCAGAGTACAATGTTAGTGCCGTCTAACATTTCCCTACTCTGTCAAGATCTGATATCACTTAACACTTTCAGCTTCAGAGCTAACCTATCAAGAGGTGAACCGACAAGGCTTTGTGGTATGTTGTAGAGTTCTCTGACTTTGATGGAGTGCTGCATTGTTACCACCAGAGGAGTAGTATGATAACATTTTTCCGTCCTGAGGTCTTTTTCTGGGACAAACCGATGAATCACTTTAAAAAGTTACAGGTGACAAGTGTGCACTCTTGGACATCAGATTAATTTGTGTGTGACGGTTGAGTCTCTTGTTAAAGAATGATGTTAGACCCGGCCTTGTGGCATGGCCATCCCTGACCCCGAGCCACACCCCCTGACCCGTACACCTCATTCAGTCCCGCCGTACACGGCCTAGCCGGTCCTGCCCGCCAGGACCCACACACACCCGACCCGGACTTCCCTGTCCGTGCCCTCCATCTACCCAGCACCACAGGGCCCGCGTGCCCACTTCATGCCCCTACGATGGCCGCCCGGCCAGCACAACCCAGACCTAGAGGCGCCGCCCCGGCTGGGGAACATCGCGCTCCCATAGAGTGAGAGAAGGAGGAGCAGTTTCCATCGCACCTCTGGCCTCCCCTCGGGAGATGGGTTTCGATCGGCCCTCCGGCCTCCCTGAGGGCTGGCTCCACGCCTGCTGGGTGTCTGGAACTCCTCCCGACCCGGCCCTGAAAAGGATCAAAGGACAACATGGCAGGAAACTCCAGCGAGCGGCCCCCAGGCGCTAAGACCCCTGCCTACACGGACATCAAAGAGGAGTTGACCTATAACAACGGGTGCTCTGGGACTATCTGGCTGATTCGACTCTGGAACGACGAGAGCCCTGCTGACGTGATCGCGGCTCCCTTGCAACCTTGGAACACCTGAGCCCTGATGAGTGACTCGCGGCTCCCCTGAAGATTGTAAGACCTCCGAACTTGTGCTTGAGCCCTGCTGAGTGACTCGCGGCTCCCCTGAAGATCGTAAGACCTCCGAACGTGTGCTTGAGCCCTGCTGAGTGACTCGCGGCTCCCCTGAAGATCGTAAGACCTCCGTCCTTGTGCTTGAGCCCTGCTGAGTGACTCGTGGCTCCTAAAGACTCCCTCAGTCCGGCTGGACCGCGGCGTATCCCCCGGCTCGAGGATTGTGAGCTGTGCGTTGGGTACGCCCCTGCATTTGATCCGGATCCCCAAAGACTGTCCCGCTACCCCCTTTTCCCTACCGAGACTCTCTGAGCCCGTGCTCTATTTGTACATATCCACCTTGGTGATCATAAAGATCCGACGTAGCTGAGTAGATAAAGGATCTGTTCCCAAGAACCTACTGTGTGGTGTCTCTTTGTCGTGTGGTGCCGTGTGTGCGATCCTAGATACGAGACTCTTCCCCTGAGGAGTCTCCCGCCAGTGCCCGGCTACCTTACCCCGAAGGTAGGTCTCAGGGTGTTCAGGTAACCTCCCTGTCTTCCCTGGGATTGCCTTCTAACAAATGACATCTAGGGATTTAGCACTGTGAACGAAGGCAGGTTTACAATCCAGAACATTGGGCTGGTAAGGCTGAATAAGAGGCAGAGATAAAGAGAAACTTAGTATTTAAAAGGACTGAGTTTCAAGTGACCTGAAGTCATCTAGTTTTGAACGTTTTTAAAGCAGTCAGCTTCTTTGTGATTGATTCTTCCGCATACAATCAGTAAAAAATACATTAGATCTGAAAGAAAGTCATTGGCCTACTGATACACAAGGTGATGTATGTGTTGGCGGAACCAACGTAACATGCCCAACAAATGAACTACATTCAAAAAGAAAAAAGTATACTAAAGTAGAAAAGCATCTCTCTTTTATGTTAAAAAACTAAATGTACTTATGTAACAATTGTGTTCATAAATGTGGGGTGTTTACACTGAAATCTTTTTCTATAGCTCTCATAATAGCATCAGGAATTTCTAGTCTATGTTTCACTGCTGGTCTGCAATTATTGAAGAGACAACACCTGGTCGAGTTTACTTTTTTTAAAATAGTTTTGCCATAGGTTCAACTTGCATCTACATAAGGATACTAAATATCACTATTCTTGGAAAACATGACTTTCATAAAAGCCTGTATTCTGAAACTTCTGGGATGAATATATTATAAAAACACAAAATGAGGGCCAAAGGAGATTTAGAGACAAGCAGGAGTTGACACCCCAATACTAATAACAAACCACACACCTGGGTCTAGACAGAGGGGAAAAAATAATTGGTCAATGTGCCCCGCTAAGGTGGAGAATTTCTTTTAAAGGATGAATTCCTTCTTCCAATATAGGTAGTATGCCTCATCATGGGGAACCTCCTCGCACCATGATGCCCAGTGACGGTGAGGGTTACAACACCCTAACTAGAGGGATGAGCTCATGGATGTTTTCAAAGGTATAATAAATGTTTTTCTAATGAACAGGGAGTGGTGAGGGAGACAGAGCGTGTATAAAAAAAGTTTTAAAATTTAAACAGGCTACAGGGTATGCAAAACACTTTATTCATGTGTCCCTGGGTCAGGATTAAAACAACCAAGATCAGCTAGAAAGGTTATACCAGCTAAAGGTAATCAAAGTAGGTTGACATGTTTCTGCCTATGGCTCTCCTCAGAGGTGTTGCAGCATTCCTCATGGCCTATATAAATGATACTTCTGCTCCAGTGCTCAAAGTAAAATGTGATAAGTACACAATACAAAACAATCCAGTGGTCCAATTTAAGTCCAAGGTAGGAACCCACTGGCGATTACCTGAAAGAGATAGTATACATAATGTCAAGAAACTCAAAATGGACTGGGATGCGGCCCTGAGTAATTACGAGTGGCTGAGATTAATTCATGGATACATTCCATCCATCATTTTTTGTACAGTGTCGCCCTAAGTGATCCTGATTTGATTTTGGGTTTTGTAGAGCGCTTGAATACCCTGGGGCATCTTGACTCTGCTTCTGACTTTAAGAGGTGGGGTTGCTAATCTAGTTACTAAGTATCCAGGTTTTCAGAGATGTCCTTAAGGACAAAAGGTCCGGACTGCTCTTCAGACTCATTGGGAGAGAGTTCCACTGTTTCCCATATCCAAAATGAAACTTCTGCCTCCCTACGAGGCTCGGCTTTAACATGGGCACCACCAAACACTTGTCAGTGGAAGATATGAGTTTCCTTGACAGGATGTACTAGCAGGGATGTGGAATGCCTATAGCCCGACGCCCAGGACATATTGTTTGGGGTCAAGGGCAACAAGTTTTCATGTGTATTTTGTCCTTGGGACAAGTAGGCCCCACCCCCTACAGCACAAACCCTTTGGCTGCCAATTTGCAGTACCACATTATGGATCAGGGAAGGGCACTGTCTGCAGATAAGGTAATATTTTTGTCCTTATGTTAATGCTGTTCAAACTGCAATTTATGGTTCATTAATTGAAAGCCTTTATAATTAGGGTCAGTGCTCTAAGTAAATGTTGTAAGCTCTGACTGCACTACTGACGGTGGTTCCAGTATAAAAATGTGTATATACATGTTCAAAGTTTAGTAATATGAGGCTATGTATAATGCTCCCAGAATGCTCTCTGATTTGATGCAAATATTTGCAGAAGCTTGAAAGCAAGATAGATGCTTTTGTTTCCAAATAAAATGTTCATTAAAAAATGAAAGCAGAATAAAAACAGATTGCTAAACTACTGTAAAATGTCAGGAACCATTTCTTTGCAGCATCATTTAGTAACATGTGTTGATGCATGCTAGTATTTCCCAAAAGATATTCATAATGCAAACTCGGTGTAACCAGTTTCAATAAGATTTTGGGAAACAAAAATAAACAAGCATTGGGAAAGCCAGTAGGTCTGGAATTGGTGGTCAGTTTTTTAGATTTGTCAATGTGTGAATTGTTTTGGCATGGTTTTTGTAAAACGTTACTGGTGTGGGAGCTGCTGGGACCTCACTATAATAACAAACATTGGCAAAAGCAAAAAATAATTTGGTGTCAAAAAGAACACACTGCCGCAGTAGTTACTGGCACTGAGCAAAACTACTTTGTGTGCCGATATGCTCCTTGTGAAAGAGCAGAAAGCTGTCACTCACAGTGAAACCAGACGATACAGAGAGAGAAAAAGACACAGAATTTTAATAAACGCAAAAGGTTATGGTCAACGCCAGACCAAATTAGGGGCCCAATTATTAAAGAGAGTCTCAAAAGTGCACCCATGGTGCAGCTATATGGCTTTCGTGAATTCCCAAGAATTTACAGAAGTAGGACAAGAAATAGTATCCCTGGAAAATATTTGTGAACTGCATTTTATCATGGGCAAATATGCATATGTAGATTTGCTCATGCGAAACTCTGAGTGTTTGCAAGTTCACTTGCCCACCAACCACTTTTTACTCCACTCTGGAAGAAGGTTTACATCTGCCATTGTCAGGAGTACATTTTCCAGTATGGGAAAAGATTAGAGACGGGTTGTTAAAAACCCGTAAAACATGCAAGTTAGTAGGTTTGAACAGACACAAAAGGGCATTCTATCCCTGGAAATATTGCTTACCACTACATTCAGCCCCAGTATGTAGATCTGCGGAAACGTGGCAACATAAGGGGATTGCAAGTATTCAAACACTACTATGGTATGGGCCCTGGCCTAATCAGAAAGGCTATTTCAGAGCTCTTATATATAATGAGATAGCAGCCATAATTTGTAGCTGCACTACATGGCACCAAAAGGGCATGTGGATTTTGTTACAGGACAAGTAGATTTAGGAAGCAACCTGCCCCATGGACAAGTAGATATTTTATTAAATTCCACACCCCTGTACTAGGTAAATCTGTCCCGCAAGTATTCTGCCCCAACATTATGTAATGCTTAAAACATTATGCATAGTGTTTTTAACTCAATTATTTTTCCTACCGGAAGCCAGTGCAGCTTAATTAGGGCCTGAGACACAGATTGATATTTGGGAATTACCGTGAGAAGTCATGCTGAAGCATTTTGTTTCATCTGAAGTTTATGGAGAAATCTTTTTGGGATATTCAGAAATAGGGCATTTCCATATTCCAGATTGGATAGGGAATGCTCAGACATGGGTCCCATGCACACTGTCACTGGAACCAAGTTATGCCTAGCTAATGAGCACTAACTAGTGCTAAACCTGTCCTTGGTTACTTGTGTTCTGGTTCAGGAAAGCCCTAGCCGGACAATTCACACCAGACTGGTACCATTGGAACACAGACAAAACTATTTTACATATGACTAGGTACAAATTGAGGTGGCATGGTGTGCAAAATCACAAAAAACTGGGATGCAGCACAAGTAATTATCAGTGGCTGAGATTAGTTCAAGCATTCCATGTGTCACTTTTGTGTATACTTTAATGCCCTGTCAAGTACCTCAAGTGTTATGATGCCTACCAATTGCAGTTAAAATGTTCTGGTGAATGTAACGGAGAGCACCATGCTCACAAGGACCCCAGTTACGGTCTGCTTGACACTAAATCTTTCAGCGATATTACTTTTGGATCAGTCACTCATAGATGAATGGTACAAAACGTCCGGCTCCGAGCTAGAACAGAGCTACTGAACAGACTACCCACAAAACCACCTGCAAAGCAGGTGGCGAGTTCTAGTAATCCTCCTTGGCCAAAAGTACTGATATGCATGCCAGAGATACATTCCAAACATTGCACCAATGAGACCAAAAAATCATTAGATGCTCTGCTCCCTGTTGGATCTGCAGATCCATCACAAGATCTATACCTGACTACTGGAGCTTCCTGGGTACGGATTTAAGTCATGGAAGCCGATTCTGCAGTTAATGTTCTGGGCACAGTTTCCGGCAAACCTAAAAGCACTGCCTCCAGATCCCACTTAAGAAAGCTAAATAAAGGCTATACACAGTGGGCTCTATGACCATATTTTGGTGACATAGCATGCCCTAACGCCTACATGTATGCAATTGACTCTCTCTACACAAGACCACATGGAGGGCTTGGGCAGGGACCAAGAGAGCACACTATCGGCAAGGGTAAACATCTCGCCACCTCACCTCTTGGGTAAGGAGTGTGGAACATAGGAACAGGCCCTGTAACCAAAGGGGCAGGCCTAGTCGGGATCAAAGCGCTAGGCTAGACACTTAAAGGTAGAGAAACCATTGAAAACTCAGGCCAGACGCCTAACTCTGGACCAACTTTAGGTCCTCTTAGAACCTTGAAACCAAAAACGAGCAGAGCCTTTATGTGACTATTGCCAACAACAGCCTTAGCAATCACAAACCCACCCTATCACTTTCCTCCCTCTAGAGGGCTGCTCAACACTGCACATGCAGATAATCAGGCGCTACCAATATTAAACTAGAGTACCTGCCTTCTGTTAAGTCTGTAATTTTTTTCTAGAAAGTTGGTTTGTTTCAACTAAATTTAAAATGGATTAATCGTATTTAAGATTGCGCACTAATGGAACTCCTCAAAGATTAAAACACATTGCATACTCGTTAGTCGGCAACTTATAATCATAAATGCCTACAATTTAGTTTAGTAAAGTTTTGCCAACTGACTTGTACTGAAACGGGCAATTTCAGGCGGGAGACCGCTAAAATATATCAATTTTTCTCCCGCCTGAACTGGCTTGTATGGATAATGTATGGAGAGGGAGATAATGTACCTGCAGCGGTTGACTCGCCTTCCGTCACCTCACTAATCTCAGGGATTGTGACCCTTTCAACTCGAAATATAAACTGCGTCACGTTGGCCTCCCAACGGTGATCCCCGCCCGGACCCAACACTCCCTCCCAACTTGCACCGCTTCTCTACCACCCGCGTGCAGCCCGCCTTTCGTGGTCGCGTGCAGGTGGAATTCTCCTCAGCACCTGTTGTAGAAGAAGCTCACCCTGACCCACATCACGCGAGCACTGTGAGTGACGTGACGCGTCGACGCGAGGGCGGGGCATGTGACGGGCAGTCAGCCGGGTACTACAATGATGACGTCTTATGCCCTATGAGGACGAGGCGCTCAGTCGTTGTGCTGTGAGGACGGTGAGTGTGAGGGAGAGGCTGCTCTGTCTGTACTTATCTACCCAGGGCCAGGGGTGCAACTGGACCCGAACACTCCCAGCCAGCTCTAGCGCTGGATGTCAGGTGCGACAGTCTTTTTGGGCGCCCCTTCCCCACGATCTCCTCCATGAATCCCTCAGCAGTAGGAACAATACTCATTAAAGTTATCTTGACATTTTTATTGTTGCATGATAAATGCTGAATGCACCCCCCCCCCCCCACCCCACCAAAGTCAGTGCCTGGTGCGTGTGCGCGGGGGGGGGGGGGAGGCAACCTAAAGCTAGCCCTGCTCCCAGCAATGGGGCGGGACAAGCATTTCCAGGATCGGTATCAAAGCTAACCTCATAGACATTTTAGGAGGAGAAAAATGACAAATTGTGCAGTTTAAACATATTGGACCAACCGGATAATTTAAAAAAACATATTTTTTGTAGATTTTACACTGTTCCTAGGCTTCACATTGAAAAATGCTCCTGACCCATTGTTGGCTGGAAGTACAGTTTTAGTTTACCCAATGAGATGATGTAAAATATTAATGGGTGCTCTTATGTACAGGTATCAAAATATTAGACTTAGTAGCAGTGCTTAATTTGAGGTGGTAGTTGCAGGAGGAGCTGCTGCATCCCAGGATGAGACACACAACGGGTGGGAGCCTTTTTAGCCCTATGAGAGTTGTGCGCCTGTATCTACCTCGTATGGGCCAAGTCAGGGAGTTAAGTGAAATGAAAAACTGGACGATGTCATTAAGGGCATGGGTTAAGAACTGCTAAGATAAAAATCTATTCTTACCATAGTGTGCCGTCCGACTGGTATTTTCTCCTTCTGTCATTACATCCAGATATATAATACAAGTAACATTACACCTACAACAAGCCAGCACTATTGGCTTTGTCAGTGGTTGTTGTAAGATAAATATGCAACAACTATGACTTCATTTTATATAATATGAAAATACTTCAGTTCTGAAATTATGAGACTATGAAAGCACTTTATCAAGTCTCTTTGAAGTTACATCAAAGGCAGTGAAGGGTGGTACTGCTGCAGAGTTAAGATTTTTTTTCCACCCTGAAAGCAAGGGCAGAAGTGGAGAACCTCATAGGGACCTGTCTCTGTACCTTTTTTTAACAGCAGGACCCGACCCACTTATAGCCCTGGGCCAAGCTCACACCGGGGTTTGCACCCACTCATCCAGGGCCATACTGGGCTCCACCGTGCTCCAAACTAGTACTCTGCAGTGAAGGACCAGACACCTCAGCGTAAACTATGCACTGGCGTGGCCACACCTAAATACCCATATCCAAGTTTCCTATGACTTTACTGTAAAAATTAGTTACTGGAGTCCTCCTCTGGGACTTCTTTCAGTACATTTGCCGAAATTACTGTGCGGTGACTAGGCCCAGGCATGCACGGTATTAACTGAGCACAGACTTGTGTAATTTCTGTTTTTTTTTTTTTTAAACCGTTAAAACTTTTTGTTTTTTATTCCCGGAGTCGACTGGTTCCAATTGAAAATGTCATGTGAGACTCCTGTATATTGAGACCACAAGGCATTTTCTACTTGAATGTTACGTCTGTTGGTATCTTGCTTGACGTTGGTTCACAAGCTATGGCCTAGTTTCAATTTTTAACAGGATACTAACCAAGTGTTACCGTAATACGTGTAGTTTTGCATAATTCTCAAAAAATTTGTGTGCAAGTGTAAACATTATTTTACCCATAGAAGAGTGGAGAAGTGTGGCTCAATGATTAGAGCGGCAGACCCTGATGCAGAGGTCTAGCCCGGGACCAGGGTTCAATTCCCCGCCTCGGCGGGTCTTGGGCTCAAAAATTCCACGGACCTGATAATTCTCGCCTCGGTGCCTATTCCAATCATGGAGTCCCACTCTGCAACTCTGGGCAATAGCTTGCTTAATCTCCACAACGGCCCCCACAACGCTAAGGATGCCTGGCCTCCACCTTGGGGGTGCCCAGGAGTGGACGCCTCACAGGGAAAGCCAGGATGGGTTCCACAGCGGTATTCGTACAAGCGCCTTGAGAGCCTTGCGGGTGAGTAGTGCGCTATACAAGTATCAAATTTACATTTACATTTATAGATGCATCACATATAAGGAATTTGTAGTACTCGTATAGGTATCAATAAATCATAAACGCGTTAACAGATCTGGTCTAATGACTTGGGTAATCTACTTGACCTAATTATAGTGTCTTTGGCCCATAAACTGATCTCAAATTGTGTGATACTCTGAAAATATTTTATTTCACTGAGTCACCTTTTTCTTCATTATCACACATGAGAGTGCTGCAGATCAGAGCATATAAATTCTCCTTACTTCCATGGACAGAGTAATTCCACGGTCATACACACATACACTCACCATACGCTAGGGCCCATCACACCAACAATCATTCTATTACTCTATCCGCACTAAATATACGAGAGAACTCCTAAATCAATCTGCATCTAAGTGAGGTCAATGCAACCTAATTGATTAGTCTCGAGTCATGATTTAAACAATAAGAACACATTTGAGATCTCAATAAATGACAAAGAAATAATCACCCGACACTGTAATTCAAACAAGGAAATACTTTATCTAAATTAGTTCAAATGGAAATCATCTAATAGCAAAAATATTATTCTCATAGTTACCTATTCTAGCTAAAAGTCAGGACAGGTCTCTCAAAAAGTCTCCCGAGTCGCCGTCCTCTTGATCAGCATCGATCCTCTCGAGCATAAGTTCGGGAAGAAGTGGCCTTAGACCCTCTCTAGTCTAACAATATTTATACCGAAACTAACACATTAAAAGTTACAAAGAAGTTTTAAACGTCCGTTGAGCAGAGCGAGCAGGAAAGGATGTTGGCTCGCAACATTTAGAAAAACCCTCCGCTCTCGAATATCACAAAAATAAAAAACACGGAAGAAGGAAACAAACTAAATCTGCAACATCCATGGATGCTCTTCTCCGGAATTATAGTGAAGCCACTGCAAGATTATCAAAATGTTCATTGTGGCTACTGTTCTTTTCCAAGGATAGCTGGCGACGAGCCCAGAGCTGCTGTCCTCACGGAAACTTTTAACACAGACAGAGGCCGAGGTCAGGTTTTCAACCATATTCAGCGAGGCCTCTCTTCGTATTTCATCTACTCAAATGCAGGCTGTAAATATCGGCCATCTTTCACTAGGCCAGAATGGACAATCTTAATTAAAAGAAACACAAAACAACGTTATTACATCGTATTGATTATACAGTGTTAATTCCCAATAATACCCTTATGTGTATGTAATTATCTAGCCATTTGCGACATAAATAAGCATTAAAGCATATTATTTCAAGCGCAAACACATAACAAATAGCACTTTAGCCACACGTATTTAATTAATTTGCCCACCAACTTAGTTCACGCATTAATTTAAGCCATGCAATTGCATTCCCACGTGTATTTCTCTCATTAGTAAGGTTGATTAGTCAAAACCACTCAACAGCAATTAATATCTAGTAATTAATTCTTAATAGTTTTAATTATGACAAATAGAACATAAACTGGAGTTCAAGTTTCAATAGAAAACCCTGCTCCAGCAATCCCCCATTTGGTGATATATCATCACCACAAAAATCCAACCCAAAAAATGTTGTCCCCTTTTTTAGGAGAAGTTCAAATGTCTTTTTGCATCTACACACACTACTTACACACCAGTTTCTTTCTCATCATCCCTTTTAGTCTCCAAATACACGCTCTCTCTAAATTCTTCTAATTCAATTTCTTGTGGGTCTCTTTTTGACTTCTTTTGTCTCTTTTCAGTATTTTCTTTTACTATTTTCTTTTTACTCCTCCTATTTCTACAACATAAACACCCTAATCTAAGAATCAATAAAGCAATAATCACACATGTCAAAGGAAATAATATCTTACCAAAAATGGTACTACCTATCTTAGCAATAAAATCCTTAACAGCAATCATCTTATTAGCCATTTTAGTCCAGATACTTTCAGCTTCCAGTGGTACTAATTCTTCATGCAAATCAGTAATATTTTTGATATATACCTTTAGATCTCTGCTTTCGTCAGGAATGTAAGTGCAACAATGTTGAACTTTCAGCATTCCACAGACTCCACCCTCTTTGGCCAATAGAATATCAATGGCAAGTCGATTTTGCATAGACATGGCGCGTAAGGCAACCATCTCCGTATTTACTAATAGAAACCCTCCAGCGATGCTTGTCGATAAGCGATCCACCACTGTTGACAGCTTCCGAATTCCATATGCATTTAATGAAATTCCCACTGCTGGAATCAAAGCTCCAAAAATATCTCCTACAATTTCTGACCAAGTTTCTCTTTTAAAGCGTGTTAGTAGATTAATCTGTTCTGCATCTTCTATTCTATCTATATGGAAAATCTTTGGAAAGACCAGGCCAACATAACGTGCCATACCAATGGTCAGGCAACCTGTAATAAGCCTTATTCCCACAAATATAATACACTCCCGGGAAAACTGGATCTTCTCCTCCCTTGAATCCCCATCCTGTTGCAATAAAATATGTATCATGGCACTCACTAGTCCCAACAAAATGATAATCATATTGAGATTTCCTTCTGGTAATGCATAGTTTACCCTTCTGTGGTGCATCTAAAGCCAAAGTTGGACTGGCCCCATTTTTCAACTCCTTTCCCATCTCAAGGTCCCACACCGTCTCACTCATTTTGTATCCTCCTGCCTTTTCATGCATGCTCACTCTCCTTTTCTCTACCATGTCTAGGAAAGCTTTTTCTTCTTCTTTCAAACTACAGGTTAAATTGTTTCTAAAAATGTAATCTAATGTTAATTCTTTTGTTTCAATAAAAATCTCACCAAAAGTGTTAGCTTCTTTAGCAGGATTCAGTTTCTTACTCATAGGCAATTGCCCAAAAATGTTATCTTTATTGGACATCTCATAATCTATTTTCCCTAACAAATAAAAAACACTACTTAACACACTACATGAGATCCCATACGTAGCCGGAAGATGATGATAAGTAACTCCCTCTGAAACGGATGCAGGCAATTGCATACAGACGTAGCAATCCCTTACTTCCATTGTCTTTACGTATTCATACAACAGTTTTGAAAAAACATTGCTAGAAAAATCATTAATTGACCTATCCTTATGTATGTATATGTTACTAATTCTAGTTGGAACTACTTTCTGTGAACTCTTCTCTATATTAGTCATATTCTCAGTATGTATTCCAAAGGTGTCTATTGTAACACTAAAAGTAACTAGTAAAGCAAGTACACTCCATAGTAGCATTAATAATCCTGTACAGCAACAGCACATTCTACACCATCTTTTCAAGAAGATACATCTACTTTGATTATTCTCTGTGTTAGCCATTTTACTACTTTGGCTGTGTCTTTTGACTTAGCCTCTACTACTCCACTACTGAATCTCTAGAACACTAGATTATTTCAATCCGTTAATTTTAGATTTCTTCTTCTCCACTCTTCTCCAAGTGACTCCTTCAGTTCACTCATTTGGATTTTCATCACTTTTCACTTCTTCTTCAGCAACATCAAATTGTATCAGATCTTCAATATCCTGAGCATCCGACTCTTCTCCAATGTCAGTCAAGATAACTTTCAGGATTCCAACAGTTTTCTCCTCCTCAACCACTTCCCGTAAGGCCCCCTCTGGATTACCTTGACTTTCTGCCTCTTCTTCTTCAGACAGTGCCACATGCGTCCATTCCGGTGACCTATACTTCTGGTTGGGCTTTCTGATTCTCTTAATCTCCTCTGGTTCCTTTGATTTCTTTTGTTCTTCCTCTTTTGCCTGATTCTGACTCGACACTTCATTCACCTGTTCAGCTTTTGATGAATTCGCTCGTGTCAGTCGATACCTCAGCCTCTTTATCTTGTTAGGCCAAAGATCTCCCTTTACACTCCTTTTCTGTTTCACTTCTCTATTATTTCTTTCTCCAATCCAAGTTCTCTTTCTCAAAACTCGACCCTCTGGTTTCTCATTCTCACTCTCATCCGATTCTGTATCATTTGCCTCTGGTTCATCAACACTTTTCTTCTGCTCCGCAGTCTTCCTGTCCACCGATTGAGATTTCCCTACTACTGTCCCTCCTCGGGTCTCCGACACGCAATCTTCTTGCTGTCTACTTGTCCCTTCACCTAGCTTATCAGGAATGTCCCCTACACCTCCTCGGGGGTCTTCTGCAATCTGTCCCTCTCTATCTTCTTCTGACCCTACTTCTTCAGGAGTAATCTCAGGTGGATCCTCAATCTCTTCATCTGACTCAGGTGTAGTTCTGCGGAACTGCTCTTTTCTCCCCTTTCTTTTTCACCGCTCGTTGAAACTTCAGCCACCTTCCCAGAAGCTGAACTTTCTCCTGAGGTCCTCAATGTTCCTCTTGAAGCCTCTCTTGGTAAGAAAAAAGAATCACCTGACTCTCTTTCTGACTCTCTTTCCCCCCTTTCAGGATTCTTTTTCTTCTCACTGTCTCAGTGTCTGCATCATCACTGGAATCTGACTCTTCAAAGTACTCTTTCCCAGTCCCATCCTTTGGATTTGGAACTCTCAGAGTATGACTTGCATGTACCCAGTTCTTCACTCCAGCACACTTCACAGCAGTTGTTGTAGTCAGAATGACTTGTCTTGGCCTTCCCCACCTTGGAACCAAGCAACTTCTTCTTCTGTGCACTTTTATTCTCACCCAGTACCCTGGACTTAGATCATGGGCTTGCTTCTTTTCAAGTGTGGTGGCGTCTTCTCCAACCTGGTGAAACACAGAATGAACTGCGTCAGCCAGGCCTTTACAATAATCCAAAATCATGTCATCAGTTATTGTCATCAGCTTATTGACAGGCACGAATGCATGTCTCATTGCTCGTCCCATCAATATTTCATGTGGACTCAACCCTGTAGTTCTATCTGGAGTAGACCTAATAGTCATTAGCACTAGAGGCAAGACATCAGGCCATTTCATTCCAGTGGCTAAACACATCTTATCAATTCTGTTTTTGATTGTGCCATTCATCTGTTCAACAACACCAGAAGCCTCTGGTCTGTATGCACAATGTAGCTTCTGCTGTATGCTCAATGCTTCACAAATTAAACCCATGAGCTCATTGTAGAAGTGTCCCCCTCTGTCTGACTCAATTATCACTGGGAACCCGTACCTAGGAATCAACTCTTAACAGTAACTTTGCCACTGTTATTCCATCATTCCTCCTAGCCGGATAGGCTTCCACCCACCTTGAGAACAAACAGACTACCACTAGAACATACCTCAATCTATTGACCTGTGGCATTTCAATGAAATCAATTTGCATCCTGGTAAAAGGACCTCCTTCTCTGCCTATTGTTCCTAGGCTCACCACTGTCTTCTTTCCAGTATTGAACTGCTGACAAATCAAACATCTTTGACAGATGCTTTCTGCAATCAGCCTGAACTTTGCATTGTACCAGGTTTGTTTAAAGGACCTAATCATAGCGTCCCTCCCCAGATGTCCCTGGCCATGATACATTCTTGCCATTGTTGACAACATGGAATTTGGCATGACTGGTCTCCCATCCCTATAGATCCAAACATGATCTTTTTCTCTCGGGGCACAACCTGCCTTAATCCAATCTCTCATTTCCTCATCTCCTGCTTCATCCTGCAACTGTTTCACCTCATCCCATGTTTCCAGGACATTAGTAAACATCACAGAACAAAAAGACATCTCCTTCTCTCTTCCCTTGTTAATCGAATGATTGTTCTTTGCACAATACCGTGCTATGTCATTTGCGAACCGATTACCAAGGGTAACAAAATCATCTCCTTGTCCATGAGCAGCACATTTTACAACTGCTAGTTCTTTAGGCAGCTGTATCGCCTCAAGCAACTTCCCAATCACTTCAGCATTCTTAATAGGAGTCCCACTCGACGTCAAGAAACCTCTCTGTAGCCAAAGTTGGCCAAAATCATGAACCACTCCAAATCCATACTGACTATCAGTCATCACAGTCACTCTCAAATTCTTCCCAATTTTGCAAGCCTTTGTCAATGCCACCAATTCAGCTACCTGAGCAGATCTAACTCCCTTCAAAGACGAAGCTTCCATAACTTCTGAAACTTTACACACCGCATATGCTGCACTCAGCACACCTTCCTCTGTTCTCAGACATGATCCATCCACAAACAACACATGATCACTCTCAGGTAGTGGCAGATCTCTTATGTCTGGTCTGGGTTTTGTGCAATAATCAAGCACATCCAAACAATCATGATCAACATCATCTCCCACATTCACATTTTCAGCATCTGGCAACAGTGTCGCTGGATTCACATTCACACATCTCTCAAGAGTCACATTTGATGCTCCCAGAATGATTTTCTCATATTTAGTCAGCCGACTATGTGACATATATTGAGTCCTGCTTCTTGTCAAAAGAATTGCCACATCATGAGGTACGAACACCCTTACAGGATATCCTATTATTATGCCCTCACTTTGTTCCAAGCTTCTGCACGTAGCAGCTACTGGTTTCAGACAACCTGGCAAACCCACAGCTACTGGGTCAAGTGTTGATGAGAAGTACGCAATTGGCCTTCTCAGTCGTCCATGTTTCTGGATTAACACTGAAAGTGCACATCCATTTCTCTCACTACAGTACAATTCAAACTCCTTCTCATAGTCTGGCATTCCTAGAGCAGGAGCTTCACATAATCTGCTCTTCAATTCCTCAAATGCTGCCATTTGTTCTGCATTCAATTCCAATGGGTCTTTTACTTCACTTTTGGTCAATTTAATCAGTGGCTTTGCTATCAGGGAAAAATTACTTATCCACTGACGACAATAACCCACCATTCCCAGAAACATTCTTACTTCTCTCTGGGTCATCGGGGCTCTCATTCCTCTGATAATTTTGATCCTGTCATTGGTCACCTTTCTCAGACCTTCTTCAATATTGTGTCCAAGATAATGTACCTCTTTCTTGCAAAACTGCAATTTGGCCGGAGATACCTTTAACCCTCCATCTGCCAGATGATTCAGTAAAGCTATGGTATCTACCTCACAAGCTTCACGTGTCTTCGATGCCACAAGTAGGTCATCGATATACTGTACTAGTACTGAGCTTTCAGGCATGTCAAACTCTCCAATGACTTCTTCAGCAACTGATTAAATATTGAAGGACTCTCTGTATACCCCTGTGGGATACGGCACCATGCCAAAATACGCTGTCCAAACCGAAATGCAAAAATCGGCTGGCTGTCATGATGCAATGGAATTGAAAAGAAAGCATGGCACAAATCAATTACTGTGTACCATTCAGCATCATGAGGAATCTGATACAAAATCACTGACGGATTTGGCACAATGGGACAGCATGATACCACAATTTTGTTAACTTTTCTCAAATCTTGCACAATCCTGAACTTCCCATTAGGTTTCTTCAGCCCCATTATTGGTGAATTACATGGGCTACTCAGTAACTCTCTCAAAACACCTTGCTGAATCATCTTATCTATGATAGGTGTTATTCCTTCAATTATTTCTGGTGTCAATCTGTACTGCGGGATATTAGGATAAGTGATTCCCTCTTTCACTGTAATCTTTACTGGATCTACATTATTCATCAATCCCACATCTTCTCCAGTAAAATCCCAAACCACTGCTTTTACTGTGTTTCTCAATTCTTGAGGCAAGTCATCCGGATTAAACACAGCATATGTCCCAACAATCTCACTTTCTCTATTATCTAGAGTCATCCTGTACAAGACATCCTCATCTGGTGTCTCAAAAGCTATTCCATCCGGAGTACAAAAAATTGTGCAATTCATTTTACACAATAAGTTCCTACCTAACAAATTCACTGGACTAGTGTCACAGACCACAAATCTGTGCATATCTGAAAATTTCCCTATTCTTACTCTTACTGGTTCAGTAAAACGAGTCTTAATCTGTGTATTAGCTACACCAACCACTTGGATTGCTTCGTCCGAGAGAGGAAGATTTCTTATATCTGCTGACCTGACAGTTGATCTCGTCGCTCCTGTGTCTACCAAAAAAGTAACACTTTCCCCATTTATTTTCCCATCTACAAACGGTCCTGCCTGGTCTATTTCTAGAGTTGCTCCAAGTATGCACTCTTCCTCCTCTCTTCGGCACCGTCAGTAGTCCCCTTCAGACTCACTCCCCTCATTCTTGAACCAGTACTGCTGTACCGGGTTTGAACGTCTCTGTTTGTTTACCTGCTCATCATTGTAGAATCCCGAGTCCTGGTTATATTTCTGAGACCCTCTATTCTGCGGCAAGGGCGGTTTTGGCTCTTGACTCTGCTGCTTGACAACCTTCTGCTGTTGCTGCTGATGATTACACCCCTCGTTCTGCACCTGTTGATTCAATGATTTATTCTCATTACTCACTAATGATGGATTCGTACACTCGGATCTCCACTGCCCCAATTGTCCACAGTTGTGACATGGGAACTTCTTTTTGGCCTCTTCTAAATTCCCCTTTCCTTTTCCTGTACCATATCTGGGCCCATTTCCTGGATTATTTGCTTGTTCCACCAGCTGTGCTTCCTGTCTTTCTGCAACTTTCACCTGTGCCCACATTGCTTTCTCTTTCAGCTTTCTTTGCTTTGCCTCAATTTCATCACTGAAGTACTTCGCATGTCTCAAGATCTCATCAATCTTTTTACTCTGCCAACCTTCCTCTGCTACCAGGAAACTGCTGCAGATCAGAGCATATAAATTCTCCCTACTTCCATGGACAGAGTAATTCCACGGTCATACACACATACACTCACCATACGCTAGGGCCCATCACACCAACAATCATTCTATTACTCTATCCGCACTAAATATACGAGAGAACTCCTAAATCAATCTGCATCTAAGTGAGGTCAATGCAACCTAATTGATTAGTCTCGAGTCATGATTTAAACAATAAGAACACATTTGAGATCTCAATAAATGACAAAGAAATAATCACCCGACACTGTAATTCAAACAAGGAAATACTTTATCTAAATTAGTTCAAATGGAAATCATCTAATAGCAAAAATATTATTCTCATAGTTACTTATTCTAGCTAAAAGTCAGGACAGGTTTCTCAAAAAGTCTCCCGAGTCGCCGTCCTCTTGATCAGCATCGATCCTCTCGAGCATAAGTTCGGGAAGAAGTGGCCTTAGACCCTCTCTAGTCTAACAATATTTATACCGAAACTAACACATTAAAAGTTACAAACAAGTTTTAAACGTCCGTTGAGCAGAGCGAGCAGGAAAGGATGTTGGCTCGCAACATTTAGAAAAACCCTCCGCTCTCGAATATCACAAAAATAAAAAACACGGAAGAAGGAAACACAAACTAAATCTGCAACATCCATGGATGCTCTTCTCCGGAATTATAGTGAAGCCACTGCAAGATTATCAAAATGTTCATTGTGGCTACTGTTCTTTTCCAAGGATAGCTGGCGACGAGCCCAGAGCTGCTGTCCTCACGGAAACTTTTAACACAGACAGAGGCCGAGGTCAGGTTTTCAACCATATTCAGCGAGGCCTCTCTTCGTATTTCATCTACTCAAATGCAGGCTGTAAATATCGGCCATCTTTCACTAGGCCAGAATGGACAATCTTAATTAAAAGAAACACAAAACAACGTTACTACATCGTATTGATTATACAGTGTTAATTCCCAATAATACCCTTATGTGTATGTAATTATCTAGCCATTTGCGACATAAATAAGCATTAAAGCATATTATTTCAAGCGCAAACACATAACAAATAGCACTTTAGCCACACGTATTTAATTAATTTGCCCACCAACTTAGTTCACGCATTAATTTAAGCCATGCAATTGCATTCCCACGTGTATTTCTCTCATTAGTAAGGTTGATTAGTCCAAACCACTCAACAGCAATTAATATCTAGTAATTAATTCTTAATAGTTTTAATTATGACAAATAGAACATAAACTGGAGTTCAAGTTTCAATAGAAAACCCTGCTCCAGCAAGAGCACCTACAAATATGTGAGGTCAGCATGTCTGCTGTACAAAAACTCTTGTTTTATTTAATGTACTAAATATTTACTCCATAAATAACAAGAATCTAGTCACATTTAGTGGGCGTGTGACCCCTGACTTGCCTGTTAGTTCACTTAATATCATCGCCACCAGGGCTGGGTTGAGAATGTTTCTCACTTCATGTTTAAAAACTCTCACTTTTAATAAATCTGTAACTAAAGCATGATGTGGTAGCACACTTTCATTTACAGAGAAGCATATTTGCTATTAAAATGGCTGCAAACTTTCCCACTGACATGCCGTTTTACTGTTAAAACTATATAGCGCACAAACTACAATGTGTGGAAATCAGGTTACAGCAAATACTTTTCATTTGCATGCACAAATGCAAAGTGTTCTGATATGTTATGATCCTATTAAAATCTTTGTTTCCATCACACTTAAGAATTAGACAAAAATGCTTTCATGACTCCTGATATATTTTAAAATATTTGTACAGTTCACATGCAAGCACTTTAAATGTTGTGTTAGGAAAATACTGACATGCTACAGAGCTACCGACTTTCATTTCACACTCCCTTCACCACAGCACGATTGTCAGACACTTCACTTTACAAAATCCTCTAACTTTGCAGTCAGAATAAGAAAAGTCCCAATCTACCGGTTAAAATAAGCATAAATGTGTAAGAAGACATAAGCTGACGTTTCACCTCTGTCTTGAAACACACAGCAAATGTGACAAGATCAAAAAAGGTTTAAAGGCATTTCTATTGCTTATTCACTTTCTGAATGGACAGAACATCTGTTGTGTGCAAGCAGAATTTCTCTCACTAGAAGAAAACAGTCCAGAAGGCCCTACCAATAGCTTGTCCTGCTCAAATCTGACTCACTATAGAGAGTGGGTAAGTAGAATTTTAAAGGCCTACAATGCATTTTGAGAACAGACTGGAAGAAGTGAGCAACAAAGTGAGGAGAACAATCATACAAGTTCTGACCTAGATGTCCCTTTCTGAACAGACTTGCTTAAGGAATATAGCAGTTTTGTTATAGCAGTTTTCATGAAGTTTGAAGGAATGGGCAGCTTAATTACATAGCTGAGAGCTTTTCAAATGCCTCCCTTCTAAAGGGTGCAAATTAGGTCTAAAAATGATGGCACTGAGTGAGGGAGACCAGAGATAAAAAATATATTTATGATACAAGGGTGAGCGGGTTCCCTATTACACAGAAACCATTGGAATGGTTGAAAGCATGCACAATAAATACTTAATTGGATAGAATCTGTTGAACAAAATCTAGAAGAGTGTGCCATTTCTTTACCTTTTCAGCCAGTTGAGGGTGGTAGTTGTATGAAATTTGGAATGAGTATAGAGACGTAGTATGATCCAAAGTATCACAAAGAGATTTGGACAGTAGAGGGGCTTGAAAGGTTATGCTGAGTGAGGGACTGATAAAGTGGAACCTGGTACCGTACTGTGTTGCTTACAGTGTAATCTTGTTCCAGATATGAGTGATACGTGTTAAGGTACACCGATTTCGTTATAGTCTTTTGTGTTTTTCTCTTTATGTTTGTTATGTTACAGGATGTATTAAAGGAATAAAAAGTAGCAAAAGTCTTAGGTAATTATGACAGTTGATCAGATAATGTGGATGAGCGGTCAGCCAGCCTATATTAAGGGCTTGATTATGACTAGGGGTGGGCGGAATTTGCGTAATTGCGTTACGCAAATCTCCGCGAAACGGTAAAAAATCTTCGCGAACACGCAGAAATTCTGCGAACACGCGGAATTGCTTGTTCGTGATGCTTTTTTCCTGTTCGCAATTGCTGTTTGCGTGCTCGAGGAGAAATATCTCGCGAACATGCATTTTGAGAACGCGAACAAGCAAAAATTTCGCGAAATCGCAGAAAGCAGACTTTTGAGCAATTTCGCGTTCTCCGCGGAACGCGAAATTACGCAAATTACGCAAATTCCGCGAGCGGAACGGAATTTGCCGCCCAGGCCTAATTATGACTACGGCGGTCCATTGGTCCGACATAGTCGCGGTGGCATTCCGGTGACCGGCAGGCTGGAAGTACATCCACCGTATTGCGACTTTGGCAGGTTGGACCGCCAAAGGAACGCTGCTACCGCCGGGGATTCGCAATCTCACGGCGGTGGTGCAGGGGTCCGAGGAAGTAATATGCTGGAGGTGTGCTGCAGCACCACCGAGCATGTTATGAGTTTCCTCACCGCCCTCCTTTTCATGGGAATGAGCCTGCCACGGAAAGGGTGGCAGTGAGGAATCTAAGGGGGCCCTAGCGAGGCTCCCTATCAGCTCTGTGCATTGGGGTGCATGCAGGGGGACAAATGGTGTGCCCCCCGTATTTCTGCATAGTGTGCCCCCCTGTATTTCTGCACGCCTAGTTCCTGCATGGGAAGAAATACATGGCATGGTGTATTTCTTCTGTGCAGGAACGTGTTGCGGCTCCCCCATGGCAGTGCCTTTCTACGGCTCTCCTTTGAGCCTTAGAAAGGCACCGCACTGCCCGCCAGGATTCAACTCGTAATCCGGCGGGCGGTCTTCCTGCGAGGGGCTGGCATGGCGGCCCGCAGAAAGATCGTCAAACTCTTAATCAGGCCCTAAGTCTGATTTTGAAAGCCGGTTCCTTTATACTTTTTCAAAACCAGCCCAGTAAAAATTAACCCCTGAAGTGCTGAGGCCTTGCGCTCATCATTCCCACCGTGCAGAGCCATTCACAAAAAATATTTAGGGCAGTTCATGCTTAATCTTCATATTTTGTTTGTATTCACAGAAAGTATAGATTCAAAATTTGTAACATTTTCCCCCTGCCTGTGTTCGGGATACTAAAGTTATCCAGGGTTTATGAACTCGCCTGGCCTAACAAAGGAAACAGACAAAACGTTGTCTATCATTATTATTTTTAGGTCTTGGCCTGACATAAGCAGCGCATGCGCTGCTCTCGTCTTACGAGGCTTCTTGGAATCGATACGATTCCAGAAGCCTCGTCCCAGCTCTGCCTTAAGTTTTGATTTGTGCGCGTCGTTTTGCGTCACGAATCATGCCAAAGGCAGTGCAATGATTGTGCCGAAGGCATGTCACTCGCTGATTGTTACCACCCTGTCTCCTTGCATCCACGCCCAGTGGGATTGGATCTCTTACCCGCGGTGTGACACAGTAGGTTTATTATTAGCTTGCCGCATTTTTTTTGTATGCTTGTTTATTCTCTGCCGCCATGACGGTAAGTGTATGCCTCTCGTAATTCTTTCTTTTGTTCATTGCACTGTGCGATGCACTTCTGTGTCGTCGTCCCCACCGTCATCTCCCATACCTCCACCCAGCCTCAGTGTACACCACCAGCGCCGCAGCTGCTGAGCTTACCGTGCAGACTCGGCCCGCCATACACCCAGCTCTGGCTCTCACATCCTTGGATCCACAAACAGTTCGCCAGCCATTAACGTGCATATGGCCTACTCTGAAACTTGTTTGGAGAGCGAGGAAGGTTTTCATGGCGGGTGATCTCATTGAGGTATGTGGGTGGTATTTTGCTTGTATTTAAGGGAAGATGAGACCATGAACCTTGTGTGTGGAGAGTAATGTTAAGCGTGTCACACACACCACCCTATGTACGTGTACTGGGGTGACTCTTTGCCCTGCATTAGGGGTTCTCGATGACTCTGCGTCCGGTAATAGACACGCACTGTGACTCTTGTCTCAGCCCAGTTTTCCGAGTTCTCATCCACTCTTCTGCTTCTCGTGGGCTGACGTGTCCTCTCCTCTGTACCCTATACGAGGGAATCTCTTAACTCGTGCCTTGTGTACTGGTTAATGGACTTGCCCAGTTGTGTGACATCGCCATGTTGCACATGGGGGTGGGGCTGTTTTGCGCACTCTGCCTCTTTACTGTGTTACTGCGGCCCCACTGCCGCCTCCTGCACCCCCTCGCGATGGCGCCCATTCACCGTCCCGAATCTGTGCTCCTAAATGCATCGAAACCCCTATAATAGCAGCAGCTCTGAGACAGGAAAGGGAGAGGGGGCGAGATTCGGGGAGCAGACAGGAAATGAGCCGCTCTATGCCTCCAGAGGGAAACAAAGCTCTGCCCAGTGTTTCTGCAGAGATTGAGTCATGTGTGGAATCGCATCAACCGTGACCCAGCTTCCAGAAACCCCCTGTCTGCAATCACACCCGCGACTAGCCTGACAGAAGCCCCCAGCTTCCAAATCACTTCACGTGAGCTCAACTCACAGAAACCACAATCACACCAGTGACGAGCTCAGAGAAGCACAGAGTTTTAAATAATCATTTTACCCGTTTACAGAAACCCACAGCCCAAAATCAGGTGAGACCAGTTTACAGACCCCCTCCCCCAGCATAAAATCACCCACATAAGCGACACATTTGCTGTGAAACCCTCGCCCTCAATCTCTTAACGTGAGGCCATATTTACCTGAGACTGAAATCACATCATGTGTGACCAGTAAGTAGCCTCACATGGAGACCACTGCGGTCACTGCTTAATTGGTGGTTTGGCCCCGGACTTATTTTTGATCATCAGACTTTGACTCGGAGCAGGAGAGAAAAAGCATTGAAAATGCAATCGGTCTCGCCTTTAATTAAGTTAAAGCCATTTGTTTTGCTATACAATACCATTAGCAAAGCAAATGGCGAGACCTTTACATCTTCAATGCTTGTTTTTAAATGCTGTGCTAGAAATGTACAATTTTCTTTTCTTAATGGCATAAACAAACGGTTTGTTGTGCCAAGATCACTTTCTTTTTTATCTCAAATTGTTTTTATTGAGATTTCAAGAAAAGAACAAATAAATGATAAACAGTAATGCTAATAATAATAACAATAATACTGACAATAATAATAACAAAGAAAAATTACAAAAGAAGAAGAAAAGACAACAAGTTATCGAAATGCGTTGCAGTAGGCGTTGCAGCTATGTTGGAGAGGTACAGGTGGTCTATGAATATCACAGTCTTCATTTGTTCTATAATAAGAATAAAATACGTTGCTGGCGTACAATAGAGGATATAACAGATTAAATACGATACATTATTGGAAATCGTGAAACAAGTCCTATACAAAACGATCTTTGCAATGAGATGGGATTCACAGTGGGTTATATGCGAAGGAAAAGGCATCAAGGGACCTCCATAACTTCCTATGTGGAGTGCGCCAAGGAGAGGAGTGTCGAGAGATGTTGCCCGCTCCTCTGAGGAAGGACAGCCATTCTTGCCACATACTGAAGGAGGCTTCTTTGGAATTCTTCCCCTTATTGAGTACTATTTTGCAGGCCAGTGTGAGCATAAGATCTAACAGATAGCGGTCATTCTCATCTGGAAGCATTGGGTCCAGAAAACCCAGAAGGATATAGGGCTGTTCCCTTGGGGGGGGGGGGGGGGGAGGGGGGGGGGTGAATATTAAATGTTTTGCTTATACACTCGTATATTTTGTCCCAATATGTTCGTAAGGTGGGGTATTGGAAGAGCATGTGGGCAAGGTCACCAACATATGTATTACAGTTCCAGCATGTAGGGCTCTGGCTAAGGTTAAGTTTAAAGATCCTTTGGATCCAGTATGTCCTGTTTATTACCATAAGTTTTGTTTGGGATAATATTGGTGACATTTTATTTGAGAAAGGAGTTATATGTATCTTGTCCCAGTCGAAGGGAATTTCTCTGGTGTTAGATTTGGATTCCCATTTTACCTCACTCTTCAAGTGAGATTTGCGAGGTTTAGGTGATAAGTTTGTAGATTTTAGAGACAGTGGTGCCAATTACGATCCGGTAAAAAAAATTCCCGTACGACTCGTATCCGGTCTTTTTACCGTACGAATCGTACAAGTGCCGTACAAACTGGCAATCACGATTTGCATGGTAAAAAGCCCATACGAGTCGCATTGGGAATAATTCCCCACACGTCCTCGGGTCGGAAAAAGTGTCCGACACGTCCTCGGACGATTTACCGTACAAACGTGAAAAGCGAAGTCCGACCGGGGAATCACGATCCGTCCCGGGCGTCCGAATGTACAACCGTATGGTTAAAAGACCGTCCGCACCGAACTCCAATAGCAACCATGGAGACGTCCAAACAGATGCCCGGTAAGCGCCGTACCCCCCCCCCCCCCAGCCCCCGCATGTACGCGCCGTACCCCCCCCAGCCCCCGCATGTACATGCCATACCCCCCCAGCCCCCGCATGTACGTGCCGTACCCCCCCCCAGCCCCCGCATGTACGCGCCGTACCCCCCGTGTATGTACACCCGAGTACGTGTCGAACCCCCCCCCCGTGTATGTACACCCGAGTACGTGTCGAACCCCCCCGTGTATGTACACCCGTGTACGTTCGAGTCGTACCCCCACCCGTGTATGTACGGCGCGTACATGCGGGGGCTGGGGGGGGGGTACGGCGCGTACATGCGGGGGCTGGGGGGGGTACGGCGCGTACATGCGGGGGCTTAGCTCCTTGCTTGCAAAGATACGCAGTTTGATAGTTCTTGAAGTTTGGAAGTCCCAGACCTCCTTTTTCTTTGGGTAGTTGAACTTTTTTCAAGAAAATTCTGGGTCTTTAACCTTTCCAGAGGAACGTGTTGAATATCTTATAAATCTTGGTCAGGAATTCGCTAGAGAGTGTCATCGGTAACATACTGGCTAAATAGTTTACTAATGGGGAAATCATAATTTTTAATGTCTCTGCTCTTCTCCACCATGATAAAAATGTTGGTGACCAGCCATCTAGTAGCGTTGACATTTTTTTTAATGAGAGCATTCTCATTAGTCTGTTGGGTGGTAATTAGGTCTCTTGTGAAGTCTAAACCTAGGTATTTGAAACTATTTGGCTGCCATGAAAGGCCAGGGTTACCAATTATTTCCTTGCCGCCAAGGTTGTTTTATGATTTTACCTCTGTCTTGTCTTTATTTCGCTTATAGCCAGATACAGCAGAGAAGTCTTCTATTGAGGACATCAGTGCAGTGATAGCAGACTCTGCATTCTCGGAGATGACTAACACGTCGTCTGCCTAAACTGTTATTTGACCGTTCTTTTGTTGAAGCCCTTTCCTGTGATCTGGTTGTTGTTCCGGAGTTGATAAAGGAACGGTTCTATTGCTAAGATCACTTTCTTAACAGCTTTCAGAGACAGGCAAAGTTGTAAACATTTTACCAGAGTTTTCTGCAAATTTATAAGTGGTACTCTATTTTTCCATGTTTCGTGGTGGGCTCTATCTATTTGCAGTTTGTAGTGGAAACAGGTGTGAAACCCATGGGTGAACCTTCAGAAAGTTAAACAATCATGAAAAGTACACTAAATCCTGAATTGAACAAGTTTTTTGGGTATATTTCTCATGGTGTTCCAAAATGAACCAATCAGTGAAATCAAGAAGCAATGAAAATAAGTAACAAAAAACTGAAAAATGTTTTCATTTATGAAAAAAATGTCTCTGTCTTATTTGCAAAAGTGAGATACCGCTAGATCCGTCAGATAATCCTGTTCTCAGAGATAATACAGTGTTGGTGAGTTGTCCTAAAGCATGCAATATATCGAACCATCAACAGTTTTTTTTCATTGTACAAACTATACATCAATTTGTATGTTAAAAGTTATGAATGAAAAAGGAGCACAAAGGACACCTATGCATTTTTACAGTATGCCCAAAATAATGAGTGTAGAATCAGTAGGTGATTGTACGACTCTGAATTTTGGGGTTACCCAAAATATCCTGATTCAAAGGGCTTTTTGAAAAATGTGTCCTTTATGTACATTGGCTGCATTTTGAAAAATAGAGAAAAACTGAATAGTTGATAAATGCTGTATAATTCTTGCCCTAATGAATACTTCACCAGACTTGAGTAGGCGAGCTTGACCCCCACACTAGGAAAGGACAAAACACAATTTTGGCTTTCAAATTTATCCAAATTACAGCTTTTCCAATTATTTCTTGATGGGAAAGTCACACAATATGTGGGACTCCAAATTCCTAGCACCCAGCGTTCCCACACTTCTACCCTAAAATTGGTACCCCCTGTGTGTGGCTGGGCCTATGGAGCAATACAAGAGGATCAAATGAAAATTGTCACCATATGAAGTCAATTTACTATGTGGTCACTAGTTTTGTCCATTCTTGAATCAGGCAATAGACCAGCCACACATATATATTTATATTTTATATGGTTTTCATCAGGAGGAGTTTGGGAACACCTTGTCATAGATATTTTGCTGACCCCCGCAGATTCTTGGGCTGCTTTTATAATTAATGGCACTCTCAAACATCATGTAAATCTTCATGCCTTACTAAGCTCTTTTTTGCTTGGTACATACTGACTGAAAATCAGCCATCTTTTTTAGAGCATCAAAGACTTGTCAACCGCTGTATCCTTGCCTGTATGTAGTATGATTTTATGTGAAACATGGCAGAGAAGTGTTCCTCGACAGGTCATTGTCATGGTCTGGATGGTCCCATGACAATTTTACATAATTATCATTGAAATGCAGCATGTACTGCAGGAAAAAAATCTTGACTCATGACAGATGAGAATCTGGGGGTTTCCAAAAAAGTACAAGAAAATCAGTAGGGTTGTACTGACAGTTTGCACAATATTCCCATGCACAGTTTAGGGTCACAACTTGTTTTTCACCTCCCCAAGTGAGGTGGGAGTCCACATGTGTGCCCTGGAATGAGGCACCAGAGTGCCCTCCAGACTCCCTCAAGAACTGTTCAGCATGTAAATTTGATTACTGCACACTTTTCTCAAGGAACAAGTCATTCACAAAAAGTTGGACAAACAAATTTCAGTATTGAACTTATATCCAGCATCTCCAGTTAAAGAAGGAATTAGTGGCTCGAATCTTGGGGGACTGACCGAGTGAGCACTCTTCCCGTGTACACTGCTAATCTTTGTCCGTGGCACAGGTCACACATTCACAGGGACATCACATCTGTCTTGCTGAGATTCATGGTCATGGTTGTCATAATCGCTAGAAGAGGATCATGGGATGGAACTCCACCAGCTGAAAAATCACTTCCAGATTCTGAGCAACAACCCTCTCCCACAGATGCAGTCTCAGAGCTTCTCTCCATTGTTTGAATCAAGGCGTGGCAGCAGTCATCCTCTGCAGTCACCCTCGCTAGTGGGCAGTGCATGAAGATCGCTGCGGAGTGGAAAGTACTAAATTCTTGGGGATTCGGGCCTCATGTTCAATATGGGGCAGCAGCACGGAGGCTTGCTCGCACTCCTCCACAGTGCCAGTAAGCAGCAATGACCAGGCGTCCAGGGCTCAGTATGGGCAATTGTCTGAAATCCCTCACCTCAGATGACCTCTCCCTTCTGCACGAATCTCAGTCCGACCGGGCGAGCTATGGGGAGGGAAATGACCTGGACCAAGAGCCGCCGCCATGCCAGCATGGGGTTAGCTGCAGGGTCTGGCTTGCGAACAAGACCCAGTAGCTGACCAACCTCCATGGACATGGACTCCCCTCCCCCATTCCTTCTATCCTCTATTGGGGACTTGTTCTTCTATGTAACTAATGTACCTAGGCAAAACTGTTATTCTTGTTATTCCTGACCGCGGAGTCCTGAGCAACGTGGCTGATGCCCGGTGAAGCAGCTAGACAGCTATAGAGGAGATCGGTCCCTGGTTCACCCCCTCGGCCATCACCAACCCAGCCAGACATTGGACACAGTTCTTTCCGTCTCCCCGCTGTGTCTCCTTCCTCCCCCTCCCTCCAAAGAAATACCGTAACATTGTTTTTTTCCCCCTGTGGTTTACTATGCTCTTGTAACGGATGTAATTTGTAACATGTAACGTAATGATCCTCATGTAAAGCGCTCTGATACCTCCGGGTTTAGCCAGCGCTATATAAAACTCTTCAAATAAATTAGATAATTTTTGTTTACTGTGTATAACGTTTCTTCTCAAATACTATGTGTTAAGTAGAATACAGTTTTACGATTAGGAGTGCTAATGCACTGAGAATATTGCGACTGTTTGCGAGCAGAAATGTGAGAACGCAATACAGTGCAAGTGAGAATGGGGTACTAAAGTAATAGTTGCAGGCAAAAACACTGGAAGCAATGAATTTAAATCCTATCAGAAAGTACTCCAGTGAAACAGTTCCGGGGAACGGCAAAAAAAACCTACAAGCAAATATAAAAAACAAAAAACTTCTTTGTGCTGCGCACACAGCAAGACAGACTGGAATATAATTATAAAATATTCCATCTCCTTTTTCTGAGAGTGGCAAAACATGGTGCCTTGTTATATTGGCAGTGCTGTTTATCTTAGCGACTCTTTATGATGGAGCCAGGGCTTAGTAGCAGTGGGATGCTGGCCTACAGGTTACCCACTGCATCACAGAATGTAGATGGGCATGGTGTGGTGGTCCAGTTCATAGGACTAGCATTCTCTGTGTTTCCCATCACCTCTGCACATTAGGACGGAGCACAGCTTGTCGCCTGGCCGAGCAGCAGTACTAATGCTAACTGCTACAGGTCACAGTTGCACTCGAAGGTACAAGTGTATGTGTGCGATTAATGCCCATCTACATTACTCATTCTCGCCGTGCTATAAGATGCTGCAGCACTGTAACCTGCAAACGAGTAGGAAGTAGTGCCTAATAGTAGTGTTAGTGACTTCTGTGCCACAGTCATTGTTTCAGTACACGAGGGGGCAAATTTAGAATTTAATCGGTATTCCTCCCACTCCTCTAGACTTGCTATTAAAGGTGAGTGCACCACTAGAGCCTCAGAAACCTGTTATCGGTAGCCTATCATCCAAATACCTGCCAGTCTATGAACTTTTGAAATTCTGACCTTTTTGTGGTGGAGCTTCCAATTCTTTTTTTTCTTCCCCTGACCACCACGCAAAGGAAGAGAAATCAGCAAAGTCCCTCCAGGGCTTTTATTTTTTTCTGCTCAAAGAAACCCCAACATGGGACAAAAAAATGCATAGTGAGCGTCCCTAACTTGGCAGCCGTCTTGGCTCCACATTTTTGATGAAAAGCTTCTGCTGTGTTGTCAGAAACACTTTTCATCAAAAGAATACCCAGCATCCAATCATAAATATGCCATGTAGGCTTCCGCAGCACGAGAACAAGCAGAGCCTCTGCCACCCCACCCGTTTGGTGGCTTGCCCACCTTTCCTTACGTCAGACCTCTAAGCCATGATTTTACACTAATTTTTAAAGCAAAAAGGTTAGTTTCCTACTGTACCTTTTCAAAATTAGTATCTGGTCCACCATACTTAATCGGAATGCTCAAGTTGGAATGGCGGTTCACTGTCACTGCAAAGTGGTCAAGTTAAGAGCTAATCCCAGGGTATGTATGTGTAGGCAGAACAGGGGCATGTTAGTGTTCTGGCGTCCTGTGCAAAGGTGCATTACGATGTGGGACCGAGAATGCGCTGATGCCCATTAAGTGGAGGTATTGTTAGTTCTGCTACAGTATACTGCTGTGCTTCATGATGGAACTAGAATCCATATCCTGCAGAAGGTAACTGTGCTATAATTCACTGCTGCAGTGCAAGAATCAATTACATTTGTTGACCGTACCTAAAAAGCTTACTGGTGCTTGCTCTACTCTGTCACTATTGCACAACCTGATGGAGCCTGACGTGGTGTAGGAAACCAGTTGTGTCATAGTGTAGTGATATACTCCAGGATGTAACTCAAGCCTAGCAGCACAATATTAGCAGCAAATTCCATCCACACAAGACATTAAACACTTCTCACACATGCCTCTCTGCGTGCATATACCATTTCTCTCCCCTTACACTGGCGTTTTAATACGCTTCAGCACCCTGTCTCTCACTGCATTTGCTTCAGTACATGCTAAGGTGTAGTAACAATACTACTATAAGAGTACAACCCTACTCTTGCACAACATAAAAAAAGTCCCACGTAGGCCACACCACAGCCCCAAACTCTTCCATCCAAGCATGTCCATAAAGTAGCAAGCTACCCTTTGGTGTATGTGCTTGAGTGCATTGTCAAGGGGTATGAAATGCCTTTTACATGCAGATACAGTACAATATAGTACAAGGTGTTCATTATAATGTCATGAGAAAGGTGGGGCTTGAATGGAAGGGGGCAAGCCACACTAAATGGGCATGTGAGGTGCAGTTGCAGGAGATGCCAAAAAGCTTTTCACCTAGCTCAACAAAAATACTTGCCAGCACCCATGATTCTCTACTGCCGGGTAATGTTTCAGCAATTGGTAGAGCAAGGCTTACGATTTTAATTAGGTTCCTTCGGTGCCAACCATCTGTGACGTCTAGTTTAGTGATAAGTCAAAAGATGACTTTAGCTGTTACCGCTCGGTGATTGCGGCCATAGAAATAAATGTCCTGAATTCTGCTATTTCAAAGAAAAGTTAACAATTTTTATTGAAGCATTACATTTTTTCTTTCATTATAGTTCAACTTTTCTAGCATTTTTAGAAACAGTTGTCCAATCAAATTCTATTTAACAAAATCGCAGAATCAGCATATTCTCTGTACAGATATCACTGCTGCTCCGGGGTGTCATCACATGAGGGCGTAGGAGGCATAATTGGAAATTCCACAAAGGTTTCTTTGGTTTCTTGCTAACATGACGTACCCTTGATCCCCAAATGAAGTACTCCAGCTTAAGAAAAAAAAAAAAAATGCAGTTAGGTATTTACAATTACAATCGGTCGGTGGTTACTTCTAGGGTATGGGTGTGCTTAAAGAATAATAATAACAGGTGTAGTTGGGATTTCCTATGGGGTGAGCCCAAATCCTATATACTTTCAGCTATAGAATGGCACCCAAAGCTCTCCAGTCTGTTGATGTTGGGAGTTTTTAATGTTAATTATGTGTTAGGTGGGAAAAGATGTGTCGTTGGGTCCCTATCGTTTTTGACAAAGTGGAATAAATATTTGTTGGAAGTTTGATTTATTGAGTGGCTGATCTCGAGAGCATTTATGTTTCGATGTGTATTGTAAACAGATTTTGAGTTACTTCGTTGCTTAAGCTTTCCCTCCTTCCTAACTGTTTGAGAATGGCCGAATGAACTACAGAGAGCTTGCTAAAACGGTTCTCCTGAAAATGTAGTATTCTTTTTGCTCCAGACTGGGGTCCCACCCCACACAAATACATTGACACCTGTGCTACACCCTATTTTCACCAAAGGAAGGGATTCAGAAAAGGTATTCTCCTGGCATTTCAGAATTTGTGAGGATATTCGCGATTTTGCTCTCCCCCCTTCCCTGGGAGAGGTGTCATTTTTGGGTGGTGTTAACTTTTATTTTGTCAAAAAGTTAAATAAAATGTATTTCTCTACTGTGTGAGAAAACCCACCCCATGTATTGTGGCTGGTATGTTAATGTCAGAAGTTCAACAGCATCCTCGGAAGCTTCTGCTTTTAGGGTCTATTGAATTGTTTCCAAAACGAGAATGGGACTCTTCAGGTCTGTCGACTTGAACCCGTTTCTATCAAGAGGACATTTCACATGTTCCTTCTAGAGCAAGATATAGAGGCATTGCCGTAAAAGGACCACTAAGCAATTGCAGACATCTTTGATACCTACATTAAGAATCCTATCAAGGCAGACTTTGTGTAGTTCCTCTAATTTACCATAGTCAGTCAGCCCTGTCAATTCAAATGTCTATTGTTGGGCTACAACTCTGCCTCTAGGGTGGCCTTAACGGTACTCTCTATATTGCATTTCATCTATGCCTGATGAATGTTCATCTTATCCTTACTGTTAAGGGCTAAAAGCTGTTATAGAGACCTCCAACAACATGAGTTTATAAGCTCAGTACGTCTTGGCCTCTCACATTCATGTGGTTCTCATGACACATTTGAAAATGTGAGTTTTACACCACCATCCTCGGCCAAGGTAAAAAACCTCAGTGAAAGAATGCAATATTGTCAATAGTTTATACTTTCAGCCATCACTTCCCAAACTATTGTGAAAACTGACTCCCCACCGCATGCTGGAAAATCCACTGCCAGTATAAGACTCTGAAAGATTGTGGCCAATCTAAGAAATGACACTGAAGTAAACTGTCTGAAGTTTATAACAGTTTTACTGGGACTTGCTTAATTTCTTCCCCTTTTCCAGGTAAAGTTGCATTCATTGTCACAATCAATCAATTAATCTTCTTTATTCGATTTTAAGAGATCACATCATAATAGTCAAACACAAAACAATACATTTAATAAAAAATATAAATCAGTTAAAATAGGTATCATTAATGGAAACATTGTCACAATCACACACAGGGAGCCTAGAGTCATCAAAGCAACCATGAATGAAAGGCACAAGCCACAGGAATAGATTAAGCCTGAAAAAAGTCAGCAGTCACTGGTAATGTGGCATGTCCAAGGTAAAGTACGGCTCCAAGCCGCTTACGGTTTTCACAAAAGTGCGTGACGTGCTAGAAGCTTGATCTGGGCTGAGGCCTCCCGATTTGCTGTCATCTTATCTCTGAACGCTGCTGTGGCCCATCTTTTATAGGTTTGAGCAATACCACTTGGATCATGATAAAGTTCTAGTTTCCCTAAACTTTTCATTGTGGAGGAAACATAGGTCAGCCAGGGGATCAGAGAAAAGTTATCCAGGTTCATGCAGTCTTGCATGATCAACCTGTTAAGGCCTAGCCCACAAGTCCTTCGAGGGGAAGGGACCGCCTATCAATCTATCATCTCTCCCTACCACCCAAACAGATGCCTCCGCTCGACCAACCTCCGCCTTGCTTTAGTTCCCAAAATAAAAAAGGTGTGAAGCGGCAGGCATCTGTTCTCGTATAATGTCGCCAAGCTTTGGAACACACTTACCCCTCATGTATGTCTTGAGTCCAACCTTCTGCCCTTCTAGAAACTTCTCAAAACATGGCTCTTCCAAAAACCCACCCAGTAATCTGTCTTCTTCTGTCTGCAGCTGCTATTAGCGCTGGGATGCCTCAGGGTAGCTACACATTCTATAAATATTTTTCTATTCTATTCTATTCTAGCTCCTCCTTGCACCAGACTGAAAGCCAAAGCAGCAGAGGGCAGAGCCAAATAAAATCCATCACATGGCCCATGCCCAACTCTTCATGAACAACCTCATAAGGTATACTTTTTGAAAACCCTAAGAGGCCCCTGGGGAATTTGTTTTCCGCCACTTGGATCGGGGTAACTGACCCATAACCCCAAATGCCACACCCATAACAGGCTATTGGGATACACTTGGCCTTGAATATATCCAGGACTGTTTTTATGTGAGTGCGTCCCAAACGCAGGGAGAAGTCACCTATACTAAACATTGCCCTTTTAAAAGTCGCCACGTTATGGTTTATTAAAGGATGCCAGCTGAGACCAGAGTCTAGTTGAACACCCAAATAGCAAAACTTGTCAACCTGGCTAATATGATGACCATCCACTATGAATATCATTATCTTTGTCTTAGGCAGGCCAAACTTCATCACATGTGATTTAGAAAAATTAGTAGACAGATCAAGACTGCTATGAGTGGGTGTGGTGAGATTGGCCTGCCCTCCCATAGGAATGCATGGGAGATATGTGTGTCCATTGTAATGGTATGAGAGGAGTGCAGGGTCGAGTTTAGTATGTATGAACTCGTGAGAATAAATGCTGTGCAATGGTGTGCACAGACTTATGGTGACTGGTAGAGAAATGCCACTTTTAGAAGTTGGCATTTCTGTGTGCTATGTGTCTGCCTGCCTGATGTGAATTTCATGTCTGGCTTGTGAGTGACAGGAGCTGAGGGGTGTGGGTGGCTCCAGGAGACAGGGTGAGTCAGCCCAGTGCTGAATAGAGAGATCTGCATGCAGATGGGAGGGAGGAGTTGCACCTGGGACCTGAATAGGGCTGTGCCTTCCCTCCACAATGCTGGCTCCGCCCCTGTGGTATCTCTGATCACTGAGCCTCCACCTGACAAAGGGGAGAGGAGCTGAGCAAATGCTCCAAATCCCCCCTAAACCAGTTCTGACTGGTATCCCCATGCCCTGCACTTTTACACAAAGGGAAATGTAGTATAAATATAGGGGCTATGACCCCATGAAAATGTTCAGTCTTGGTGTGTTGTTCCTGCTGGGGCGTGCTGCTGCTGGGGCCCAGGGGGTGCTGCCATGAGGGCTTGCCTCCCTGGGCCCTGCATTGCCTCCTTGATGCCTTAAGGAGTTTTTGGGACCCTTTGACTTATTCTTGTTTCTACAGGACCCCATGCCTGCTTCTAGCGCCTTGTGAGCGCTTGACTTTGGAGGAAAGGAACTTCTTGCTTTGACCCTGTACTTTTTCTTTCATAGTCCAAGACCTCCAGGACGTTGACTACCTTTTGCACCCTGAGAGCACTGAAATTTGGCTCCTGGGAGAGCCTCGGGGCTGCTCAGTGCCGAGTTGGAGCACCTTTAAGAGGGAATTCCCATCGTAGGGATTCCCCCATCATGCCTACAGCGGCGGGTGCCCACCCCTCATTTTTCTTTATTTCGCGGGTGCCCACCCCGCTTTGATGCCACGTTTGCTTTTAATTAACGGCGGGTGCCCACCCCGCTTGCTTTGATAATTTAAATCCCACATGGCCGCGTTATATTCATTTTTAAACGCAGGTGCCCACCCCACGTTCTACCTTTGGGAAGGAGATCACCGTTGCGGCCCGAGTGCTCCACAACGGGAAGTCAGGCGGCGTGAGGCCTGACGTGGGGCGGGACTTCCGCTTTCCCGTGGGAAGCCCCGCGTCCACACAAAGAGCCCGGGTGAAGGGAGCAGTGGCAGCTGAGGCCGCCGATGGCAGCGCGGGGCTCTCAGGATGAGGAAAGAGCCCACGTCGTGCATGCCGCAGAGAAGCAGCCGAGCTCGTTAGAAGAAGTCCTGCCCGAGGCCCGGTGAGTGGGCGCCGATTGGGAGGCAGCCTTGGTGAAAAAGTTAGGAGTCCCCAAGGGGGGGGGGGGGCGGGGTGCTCCCGGCGCACATCGTGGTGCCTTGTGAGGCACAGTGTCGAATCCCTTTTCCCGAGCGGCCATAGCCTGATAGGGGGCTGCTCCAACGATGGGAGACACGTTAATTATGAGCCCCGTCGGGCCCCGAGGGCACAGCTGTGCAGGGGCCCCGTTAGTTTTGGTCATCCCAGCTGCCCTGCCTGACAGTGGGCAGCTGCAATGCTTTGGGAGCAATTATATTTAGAATAAGCCCCAGTGGAGGCCCCGAGGGCACCGTCATGCCAGGGCCCCTTTTACTTTGTTGATCCTCAGCTGCACCGCACCAGCGCAGGCAGCTGCAACATTTTTGCTTATTTGGTTCAAAGGGCACCAGGAGTGTCCAGGCCTCATTTTAATACTTACAGCTGCCCAGCAAGTAGTGGACAGCTGCGACGTTTAGGCCATTCTTTCTTTGGGGCATGGTTGTTGAGCTAGGAGTGAGATGCACCCCTCTGCCCCAGTACTTTCACAGCTGCGCAGCACTTAGTGTCAGTTGCAACGTTTAGGTCAGCGCAATTGCGCACCCCATGACTTCTGCTGCATTGGCAGCGCGCCCTGACTTTTGGACATACGGCATTTGAGCCCCTTTGAGATGGCCAGTTGGCCAGGGGGACTGTTAGGTTAATAGGGCGCCATGCCCTAATGTGATTTATGTGGTGCTAGGAAATGTGATGGATATAGTATGATTGACGCACCCTGATTTATGCCTCTAAAATGAGCTTCATGATTATGAGGTTTTCCATACTGTGTTATGTTTGAGTTATTCTCTCCTGTGGTTTAGGTATGATTTATTCCCTCATGCGGTTTATGTTAGTAAGAGTATTCCCTAATGTGAGTTATGCTTAGGGGGTTATGGTCTAATATGTTTAGGCTTATGAGGTTGGCGCAGAATATATTTCTCGCCTAATGTGATACTGTGCATAATATGATTTATGTTACAGGATCATGCCGAGTACAGTGTTTGCCAGTAATTTCTGGTTGTGTTCTACGTTTATTATATGTCTACAGTTATTATCTTTACTAAGTGATGATTCTGACAGTGGCCCACGTGGCCCTGTCATGTGTATATAATCCCCTGTAAATATTGCCCAGTGCCAGTTAACACAGTGTATATTGTGTGATTACTATTCTAATGTGTTTTATGATAATACAAAGGCTATTTTTGATATAACCTTGTGTGGAGTTCCTTTTGTGGTGTGCCTAGTATGTTGTTGCTGTGTGTGTTGCTCAAATGCTTTACACATTGCCACCGGGATAAGCCTGACTGCTCGTGCCAAGCTACCAAGGGGGTGAGCAGGGGTTATCTTTGGCGTGTAACTCCCTCGCCCTGACTAGAGTGGTGGTCTCTGCCTGGCTTTGGCGCAAGCCTTAGCCAACCATAGATCCCCATTTCTAACGGTTTATAAGCTTAGTACGTCTTGGCCTCTCACTTTCATGTGGTTCTCATGACACATTTGAAAATGTGAGTTTTACACCACCATCCTCTGCCATGGTCAAAAACCTCATTGAAGAATGCAATATCGTCAATAGTTCATACTTTGTCATTACTTCCCAAACTATAGTGAAAACTCACTCCCCTCAGCATGCTGGAAAATCCACTGCCAGTTAAAGACTCTTAAAGAGTGTGACAAATCTAAGAAATGACACTAAAGTAAACTGTCTGGAGTTTATAACAATTTTACTGGGACTGGCATCATTTCTTCCCCCTTTCCAAGTAAAGTTGAGTTTGCTGTCACACATAAACCAGGAGGAATGTTCTGTTTGAACAAATTGTGGGATACACAATCATTCCATCTGTAAGCTGGCTGTTTAGCTATCTGTGTAAGTGCTTCATAAAAACAAATTTCTTCTGTTCCTTTATCTGAAGAAAGCAGTTGATTGGCTACCTAGAGTAAATGTCACCATGCTGCTCCTGAATGTTAGATGAACCAGTCATTCCTTTCTGAATACTTAGAGAAAGGGGTTTTCTTAGATGCGGCTGTTGACTACAGAAAACTTAACAGATTCCCCGTTCTAGCCAAGACAGCTGTGGTTTTCCGATCGGAACTTATGTGATGTATCTCCAAATTCCAGATCTTCAGCCTTGCAAAGCATTTTCTACACTCCCGAGCCTGTCTACTGAGAAACTAGTGCATAGTCATTTAAGTATGTCGGGAACCAACTTTGCGTGTGTGCAATCAGTTGAAACAATACACATATGGGTCTTGTGATTCAGGGAGTCCATTTTGATTTGATTTCATTTGTTCCTTTCATGGATTTACAGAACAGTTCGATGTTTCTACCTTGAGCTGCCAGGAACAATCTATTGACTAGTCGGGCAGAAGAAAATATATAATTTTTTGGTAAATCTGCATGAACAATTGGGGCTGAAGGTTATGGAGCAAAGCATTCCAGAGGTGGAGCAGGAACATAAAATGCCTTCACTCCACCCACATTTGGTTCTATTGTTAACAAGAAACCTGAAGGAGTCACTGGTTAGAAGGGTAATGAACATGCTGGAAAGTAGTACAGAAAGACACAGAGGAATCTCCCTGTGTGGCTCAGATGGAGAGCATTCCCTAGAGAAAAATCGATTGGCTGTGGACATGCTACAGCCTGAGGAAATTCGTAATTGCCTTTTGTGGTGAAATAGTTCTTCTAAGGAAAACCCTACTTTTTACTTTTGAATGGAGTATTGACTAGAAGCTAATATAGACTCGACTAGCAGTCAGTTTAAGAGCAAAATACTTTATTTTCGTCACTGCTTTTGACCATTGCCTTCAAAGTTTTAAACTTGTGTCTTTAGACTCTAGACACATCTAGCTAAGTAGAGAATCCTAACTGAAACATTATTTATGAACTATAAATACCGTTTTGAAAAACAGCACACAAAGTTTTCACAGTGTGCTGCCCATCTTTCAGTACCCTTTGTTATCCTCATTTAGTATAGTGATCAGTTTTCAGCAGAGCCGTCTAATTTATAATATTTCTTTGAGATAATTGCTCGATATCATTTTTCTTTCATAATTTTTTTTCAGAGGAACAGAACCTTATTAGGTAATACTGATTTTGAATGCTGCAGTTCAATAAGTAAAATGCTCAAGTAGCTAGTAGTTATTTACTTTTCATTTCTATTTCTGTATATAGCCTCAATGGCCTTTGCACAACATAGAAAAATACCTAATTCTATACATGCGTAAAAAGAACAAAGTTTGAGCAGTAGTAAGCAAGTCAAAAAATCTCTCTGTGAGATAAGGGGTGTGAAGCATTAAGGGAATGTGAACAGAATAAATAACAAACCCATGCCACTTAGTACCTCATTATGGGTAGCCCAAATTTATCCGGCTTAATGTCTGCTGTGGGCAGGTCGAATCCAAATCTATGAGAGATTGTACAGTCTTCCTTCCATTCTTTTGGGTGTAGAATCAAGGTTTCACCTATCTGGGACAGGTGGAGTGGCAGAATGACAGAATATGAAAAAAATGCGTTCCTGGTGATAACAGCGCTGTTAGACTTGTTCTGCTTCAGGGCACCCAGTCGGCTATCCCCTTGCTGACCATATTTACTGCTACAACCTAACCTGTGAGAAAATACATGTACCAACTTGGTTGGTACAGATGGTGGTAAGTGGTATAGTAGGTGTACAAGCTATGCAAGGTTGTGTGCTGGGCCCCATGGAAAATGTTCAATAATTTTTATCAGGAAACAGTATTTACTACGCTGTGTCAACCACGCATGCCATTAGAACTCATGCATTACCACGCTTGCCTTTACCACGAAGCATTTAACACAAACATGCCTTTACCACGAAATCGGTCATACGTGGTTAAAGCATGTTTGTTGGACGCATGGTGATACACCCTTGAGGCTCTTGAGGGGGGGGGGGTTGAGGGTTCAGGGCAAGGGGAAGGCTTTTAGAGCTCGGGGTCGGGAAGGGGGCTGCGGGCCTGCAGCAGGGTGGGGGCGGTTTTAGGGCTCAGGGCCAGGAACAGGGGCAGTTTTAGGGTTCAGGGCAGGGTAGGTGACTGTGGCGGTGGGCAGTTTTAGGTCTCGGGGACAGGTAAAAGCATATGCACAACATATGCATAACATACAGCATTCAGCACACCTCTGCCTCTTGGTACCTTTCAGGCTCTCTCTTGGAACCACTCTCTGATCAAGTTCTGGGCCGGTTTTGGTTCTCTCTATCCCAGTTCTGATTCTAGTACAGGACCGCAGGCTTCAGATTATTGCTTCTCTTTCTTTACTGTTAAAATCACAGCAGCCAATGAAAACGTTTCAACATAAAAATAAACTACATTTCCCATGATGCTCTTGCAACCAATCATATCCCATCAGACCCTATAAGAGTCATCTCCTTTCCATGAGCTTCTTTCTTTGCTGCTCACAGCAGAGATAAGTGCTATTTTCCTTATATCTTTACTTTGATTGTAATTGTTATATGTGGAGCCTGCTGTTTCCCACACACGTTTGCTCTTGAGGGAACGAGCTGCCGATGAGGTGTAATGCTTTTTGCAATTGCGATTTCTTGATAGGTATGCTTATTATGCTTATATGCTTTGTTGTTGAATTAGCAACGATTGCTTGTTGGTATGATTATTACGCTTACATGCTTTGTTATTGACTTAAAAATGTGTTCTGCCTGCGCTTACTAGCGCAATTGTTGTACACTTTTAGCGCTCGGTAGCGCGTGACCTGGAGCTCCCGTATCGGCAGTGTAGAGCGAAACACCGAGGTAAGCGGTGTTAACAGCTGGTGTGACCGCAGTCTCCCGCGCTAGTTGTCGGAGGCCTCCCCTCATCGGGCCCGACTTTGATTTACAGAGCCTTACGCAGCCAGACGTGCGTAGCCCAATTGGGCTACATTTGGGCGGATTTGGGCTACACACGGCAAGTGCTTCCCAAATTCATTACCGGTGCTCAAAAAGCACGGAGTTTGTGAGAGTGATCGGACGCCTGACCGGCTGCAACAACAGTCAGCCCTGGGAGCGAGTGCACTCTCCCTTAAAGTCAGTTTTTCGGCTCTTGACACCCTGGACTGAGGGCTGCAATAATTGTGGAATACAGCACTACTGAGGAGCTAAGTGAACATTGAGTATTGTGAGTGCACCTGGGTTGGCTCCCCCCTGACTCCTCCTATAATTGGCTTGAACTTATCTGTATACATACAGGAGTACACTATTTAATATTAAAATGGAAGAGTGGGTTAGATATGAGGATGAGCAGGATGAACCCTATTATGATGGGCAACAGGAGACTCTTTTAGAGGATAATATTGTTGACGCCCTGTATGCCTCGGTCCAGCAGTTGGTAAACATGGCCATTGAGAGCACTGTGCCAAACACAGTACAACAAGCCTAGGCAGCCGCATTGAAACCGATCACCAAACAGCTTCAAAGCTTCGCAAAGCGCCATGGTTTTCAGAATCCTCTCAAACCCCAAGATGACGCCCCCTTGGGCAAAAGCAAATCTAAGTCGAGGTAGTGGCCTCAAGCAGGCGCATTAGCTAGCTTGCCACAGGCGACCATGGATGAACATGGTTATCCCACCACCATTACCACAGATGGTGGAAAGGCGAAGTGCAAGCAAAAGGTGTACATAGACACTGACAACACTGACTCTACGAAATCGAATAACGACGGTCCCCCCAAAAAGAAGACTAGGGAGGCGGTTATTCTTGTGGCCAATATGGCACCCCAGAATCCCAATACCCCATTCACCTTTAACCGGGCAAACATTTTTAACCCAGCTCCTCAGATTGGGCTCCTGCCCCGGAGGTAGCGGAGTACTCGCATGAAAATCTTAGGGAATGCTTTGACCAGGAAGTTCGCAACAGATTGCGGTCAGAGTGTCCCAGGCCGATATTCCGAACAAGGTGGCAGAAACACCAGATATTGACGCCAGCCTTTTGACCTTTTTCAACAAAATTGCTAAGGACCCTAAAAAAAGGTATTGATCACGCCTGGCGAGGATGCCAGGACATGCCTTAGCGGCAAAGGAATCAGCTGTTCTCGTGGATCCAAACATTTTAGCGGGCTGGACACAGTGAGCAATATGCCTCCTGGGCAATGCAAATTGCGCCATCTCTACCGAGAGATGCAAGTCGCTACTTATGAGGATAGAGTCTAATCTTACTGAATTAGCCTCAGCCGAACCAGGTCCCCTTGCAGAGGACAATCTCTTTGGGGAAAGATTTGTTAAGGATGTCTCAAAGTACGTGGGTACGTTCACGTCTTTGAACAAGGCCCAATCAGGAATAAAGAGAGTGTTTCAGGCAGGCCTTTTTAACGGGGCCGGGCGAGGCAGGGGACGCTCGCCAGGCTGTCAATATTACCAAGGTAATCCCAGCGGAGACTACGGACGCAGCAGAGGTGACTGGGACTCTACCAGACGTGGCACCTTTACCCCACGAGACAGAGGTTCAACAAGCGCAGATTCAATAGAGGCTGACACAGGACCCGATTTCAAGCCCAAAATTCTACAGGTAAGAGTTACCGAAATATCTCAGTTACCTTTGGGGAGTCGTACTCGGTTTTTCATACACAATTGGAGAGTGTTGTTACAAGATGCATGGATTATACAGACTATTCAGGGGTTTCATCTAGAATTCTACCTAATTCCACACCAAGACTTATACCCGAGACAACTCAGTTTTTCCCAACAAGAATGTGCTTTTATAGACGCAGAGATAGAGGAATTACTGCAGAAGTGTGCAATTGTCTAATGCTACAGCGGGCTCGCGGTTTTTGCACCAATGTCTTCTTGGTGCAGAAGAAAGGTGGTGATTACAAGTTGGTGTTGAACATGAGGTAATTCAACCACTTCATGGTTTACAAGCACTTCAAGATGGAGGGTATCCATCTCTTAGCATATCTACTAAAAATGGGAGATTGTATGGTCTGACTGGACCTAAAGGATGCGTACCTGACGATCCCTATTTTTCCCCCCCATCGACATTTCCTGCAGGTTCAATGGAGGAACCGGTGGTTGGAATATTTGGCCCTTCCTTTCGGGCTTTCCTCGGCTCCATGGTGTTTCACCAAAGTGATGAAGCCGGTGATAGACCACCTCCGAGAACAGGGCATTCGCATGATAGTGTATCTAGACGATATACTTATCATGGCTCAGACTCAATCCCTAGCCAACCTTCATTTACAGATGACAGTGTCCCATCTACAGAACTTGGGATTTGTAATCAAAGAACTCCAGTCGGCCCTATGTCCCTCTCAGACGATGGACTTCCTAGGTTGTGTCATAGACTCACAGACAGCTCAGCTGCGTCTCCCCCGGTCGAAATTACGAGATCTCAAGAAAGAGCTCACATCAGTGTTAGCCAAACAGACGGGCTCCCTCAGGACAGTTGCCAGAATAGTGGGGTTACTGGCATCCTCAATGCAGGCTATCTTCCCGGGCCCTCTTCATTACTGGGCCCTTCAGAGACTAAAAACCCAACACCTTTGAAAGGGTCTGTCTTATACGGATCTGGTCCCTCTGACACAGGAAGTAAGGGAAGAGATGCCATGGTGATTGGGCCACGTAGAGGCGTGGAACGGCAGAGCGATCTTTGGCTCTCAACCGGAATTCATTACAGAATCAGACGCCAGCCGTTGGGGCTGGGGAGCACGCTGCAGAAATATCTCCAGAGAAGGAAGATGGTCCCTTCAAGAACTGTCCCTCCACATCAATTGTCTGGAGCTGTTGATATGGTTATTTGCGATACGGATGCTTTCCCCCAAACAGGTCTCTTGTTGCATCCTTCTCAGGATGGACAATATCTCGGCAGAGAGATATGTCAACACGATGGGAGGTACGAGGTCGTCCCTGCTAGTGGAGATAGCAAAGGATTTTTGGCACTATTGCCTCAGTCACCAGATATCGGCGATGGCGGAATACATTCCAGGACAGTCAAACTGTTGCGGATTGGAATTCCAGGTATCTAAAGGATTACAGTGATTGGCAACTCCAACCTCCACTGTTCCAATGGTTACAGACAGTGTGGGGTCCTCGCAAGATAGACCTTTTTGCATCCAGACTGAACCAACAACTGCAGACGTTTTTCACCTGAAGGCCAGACCCATTAGCGAGAGCTACAGACGCCTTCTCCCAGAATTGGTCAATGAACTGAATTCTGTTTTTCTTCCCTTCATTCTAATTCCCGGAGTGACGACCCAGGTAGCCCAACAGCAAGCAGAAGTGATCCCCCACCCGTGGAAGTCGCAACCCTGGTTCCTGATACTATTGGAGATGAGTTGCGACTTCCCCAGGATGCTCACTTGGTCTCATATGATGCTCCAGGGCCCTCACGGAGAACTGCATCCGATGGTGACATCGGGGCAGTTGTCCCTGATGGCATGGAGGCTTTCCAGCAACAATGGTAATGCCAGGCATTTCGAACAAAGCTTCTGAATTCATTAAGGAAGCAATCCACACGGAAGAGATATTCCACACGGAAGAGAGATTCATCAGCTTGGAAATGCTGGGTACGTTGGTGTTTGTAACGTACGTGGATCCCGTGGGGGCAGAGTTATCCCATATTGCGAATTTCCTGTCTGATAAAGCTTCAGAAGGTTTGGCATATCGGTCAGTAAATAATCCAAGGTCAGCCATATCTGCAGGACATACACAGGTTGACGGAAAACCAGTAAGCATGCACCCAGTGGTGTGTAAGGAATTAGAGTGGATAATCCTCCTAAACCCAAATATTCATGTTTGTTGGATGTATCACTGGTCATATCCCTATTTGACAAATGTCCAAATAATGCTTTGTTATCCAGGAAACAGTTATCAGCTAAACTAGCTATGCTTTTGTGCTTATCTGCCTGCAGACGTTCTTCAGATGCGAGAGCTCTGGACATTACAGGTAGAGTATTCACTCCGGAAGGTGTTTCCTTTAACATTACTGGCAGGACGAAAACATTGTCACATAGGATAGAATATAATGCTTTCCCCAGTAATGCTAAGTTGTGTGTAGTGCAATGCCTTAACCTCTTCAGCGCTGCGCAGATTCCCGTGCGGTGCTGAAAGTTCTGAGCGCGGGCGGGGCCATGACGGAACGGTTCCGTCATAAGCACAGCCCAACCGACGTGCATGACGGAACCGTTCCGTCATCGGCGTCGAAGAGGTTAAAGCCTATAAAGATTACACACGGTTCTTGCGACTAGAGGTTTTAACACAACTATTGATTGCTTAGCAAAAACCGTTCAAGCCAGTATCTGCGGCTACGATAGCCAGATGGTTAAAGTCAGTCATGAAAGAAGCTGGTGTTGGTACCCAGATATTTGGGGCACATTCTGTACGTGGTGCCATGGCATCCAAAACGTTTCTGTTGGGTTCAACTATTCAAGACATTATGAAATCTCCTGATTGGTCATCAGAGTCTACGTTTAAGCAATTTTATTATAAACCGGTAGTGATATAACTACTGTGGTATTTGATAAGCGTTCAACGAGCAATAATCTGAAGTTTTCGGTCCTGTAATAGAATAAAAAATTTGCTAGCATTCGCACCAAGAATTTTCAATTCTATTAAGGACACGGAGGCGAGGATTATCCCACTCGGTTGTATTACAATGATTCTTGCAATAAAGTACCCACCCGTATGTAATATGTATTCTGTTCAACAGAGATTACGGGTTCTCCAGTATTTGGGGTGTCTTTCATAGATTCACATGCTTGAATATTCCCCGTCGTCGAAGTGGGAGTCCCACGGTATATATAAAAAGCAATAAGTATCATGTATATATACATATACACATACCTAACCACATAAGAGTATATACATACCCAAATAAACATATATATATAGTTCAAATAACATATCAAGTTAAAAATACCATAGGATAGCATTGAGACATAGGAAAGCATAGAGAAAAAGAATCACTTTGCTAACATATCACTGTCACTTTATAGTCCAAACTCCAGCCAATCAGGCGCTAGCACCCTCTAGAACCTTCTCCTCAGAGGCTCAGGCCCTCAGATTTTCTACCGCACGTCGTGTGAAGGGAGTCTCCCTGAGCTCTGCTCAGTTCTTCATCTGGTTTGAGGTTTTTTATCTCTCATCATGTCTGCAAGTAAGAAATCTCTTTTCCGTCCTTGTTCATCTTGCGGAAAGTCAAGACTTTTCTCTGAGGATCCCCATGAGAAATGTATTTATTGTCTGTATCCTGATCATAAGGTGGCTAATTGTAAGATCTGCAGAACTTTCTCTCACAAAACTTTGAAAGATAGAGAAGGTCGCCTTTTAATATGGCTTCAAAAACTAAAGGACACAGACAACCCACTTTCTGAGGTGGAAAGTGTAGCCTCTGTCAAAACAGGAGTCTCCTCAAAGCGTGGAAGTGTCCAGGACTTGCCATCTCCTTTTCTGAAAAAGAAGAGACTTCACCTTGAGGAAGTGTCTACAGGCAAAGTCTCTGTCTCCACGTCTGCGCCCCCGAGACGTAGCTCTCAGGCGTCTGTGACTCCGTCAGCACATGTTTCCAGTCAGAAACTTTCAAAACCGTCGACGGGCCCGTCGACGGCCCCTCCGTCGACGAGATCGGCTACTTCATCAGCCTCGTCGACGACGGTATCGAGTAGATATCCTTCGTCGACGACACTGACTTCGTCGACGTCTTCTCCGTCGACGATAGTATGTGTGTCTCTTAGAACTGTCTCGTCGACGATACCACTCACTTCTTCGTCGACGACTGGGAAGCTGGCGCTTCCGTCGACGTCCACAACTTCGTCGACGATGGGTAAAAAGAAGAAGAGGAAATCTTCCTCGTCGACGACAGCCTCGTCGACGACAGCCTCGTCGACGACAGCCACACCGTCGACGACAGCCACACCGTCGACGACAGCCATTCCGTCGACGGCAGCCACCCCGTCGACGGCAGCCACCCCGTCGACGACAGTCCCGTCGACGGCAACAACCTCGTCGACGGCAGCTCCGTCGACGATTGCTTCGTCGACGGTCGCCTCGACGACGGTAGGGTCAAATTTTGCGACAATGCCATTGGTGCCAATGTCAACACCAGCACCGGGGTCTGTGGACAGCTCCTTAATGCTTCGTCGTAAGGCCATGCTAGACCCAGTTATGTTACCACCTGGACCACGGCCACCTCGTCAACTATTTCCCTCAGGGGATGAGGACGATTCGGATGAAGGCGATCAGTCTCTTTTTCGGGATGCTCATAGTCCTTCGGAGCTCCATATAAAATGCCAAGAGTCTGAGGAGGATGAATTTTATGAACAGGAAGAAGAGCAAAATACCTCTGCTCCGGTTCCTATGATGCAGCTTCCTGTGCAGCTTGTTTCCAACCTCCAGTATATGTTGGAAGACTATAATCGTCGTTTTCCAGCATCCCCTCAAAATACTCCACGTGAAGCGCCATCTGAGGTTCCACCTCCTATATTGCCAACGATACCCACGCCCTCCACACCTGCACTGCCTTTCAATGCAGAGGATGATAATATGGACAATCCGGATACGGAAGAGGGCGAGCTCCCAGAGGACGACACTATGGCGGACTGGGATGATTACCAAATCAATTCGCCCGCATCACCGCCAAGGTCACCAGTCAACTCGCCACCTGTCGACATAACAGGGTTCCATCAGCTGATGGAGAGAGCAGCACAACGCTTTCACCTTCCCATGGTGGTTAGGGAAGAGGACTGTTTCTTATATGACTTCAAGTCCCAGCCTCAGAAACAAGTACGAGCTGTGCCAATCATAGACTTCATATGGAATGAAGGCCTAAAATTAATGAAGACACCTAATTCTATTCCGGCGGTGCTCCCACGCCTGGAGAAAAAATATAAAGCTCCGGATTCTTCCCCAGCCTGCTTGGTGTCTCAACCTAAGCCGGACTCAGTGATCACACAAGCGGCACAGCGCCGCTCCAAGAATCCATCATCTCCAATGTCGGCGCCTCCGGACCGCGACGGCCGTCGCCTGGATGCTATAGGCAAGAAGTTTTCAACCATGGCGTCAACAACGGTCCGGGCTACGAATTCCTTGGCTATCCTCGGCCGTTATGATAGACAGATGTGGTCGGACATGGCTGCATTGGTCAAACTTATACCGGAGGATTCAAGAGCGGAAGCTCAGAAAATCCTGCAAGAGGGAGAAAGGGCGTCATCCGAGATCATTGACTGCTCTGTTGACATCGCATCCACCGGTTTTCGCCAATTGGCGGGAGCAGCCGTCCTAAGAAGACAGGGCTGGCTTCGGTCAACCTCTTTTCGGCAAGAGGTCCAGGCTAAGATTTTGGACATGCCATATGACGGGGAGTCATTATTCGGCCAGCATGTAGAAGATGCCTTGCAAACCATTAAAAAGGATACGGATACGGCTCGTTCCCTCGGCACTCTACAGTTTAAGAAGCAGCCCTTTCGAGGTGCGCGCGGCCGCGGCACCTCCTCATCATCATCCTTTCGTGGCTCCTCGTCCCAATACCGCTCGTACAATCAGGGGCAACAGCGGTACTATTCACAACCGCAGCAGTCCTACAGACAGCAAACTAGAAAGTCATACAGAGGAAAGTCGAATTACAGAGGAAATTCAACCAAGAAGCAGTGACTCTGTACGGAAAGAACTTCCTTTTCCCAGTTGTCCTCTAGTTCTTGTTGGAGGAAAAATCTCCCAGTTCTTTTCAACCTGGTCCTTGATCACTTCGGACCGCTGGGTCCTGGATATAATTTCAAGGGGCCACGCCCTAGAGTTTGTGAAGGTTCCTCCACGCACACCTCCATCCGGGCCACCACCCGCCCATCTCAGAGAACTTTTCAAACAAATCCAAATAATGTTAAACAAGGGTGCCATCGAAGTGGTTCCGAAATATCAAAGAGGGTTGGGATTCTATTCCCGTTTTTTCCTCATACTAAAGAAATCAGGGGAATGGCGTCCGATCCTCGATCTCAGATTGCTCAACAAATTTCTCAAGACTCAGTCCTTTCGGATGCTCACATTGAAGGACATCCTCCAATTCTTTTCTCAGGAGGATTACATGACAACGATCGATCTGCAGGACGCATATTTCCATGTGCCCATTCTACCACGCCACAGGAAATACCTACGGTTTCGAGTGGGCCACAGGGACTACCAATTCAAAGTCCTACCCTTCGGACTCTGCTCAGCCCCGCGGGTCTTTACAAAATTCCTAGCCCCGGTGGTGGCTCACTTACGACAAGAGGGTATTCAGATATACCCCTACCTGGACGATTGCCTCATCAAAGCTCAATCCTCTCACCAGGCGGCCCTCGATACCCAGCGCTGTCTCGATCTGTTTCAGTCCCTGGGGTTGTCGATCAATGTACAAAAATCTCAACTCACGCCGACTACGTGCAAGACTTTTCTCGGCGCTTGTATCAATACGAGCACAACCATGGCCTTCGCTTCAGCAGAACGTCAGGAACGGATTCAACAGCTTGCGAGCTCCATCGCAGCAAAGCAGTCAGTTTCAGTCCGCATATTAAAATCCTTTCTGGGAATGGCGTCCTCATGCATCGCTTTGATCCCTCTCTGCAGACTAAAAAGTCGCATCATCCAAGAGGAGTTAGACAAGCAGTGGCGCCAGGTTTCCGGTTCCTTCAACGATCAGGTCGTGGTGTCACCCCGCATGGCTCAAGCGCTGCATTGGTGGACTTGTCCTGCCAACGTCGCAGCAGGAACATCCTTTCTGTCGTCAACCCCAGAACTCGTCCTTACCACGGACGCATCCATGGAGGGTTGGGGCGCACATTTTCAAGATCTATCCGTCAAGGGCCTATGGTCAGCGGCTCAGCGTTGCTGGCACATCAACAGACTGGAACTGATGGCCATTTTCTTGGCGTTGAAATCCTTCCGCCTGCAATTCCAAGGGAAGTCAGTCCTCATTCAGACGGACAACACCACGTGCATGCACTACCTGAACAAACAGGGCGGGACAAGATCTCCACTGCTCTCCCGTCTGGCGCAGAGGATTTGGAGTTGGGCCATACTCCATCAGATGACGTTACAAGCAATTCATCTGCCCGGCATTTCCAATACTCTGGCGGATGCACTCAGTCGGTCAGCATCATCAACCCACGAGTGGGAGTTACATCAACCGACGCTGGAATTCGTCTTCAACCTTTGGGGTCACCCGACAATCGACCTCTTCGCAACCCCGCAGAATGCAAAATGCCAGTCCTACGCAAGCTGGTTTCCCCACGAAGGGTCGTGCGGAAATGCCCTTTCGATCAATTGGTACGGGATATTTGCGTACGCTTTTCCGCCGATTCCGTTGATTCCACGAGTGCTGCGGAAGATGAGACAACAACCGTGCCATGTACTTCTAATAGCTCCACGGTGGCCTCGGCAGGCATGGTTTTCGGAGTTGCTTCTCCTATCCCAACGCGAGCCCATCCTTCTCCACCTGAAGCCGGATCTGCTCACAATGAACGATGGTCGGATATGCCATCCGAATCCCAGATCTCTCAGCTTGTCGGCTTGGAACCTGAGCACCTTGAATTTGCTCATTTGAACATTCCTCCAGCCTGCAGGGAGGTGTTAGCTAAGGCAAGAGCTCCATCCACAGTGAAAACGTATAAGCTCAAATGGAAGCGATTTTGTCATTGGTGTGCTTCTGCCCACATTCATCCTGTGCACGCTCCTCCAGAACACATTCTGCCGTTCTTCCTACAACTAGCGCAGTCTGGATTATCGCACTCTACCTTAAAGGTCTTTCTAGCGGCAATATCTCGCTTCCGACAAGATGGCTCGTCCTCTCTCTATTCATCCAGAGTCATACAACAATTTTTCAAGGGTCTCTTCCGCATGTTCCCGCCCATTCGGCGTCCTCCACCCACGTGGCGCCTGAACATCTTGCTGGCTCAGCTTATGAAGGCGCCCTTCGAACCTATCCACTCAGCGGATGTCAAATTTTTAACTTGGAAAGTGGCCCTCCTCCTTGCTCTGACCTCTTCCCGCAGAGTCAGTGACATTCACGCTTTTACAATAAAGCCTCCGTTCCTTCAATTCAGATCGGATTGTGTCATCCTCCGCACTAATCCGGTTTTTATACCTAAAGTGCCATCCGATTTCCATCTTAACGAACCAGTGCTCTTAAAGACTTTTTTCCCGCATCCACAAACCCCGGCGGAGCAAAGCTTACACTCTCTGGACTTGAAGAGATGTCTAAAATTCTACATTAGCAGGACTCAATCCTTTCGCAAATCTGACCAGTTGTTTGTGGCCTACGGGCGTGCTTGCAAAGGACAATCTGTCACCAAACCTACTATTGCCCGTTGGGTTTCATCAGCAATCTCTTTTTGCCATCAAAAGGCTGGTAAGCCTCTGTCTTCGGGAGTGAGAGCCCATTCAACGAGGGCTATGTCATCTTCCACTGCCCTGTTCGCTGGTGTGCCCATCCATCAAATATGCCGGGCAGCTACGTGGTCCAGCAGGCACACGTTTACGAAGCACTACTGTCTGGAATCCATTAACGAAGCAGACACGGCTGTGGGACAGGCAGTTCTACGAAATCTGTTTAAATAAGGTGAGCCTCTGCTACTTCCCTCCTCCTGGGGTATTATTATTATTATTATTGCGCTTTAAATACATTGTTTGTATTACATGCAATATCAATACGGCTTGGTCAGCCGAATACTGTTTACTGCTTACTATTCTATTCAAGCATGTGAATCTATGAAAGACACCCCAAATACTGGAGAAGAACAAATGTTACTTACCTGTAAACTGTGGTTCTCCAGTATTGGTGTCTTTCATAGATTCACATGCGACCCACCCTCCTCCCCTCAGAGGCTCTCTTCTCCTCTTTCGGCTCTATGGTCACTCTCGTGCTCGAAAATCTGAGGGCCTGAGCCTCTGAGGAGAAGGTTCTAGAGGGTGCTAGCGCCTGATTGGCTGGAGTTTGGACTATAAAGTGACAGTGATATGTTAGCAAAGTGATTCTTTTTCTCTATGCTTTCCTATGTCTCAATGCTATCCTATGGTATTTTTAACTTGATATGTTATTTGAACTATATATATATGTTTATTTGGGTATGTATATACTCTTATGTGGTTAGGTATGTGTATATGTATATATACATGATACTTATTGCTTTTTATATATACCGTGGGACTCCCACTTCGACGACGGGGAATATTCAAGCATGTGAATCTATGAAAGACACCAATACTGGAGAACCACAGTTTACAGGTAAGTAACATTTGTTCTTTTTCTGTTTCATTTATTCCAGGTTCAGAAAAGAAAGCAGAATAATCGTTCTTCTGGTTGAAGTTCTTCCATGTTGGAGGATAACACTTTGGGATTTTTTAATTAATGTTCGCACTTGGACTAAAAGACTTGAGCGAAGAAAGAGGCCTATGGGAAGGAGATGATGACTCTTATAGGGTCTGATGGGACATGATTGGTTGCAAGAGCATCATGGGAAAAGTAGTTTATTTTTATGTTGAAACGTTTTCATTGGCTGCTGTGATTTTAACAGTAAAGAAAGAAGCAATAATCCTCGCCTCTGTGTTCTTAATGGAATTGAAAATTATTGGCGCGAATGCAAGCACATTTTTTATTCTCCCTCACTGATTAACATTCTCCGGGTCTGGCCTCTTTGTCCCAGTATTCGATTAGTAGATGCAAGTCCATTCATAGTGTCTATTAACCACTGTGAGCGGATCACGTGACGATTAGTACTTGAAAACTCGAACAATCATTCTGTAATGAGCAAGCTCAACTTACCACTGTGCCTCAATTGCACTTGTGCCATTACCAAACATATGCCTTTACCATGGACACCACATTTTGAATACCTATATGCCCTTATCAAGCATGCTTTTGCAACAAAATTTTCGCAGTAAAGGATATACGTTGTAAAAAGTTCTGTACAAAAAATCATGCGTGGTAATAATGCATGCCTTGTACTGATGATGTTGTAAAGGCATGAGTGATAATTGCGTTTGTGGTTCCATCATACAACCATTTTTATCGAGAAGACCTTTGTAGCCCTGTCTGCATAGCTGGCAATTCCATACAATTTGAAGGAGAATTAGCAAGAACTAAGAGTAGAAAACATACTGTGCCTTTTTCATTGGTGAATTCTTTAGCTTGTGCTAAATTGTAGCTCTATAATTTTCCAGATATTAATTTTACTGACGGAATTCTACGCTTCTGCCACTAGGTGTTACAAAGTGTGTATTTATTAGAAATGCAGTCTGAATGAAGATAAGAGTTTAAGCCATGTGTATAAGACTCACTGTTTTACAGTTTTACGAAAATTACATAGGAAACTGCCATTCCATTAGATTCTGAAATACTTTCTTAAGTTACATTTTAATTTCTCAAAACTTACCTATCGCAGCATCATTTACAGTTTTTAGCTAGCCAATGACAACTAAATTGTAGATCTATCAATGTTACCTCAAAGAACACTTCTAGTTCTAGGCCTTTGATGGTAAAGCCTGACCTATTGGGAAGGCTCTAATTCTAAGGAATATCTCAACTGCGAATGACTCCTTGAGACAAACCCCCGGCCACCAAGCTGCTCATTATTGATATTGAATGGTGTGTTGACATGGAAGGTGTCTCTACAGCTACAAGTCACCAGTGAGCCTCTTGTCCTTAAATTCACCAAAATCAAGTTGGACAGGAGCATTGAAAGCAGCTTTTCTGATTTTCCCACATTTCTACTCCTCAATTCCACCACACCGGGGGTTTCAGAGAAGGCTGAGTGTAGTTCACAGGATGTAGCTGAGTCAGGTAGATTTTTCATCTTTGCGAGAAGGCCCAACATTGCTCCTTGGTGAACTTGCATGGCACTTTCATCTCTATATGACATCTTCAAACATATACCACATCCCTCAGTGATACCCTAGACAAACCAAAAATTATTTTCGTTCATCTTTCCAAGAGTTTTTACCTCCACACAAAGACAGTCCTCAATGATGCCCTGCATAGCAGTTGAATAGCCAGCGAAGAATTGACCCAGTAAAACAGATAAAAACGTACCTACCTTCAACAAAAAGGGTTAATATGTAAGTGGTTACTGCAATGCAAAAAATGAATTCTCTCTTCAAGATAACATTGATTGTGCAGATTCACCAGACCTTGTTGTCTCACCTGTTCTTCAATAGCCAGTAGTCCTGCCCATTTAGGGAGCCATAACCGACTGCAAGGACAGCATGATTTACTTTTTGGCTACACGAGGGATCGTTGTAGACACCTAGGGTACAGATACATGTACAAAACATGATTTTAACACAAGTAACATTTAAACCTACAACCATACTTATTCATTCCCTAAATTTGATAGAAAGTCACTATCTCGGAGTAAATATTATTGTTGGTTGTAAGACTTCTGGCCTGTACGCGTAAGGTTCAGTGGTGTTAACAAATCTCCTTTCATTTCAACTCTGAATATATTTTACACAATATCAGAGCAATGATACTAGTACTGTTTTTAGATCATGCAATATTTGTTATTTGTTTCTGAGGACTGTAAATATATAACTGACTTGAATGCACTGACTTTCATGTTTTATTATCCTGCTGATCTATAAATCCATTAACGTAGCTGAAAGACGATCAGTAAGCAGTTACAATTTTCCTAAATCTTAAAAGATACATTTTTCTCTTGAAATACTGAACAATGAAAAGTTTTGATGCTTACTGCATGCCTTTTTACAATCAATAAAACTTGTTACTGTTGGAGTTAGAGGAAAGAATAATTGATTATGCATTAGTTGCAATATTTCTATAGCGCTTAGACCCCAAGGACAACAAAGCGTTTTACAGATAAATCAAGTCCGTATCAACATAGAATGAAAGTACATAGTCGAGAAGAGTGAGAAAAGAAGACCTAATCAGGGACGTGTTGTCAGATCCTTTCGGTCAGCAAGAAGGTAGAATTCAGTCTAATGTGATCAGGAGTGGAGGTCCACATTCTTGGAACTAGAGACAAGAAGGTTTGTTTCCTGTTTCATCTCTGAATCGGTATGGTATGTATCACTGTTTTTGCACCAAATTCTGGTCGCAAAACAGTAATGCTTTATTACCATTTTAAAAGTGGTGGTAACCTATTTACAAATGGCAAGAGTTCCCCTTGGGACCCCTTCCCCTTTGAGAATGGGGAACATTTTTATTTAAGAGCGTGCAGTGGTCCCATGGACGACTGCCTACTCTTTTTAAAAAAGCAACCAGAGATATGGTGACCTCATCGCTTTGATTCCTAATGTGTCGCAAATTGTGACCTTCCTCATTTATATTCATGGGGAGGTCGATTTGCGACCCACTAGGAGTTGCAAATTAAGAAATAAATATTTCATACATTTAGACTACTGAATACTGATTGCCAAATAGCGATTCTGATTGGGAATCTTTATTCTAAAGATGCGTACATCTTGCACTAAGAGTACTGATGGCCTAAATGCGTAGGAAGAGATTGGGGCACATATTTGAAGAAAAAAAGAATTGCCTCTTGATATGTTATATATGTCATTCTGGGTCAGGACTGGAGGCGAGGATTACTCTCTACTTTCTTTATTTCCACTTCAAGTATATAAACTAACTTCCTTTCCCATACCACCCATGGAAAGGGAACCAGAAGCCTTCAGCCAATGAACAGTCTTTCTTGTCCTCATAAAGGGAAACTCCCCCTGCAACTTCCTCTTTCTTTCCTTCTGCGAAAAGAGGAGTGCTTCTTCTCTGATGCTTCATAATGTTGTGTAATTTAGCCCTTTGGTTTTACTGTATTGTGCATGGCGATCGCTAACTTGAGTTTTCTCCTCACAGCACCCCGCCTCAGGAATGCGATTCAGTGCTCCATTTGCAGCTAATCATCTTACCCAGGAACCACGTGAGTAAGGTGGGCCTTAGAGCGACATAGAGGGCACGTCTTACAAGTAGTGCACTATGCATGTCTTGCTGCTCCGCGGCCCTCATCAGTGACCGCAGATGAGAAACCTGCCACGTGAAGCCTGTGGACATTGTTTTGTCCAGACGTCTGGAAGCCAAGAACCCTGTGGCGTCTGTAGTTTCTTTCTAATAAGCGGCAATACGCCCGTAGTACTGATGGATCTGTTGTAAAAAAAATTCCCTTTCTCCTCATTCCCTGATGCGCGCGCAGCGCTATTGACTGCCGCTAGGGGCTCGCCCCAGGCGCATATCAATGTTAATCCTTACCTAACACAACAGGGTGTTTTTCCTGAGTGGAAACCCCAACTGCATGCTTTAGCGTGCCCAGAACAACTAGTATCGCCCAGTCCCTCATCTACAGCTCCTTTGAGGTGCTCCTAAACTGTGGGCAGAGACCCTGCCCTTACAATTGAGGGAGAATATATGGAAGAGGAGTCGCTAACGGTACTCCCATTCGATGATGAATTTTGTGATGCAGTGGATGCATCAATCCATCAGGCAGTGGCATCAGTGATTGTGCCTTTAGAAAGGCACCTCATTTTGATTGCTTACTCCTTCTCAGGCCCAATGGCATCTAGTATGGAGGTTCCCCCTCCCAGATACCCCCTCAACTCGCATGATCAGGCGGACAATCCTCCAACCAAATGCAAAGCGGATGCAGGAGTGGATTTGGGTGCTTTTGAGCGCTTTTAAGAGGGCGTTTCTTACCAGACCTACCGGTCTTGAAGGCAACCCTCGGGCGCTATTGGACCACATTCCTGACTAACCTTTTGACCCTGCATTTCTTGATGGAGGAGATGAAGTCTCTCAAGCAGACTCTAGTGATGAGGCAGGTCCCTCCAGACTGTGGCACCATGCCCCGGCCACCGACCCTATACCTCCCCAGGAGAAGTCTGAGAGTCAGTCTGATATGTTGGACTCGGATGATGTTATTAATCCTAGGTCGGCAGAATGGTCCCTGTCTGCGAAGATAGCTAAGTACGTGGCAGACCACCTCCGTAAGTCCTTAATTAGCAGGGAAAGTGGCTATAACCCCTGATGTAGCCAGCCGGATGGCCACCTTTTTGGCGAAATACATTCACGATCCCAAAAAGGACATTGATAGACCCTGGAGGTAATGCCAGGTCAAACTTTTAGATGTCATTGGGCCATTGTCTAAGATTTTGGACTTCACAGAGGAGGCAAAGGCAACTGGTAAACCGGTACTGCCTGAGGTCCTCTTCAGATTGGCACAACATGCTGTAGTATTTCTTAGGAATGTGAATTTTACGTTATCTAATGAGCGAAGAGGATCCCTCCTGATTAACGTGCACCCCAAATTGGAGGATTTGACTTCCTCTGAGGCAGGGCCTATTGCCCAAGGGGCTCCCCTTTGGTGAACCATTTATAAAAGAATTGGGGAAATTCATCTCAACCTTTACGTCCCTCGATAAGACTCAGGCCTCCATCAAAATGTTTTTTCATCCAAAACGTTTTGCCAGGGCTGGTCGAGGAAGGGGACGTTCGACCGGCCGGTTCTACACGCAAGGCCCTCCCTGAGGTCAAGGCTGCCGCAAGAGCAATTGTCCGCACCAGTCACGAGTGGGAGAGTTCCTCCCCTCCAAGAGAGCGCACAGAGGTTGTGATGCACAAGGAGCCAACACAGGCCAGTTCTACAGAACCCAAACAGGTGAGAGTTTGTTTCTACCCAACTAGAACTAAAAAAACCTGCATAATATGCACAGCCCGAAGAAATCTAAATGTTTTAAGATTCAGATGAATTAGTGTGGAGATGTATAGGCTGTTTTTAAGGGTTTTTAGGTTAAACTTTAAGATATCAGCTTTTTATGATAATTTATTGATATGTTTGTATATTTTTATCTGAACTTTTTTATGCATTTGTTTCTAAATGCGAAATAAAGTATTAATTGATTGATTGAACTGGGGGGTTGAATGGCATGTTTCCTTTACAACTGGGTGAAGCTAACCTCAGATGCATGGGTTTTTCAAACGGTACAGAGGTTCCACATAGAGTTCTACGGTTCCCCAGTGCAACAGTTCCAGCCTTGTCCGTTAATCTTTTAGGAGGAACAGTGCCTCCTAATAGATCACGAGGTGTCAGACCTGTTGCGCAAACACACAATAGCCCAGTCGACCCTACACCCTATGGTTTCCCCAGCAATATTTTCCTTCTGGAAAAACAGAATGGACGTCAACGACCTGTGATCAATCTCCGCAAGTTCAATGGGTAGGTGATTTACCACCATTTGAAGCTGGAAGGTATCTATCTGTTGCAGGATCTGCTGCAGCCACAGGACTAGATGGTGCATCTCGATCTCAAAGACGCGTACCTCACAATCCCCATTTTTCCACCTCATCACAGATTCCTGCAGTTCCTTTCGGGAGACCAGGTTAATGAATTCAGAACCATTTCTTTCGGGCTTTCTTCCGCTCCTTTGTGTTTCACCAAGGTGCTCAACCAGGCAATGGAATTTCATCGCGCCCTAGGCTTCCGTCTGATTGTTTATTTAGACTATCTCCTTCTACTCGGTCAGTGTCAGGGCAGACTGTCCGAGCAGTTGCAGATGACAATCCATTTGCTGACAAGCTTGGGTTTAGTCATAAACGTGAAGAAGTACCTTTTCATCCCATACAGACAGACTACCTCTCTGTGGTTTGTGATCAGTTCCACCGAGAAAACCCTCAGCCTTCCATCCCTGAAGATGGCGAAGTTTTGAATAGAACTGCTGCGCACCTTGGCCAAACCAACAACCTCGTTACGCCAGATAGCCTGAATTTTAAGTCTTTTAGCGTTCTCCACACGGGCAATTTTTTCAGGCCGGTTGCACTACTGGGCACTTCTGAGGCTCTGAACATTCTACCTTCACAGGGGGATTCAATATTGTGATCAGGTCCCACTGACAGGAGTTTCGGGAGGAAATGTGTTGGTGGCTTGCTCACATGGACGTGTGAAATGGCAGAGCCATTTTCGGGTCCAATCCGTATCTCGTGATAGAATCCAATGCCAGCAATTCCAGTTGGGAAGCGCAATGTGAAGCCTCCTTCACTGGTGGAAAATGGTCCACAGAAGAGCAACAACTAAATATCAACTGCCTGGAACTATGATAGGATTCTTTGCGGTCCAGTGTTGGATGAAGGAGAGAGTGAACTGTTGTGTCCTACCAAAAATACACAACCTCTAGGCAGTCCGATACATAAATCACCTCAGAGGTCCGTTATCCAAAATCCTGGTGGATTTGGTCAAGGAGTTTTGGATGGTTTGCCTGTCAAACAAGATATCGGTCACAGCGGAGTGCCTCCTGGGGGTGGCCAATTAGGTAGTGCAGTGCTGCTCGAGACAATAGTCTGGCAGTTGGATCCAGAGATATTCAGTCTTATCAACTCTCGTTGGGGCCCTTTCATAGTGGACCTCTTTGCGTCCCGCCTAAATCAGAAGGTGAATCAATACTTCAGTTGGAAGCCAGGAATCCCTGGCACTGGCAACAGATGCCTTCCTTCAGGACTGGTCAGGAGAGTAGGGCTTCGCCTTCCCCCTTTCGCTATGATAATGCGCCTGTCCACCTAAGTGCGAACGTAACAAGCGAGAGTGGTTTGCATAACACCTTTTTGGAGGTTGCAAGTGTGGTTTATAGTTCTTCTGGAACTTTCCTGAGATTCTCCAATACTTTTACCCCACAATCCCAATCTCCGCAGGGATCCCCCTGGGGAATCCTTGTCTGCTCCTTCTCCAAGGCCTTCTACCTCTTATTGCATGGCAGATTACAGGGAACGTTGGAGAGTCGCAGGACTCTTGGAGGATGCTGAAAAGCTACTTGCCGCTGCATGGGCAGATGGTACCTTGCGTTATAGGTCAGCATGGACAAGATGGGCCCGTTGGTGTGTACAGACAAGTGATCCCTTGGGGGCCGATGTTGTTTAATCTATTTTTTGGACTCTCTGGTGTCCCAAGGCTTGGCCTATAGGACAGTGAATAAATTCAGGTCAGCCATTTCGGCTGTACACCCCACGATTCAGGGTTATAAGGTCAGTGAACATCCATCGATATGAAAGCTGCTGAGGGCTGTCCGCTTGTCTCTGCCTCAAGAAACTAGGTATTTGAGTTTGTTGGACGTGAACAGGTCCTTAATCTCTTCAAATCCTGGCAATGAATGAGTTTCTATCATGAGTTTCTATGTTGCAAGGAACTTTCTGGGAAACTGGTGATGCTGCTGTGCTTGATATCTTGTAGAGGGGTCTCAGATGTACGAACTCTGGACATCATCAGCAGAATTTATTTCACGGATGGGGTTACTTTCAATTTCTCATGAAGAACGAAGTCCAATTCTGGAACTATTTCTTATCCAGCTTTTGATCAGTTGCCGAAATTGTGTGTACTGTGGTGTTCTAAAGCATATGAGCACATGACGAAGGAGTTTCATCCTCCTGGTGAGAGACAATTGTTGCTATCCTTTAAAAAACCTTTCGGAGCTAAGTCCTCTCCCACAAATGCCAGGTGGGTTCCTTGGGTTATGCAGGAAGCGGGCATTGATGTGTCCAATTTTGGTGCTCACTCGGTGAGAGGAGCCATTGCTTCAAAGGCATTTACCTTGGATGCCAGATTGGAGGATATCCTTAACACGGCTGATTGGTCATCTGATTCCCATGTTTAAGAAGTTCTACTTTTAACCTGTTCTTGATATGGCGTCCTTGGTAGTGGACAAGCTTTGAACCAGCATAATCCTCTCCTCCGGTCCTGACATAGAATGACAATTTCCAAGCATTCGTAAAGGAAAGTTTCAATTCTATTAAGGACACAGATGCAAGGATTAGTCCCACTCAGTGGGGATACTGCCCACCCACTGGGGATACTGCCCACCCTTTTCTTTGGATATTGCATCACTGTATAGGCAAGCATTACTAGCTACCCTCGTCATAAGGCTAAGTATAAACTATTTTGGAATACAATAAGATGTCAGTGGTTGTGTCTATTGAATTGTACCAATGCCTGAAAGTTCATATGGATTATCTGTATGCTATATTGCCACAAGTATTTTACTCTGAGTACTGGTTTCAATAGGTTTTTCTCGTATTCGAGGTTCGGAGTCCACTAAAGGAGAATAAGCAATCAGTTGAAATTTTCTTCTGTCGCATGAAATAAAGAGGACTTTGCAGGGGGAGTTTCCTATTATGAGGACAAGAGATACTGTCTATTGGCTGAAGTTTTCTGCTTCCCTTTCCCTGGCTGTTATGGGAAAGGGAGTTTGTATATACTTTGAAGGGCTGGATCATGGAAATAAAGAAAGTAGAGTATTATCCTAGCCTCTGTGTCCTTAATGGAATTGAAACTTTCCTTTATGAATTCTTGGAAATTTTTATTTTTGTGCATAAGGCATAATGATTAATTATATTTAAAGTTGTGGAAAATGTATTATGTCCAATTTTAAATCCTGTATTTACAGTGATGAGATGCTCTGGTGCTTTTAATTATATGTGGAATGATGTGGTGTCTGAAATAATGTATGTATACCCTCTAGACAAGGTCTTGAATAGGAATTAGCCCACTACAGGAAGAAAATGTGGCTGTAATTAAATCATAAGAATAATTAGCTACTAAATATGAGGTACGTTTGTGACAAATACAATTGATATGGGTGCAATAGATACTCGCTGCTGTGCCTCCTTGCAATAGATTAGTTAATGAATTTGTTTTAAATATATCCATTATGTAGAAATCTAATGATTGCATGTGAAGTCAGACCGTGCAGAAGACAGTTTCAGACTCTGAAAAACTTTGACACCACTAATCAGTGAATCTTAGAAAGAATTGATAGAAAATGTATTTAAACATTTATAGGCCAGTCTCATAACTTGAAGGTTCACATATAACGTTTATATGTTATTAATATTAGATGCTTGTTATGAATTTCAATGCTGAAAATGCTACAACTATAAGTCCATCTTCAATTTGTTTTATTGTGGCACCGACCTATGACTTGCAATGTCAAAATCTGTCTGAAATGTGTTACAGTTTCACCGAAAAATTTAAAACATTGCAAATGATGCGAGTACATGCTGCCCATTTTGTTAGGGACGTCTAGTGGATTCACCGCCAACGTGCTGTTTCCACACTGTGAGGAACCTACACCAGTCAAAATGGAAGCCGCTGCACAGGTGCATATTTTTTATTATGTTAATTGTGCTAATTTTATTTGAAAAATAATTTACTTTATTTTAGATTATATTAATTATAATTAAAAATATATGGTAGGTTTCGAAAGTTATCTTAATAAACCCAAAAAGGAAAAACCTGCCTCTGATTGCGTAAAGCGGAAATATCTTGCTATAAAAAGATAACAAATCTCGAAATTAATCAAGCTTCATAATTAAACAATAGCCTACCACATACCCAACTTATATAGTAAAATAATCCGAAAAAGGTATCAGCAGCGTATATACATATATTATGACCACTAATAAAACGATACACTAATACGTTATATAAATACAAATCTTTCCTTCTTCTGTCACCCCTCATTTGTTCATTCGGTTCAGTCTCACCTACACAGCTCTCACACAAACCACATACATACTAGTTCCACTGACATACACAAAATATGAATGAACCTACATTTATAGATGCAAACAGGAATGTATACAATGCTACAAGGATCATAATAATATATATTTCTGTTAATTTCATTGTTACGTTTTTGCCTTAAACTTGCAGATTCTGGCTAAGGAATATCTCTAAGAATGAACAACCACTGCTGTACCGCGCCTAAGCCTATTGTGACATTTTTCCACTGTGTTTGCTTTGTTTGCCCTAAGTTGGCAGGGTATGCCCGGACGTGGGTCCCTTGCTCACTTTGCCACTGGATTCAAGCTAGCCTGACTGATGAGGAGAGTTACCCCAAAACCGTTCGCAGGATGCTTGTTTCCGGTCGAGGGAAGACCTGGCTTGGCAGTTCGGGCTTGACTTTTTCCATGAGGCAGAGGGTCAAGACTGATTTGCATATAGCTGGGTCTGAACTGGGGTGGAGAAGTGAGCTAAAGAATGATGATGTATTCAACCCAGATCTGCGACTGGGGGTAAGTGTCTGAAAGGTTTCAGCGCTCCGTCCATAATCTCCTTGTGTTTGCTTAGTTTGCCCTAAGTTGTCAGAGTATGCCCAAATGTGGGTCCCTTGATCACTTTGCCACTGGATTCAAGCTAGCCTGCCTGATGAGGCGTGTTACCCCAAAACCGGTCCCAGGATGCTTGTTTCGGGTCCAGGGAAGACCTGGCTTGGCAGTTTGGGCTGGACTGTTCTCATGAGTCACAGGGTCAAGACTAATTTGCATATAGCTGGGTCTGAACTGGGGTGGCGTAGTGAGCTAAAGAATGATGTATTCAACCCAGATCTGTGACTGGGGGTGAGTGTCTGAAAAGTTTCAGCGCTCCGTCCATCATCTCCTTGTGTTTGCTTTTTTCCACTGCCACTATAAATTGTCATGCATTTTTTTTTCAAAGTCTGACTCTGAGCGACACAATCTAAGGGACCCAATGAATATCAACTAGTGACACATTTTTTATTTTTTTGTATTTATTTATTCATATAGCGCAACATTAATCCGTATGGATATCACAGCGCTAAAGAGAGCACATCCTAAATGAGAGTGGGGTACTGCAAGGGGGTCTCTAGGCTACTAATCAGACCGTAGGAAACAAATGTGTTTTTAATTTCTTCCTGAATGCCAGGTAGTTGGTAAGCCGAAGTTCATTCCAATGAGTCGCTGCTAGGTGTGAAATGAAGCGACCCCCTGCCCTGGTTTTCTTGTTGCTTTTAGTTTTTGCCTGTGCCTGGAGGCTCGACCTCAAGTTTGGTGTGGGTGCGTAGAATTCAACTCTATCTTGAAGAATTCTGGGTCCGAGTTGGTATAAGAGTATGTGTGCATGACCAAACAATTTAAATGTAACCCTTTGTCGCATAGGGAGCCAATGGAGCATCCTCATGCATTCTGATGCCAAGCTGTACTTGCTCTTGTTGCACACCAACTTGGCAGCCGCATTCTGGACCATCTGCAGTCAAGTGAAGAGGTAGTCAGCCATGCTCACAAAGAGTGCATTCCCATAGTCCAATTTGCTTATGAGCAAGGCTTGAATGATGGTTGTCCTACACTCTAGAGGGATCCATAGAAAGATTATTTTTAGCAATTTTAGTGTCACAAAGCTTTTCCCACAAAGTGCACGGACATGGTCCTGCATGGTTAGTGCATTCTCAACAACAATGCCTAGGTTTTTTGCAACCTTTTTGGGTGCAGGTGCCTTACCCAGTGATGAGGACCACCAGGTTGCGTTCCAGACTAAATGTGCTCCTCCAAAGAGTAGAATCTCTGACTTGTCTGCATTCAGTTTCAGACAGTGGTCAGACATCCAGGCCGCCATTTCCGAGAGGCAGCTGGTTAGTCTGATCCTCGTATCTTCGTGTCCATCAAGAGCAATCAACAGTCGTCTGCGTAATAGCAGAAAATGATTCCTCATCTTTTGCTGATCTTAGCCAGCGAAGAAACGTAGACATTAAAGACGGTAGGACTTAATGAAGCTCCCTGTGGGACACCATACGTAATGTGTTTTGAGTTAGAGAAAAAAGTGCCCAGTTTTATAGTCTGTGTACTGTTGCTTAAACAGTAGCGAAGCCACTGAAGGGCTTTAGAATGTATACCCTTTCCATGAAGGGTTTTCAGTAGGAGTTTGCGTGAGACAGTGTCAAAAGCCACCGATCAATTCAGCAGGATCAGGGCGACTGCCTTACCCTGGTCGAAAAAGGATCTGATGTTATCTAGTACTGCCATGAGGGTGGTTTTAGTTCTATTGGTGGCTCCAAAGCCAGTTTGGGTTGGGTCCAGGAGCTCATTGGTCTTGAGGTAGTTGGTTAGTTGTTTATTTACCAACTTCTCCATCACTTAAGATGGGTGTGGAAGCTTGGATATTGGTCGATAGTTTGCCGTATTTTGAACATCTGTGCCCGCTTTTTTACTAGGGGAACTACAGTGGCTTTTTTCCAGATCTCTGGAAATACGGCAGTGTGTAAGGATTGGTTAAATATGTGGGTTAAGTAAGGGCATATAGTTGGTATTATCCAGGAGAAGATTAAGTGAGGTCATGGATCTAGTGGGGACCCTGATTTAACTTCAGCCATTGCTTTTGCAACCTGCTCCTCTGTAAAAGGGTCGAAGTTACTGAGATAGGATTGGGCATCAGAGTGAGGGTCTAAGGTTTCCCGGTCTGTATCATCTGGTGGGTGCTGATCTCTGAATGAAGATTACATCACAGAGATTTTATCAGCAAAACATTTGCTGATTGCCTCACAGCTCACTATTGAGGGGAACAAGACTTGGGACAAGCTAGATGGATTACATTCCTCTTTAACTTATTGTAGAGCTCTTTAGGTGAATTGCTATTGTTGTTTACACGCTTTGCAAAGTAGGTCTTTTTGACATTTTTAATAGCATTGCAGATTCTCATTTCCGCTTTATATGCCAATCTATCCATGTCTTTTTTGGATAGTCTCCACTTGTGCTCTAGTGCTTTGCACTTTCTCTTCAGTATTTTAAGATCGATTGAGTACCATTTTTCAGATGTTGTTCATCCTTGGGATTTGTTCCCTAGTCTAAGGGCACATTGGTCCAGTGTATTGGAGATTTCTGCTTGGAAGCTTTCGGTGCTCATTTGTACAAGCTGTGACATCAGTGCATTTGGGTCATTTAGAGAGAAATGGCGCTCAAATGTGTCAGGGGTTACAAGCCTCTTTTTACCTCTGCTGATGGTGTTTGAGAGCATATTAATTTTACCGGTAGGCTAAGGATAAAGTAGATCAGAAAGTGGTCTGTCCACAATAGAGGCCTTACTTCTAGTATGTTGGTGGATTCTATATTGGAAAACAAAAGGTCCAGGCTGTGCCCAGCAATATGTGTAGGTTCCCTAACCCACTGTTTAATTTCAAAATCTGCATGTTATTGTCTAGTTGTTTGGCCACGGGGTTGTTAGCGTCTTCAAAGTGAACATTAAAGTCTCCTATTAATACATAGTTCTTGTGTTTTGAGCATGAGGGAAACAGCTGAGTAAGAAGTTGAGAGTTGAAATCCGGTTTATAACCGGGGGTTATAGTTAATTGCCCCCCGAGTATTTTATGGGCACCGTTTAATATTTGGAACACTAAGATCTTGTGCTTCCCCAGCTGAACCACTGTTTCAGGGAGGCATGTGAAGCAGTCCTTAAAAAGCGGGGCTATACCACCTCCTTTCCAGCCCATTCTGTCCTGTCTCAATAATTTGTAGCCAATTGGTAGGACAATGGCGACATCTGGATAGTTCTTGCCATCTAGCCAGGTCTCCGTGATAAATGTTAGGCGAGCTTTATCGCAGACATTTGCTCATACTATTTTTTCACTTCTAGGGAGCTAAAGTAAAATCTACCAATTACATTTAAATATGTTTTAATACACAAATAAATACACTGAAATACATAAGAAATATCATATGTTCTTCATAAATATAAAATTCATAGGACATAGAACGAATAAAGAAACACAAAAAGCAGGAGCCCTCTATAGTTTCCAAGTTTTAGGTGGAGAGTAGCTCTTTTATATGGAACACTCTACAACACCACCGACACTCCAAATCTGCTCCCTCAAGTGTCTGTTTTTCTTGCAGAGTTTTAAAGCATAGAATTAGCATAGTGTCATCAATGGCAAACTGGAAAAGTGACAAAGCCTTTTACCATTTTCACAGCAAACTTCTTTAAGTTACCAAACAAGGCACATTGTTAGAGCTTTAGAGTGGTAAAATATTATCATAAGATATTCATAAATCACAGTTCATAGAACAATTAAAAAATAAAAGATATATAAAATTTCACCATAATCAACTTCTTAATACAATAGTTTTAAACAAAATTCTTCCACAGCCTAAAAAATGTGTAGCTCATTCAAATTGCATATAATTGTTCATGCTGTTTTACTTGGCCAACCATTACGAAAAGGTAGGGATTAATTTAGTCTTCCAGTTTTGCAATATTAATGATTGGGCAATGAGCAGGAAAACATTAATTAGTAAATGTTAGGTGCTGAGTCCAATGAAGATCAATACCTGAGTAAAACCATAGGGGTAGCGTTATTTAATAATTTCGTTTTCAATTTGTTTTCACAATGTTTGAAAATGGCATTTAAAAAAATACCTAATCCAGAACAACAAAAAATAATATGGCACAGATTTCTCTTTTTCCCAGAATCACACTTCAAACAAATCCCTGGGTATTCAGAGTTAATATCATTCAGAAACATTGGCGTATGATAAATTACACTCCACAGTAATTGGCCACTCTTAAAATGGTAAAATTCATCTTATTAGTTTCCTATTTACTGGGGAATTTGGAGAAAATATCAACTTTCTTTAAACTAACCAAATAGGTTATCCAAGAGCTAGCTGACATCAGCCCTAGGTTTTCTATTAAATCCATTTTAAAATCCATATTCAAGCCCAAACTCACTTGATTAGTATCTAGGGGCCGATTCCAATCAGGGTCGGAAGGGCACCAAACGCGATCCGGCCGGAAAAACTACGAGCCGCACGCATGTTTTCCGGCCGACTCGTACAGCTGTACGAGCGAGCGAGCAAGTACGATGCGAGCTACGTGAGATTCACCGACCGAGTCGTTTCCGGGTCCGAACCGCTCCGTACGTCTCGGTCGGAAGCTAACCGTGGCGTGCAATGGATGCGATTTACAACCGAGCCAGTACGATGCACGCGTTGGACAGCCTGTGCGAGCCGGAGTGTCCGGCTCGCAAAAGCTTCCGGAGTCGGACTTCGGGGGTCGGCGTAGGACCCCTGACACCCGCAGCCCTACGACTCTGACACAGGGGGAAACCTATGGGTCTCCCCAACACAGGCATGTACGGTGCGGATGGCACCGACGCGTACCCACTGTAGGGGGCGCACTTGTTCGAGACGTACCCATTCAGTCAATGGGAGCGCATGTACGCGTCGTACAACTGGCTCCCATTGACTTCTATGGGAGTCCGACCAAACCGAGTCCAACAGCATACGTGCGCATTGTACTCGCTCGGTCGGACTGTAGGGTTCCGGCTCGGTCGGGAAACACTCCGGATCCGACTCGGTCGAAGTGCTTTCCGACCCGGATCGGAATCGGCCCCCTAATAGTAAACAATATAGTTCACTGTATGACTACATCGACCATCGTTTAAAAAAGTTTATCACTGATTCAAGAGTTCCCCAATTTACCAGGTACCATTGACTAAAAGTCTGACAGTTTATAAAAGTCCTTGATTTGGCCATCTGGAAATAGTCACTTTACTTAGTAAAGGCAAAAAGAATTCTCTCGGTTGAAAAAAAAAATATTTAACCCTTTACAAATGTTTCGAAGGTGAATTTGTTAATGTCATAATTTTGAATCTATGTTCAGCAACTCATTATCACAACATTTATATGCAAGATGTATATTTTCATATCTTGAAGACATATGTATAAGGTCTCCAAATACAATTGGCCTTATTATGAGTTTGTCAGGCTTCCTGTAGCACCGTCACTGCGGCAGTCCCTGAAACACTCCAAGCCTGTGGTGGACCCTCCTGCTGGATTATGATTTTATTCCAAGGCGGGCGGGCGCTGTGGCGGCGGCAGATTTGGTAAGCACATAGGACAGCCTAAACAGCATACCGCTGCCTTGACAGCACCTACAGCACATTCGTGCATGGTGTGGCATGCACCATGTCTTGTATGCCACACAGTGCACGCACAACTGTGCAATTCCAGGGGGGCACAACATGTGCCCCCACGCAAACACCCCCACGGGCAGTTTCACTTGTCGCCCAGTTTGGGCAACCATCCCTGCTTATCTGCCACCCTTTTTTAAATGGGCAGTGAAAATTCAGGTCACAATCTGCTCGGTGGTATTGGCACCGCCACCATTTACGGCCCCTCTCAATACCGCAGCCGCCACGGGATCCTGGCAGTGGGGCTGGTCTTGTGGCGGTCCCACCGCCACCATTGTAATACACAGTCGGACCGCCTTACTCGTAATAAGGCCCTATGTTTCCACATTTGAAAGAGCTAAGCCTCTCTGTTCTGTAGGGCAATCTGAAATGCTGAGTGACATTCTGGGTTTTTTGCCCAATATAAATTAGGAAAATCTACTCTCTACTTCCCTAAAAACCTAAAGTACAGAACACATCAGGCAGCAGTAAAAAGAAAAACAAACAATGGTACAACGACCTTCTAATTAAAGCCAGCCTGTCAAAAAGCATCAAAGGAAGAGAATTCCATCTTGATGGCCGGGATTTAACTTTATGGCTTAATGGTCTGCAATTTAAATTGTAAAGATCAGCTAAATTTGATATTCAGAAATGCCTAGCTTGCTCTTTGGACTGTTGTAATGCAATTTGGAAATCTCTGTAATTAAAGTATCTGGAAGACAATTACCTAGTAAAACATCACTTATTGTTTTGTTCATTTTATATCCACCCAGTTCTTAAAAGTGAGAAGAAATCTTAACAATGCTCTCTAGTATTTCACTATCAGGCTTCAAGAAAAGTATCATATTGTCTGCATAAAGTTTGATTTTAGCCGTTTTCCATATAGGTGGATGTATAACGTTATTGTTCCTGATTTGTAATTGCAAGGGTTTCTTTAAAAACAAATTCAAATCGGAAATACAATTGTTCCACAATTAACCTTAAAGTGATTATAGCTGAAAAATGTAAAGAATTTAAAGTCAGCCTGGCCTTACCACCACCATAAATATTACTAAAGCCCGTCATAACATAACGTGTATTTGTAAAGCGCACGTACCCTGGTGGGCATCTTGGCGCTGAATAACAGATGTTTATTGTCATAAGCAGGGTGGGAAAGGCAAACATTTTTAATATACAAAAATGACTCTCCGCGCACACAAGGTCAAAAGCCTTCTCTGCATTTACTAAAACATAATTGCAAGAAACTGCTTAGTATTAAAAACTTCTAAAGGCTCTATTAAGTCATTTGTATTGGCATATAATTGACAACCACAATTATACAGTTTTTATCTCTAAAGATCAGCTTGTTTGCAAATCTAACAATTTTATTTCCTATCAGCTTTGTTATTATATTATAATCTGTATTAGGGAAACTGTTCAGTCAATATTAATGAAAGTCTTCTGTATTCTGACCTTTAAAAGAAAAACAACACTCTCCCAGTATTTAAAGAAGGAGGGATATAGGCGTCAGTTAAAGATAAATTGCTAATTTCAGTAAGTGGATATTAAAAACATCCTCAAATGCCATAAAAATTCTGTAGGGTCCCCATCTTCTCCATTGGCTGGCCCTTTTGATATGGAGAGAATTACAGAATAAGTTAATCCAATGTAAAAGCTTCTATTAGACCATGCAGAATTTCCTTTGATAACAAAGGAGTAGATAGTGATTTGAGAAAAAATTCCAGTTTTATTAAATCGATTTTGTGTGCTTATTGTGAATATTTTTATAATGAACCAAAATGATCTCATTTGTATCATGTCTTTCTACAATTCTTTTTTTTTTAATAGAGGTTGGTATGTGCTGATCGACTATACCTCATGTAATGGGTTGTGCCCTTAAAGCTGCCTTAAAAGCGTCCAACCACATAGCCACAAGCTCTCCCTTCATTCTGTAAAAAAATTCTGATATTACCAATTTAAGTTCTAACACTCACGTCTCCTCTTTTTAATAGATTTTATTTAAAAAACATCTGTTGGACTTGGCCCTTTTTGCAGGGTCATCTCTGAACGTTTTGCCTTCCTCCTGTCTTTTTCTGACCTGTTGTTGGTGGTTTTATGACTCTGGGCACTTTACCACTGCTGATCAGTGCTAAAGTGAATATGCTCTCTTTTGTAAATTGTGTTATGGATTAGTGTTTCCATGATTAGCTATTTGATTTACTTGTCAGATCCTAGTACAGTGCACAATGTGTGCCCAGGGCCTGTAAATCAAATGCTGCTGGTGGGCTTGCAACACTGATTGTGCCACCCACAGAAGCAGCTTGTAAAATGTGACTCAGGCCTGGCATTGAATAGCCTGTGTGCAGGCTGGAACTGCGTTACAACAAACAAATGATGGACGGAATGCTGACAATGCAGACATTCTCCCCCAGTCAAGAGATCTGGGTTAAATCCATCGTTCTTTTGCCCACTACACCACCCCAGTTTAGACATGGCCATATACAAATCAGTCTTGACCCTGTGCCTCATGGGAACAGTCCAGCCCGAACTGCCAAGCCATGTCTTCCCTGGACCGGAATCAAGCATCCTAGGACCGGTTTCTGGCTATCAGCCGTCATCAGCCAGGATAGCTTGACTCCAGTGGCGTAGTGAGCACGGGTCCCACGTCTGGGAATACCCATCCCACTTAGGGCGAAAAGCGTTACAACAAACAAATGATGGACTGAATGCTGACAATGCAGACATTCTCCCCCAGTAAAGAGATCTGGGTTAAATCCATCGTTCTTTTGCCCACTACACCACCCCAGTTTAAACATGGCCATATGCAAATCAGTCTTGACCCTGTGCCTCATGGGAACAGTCCAGCCCGAACTGCCAAGCCATGTCTTTCCTGGACCGGAATCAAGCATCCTAGGACCTGTTTCTGGCTATCAGCCGTCATCAGCCAGGATAGCTTGACTCCAGTGGCGTAGTGAGCACGGGTCCCACGTCTGGGAATACCCATCCCACTTAGGGCGAAAAGCGTTACAACAAACAAATGATGGACGGAATGCTGACAATGCAGACATTCTCCCCCAGTCAAGAGATCTGGGTTAAATCCATCGTTCTTTTGCCCACTACACCACCCCAGTTTAGACATGGCCATATGCAAATCAGTCTTGACCCTGTGCCTCATGGGAACAGTCCAGCCCGAACTGCCAAGCCATGTCTTCCCTGGACCGGAATCAAGCATCCTAGGACCGGTTTCTGGCTATCAGCCGTCATCAGCCAGGATAGCTTGACTCCAGTGGCGTAGTGAGCACGGGTCCCACGTCTGGGAATACCCATCCCACTTAGGGCGAAAAGCGTTACAACAAACAAATGATGGACGGAATGCTGACAATGCAGACATTCTCCCCCAGTCAAGAGATCTGGGTTAAATCCATCGTTCTTTTGCCCACTACACCACCCCAGTTTAGACATGGCCATATGCAAATCAGTCTTGACCCTGTGCCATGTCAGGCTGGAACTGCCATGTCAACTTGGCAAGTGCACACACTTGCCAGTCCCTAAACCTTCCCTTTTCTACATATTAGTCACCCCTAAGGTAGGCCTGTGGGCAGGGTGCATTGTATGTGAAAGGTAGGACATGCCCTGATGTGTGCGGCATGTCCTGATAGTGAAATACTGCCAATTTCGTTTTTCACTATTGCAAGGCTGTCTGTTCCTATAGGACAGAATGGAGAGTTTGTTTATGACTTCTTATAAACATAACTGACCCTGGGAACAAGATGGAAAAGTAATGTTTAGTATCCCTGAGCTCAGAATGTTAAAGTGCATCTTTTAGTGAGGGTTATTTTTACGTTCTGTGTTTGAAAATACCACTTTTAGAAAGTAGGTATTTTCTTGCCTAACCATCCAGTGTGCCTCTGCTGGGTCTGTGTATTGCATGTCTGGGTTTTGGATGACAGGGCTGGAGAGGGGCAGGGGCTCCAGGAGTCTGAGTCAGGGCTGGGCTGAATAGGCCTGGTCTGCATTGGGAGTGGTGGGAGGAGTAGCACCTTCACCTAAAAAGGGCTGTGCCTGCCTTCCACAATGACGGCTCTGTCCCCCTGTGGTGTGTCTGGAGCTAGGGCTCACACTGACAATGGAGGTTGTTGTGCACTTGCAAAATGCGCAACAGAACTGGTTTTGGCTGGGTACAGACATTCTCTGCCTTCAGAGAACAAAGGATTTTTGGGTATAAAAAGAGTGGCCCAGACCCCAGACTTTTAGATCACTTCTGGGAAATCAAGAGGAACCTTTGCCTAGGAGAAGAGCCAGATAAGCTGAGGAGGAATACTGTCCCTGTGCTGTTTGCACTCTGGGGTTGGCCTGCAGTGGCTGCTTGCTGCCAAGGAAAGGAGGAAAAGGACTTTGCTGTTTGCTTTGTCACCTGCTTGAAGAAAAGATCTCCAAGGGCTTGAAATTGAGCTTGCCTCCTGTTCTGAAGTCTCAGGGACACAAAGACTTAACAACCAGTTCCCCTGAATTCCTTGCAGGGAATTCCAACCTGCAAAGAGGTGCCTGGTGCTGTTTAGGACCTCTAGAGACTGTTTGTCGCTGGGAGCTGGAAAATCAACGCAACATCGAAGAAGCGTGACGCATCCGCACCTGTTTCCAATGCATCGTCGAAGAAACCGTCGCAGCGCCTGCCGTGGCTCGAGAAATCGCCGCACGACGCATCAGGTGCAACGATCTCCAAAATCTGAGATCACTGCACCGATCCTGACGCAAGCCTGCTGTGTGGCTGCATGAAGCCACACATCGTACCGGATCGACGCATCACATCGAGGCGCCAAGTCTGTCGCATCGTTGGGGAACACAGTAAGAAACCGACGCATCACCTCCCCACACAGTAAGAAACCGACGCATCACCTACTCTCCGGTAAGGAACCAACGCATCATCTCCCCTGCGCTGCAGTAAGGAACCGACGCATCACCTTCCCCGAAGCAAGGAACCGACGCATCACCTTCCCTGCATGTAAGGAACCGGCGCATCACCTTCCCTGCAACCATTTTGTTTGTTTTGCGTGACGCATCTAAGGTACTTTGTGAGAAAAGTGTCCAGTTACAACTTGCATTGAACTGAACTATTTCTACCATTTGACCGCTTAATTTTTAATACTGTATTGTGGATATTTGTCGTTGGGTTTTGTTTTGGTTTAGATAGATTATTTATTTTTCTAAACTGGTGTGGTGTCCCTTTGTAGTGTTTTCACTTTATTACTGTATGTGTTCACAAATGCTTTATACACTGAAACTGAGATAAGCCTGTCTGCTCGTGCCAAGCTACCAAGGGGATGAGCAGGTGTTATTTTAGGAGTGTATCCCCTTTACTCTGACTAGAAGCAAGGGTCCCTGTTTGGACAAAGGTACCTACCTCTGCCAACTAGAGACCCCCATTTCTAACAACATCTCTTAACAATATCAGTACTGAATGGTCTGAAAAGCCATTTAGATAGTCCCAAATTTCCACAGACTCAAAAACTGAAGAGATAGAAACATTTATACATGCCATGGAGTTATGTCTTGCTGAAGGGCAGGTGTATTCTTTTTTTAGCCTCAAAACATGACATCCATAGGTCTACCAAATCCTGCACATTCTCCTATAAAGCCAAAACCTTTGCTTTCTTAAATCTGATTTTGCCTTCGATTGGGGGAGGTAGATCCCAAGGCTGACTGTTACAGAAAATAACATTTGCTGCCGAAGATTACCTTACCATGTAGTGTTGTAAGGGATTGTAAATGGTCAGTTTAATAACCTCAGCTTATTTTCTATAGGGCCTAAAACATGCAGTGGTTAATAACTCATTACCAATGGAACAGTGAACCCAGACTCTGCTGGCTTCTTTATTGTTTTACCAGCATTGTATTTCGAATTGCAAACGTTTAGCTATGAATATGAATACCCCTTTATGAGCAGCACTTGCCAAAAGAAGTTACTGAAGCTCTGACCATTTATTAAACATAGCAAAATTCGACTGTCTACATATTGGGATGTGGGTCTCCTCCAGAAGAATAATCGCTGTATTGTGTGCAAGAATCCAAGTGTCAGTGGCCATAATTTACGCCTATTAATAAGCCCATTCACATTACATTATATTAAAATGATCTACTACCATAATGAAATATTTTTGTAAGATGCTATACCAATTACTTTGAATTGGCGATTCAGTTAGTATAATAAACGGTAAATGTGAAGGGACATGTGCCTGTTTCCCATTTATTGTAAAGTGTGGATCTGTTCTCTCAATCCAAACCAAACCATTTGTGTAAAACCTTTAAAGAATACAGTACTAGTTCACTTAAAAATAATTAATCACTTCAAGTGATTTGCATATTAATCCATTATGTGGAATGGGAAAAGTGCAAAATACTGCATATACATTAACAATTTGAAACTGTAAAGTGACTATATAAAAGTGCGTAGATAAATTCCTATTCTCAGACCCCCAGGTACTTACCGGGCATTTCATTAAAAAAATAGTGATTGGGAAAAAAAAAATAAGCAACTCCATTGATCTGACATCAACTAAAAATGAATGGTTGCTAAATGTGCAGATATGCAAATATGTATCTTAATAGCTTATGGTAAATCCCAAACTGTCCATCTCTTACTGCACCAAAGTTCATTAGACAGCATCACCTACTTCTCCCTATTTTTACATGCGTAAACCCCTTAACCTTCAGCCAGCTTGTTCTGACAGGTCGTCCCACTCCCGCCTAAGAACAAAATGTTCAAATAATCCATCTGCCGCTGTAACAAGTGGTGTTGCTCCCGTTCTTCCTTTAAGTCTCTATCCCTCCTTCCCTAGACAACAATATAACCTCCTAATCAACAAGCTACAGTGTGTATCTGAGCACTTGTAAACGCGTGTGCTTCTTTAGCCCCTGTAAATAAATGAAACTGCCCCTTATGTAGAGCTTTCATTCTGGCTTGCTGCAATATAGAGGCTTGAGTACCTGCTGCAGGAAATTGTGATAGCATGTTTTCAATGTTTTCAAACTCCCTGCGCCAGGGGCTGTTTCTACGATCATCTCTGAAAAAAATCAAAATGAATACTCATTTGAAACTTCAAAATATTTTTCTTAACCCCTTCCATGCTCATGACGAGCTGATCTCGTCATAACGGCTGCGGCCCGCCCACGTGTGATAAATTCCCCGCCTGTGTGGGAGAATTAATCAGTGGGCGGGGTTGTGACGAGCTCCGCTGCATGAGCACAGCTGCACTGTGAGTCATGACGAGTTGAGCTCGTCACGAGCACAGCGGCGCCGCGGCCCCTCCCTCCCCGCACCGTGGGGGTATTACCCCCGCAGGGAAGGGGTTAATACTGCTTTAGAAAGTATCAATTCTTTAGTCAGAAAAGTTAACCAGAATTGTTGTGGAATATTTGGCACATGATACAAATTGTGATGGGACTACACGGGGCAGCAGTATTGTGAGATCTTGGTTATATTCTGAGAGAATATGTGCCCTTCTGTGAGAAAGTGCCATCTTTCTTGCATGGTATGCCCCCACTTTTTGCTGAATTGCTGAATGTACTTTGACTGAGTGTGCCCTGGACTCCTGCCAATCAGGTGCCCAGGGCCTATGTTCCTTCCCTACACAAAAACCTCAAGACCAAATTGACAAACCCTGGCCACATGTCAGCCCCTGGTAAGTGGTACCCTAGGTACCCAGGGCCTTGGGACCAGGAAAGGCCTCTAAGGGCTGCAACACTCATTGTGTCACCCTTAGAGGCCCTGTACCCTAACGCACACACACTGCCCTGGCAGGCTGAGTGTCTGGGTACAAGACAAAACAGAGAGACGACATGGCACACATCCCTGTGTAACAAGATAGAGGTGGTGTGCACACCGTGTTTTTCACTTTTGGCTTCCATTTAAACATTCATTATTAGAAATGCGCGCATGTACTGGGCAGTGCTTTGCCCTATTTAACACTGGCGATTCTATGAAATAGTGGGGAACATTGATAATGATCAACCCCCAGTCGCACTGCGTGAAAGGATGTCTCATCCTATTTCAAATTACTGTGTGTAATTTATTCCATTTTTAGTCCACGTTAAACAACAAAATTATCCCGATCACATCTTTAATGAATAATGGTTGAACTTCGTGAGGTTGCTAAAATCTTGGATGAACACTCAGACTGTTTAGATTTGTGAAATATTTATATTCGTTTAGTGTCTAGCACGTTTCTCTATAACATATGATGTCGTTTTTGTAGTGGATTATGGGATTTGAAGTGAGGAGACGGGTTTAGGGAGTGATTAGAATCAGGTGTTTTTCGTTGTGTGCACGGGGGAGGAGGGTCAGCTTTAAATGGCGTAGTCCTGAGGGAACGAGTGTATTTGCACTGAAGTAGAAGCTGAGAGGAAAGTGTTTTCTTGATAGGTACGCGTTGAATAATGGAGCGTGTGAATATCCGCTGGTTTGAATTGGGTGGGTGTGAATGCGTGTGACTGATAGAGCGCTGTGCCAGGGAATGCGAGGAAGATGGAAATGCAGTTTATGAATGGTAGTGTGGGTTGAATGCAGGGAGGTAGAGAGGGGACTAATTGGGATGATTATGTTTGTGGGCGGAGGAGGTGATATTGTTTAAACACAATTTCGTGTTCGGGGAGAATTGAGTTGTTGGGCACACACAGGAAATAGTTAATAACAATCATGTGGGAATTTAGTTTTGGTAGTTTGTATGGGGAACGTGTTGTACGGTCACAAAGTTTAAAAAAAATTCAAGAATCCTTAATATAATGAATTGTGTATGTTTCATGAAGAATAATACAGTAATGATGTGTATTATCTGAAATAATTCACTTGCAGTTACCCCTGACGAAGGGCTATCTTAAGCCCGAAATGCATTGGGTGCTAATAAAGAAATGCTGTCTTGGATGAATCTTGTGGTTTGGTCGTATTCTTGAGGAGGTCCGGATGGTCACATTTTGAATATGGGAAACATTCAAAACACAAGGAAAAACATGCTGGTGGATTACAAAAAGAAAAGCTGGAAAAAATTGGGATAATTTTGTTGTTTAACGTGGACTGAAACCGCGCCTCAACTCAGACGTGCCACCAAGTCCCACCACTGAGTCCCCTCCGGAGAGTAAGCGACCCAATCCCCCGCATCCGCGCCTCAACTCAGACGTGCCACCAAGTCCCACCACTGAGTCCCCTCCGGAGAGTATCGTCGCGAGGCTCGGGCCACCCTCAGGCTTCCACCTCGGCAACACCAGGCTCCTGCGCCCGTCTGCGAGCGCAATTCAGTGGGGCACGACACCCCAATGTGGACAAAGCGTCTCTCCTGTCACCAAGCGTGACCCGCCTTGCAGCAGAATGAGGGGTGCGCCACCACAACACAGGCAGACCCCCACGCAGGTCCTCCCCCGCGGCCCGATTCTGCCGCCGATCACCATCCACTCCACAGGCCCTAAGGGGGGGGAGGGTGGGGCGGTGGAAACCAGAACCCAGTCTCCGATGCCCCCCCGGAACCAGAGGTGAGGCAGCCAACCAGATCCCCGCAACCCCCCGCGGTCCGACCACACCGCCGATGCCCCCGCCACTCCAACAGACCAGGATACTGCCACGCAGAGGCCCACCGCCCTGTCGCCGGCCGCCTCCGCCCCCGTGTGCCTCTGGTGCTGCGCCGGCCCAGAATCAGCAGCCTCTCCCGCCGTACACACTCCTCCTTACCGCCGCGGCCCGATCCGGCCGACGGATCCCTCCACCTCCTTCTCGCTGGTCTCCACTGCACGGACGGACAAGACTCCCGCCACAGGACCGGCCGCTCACCGCCGCTGTGTAGGTTCACCGGCCCAGCCAAGCTCCCTCGGCCGCTCCTCTCCCGCCGCGGGGATGCGGCACGCAACCCCCGAGGCCTCCGGCGCACCACCAGGCCTCTCCCGTGTTGCTGCCAGATCGCGGCGCCGCCTCAGCCCCCGGTGCTCAATCTTCGCGGGTGAGGGGGGGAACCGGACACTGCACCTCCGTCACACCTTACGGCGGCTCCAGATGGTCCGGGATGCCAGGATATACGACGGATAATCGTCGGGCTGGCGGAGCCGGCCTAAAACACAGCCGCCATACTGGCTCTCCAAGCCACGCCCCAATATTAACAAGTTTTTATGGCTGTACAAATGGTACCTCTGTCTCTATATCTGATATCTGAACACTGAAGGCTCAATAGGCCATTAGCTAGGAAAGCAACCAGGAACTTTAAACAACTATATATTTTGAACTATTTACCATCACCAAAAAAGTCTAATGGAAAATTGGGGATTTTGGGGAAGTCTTTTATTTGCTTTATGGCCATGGAACCCTAGTTAGTGTCTTAAAGTGATGTTACGTCGTCCCAGAATCTACTATCCAAACCAAAAGCTCAAAGGTGAGTAAGTTACAGTCTTGCTGATAAAAGGTTCAGAATGGTTTCCGACACCTAGATACGTGATCCCACAAGGACAAAGTCCCCGCACAGGACAAAACCTCCCAACATCACAGTTCAAGACTGGTCACAGGTCAAACTAGAGCTTGGGTGCTGAATTTCTGCATATACTTCAAGCATAGCCCACCCGTGCCTCTGAAACCCAAATTCTGTCACGTCAGATATAGGTGCTAACTTTCTGCTCTCCCCACACCTGGTAGAGGCTGGTGGGTGTCGGGGATGGACCAAAGTCGGAATAGCACAAGTCATTACAGTGGTTGTGAATAAAGTGGAGCCTGTTTCCTTGCAGAGTCACTGATCGAGCAGACGCACATGCCCTAACATAGCAGTTGGTTGGGAATCCATTCACTACCTTTGGTTGAGGGGTACAAAAAAGGGTTTTGGCTAGCTTACTAGACTCGTTAGGTTGCCTGGAACCTTCCATGTAGGTACAGTGGGTGAATAAGAAACATTTTGGGCTACATCCTAGCCTTTAGTTTATGCTTACCTCACAGATCCAACATTCAGAAAATACAAAGGCAAAGTCCATGGACATCTGGTCATGATTTAGCTTCTCAGTAAGCTGCAAGGCATATATATGGAGTTGAAAGCAGTATCCCACTGCTAATCAAATAGAGTGTATCTCCAAAGTGCAAAGTCCCAGATGAAAAGGTCAGGGGCAATTTGTAGACTTTTGCTGCTTTGTTTAGGTCGGTGTTACTGCGAAGAACAGGCTGGTCCTGCTTCGAGCATGCATAGAAGTCTGTGGTGGACACATTAGCGTTCAAGAAAAACTCCATTAGTGGAAAACAACGTTTGTTCCACTTAAGAGGAAGGAGGATGACGGGGGATGGGGGTAGAAGGACCCAGTGTTTCTTCTAGCAGCAATAAGCCTTAGTTTTCAGCTTAACCTTTACATAAAGATATGTTAGCAAACATTTATGGTTAACCCAAGATAGAGACTCCAGTAATCCTAGAAACTGCTGCCTCTCTACATTTACTCTGGTGTTTATTAAGAGTGCTCTACTTGCAATTGTTCAATGTTCAAGATTGTTCTCACAAAAGAACAGTCTTGTAGCTTCCTGTTGTCTCGGCTTCCTCCCTTAGGAGCACAGTCAGGGTACCGGGTCCTAGTTGCACTTGCACGGTCTTGGATAGTTGAATGGTCCCTGCCCCTGGCTGTCCTGAACATGGGAAGCTTTCTGATTTGCATTAAGCTTTTGAGCTATTGCATTGCTGGAGCCTTGTTAGAAGCTCGTACTTTTTTGCAACCTCATTATTACAAGGCCATTGATCTGAACTTTGTTTAATGACTAATATTTGTTAATCACAACTACATACATTTTGATTCTTCCCTTCAATGACAGTTACACAAATTATGCCACTGGTGTTGTGGAGTGGTGTGCATTTACAATCTATGTTTATGAAAACATCAAAGTCGCCAAAGTTAATTAAAGCAGGTATATGCCAGGATTCCATAACAGATGAAATGGCAAAATATATAGAATCGAAGGACAAGACTAATATTGCACAATGTAACTCAGTTCTGTCCTAGTCATTTATGACTATTATGACTAAAACGTTTTGTCTGCCTTTGTTATAGTTTCTGTGCCAAACGGTGTGTGGACTGTGGAAAGGTGTAATGTAACTATGTTCTGATGTGGAAAATCCGTCTGAAAGCATAGAGAGCGGGTTTAGTTGACATTTACAGCCCCTCAGTTCATGCTACTGATCAGAATGACTTTGTTACTTTAAGATATGAATGTGAATGCTACCAGCCCCAAATATCTGCAGTCCAGTCCGATATGAGTGTGCAGAAAAAACCTCAAGGAATGTTTTGCCTTCGTTTCAATCACATAAAATAGCACAAAAAGCCGAATAAGGGGAAAAGGAATGGATGACAGTTCAGTGATCTAGCTTTCCTCTCTTCCTTCGATGACAGATGCGTCTCAAGTGTCAGCACAAATGCAGGACATGAGTGTGGACAGCCCAATTGAGTTTCTGCCTGAAAATACTGCACTGTTTTACCAAGTTGACAGTTAGCTTGAATAGAACTGAAAATATGGAAGCAAAGTATTTCATATTATTAGAATAGATTTTGGGAGAGCTCAAGTAAATGAAACAACATCAGACAGACACTGCAGCTCAGGTTAAAGATGCCCAGATAAAATGGATGACACAATGGCTCCGAATATGGACAAGGTCGAGGAAATGGAGGAATACATATCGGACTGTGGATAAACTGCTTAAAATAACGAACCAAGCTACACAGTCTGAGAAAGAATTAGTTTCCCTTCAGAATAAGCAAGAAGAGGTGAAAAACGATTCGAGACTGTTTAATCTGAGAATGACAGGAGTCCCCGAGCATAAAGAGGAAAACAATGGCCTTGTCTCTTTTGTTGCACCATTAAGAAGGTGTGAGAAAGTGGCTCTGTACATACTGTTCCCAAATAGGTACAGGGTGTACAGAGTCCACAGTCCCACAGAGGTTTGGCAGAGGCTAAAGTTAGATATAACCTTACTCTCTAAATTGGTAGCTTGGTCGAGCAGTAAGGCAGTATCAGAGGACAGTGTAAAGCATTTGTTGCACACACTCAGCCAGCAAATGGTCTCACACACTCAATAACTGAACTCTAGGCCAATGGTTTATATATAAAAAATATATGCTTGTTTTATTTAAGAACCAACAATAGGCTTTGAAATATACTTTCTCAGAATGAGATGCTTTATATAAATACTTTTGCAATATGCAATTGACTTTTGTAGACAGTTACAAGTGGTTGCAATAGGCAACACAATTGTAAACACAATAATGCATTGAGTTCAATGGAAGTCTCAAGTTATTTGCCACAGATTACTTTTAGGATTACTTCTGGAATTCCAGGACTGGATCCAAGATTCAGTCATGGGTCAGTACTTGGAATCAAGTGATAAAAGTCAACTTAATTACTGTGATGATTTTTAGACAATATTTTGCTATTTTAAAAGTTGACAATTAGAAAATATTTCATAGAAGACAGTTAATGATTCCCTATGGCAGAAAATTCAAGTTGCAGGTATAGTAGGTTCTCGTTACTTTTGTAATCCAGTACTGGGTTCCTAGACTCAGTACTGGGACCTTTATCCAAAACAGGTAAGTAATTACTTTTTCAGATATTATACGATTTTTAAAGAATATTTAAAGATTGCAGAAATTGACACTTAGAAGAAATTTTACAGAAAAACAGTCAATGATTTCCTATGGAAGAAAATTGGGTTACTGGTAAGTACAGTTGTAAGTATTTTTCAGAGTCAGTGCTGGGCACCAAGATCCAGCACTGGGAGCTCACCTAAGAGCAGGTGAGTATTTTCGTTTTCGTTACTCGGCTGATTTTTGGTGAATATTTTAAGTTTTGAAAAGTCCACACTTAGAAGACATTTCAGGAAAAGCCAGTCAATGTTACCCTATGGAGAAAATTGAGTTATAGGTTTAAAGGTAAGTACTCGACTGGCAGAGTTAAGGTTCTGGGCATAGACTCAGGGGTCTCCCAGGGTCAGGTAGGTACAGTTGGTTCACCCTCAGCGGCACAAGGGCGGCCGGGTGCAGAGAGAGTTAGGCCCAATGTTATCCTATGAGAGGTATGGGGGCCTTGGTTGGTGGCTGCTGACTAGCAGGCCACGCGGCTGTGGGAGCTGGGCTCCTGGTCACTTACTCAGGGCAAGTGGGGAAGTAGATAGGTGTAGAGGTTGCACTGCCAGGGCCACTCGGGCGGCTGGGTGCAGGGTGCTTTTGAGACTTCAGGCGCTCAATTGATTTCAGTGGGAAATCTCCGGTTTAGAAAAAGACTACAAGCTCGGGGACGAAGATTCTTCAGGTGCCACCACCACTTCGAGAGGTAAGTTGGGTAGTTGGAGGATAGGTAGGTACCCCGGGATTGGGCACAGGGGGCCGCGGGGCGCCGGGTGCAGGGGTGCCTTTTGGTGTCGGGAAATCTTACCCTCTGTTGATCGCGGTTGGGGGGGCACCTTGTTCTGAGGCTGAAGGCTTCTTCAGGAGTGTCAAGGGAGATCCTTTGATGCCGGACTCGGGGTCACAGTCGCCGTGGGGTCGTCCTCGTGGTCTTTGTTCACTCCGGCACAGGCCAGGCTTGGCTGGTGCAGAGTCTGCTGGGCTCTACTCATGGGAGTCCCAGGGGTTTAGAGTCAAAAGGTAGCCAGGTCCTCTGGGGTTTGTGAGGTTGCTGGCCACAAGAGATGCCGGGTTGGAGCAGGAGCAAGAGCAGGTTCGAGGGTCGACAGGCCGGTAGGGCTGGGGCCAAAGCAGTTGGTGTCTTCCTCTTCTTAGCAGCTGCAGGGCAGGTCTTCTTTCTTCTAGCTCTTCTTCGGATTTTGGAATCTGGGGAAGGAAAGTTCAGGGTGCCCCTAAATACTAGATTTAGGGGCGTTACAGGTAGGTGAAGGGCGGGGACCAATGGGTCCCTGTCCTGGGGTGGGTACACCCCCCATCCTGCCTCTCTCCTGTGGGAGGGGGCAGTAGCCTAATCCTGATTGGGCAGGGCTTCCCATCTTCAAGATGGCGAGAGCACGGGGATGTGCTTCACCTCGCCTCCCCCACCTGAGGGGCGGGGTTGGCAGGCTGGCACATCCCCTGTCCTTATTTGGGGTTTCCGGCCAAGCTTCCCGCCAGAGTGGGGGGGTGCAGTGGCCTGGGGAAGCTCATAGAGGCGGCATGCCTTTGAAGCTTCCCCCTGCCCATCCTGGGGGAGGAGATATAGCACCTCGCCCAGGATGTGCATTATTGTAGACCCAGGAGAGCAGGGGCTCCCGTACCCAGGGGTCCAGCAACATGTCTGCTGTGTGGCAGCCTAGGCAGCCTCAGAACAGACGTGGATTGTAGGTTAGGTTTCAGGGGGCCGCTCTAAGATGCCCTCTGTGGTGCTTGGTACATTAAATCCCACACTGGCATCATTGTGGATTTAATGTGCTGAGCAGTTTGATACCAAACTTCTCAGTCTTCAGTGCTGCCATTATGGTGCTGTGGAGTTCGTGTTTGACAAGCTCCCAGCACCATGTACTCTTAAATGGCAGCACTGCACTTACAGGGCCCAGGAATGGACCTGGGTACTGTAGGGGCACAGGGCTCCTGCCTCTGTGCCCTCACCACTGGCATAGGGCACCCATCTAGAGGGGTGGCTGATGTATGCCAGGGCAGTGTAGGTTGTGGGCATGGCACACAGGGATGTGTGAAATAGTGGGGAACATTGATAATGATCCACTCCCAGTCACACTGCTGAAAGGATGTCTCATCCTATTTCAAATTACCGTGTGTAATGACTTCCCCTGAGAGAAAGGAGCATGAAGCCAGAATGAGGGAAGCTAATCTGAGGATTCAGAGGGAAGAACTTGCCCTTGCCAAAGAGAAGCTTGCTCTGGCTAGAGAGCAAAAGTTAAGTGGGTCAGAACCCACTGGTGGCAGCAATATCCCTAAGGATAGAGACAGGCACTATGATAATAGAAACCTGAGCAAGATTGTCCCTCCCTACAAGTGTGGGGATGACATCCACAAATGGATAACTGTTTTGGAGAGAACTTGCAAAGTACAGCAGGTACCCCAAAGTCAGTGGGCAGCTATCTTGTGGCTCTCCTTCTCTGAGAAAGGTAGAGACAAGCTCCTCACAGTTAGTGATGAGGATGCAGATAATTACACTGTCCTGAAGAGTGCTCTAATTGATGGGATTGGCCTAACCACTGAACAATACAGGTTGTTGTTCAGGGATACCCAGAAGACACAGACTCAGGACTGGACTGACTTTGTAGATTGTGCCACTAAGGCTCTGGAAGGCTGGCTAGTGGGAAGTAAGGTTAAGGACTATACAGGATTGTATAATTTGATCACGAGAGAGCAAATCCTTAACAACTGTCAAAACCAGCTACTGCATCAACACCTGATTGATTCTGATCTGACTTCTCCAAAAAATTGGGAAAGAAGGCAGATATATGGGTCAGGACTAGAGTTAAGCAGAAAAACCAGAACCAGGGTGGTGATCAGAAAAAGGCAGACCAGAAGGGTAATGATCAGAAACAAAAAGACCAGAAGTCTTCACCAGGCCCCCAAAAGGCTCAGGGGGAGGGTGGTCCCAAAAAGGATAAAAAGAAAGATGGCCAAAAGAAACCATGGTGCAACTATTGTAAGTTCAACTCACATTGGTTTAGTGAGTGCACCAAAAAGGATAAGCCCCCAGCCACCATTGCCCCTAAGGCAACTGTACCCCCTAGTCCAGCTGTAAGTGGTGGTTCCCAGCAAAAGGGTGTAGTAGGGTTAACCCTGGGAACTGAGGAGGATTCTGGCCTAGTCAGAATACCTACTCAGGCTGTTCTGATCTGTGATGGGGACTTAGCTTTGTCCTCTGCTGTAGGCCCCAGTAACCTGGGCAAGTACAGACAGACTCCTTTTATCAACCAAAGAATGGCTCAGGCCTACAGGGACACTGGGGCTAGTGTCACAATGGTGACTCCTGCCTTTTTGGACCCTGGACAGATCATACTAGGTGAGAATTACCTAGTGACCAACGCTAGCAATGCCACTACCTCCCATAGTGTGGCTATTGTTAACTTCTCCTGGGGAGGGGTAACTGGCCTCAAGAAAGTTGTTGTTAGTTCAGACCTTCCTGTAGAGTGTTTACTGGGCAATGATCTTGAAACTTCAGTTTGGTCTGAAGTGGAGTATAGGACCCATGCAGAAATGCTGGGGATAGATGCACATGTCCTTGCTGTGACCAGGTCACAGGCCAAAAAGTGCACCACTGAACAAGTGCGGGATCCTGAAACTATGGACCAGTCACAACCCAAGAGAAAGAGCAGTAGGGTTAAGGCTGTGCCTTCCCCCCTGCCTCAGGTAGTGGATCAGCCCTCCCAGGAGGAGGATTCTGAGAGCCCTGAAGGAACTGTCCTAGAAGAACTTGAACCTGATCAGGTTGAGTTTCTTGGGACAGGGGGACCTTCAAGGGCAGATCTGAGGCAGGCTCAATTAGACTGCCCCTCTCTTGAACCCCTCAGACAGCTGGCTGCTGCTGAGGCTGCAGGGAATGCTCAAGTTACCCATAGAGTGTATTGGGATGAATGGCTACTGTACTCAGAGGCTAGAGACCCCAAGCCTGGTACATCCAGGAGGTTGGTCATACCACTGAAGTTCAGAGGCTTCCTTCTTACCTTGGCCCATGATATTCCCCTTGCAGGACATCTAGGCCAGAACAAGACTTGGGACAGGCTTGTCCCTCACTTTCACTGGCCCCATATGTCAGAAGATACTAAGGAGTTTTGTCGCTCCTGTGTCACCTGCCAAGCCAGTGGCAAATCAGGTGGCACCACAAAGGCCCCCCTCATACCACTACCTGTGGTGGGGGTTCCCTTTGAAAGAGTGGGCATAGATATTGTAGGACCAATGGACCCACAAACAGCATCTGGGCACAGATTCATACTGGTGATAGTGGACCATGCCACCAGGTATCCAGAAGCTATTCCCCTGAGGACCACAACAGCTCCTGTTGTGGCAAGGGCCCTGCTTGGAGTATTCTCCAGAGTGGGCTTTCCAAAGGAGGTCATTTCTGACAGAGGTGCCAACTTCATGTCAGGATACTTGACTGCAATGTGGAAGGAGTGTGGTGTGAACTACAAGTTCACCACACCCTATCACCCACAGTGCAATGGGCTTGTTGAGAGATTCAACAAGACCCTAAAGGGAATGATAAAAGGGTTACCAGACAAGCTTAGGCGAAGATGAGACATCCTTTTACCCTGCCTTCTGTTTGCTTACAGAGAGGTCCCACAAAAGGGGGTTGGCTACAGCCCTTTTGAGCTTTTGTTTGGGCATCCTGTAAGAGGACCCCTATGTTTGGTGAGGGAAGGATGGGAGAGACCTCTCAGACAACCCAAACTTGATATAGTGGATTATGTACTTGGTCTCCGCTCCAGGATGGCAGAGTATATGAAGAAGGCTTCTAAAAACCTTGAGGCAAGCCAAGAACTCCAAAAATCTTGGCATGACCAAAAGGCTGTGCTGACTGTTTACCAGCCAGGGCAGAAAGTGTGGGAGTTGGAGCCAGTGGCCCCAGCAGCACTCCAAGACAAATGGTCTGGACCCCACACTATTGTTGAGAAAAAGGGAGAAGTCACCTACTTGGTGGACCTTGGGACTCCCAGAAGCCCCCACAGGGTGCTTCATGTCAACAGATTGAAGGCATATGTTGACAGGGCAGACATGGGCTTACTCATGGCTACAGATGAGGGGCAGGAGGAAGAGAGTGACCCTCTCCCAGACCTGTTGACTCAGAACCCTGATGATGGCTCAGTTGATGGTGTGGTCTTTTCTGACAGCCTCACTGTCCATCAGCAACATGACTGCAGACAGGTTCTGCAATTCTACAGACATATGTTCTCTCTGACCCCAAGTCAGACAAACTGGTGCACCCATGAGGTGGACACTGGTGACAGTCTGCCTGTGAAGAGTAAAATCTACAGGCAACCTGACCATGTCAGGGACTGCATAAAAGTTGAGGTACAAAAGATGTTGGAGCTGGGAGTCATTGAACCTTCAGAGAGCCCTTGGGCTAGTCCTGTAGTCCTTGTGCCAAAGCCTCACACCCAAGATGGTAAGAGAGAGATGAGGTTTTGCGTGGATTACAGAGGTCTCAATGCTGTCACTAGGACAGATGCCCACCCAATACCTAGGGCAGATGAGCTCATTGACAGACTGGCAGCTGCTAAGTTTTTGAGCACATTTGACCTAACAGCAGGCTACTGGCAAATCAGACTAGCTGAGAATGCAAAGGCCAAAACTGCTTTCTCGACCCCAGGAGGACATTATCAATTTGTGGTAATGCCCTTTGGTTTGAAGAATGCACCTGCCACTTTCCAAAGGTTGGTGAATCAAGTCCTTACTGGGTTGGATGATTATTGTGCAGCTTATCTTGATGATATTGCTGTCTTTAGCTCCACCTGGGAGGATCACCTGGTCCAACTGAGGAATGTTTTAGAGGCCCTGCAAAAGGCAGGCCTCACTATCAAGGCCACTAAGTGCCAGATAGGGCAGAGCAAGGTTGTATACCTGGGCCACCTAGTTGGTGGGGGTCAGGTTCAACCACTGGAGAGCAAGATCCAGACCATAAAGGACTGGACTCCTCCAACTACCCAGACTCAGGTCAGAGCTTTCTTGGGCCTGACTGGGTACTACAGAAAGTTTGTTAAGAACTATGGGTCCATTGTGACACCACTTAATGACTTGACCTCCAAGAAAATGCCAAAGAAAGTTCAGTGGACAGTAAGCTGTCAAAAAGCATTTGATGACCTGAAGCAGGCCACGTGCAGTGCACCTATTCTGAAAAGTCCAGACTACTCCAAAGAGTTCATTGTCCAGACAGATGCTTCTGAGTTAGGTGTGGGAGCTGTTCTTTCACAACTGAATGTAGATGGTCAAGACCAGCCCATTGCTTTTATAAGTAGAAGGCTGACCCCTAGAGAGAAACGTTGGTCAGCTATTGAGAGGGAGGCCTTTGCTGTGGTTTGGGCCCTGAAGAAGCTGAGGCCATACTTGTTTGGCACCCACTTCAAGATTCAGACAGACCATAAGCCCCTCTTGTGGCTAAATCAGATGAAGGGTGAAAATCCCAAACTTCTTAGGTGGTCCATTTCCCTACAGGGGATGGACTTCACAGTGGAACATAGACCTGGGACTGACCATGCCAATGCAGATGGACTCTCCAGATATTTCCACTTAGAACATGAAGACTCAACTGGTCAAGGTTAGTTTAATGTCCCTAAGCTTGGGGGGGGGGGGGGTTGTGTAGGAGAGTAGGGTCTGCTTTCTATGTTCACCCCCACTTTTTGCTTTTGCTTTACTGGTTTTCGACTTAGATGTGGCTGTGGGCCTGCTAACCAGACCCACAGCCCTGCTGTTCTCTCTCTAAATTGATACTATGTACTTTAGGTGCATAACCCATTTGGATAGAATCACCTTATTGGCCCCTGTACAGTGTACCTTAGGTACCCAGGGCATAGGTGTATCCTAGGCCTACCAGGGGCTGCAGCATGTATTGTGCCACCCCTGGCCTGGCCTTCCATTATGACACAACTGGCTGATCACTCAGCTGGGGCAAGGTTGTGTAATCACTCCTTGCTTAGGTGTAGTATTCCTATACATAATTTACATATAGACACATGTGTACCTATCAGCCACTCCTATGGCAGGCCTTAACAATCCTGGAGGCAGAGTGCTTGGTAACATGTGAGATGGTGCTCCAGCATGAGCTGAGCCTGTCTGCAGCTTGCGGAACCATGTCCTTATAGCTGTTCTATGATACTACCATATACTCTTAAAGTGCCTTATAATCTTAAACGGTTATGGTAACTATGGTTTGGCTTTATCAAAACATGTCGTGTAAGCTGTCTAATACTTTGGAATAATACCCCCATCCCATTTCTGGGGATGAGGATATTATCCCTCCCTTCTAGAGGGAGAAGACATGTTGTAACCTACTTACCCGGTTAAAGTTAACCAGAGCCCCAGCATCACAAAATGGATGCTGCTGCCACAGACACGAGTCTGACCTCCTGCTACTGGGAGTGATCCCGGCAAGGGAGGCTTGGATAATAGGTTTCCTGCCTTGGGAGGTGCGAGCGTCATCCCAGACAGGCCTTAGTGTATTGGGGCAGGGAGGGATGAAAAGAATGAGACATGCCTGGGGCACACAAGGTGTCCCGTGCATAGTCCAGTTCAAACCGGTGCTGGGGCACTCCAGCCCCAGTCCTGGCGCGAAACTGGACAAAGGGAAGGGGGTGTAACCACCCCCCTCCCAGGTCCCACCCATAAGGCGTGACCTAGCAGGTAACCCAGCCCCCCAGATTAGTATAAGAGTGGTAGCTGGGCCCCAGGAGATTAGATTATCCTGAACCTGCAACTTGAACAGAAACTCTGGACCTTCGACATTCGACGAAAGAAGAAAACTGAAGAATCTCCCTTGTGGCCAAGGAGTGGCTACCCTGTGCAAACAGGCACCATCAAGAGACTATCCTTTGCTTTGCTGAAGTTCTACGAGGGACCGACTGCAGAGCCCGACCAGAGCCTTGACTTCCGGACTTCTCCGACCCTGATCCACAGCCGAGCTGAGATCCGTGGAGGCGACGAGAGACGTGGGACCGGCTACCTGGGAAAAGTGGCTAGTATCTTCCAGCGCAGCTTCTGAGGCACCCTCGAAGTTGTGCACCGGGGATTGAGAAGCCCCAACCCCAAGCACCATCTGCACCGAAGATCAGCCCCCCCACACTCCACGAGTCCTGCGTGGGGCCCTTCTGCATTTTCCTGCTTGCCGCGTCTGTCCGGTTGCTTGCCCGCTGGCTAGTGGCCTTTGTGACGACGCATCCAGAAATCTTCACTGCTGGTTTGGCTCCTCCAGACTGGCTCCCGCTTCCTTGAAAAAGAGAAGCACCCCAGACCTTCCTGGTCTGCACCAGAAGCAAGTCCTCCGTTCTTCGTGGGTTCCGCTTGCCAAGGCTTGGTGAGTCCTAGTCCAACTTCGACGACGCCGACAGCAAGACCCTTCGTGGGACAGCTCGCCTCCTGGTCCTGGTCGTCCTCGACGTTCCCTGGTCCTCGTGGCTGCAGCGACAAGCTTCACCTTCACCTGCAATCTTCACGACACCGCCTAGTTCCTTCCTGGTTCCACGTGGTCACTGGCTAGTGACTTTGACTCTGTCCCTTCTGCTTGCAGGTCTCCTCTCTTCTTGATCCCAGCCTTGGGATCCACCGGACACTCTTCACTGACTGCCTGTCAGCAACTTTCCTTCAGGCATCCATAGAAGTCCACGACGAAACCCGACGCAAGTTCACACCTATGCACCCGCAGCCTGTGGGCTAGGTAACTTGGGTACTTCGGTGCTCACAAGGGTAGTGACTATCCTAGGGTCTAGTTTCCGAGTCTCGACGCTCTAGCTGCTTCAGAAGTGTCCTTAAACTGTTAATTGCTAACAACTACTATTTCTATCGACTTTTACGCATTACGCGTGAGTGTTTCCACTCTGCACCTGAATCCCGTGGGCCTCCCACTTCCTAACTGTTGCTAGTGTAGTGTAGCCCCAGCGATTCCCTAGGCCTAGGCCTATCCTATTTCCGTGACAGTGGTCCTTATACCACTTACTTAGTATATGGTTTGCGTGGCCCCTAGGGCCTAACTGTATTACTTACCTGTGTGACTTAATGTATGCTTGAATAAGACTGTGTTGTACTTACCTCTAATCTCATAAAGAGTGCTGAGGGTTTGACTAGAATAAATACACTTTATTTTATATATATATATCTGTTGTGTGTCCTTTCATTTGGTATTCAAGGGATTATATATGGTATCACAGCTGGCTTCACATGCCATTCAGAGTTTAGCCTAATACTGCTCTTGTCCATGCTACCACTAGGATAGCTGGTCTATAAGGTTGACTTTACAACCAATCACCATAAGGGTATTTGGACTGATATAAGGTGTACACTAGAACTAGTGACATCATACATCAGGCCAACTTCTCACAATGTAGGGCTGTACGAGTTTAGGTACATATTGGGAGGAAGTACTAGAATTGATGTGTGGTATAACTGATCGTAGAATAGAACCGGAACAGGGTGCCTGTCTATTGCATTGGTTCCTGCATACTTCTAAAACAAAAGTGACAAGCAAAATTATAGACTTGGGACTCGTATTAGCTAAGAGAGAGATCACAAGGCATTGGAAATCAGCGAGGGGGCCCAGCCTGCGGAGATGGAGGGCGGAATTACTTAAATGGGCACGGAGTGAGGGTGCACTTAGGCTACAATAGGCTCTACGAACTAATAATGAAAAGGCGCTGGAAGCAGCGAGGGCGTGGGAGGCCTTGGTTGCAATACTACAGGCGCTTGAGACGGGCTCGGAGGAGGGTTCGATATTGGAAGGGCAAGAGGCTTTAACTGGCACCATAGCACTAGGAGAGTGAACTTGAGCATACTCAGTAGACCGAGTGCTGAGATCCAATAACAGTATTTACCCTGTGCTGCACTAATGTTGTTGAACTCTCCACCTCAGGAGACTCAGAGGCACCTTTATTGTTCACAATGCAAGCTCCTCAGGCACACCGGTGGCGGGGATAGGGGTGGGGGAGGGGGTTAAGGGGATAGGCAGCCTGAGGTTTGATATGCCAACATATATTTGATTTTGCCAAGTTGCTTATTTTTTATTTGTTGTTTGAAAATTACTAAGAATATATATTTTTTTAAATAAAATAAGAGCTGAAGGATTATTTGCAGAATTAGACTTTTGAAAACTGCACGACTGGAACTTACCCTGCTTGGAATCCCTTTTAAGTTTTCAAGCATTCTATAGAGATGAGGTGTCCAGACTTTAACATTTCTGATACTAAAACAATGCAAAATGTATCTCTATTAATTTTGAGGTAACCAACCCATGCTTGGTGACTTAATTGATTTGCAGAAAGAGTTTTATAACTAAGTTAAAGAGATCATGAATGTTAGATTTGCTAGATACAACAGCACTGCTTTTGGCATCCAATCTGCCTCCTTATCAAGGTCACTCCCTTCGCATTTGAAACTTATCCTTCTGTCATCTCTTTCGGGAAATCTCTAATTTTCTAGAACCCTTGGCCAATCCTCATCTTCCAACTGGAGTGTATTAATTGCGCCACAAGACAGTTCAGTTTGTAAAGTATGCATTTAAAGTTCTTCGAAATAAGGGTAAATCGGGGCAGTGCTCCAGTACCAGCTGTTATTCGATGCATTCCAGATGGTAAGAAATTTGTGTTGGTCACTCTGAATAGCAATATGACGAAAGACTAGGACCAACCAAATAAACGTGTTTGAAGAAATAAAATCGAAGAATTGGTCATCATGTACAAATACCCCAGTACGTTCTGCCCTCCCATTGGAAAACTATGAAAACCTACCGTGCTTGTACAGGAAGAAAGAAGGGCGAGAGGCATCGATAGCCACAGAGATGGGCCCGACGTTAGCTACAGCCTCCTGAAGTGCTGCCTCACTAATTGGAAGCGATTTGGCACTGGTGCTGGTGGCAGCCTTCCTGGAAGGATCGTATTTGCAGGAACCATCCTGGAAAGATATGTCCAAGGGAAAACTGGTCATTGCACAATTCATTAATTTCTAAGCAAGTCCTTGCCACTCCATTCCATTGCCCTCACTGCTTCCCATTTTGAACAAGTTATGAATCTTTCCCTCTGGGAGAAATTTGGGACAAACCTGACTACATAGACATGTCAGAACTAGGACAGGGCGACACAGACTTCAAACCTCTAAAAAAAAGTTTGGCCCTTAAGGAGCCACCCTCCTCCTAAGACATGCTTTGTATACACCATAGTGTGTCCATTGTTTTATTGCGTATAATTGCTGTCATGTTTTGTGGAATAGATGAATCCCTTTGTGTTTGCAAAGTCACACTCAAAGCCAGATATCCAGCCCTGTGAGAATTTAGAACGTGGGCCACAGGGCACTGGATAAATATTCAGAATGGGCCCCTTGCAGGTTATCAAAAGTCAAAATAGATTACATATCTGGTGAAATGCAATCTCACTGGCAAAACATACTTTGTACTTGTGGCGGCTCCTCTGCTAAGAGCAGATGCAGAGGAAAAATAAAATGATAACAGAACGTTATTATCATTTTATTTTTAGTATAGCGCTTGCAGTCACGTTAGGGCGGGGCGGGGCTTCTGTGACCCAGAGGGAGCAGGGGTAGGAACACCATAAGTGCGGATGCCGGTTTGGCCTGCCGTCTTGGGCTGACCAAACTGTTGTGAGCTCTTCGCAAGTTGTCCACAAGCCTGGGTGGAGAACATGCACAGCCACCCAGTCCACTGAACCATGGCGCTCGTACCAATCACTACGCTGCTGTAAGGCAGCGTCGTGATTGGCTAGGGGAGTCTGGAAGCCTGTGTGCTTCCTGCATTGGAGGAGAGGCGTCAACCAGCAGGTATGTTTTCGTTTTATTTTTCTAAAAACCCTCTCACTGCCAGGGGGTGTGTGAGGCAACGGGACACGGCGTGCACGTTCAAATACTGAGGTGTTTGAGCGGCGTGCCTTAGGCCCCCCGAGCCCCGGCCTGAGGAGGACGCCTCTCTGAGGTGTATTTATCGTGCCGCGCTCTGCTAATTAACGTCTAACCCTGAATAATCGCGCTCTGCTACCTCAGGCACTGGTTCCTTTTTAGGCAGCAGAGTCAGTATTTTTTACACGCTTACGCCCACTGTGGGTCTGTATTATCAGGCGTCTGACGCCTGTTGGGGACATACCCAGGCCGGTCCTTTCCATTATAAACAGTCTTACACCAGGTATTGTTGTGCCCAGGGCCTGGCCCCTTGAAATTCAGCGAGAGCCTTGCACCTCAGATTAGGCTGACACCCAGCCCTGTAAGGTAAAGCCTTTCAGGATAAGGCTGCCCGGTCTGTCCCCCAGACCCTACTGATCAGACTCATCTACCCTCATCATTGTCCAGGAATATGGAAATGGACTATGAGGAAGACTCTCAGGGAGGGGAAAACACCATGGCAGACCTCCCTTGGGACGATGAGTTCTATGAAGCAGTAGATGCTTCAATCTATAGAGCGGTGGGCGAAGCCATGTTGCCGTCTAGAGGAGAGGTTATCACGAAAGATAGACCAGGCGCTAGAACGACTGTCTACCCTCCCTATGGCTCCCATCCCTCATTCTGGGCCCTGAGGGATTCCCCTGGCGTCAGATCCTGTCCCTCCCCCCGCCAATTGCACACGTGACACAGGGATGGATCTTAGTGCCTTTGACAGGCTTAAACAAGCTTTTCTTGCCACTCAACCAAATTTGCCACCTGCATGGGGACGATTTGTCAACCCCACAAGACGCTCTGCCCATCGATGACGCAGGGGACACGGACGCTGAGCCCGGCCCTTCCAGACCCTGGCTCCCTTCCTTGACCTCAGGACACCTCTGACATGTTTGATCCTGATGAGACCATTTACCCCTGCTCATCGGACTGGGCCCCAGCTGACAAGGTTGCCGGCTATGTGGCAATGCGCATTTGGAAGCCCTTAAATAAAGAGGCACGTAACTGCCTCCGAGTAGAATGCCCTTGACATTTCTTGGAGTGTAAAGTCTCCCTCACTCCAGAAATTGATACCCGCATGGACACGTTTTTACAGAAATTTATGAGAGATCCTAAAAAAGGGATTGATAGGTCATGGCGAGCATGCCAGGACAAGCTCCCGGACGTTTGGGGCCCCTCATGAAGATCTTGGACATGGTTGAAGAGGCCAAGATGTCAGGTTCCCTGATCTCCCCGGAGTCCCTCTCGGGGTGGGCGCAGAGGGCTATTGTATGTTTGGGCAACGCTAACTGTGCCCTTTCCACGGAGCATCGTCGCTCCCTGCTTATCAAGGTAGACCCCAAACTTGGGGATCTCGCTGATTCAGAAGCGGGGGCAGTGGCACAAGGTGGACTCTTTGTGGAACCTTTAGTCAAGGAGCATGGTAAATTTGTCAACACCTTTACCTCCCTTGACAAGGTGCAGTCCTCCATTTAGAAGGTTTTTCCCCGGGTTTTCAGAGGGGCCGGTCGAGGTAGGGGCCGCTCGACCGGCCGCCTTTCCGACCAACACCCAAGAGGGCAAGGCTCTGGACAGGGTCAGTACCAAGACCAGTTCCGTTTTTGGCAACTTCTACCCTTCATGAGACCGATGAGGCAAAGGCAGAGGATAGCGATGAGCTGCAGCCTCAACCAATCCCTCTGAGTATTCTCCCCTCTTCCCGGTAAAAAGTTAGTGGGGAGGCTGGGGATTTTTTTCCAGGTCCGAACTTCTATCACAGGGAATTCATAGATACTACAAACGATTCCAGATTTTCACATAGATTACGTAGGCAAACTCGTCCAAAAGTGCAGACCCTGTCCCATCCAGTTCTCCCAACAGGAAGCCTCCTTAGTAGACGTGGAGGTCGCATCCCTCCTGGCCAAAGTGGCTAGCTTTCCGTCCACTCCTCATCCCAGGGGATTCCTCAGCAACTTCTTTTTGGTGGACAAAACAGATGGGGGGCAAGAAACCTGTGATCAATCTCAGCGGGTTTAACGAGTGGCTGGTCTATTGCCCCTTCAAGATGGAAGAAATTAATCTCCTCAGAAATGTATTGCTTCCCTCAGACTGGATGGTGCGGCTGGACCTAAAAGACGCCTACCTGGTTATTCCGGTTTTTCGTCCCCACCGACCGTTCCTCCAGTTCATTTGGCAAAGGCAGACGTACGAGTTTGCAGCTCTCCCTTTGGCCTATTCTCGGCCCCTTGGTGCTTCACTAAGGTCCTCAAGCCAGTGGTGGAGTGTTTAGGAGCTCGGGGCATATGAATGATCGTGTACCTGGACGATCTGCTCCTGATGGATGCGTGTCCTCTACACCTTCTGCGTCATCTTTGGATGGCAGTGGATCTTCTCCAGAGCCTGGGGGTTGTAGTCAATGAATCAAAGTCAATTCTCACACCCTCCCAATCGCTTACGTTTCTTGGCTTTGTAATAGACCCAACTTTGTCCACCCTCAGCCTACCGGCCAGGAAGGTCGTAAAGATTCGATACGAATTGAGACGGTCCCTCACCAAATTTCTGGTGTCACTCAGGGATTTAGCCCGAATAGTAGGTCTACTCTCCGCCTCCATCCAGGCCAACTTCCCGGGGCCCCTCCACTACCGAGTCCTACAACGCTCAAAGTGGTGTATCTGCGCAAAGGGTGTCCCTACTCCCACAAGGTGATTCTTTCCAAGGAAGCCCAAAAGAAGATCCAATGGTGGTTACAACACATGGAAGCCTGAAACGTCCGGGCAATCTTCTGGTCCGCGCCAGATTTAGTGATAGAGTCCGAAGCCAGCACAATAGGCTGGGGAGCCAGGTGTGGCGAATTATCTACAGGAGAGTTGTGGTCTCCAGAAGAAGAGATTCTCCAGTATTTGGGGTGTCTTTCATAGATTCACATGCTTGAATATTCCCCGTCGTCGAAGTGGGAGTCCCACGGTATATAAAAAGCAATAAGTGTCATGTATATACATAAACATACATAATAGCATATACATATCCAAATAAACTTTATATACATTTCAGAACTAGCATATCAAGTGAAAAATACCATAGGATAGTATTGACACATAGGAAAGCATTGAGAAAAAAAAATCACTTTACTGACACATCAATGTCGTTTCATAGTCCAAACTCCAGCCAATCAGGCGCAAGCACCCTCTAGAACCTTCTCCTCAGAGGCTCAGGTCCTCAGATTTTCTACCGCATGTCGTGTGAAGGGAGTCTCCCTGAGCTCTGCTCAGTTCTTTGCTCTGGTTTGAGTTTTTCTCATCATGTTTTCAAGTAAGAAGTCTCTTTTCCGTCCCTGTTCATCTTGTGGGAAGTTAAGGCTCTTTTCTGAGGACCCTCATGACAAATGTATTTATTGTCTTTACCCTGACCATAAGGTGGCCAACTGTAAGATCTGTAGAACCTTCTCACAAAAGACTTTGAAGGACAGGGAGGGTCGCCTTTTATTATGGCTTAAAAAATTAAAGGATACAGATAACCCCCTTTCTGAGGTGGAGAGTGTAGCCTCTATTCGAACAGGAGTCTCATCTAAGAGTGGTAGTGTTCAGGAATTGCCGTCTCCCTTTCTGAAAAAGAAGAGACTTCATCTGGAGGAAGTGTCTACAGGCCAAGTCTCTGTTACCACGCCAGCGCCCACGAGACTTAGCTCTCAGGCGTCTCTGACTCCGTCAGCGCATGTTTCCAGTCAAAAACGCGCTAAACCGTCGACAGCCCCTCCGTCGACGAGATCTGCCACTTCATCAACCTCGGTGACGACGGTGTCGAGCAGATTTCCCTCTTCGTCGACGTCTTCACTGTCGACAGTGGTGTGTGTTTCCCTGAAGACCATTTCGTCGACGATTCCGCTATCTTCTTCGTCGACGACTAGGAAGTTGGCACTTCCGTCGACGTCTAAGGCTTCGTCGACGATAATCAAGTCATCGCCGTCGACGCTCTCAGCATCGTCGACAACAGCGTCGTCGACGGCGGGCGGGTCGTCGACGACAGTCTCGTCGACACGGGCTTCGTCGTCGGCACCCTCGTCGACGGCGGCTTTCTCGTCGACGGTGGCTTTCTCGACGACGACTTCATCGACGGCGACTTCGTCAACGATAATCTCGACGACAGAGGTGTCAAATGTTGCAACGATGCCTTTGGTGCCGATTTCTACATCAGCGCCAGTATCGGTGGACACCTTGTTGCAGCGGACTCTATTATGCTGCCACCAGTCACTCGGCCATCTCATCAGCTATTCCCCACGGGTGCTGAGGAGGTTTCGGACTCTGATGACGATGTTCAGTCCTCTTTTCGAGATGCTCGAAGTCCTTCTGAGCTTCACATAAAATGCCAAGATTTCGAAGAGGATGATTATGCGCAAGACTATTATTGTCAGGAGCAGGAGCAACATCCCCCTGCATAAATTCCCATGGCGCAGCTTCCGTTGTCGCTCATTTCCAACCTTCAATTCATGTTGGAAGATTATAATCGGCGGTTTCCAGCTTCGTCTCATAGCTCTCCACGTGAGACGCCATCGGCTGTTCCGTCTACCCCTGTGATGCCAACAATACCAACACCATCCACACCTGCATTGGTTCCTCCTGCAACAGAGGAGGAGGGGGACAATCTGGATACTGAGGATGGAGAGCTTCCTGATGATGACTCTATGGCGGACTGGGATGACTATCAAGTCAATTCGCCAGCATCCCCTCCAACATCGCCAATTAATTCACCACCTGTCGACATATCAGGATTCCATCAACTGATGGACAGGGCAGCTCAACGCTTTCATCTTCCCATGATGGTTAGGGAGGAGGACTGCTTTCTGTACGACTTCAAGTCACAGCCGCAGAAGCAGGTACGAGCCGTGCCTATTATCGACTTTATCTGGAACGAGGGCATTAAACTGATGAAAACGCTTAACTCCATCCCGGCTGTCCTCCCGCGACTGGAGAAAAAGTACAAGGCCCTGGACTCTTCCCCAGCTTGCTTAGTGTCACAGCCTAAGCCAGACTCGGTGATCACCCAGGCGGCGCAACGTCGCTCCAAAAATCCATCGTCTCCACTCTCGTCACCTCCGGACCGTGACGGCCGCGCCTGGATGCCATTGGCAAGAAGTTTCTCAACTATGGCTTCAACAACTGTCCGGGCAGCAAACTCTTTGGCCATCCTCGGTCGTTACGACCGACAGATGTGGTCGGACATGGCGGCTTTGGTTAGCTTATCCCCGGAAGATTCTAGAGCGGAGGCTCTAAAGATCCTGCAGGAGGGTGAGAGGGCATCCTCCGAATCATCGACTGCTCAGTTGACATTGCCTCAACGGGGTTTTCGTCAATTGGCTGGAGCGGCTGTGTTAAGACGACAGGGTTGGCTTTGTTCCACCTCGTTCCGTCAGGAGGTACAGGCCAAGATTCTGGACATGCCGTATGACGGAGAATCTTTATTCAGCCAGCATGTGGAGGACGCTTTGCAAACCATCAAAAAGGATACCGAGACGGCTCGCTCCCTCGGCACTCTCAGTTCCGGAAGCAGCCATTTCGGGGTGCCGCGGCCGCGGCACCTCCTCTTCCTTTCGTGGCTCCTCTTCCCAGTACCGCTCCTACAACCAAGGACAACAACGTTATTCCTCTCAACACAAACAATCTTACAGACAAGCAGTCTGCAAGTCTTTTTAGAGGAAAGTCAAATTACAAGGGAAATTCTTCCAAAAAAACAATTGACTGCTTACATCAAACGACCCCTCTTTCAAGTTTCCCCTTTCTCCTGTTGGAGGACGAATCTCCCAGTTCTTTCAACTTGGTCCTCAATCACTTCGGACCCGCTGGGTTCTGGACATTATTTCAAGGCGCCCATACTCTAGAGTTCGTGAAGGTTCCCCCACGCACCGCTCCATCCGGGCCTCCACCCGCTCACCCAGAGAACTTTTCAATCAGATTCACATAATGCTCAAAAAAGGGGCCATCGAAGTGGTTCCAAAATCACAAACAGGATTGGGGTTCTATTCCCGTTTTTTCCTCATACTAAAGAAATCAGGGGAGTGGCGCCCCATCCTCGACCTAAGGTCGCTCAACAAATTTCTCAAGGAACAATCATTCCGCATGCTCACACTAAAGGACATCCTTCAATTCTTCTCTCAGGGCGATTTCATGACAACAATCGACCTTCAGGATGCTTATTTCCATGTGCCCATAATTCCACGCCACAGGAAGTACTTACGTTTTCGTGTGGGCCACAGGGATTTCCAATTCAAGGTCCTGCCTTCGGCCTCCGCTCAGCTCCACAGGTCTTCACAAAAGATCCTGGCTCCGGTGGTGGCTCATTTGAGACTGATGGGGATACAAATATACCCGTACTTGGACGATTGCCTCATCAAATCCCAATCCTCCCACCAAGCGGCTCTCGATACTCAGCGCTGCCTCAATCTGTTTCAGTCTCTAGGCTTGTCGATCAACTTGCAAAAGTCTCAGCTTACACCAGCTCTGTGCAAGACCTTTCTGGGCGCGACCATCGACACGAACACTGCTATGGCCTTTGCCTCTGCGGAACGTCAAGAACGAATTCAACAGCTTGCAAGCTCCATCGCAGCAAAACAGTCAGCTTCAGTCCGCACATTAAAGTCTTTTCTGGGGATGGCGTCGTCATGTATCGCTTTGATCCCCAATTGCAGACTGAGGAGTCGTGCCATTCAGGAGGAATTGGACAAGCAGTGGCGTCAAGTCTCCGGTTCCTTCAACGACCAGCTCGTGGTAACATCCCGCATGGCTCACGCGCTGCATTGGTGGGCCCGTCCTTCCAACATCGCAGCAGGAACATCTTTTCTAACAACAGCCCCAGAGCTCGTTCTTACCACGGACGCATCCATGGAAGGCTGGGGCGGACATCTTCAAGACTTATCCATCAAGGGCAAGTGGACAGCGGCTCAGCGTGTCTGGCACATCAACAGATTGGAGCTGATGGCCATTTTCTTGGCGTTAAAGTCCTTCCGCCTCCAGCTCCAAGGGGAGTCGGTCCTTATTCAGACGGACAACACCACCTGCATGCACTACCTGAACAAGCAGGGCGGGACAAGATCTCCACTGCTTTCACGTCTGGCTCAGAGGATTTGGAGTTGGGCCATAGCCCATCGGATTACGTTACAGGCAGTCCATCTGCCCGGCATTTCCAATACTCTGGCGGATGCACTCAGTCGGTCAACGTCATCGACCCACGAGTGGTAGTTACATCAGCCGACTCTGGACTTTGTCTTCGGCCGTTGGGGTCGCCCGAGTATCGACCTGTTTGCAACCCCTCAGAATTCCAAATGCCAGTCCTACGCAAGCTGGTTTCCCCACAAAGGATCGTGCGGAAATGCCCTTTCGATAAATTGGTACAGGATATTTGCGTACGCTTTTCCGCTGATCCCTCCGATTCCTCGAGTGTTGCGGAAGATGCGGCAACAACCGTGCCAGATACTCCTCATAGCTCCACGGTGGCCTCGCCAGGCATGGTTCTCGGAGTTGCTCCGCCTCTCCCAATGCGAACCCATCCTTCTTCTCCCGAGGCCGGATCTGCTAACGATGAACGAAGGACGGATATGCCATCCGAATCCCAGTTCACTCAGCTTGTCAGCTTGGAACCTGAGCACCTTAAATTTGCTCATTTGAACATTCCGCCAGCCTGCAGGGAGGTGTTAGCTAGGGCAAGGGCGCCCTCCACAGTGAAGACTTATAAGCTAAAGTGGAAGCGATTTTGTCTTTGGTGTGTGTCCGCTCACATTCATCCAGTGCACGCCTCCCCGGAACACATTCTGCCGTTCTTCCTGCAGTTAGCGCAGTCTGGACTGTCACACTCTACCTTAAAGGTCTTTCTAGCGGCAATATCTCACTTTCGACAGGATGGCTCGCTCTCTCTCTATTCATCTAGAGTAATACAACAATTTTTCAAGGGCCTCTTCCGAATGTTCCTGCCCATTCGGCGACCTCCACCCACGTGGCGTCTAAACATTGTATTGGCTCAGCTCATGAAGGCGCCCTTTGAGCCAATCCACTCGGCGGATTTCAAATTCTTAACTTGAAAAGTGGCCCTCCTCCTTGCTCTGACTTCCTCCCGCAGAGTCAGTGACATCCACGCCTTTACAGTACAACCTCCGTTTCTTCAATTCAGATCGGACTGCGTTATTCTCCGCACTAATCCAGCTTTCATGCCTAAAGTGCCATCCGATTTCCATCTCAATGAACCAGTAATCTTAAAGACCTTTTTCCCGCATCCGCAGTCCCCGGCGGAGCAGAGTTTACTCTCTCTGGACTTGAAGAGATGTCTGAAATTTTACATTAGCAGAACACAATCCTTTCGCAAATCGGATCAGCTATTTGTGGCCTACGGACGCACTTGTAAAGGACAGTCGGTTACCAAGCCCACGATTGCCCGTTGGGTTTCTTCAGCAATCTCCTTTTGCCATCAAAGGGCTGGCAAGCCTCTTTCTTCTGGAGTAAGGGCTCATTCAACAAGAGCCATGTCATCTTCCACTGCCCTGTTCGCTGGTGTACCCATCCACCAGATTTGCCGGGCAGCTACATGGTCCAGCAGGCACACGTTCACGAAGCACTACTGCCTGGAATTGATAAATGAAGCGGACACAGCTGTGGGACATGCAGTTCCACGGAATCTGTTTAAATAAGGTGAGCCTCTGCTACTTCCCTCCTCCTTGGGAATTCTTTATTGCGTATTAAATACATTGTCATTGTATTTCAGGCAATATTATTACGGCCTTCTCCAAGGCTGCTGCTTACTGCTCACTATTCTATTCAAGCATGTGAATCTATGAAAGACACCCCAAATACTGGAGAAGAACAAATGTTACTTACCTGTAAACTGTGGTTCTCCAGTATTGGTGTCTTTCATAGATTCACATGCGACCCACCCTCCTCCCCTCAGAGGCTCTCTTCTCCTCCTTCGGCTCTGTTGTTACTCTAGTGCTCGAAAATCTGAGGACCTGAGCCTCTTAGGAGAAGGTTCTAGAGGGTGCTTGCGCCTGATTGGCTGGAGTTTGGACTATAAAACGACATTGATATGTCAGTAAAGTGATTTTTTTTTCTCAATGCTTTCCTATGTGTCAATACTATCCTATGGTATTTTTCACTTGATATGCTAGTTCTAAAATGTGTATAAAGTTTATTTGGCTATGTATATGCTATTATGTGGTTATGTATGTTTATGTATATACATGACACTTATTGCTTTTTATATACCGTGGGACTCCCACTTCGACGACGGGGAATATTCAAGCATGTGAATCTATGAAAGACACCAATACTGGAGAACCACAGTTTACAGGTAAGTAACATTTGTTCTTACATATCAACTGCTTAGAACTCCTATCAGACTCCTTTGCCGTCTGCTGTTGGACGAGAGATTCCATTCAGTCATCCATCCTCTTGAAAATGGACAACATATCTGCTGTCCGCTATAGCAACCACTTAGGGGGCAAAGCCCTCTCTGACCTGGCCGCCGGTTTTTGGAAGTACTGCCTGGATCATCAGGTGTCAGTCACGGCGGAGTATCTCCCCGGTCGGGAGAACCTGGTGGCGGATTTTCATTCCCGCAATATAAGGGATTCCAGTGTCTGGATGCTGGACCAAAACGTTTTTCGGGGGTTGAATGACCTTTGGGGCCCTTCATCGATAGATCTCTTTGCCTCGAGACTCGACCATGAACTCCCACGGTTTTACAGCTGGAGACCGGATCCGTTGGCTGTGGCCATGGACACCTTCCTCCAGGACTGTAGTCAGGAGAAGGGTTGCGCTTTTCCCCCCTTGGCAATGATCACAAGAGTGAGGGCTCAGATCAGGAGGCAGCGAGAGGAGGTGGTAATAGTCACCCTCTTTTGGAGATCTCAAGTCTAGTTTCCGGGTCCTCTGGAACTTTCTTGGGATTCTCCAATCCTACTCCCCCACTTTCCGAATCTCCTTTTGAACCCCGACCAAGTTCCCCACCCACTGGTTCAGGGGAACTCGTTGTGGCTCATGGTGTGGAGGATTTCAGGGGACGATGGGAGGTCCTGGGCCTTTCGGAAAAGGCTGAAGAGTTCATGTCTTAGGCTTGGGCGGACAGTACAGTCAAACGATACAGGTCCGCTTGGGGCAGATGGTCCCGCTGGTGTGTGCGACAGAGTCTCAAACCCTTGGATGCAGATGTGGTTCACATCCTGAATTTTCTGGCTCACCTAGCCTCTAGTGGTTTGCCTACAGGTTTATAAACACCTTTCGTTCAGCCATTTTGGCGGGCCACCTGCCGCTTAATAATGCTGCAGTTGGGGAGCATCCCCTAGTGTGCAAGCTTCTGCGGGGCATCAGTATCTCTGCCTCCGGAACCTCGGTACACAGCCTTATGGGATGTGAATCAGGTCCTTAACTTGTTCTTATCTTGGCAACCTAACCCTTTTCTGTCACGGAAGAATCTGTCGGCTAAGCTGGCTATGCTGCTCTGTCTTATTTCCTGTCGACGTGTGTCTGATGTGAGAGTTCTGGATGTCACAGCCAGGATTTGTACTCTGAATGGAGTGACTTTTACTCTGCATAGAAGTACTAAGTGTCACACAAGAATAATCTCCTATCCGGAATTCCCAGATTCCCCTAAGTTGTGTGTGGTCTGCTGCCTGAAAGCATATGAAGAAATGACAGAGGCGTTCCGGCCGCCAGGAGAACATCAACTCCTTATTGCATTACGCAAACCATTTAAGGCGGTGTCCTCTCCTCCATAGCCAGATGGGTTAGGTGGGTAATGCAAGAGGCAAGTATAAGTCTCGAGGACTTTGGAGCTCACTCATCTCGAGGAGCAATGGCCTCGAAAGCATTTGGCTTGGGTACCTGTTTAGAGGATATCCTCAACGCGGCGGATTGGTCTTCGGACTCTACCTTTAAAAGGTTCTACTTCAAGCCAGTGATGGACATGGCTCACCTCGTGGTGAGCAAGCTTTAAACTTGCATAATCCTTGCCTCCAGTCCAGACATAGAATGAAAAATGTTCTAGCTATCGTAACGGAATATTTCAATTCTATTAAGGACTCAGAGGCGATTTTTTTTCTGCTCTAGGGTTTTAGACAAGATTACCCACCCCGTATTGTAGTAAGCATCTCAGTTTGATTTCAGACTGTTGAGAGTACTGATTTCGTTGTCATTTCTTGTGTAAATCTGCCTCACTACTTTTTGTTTACAGGCTTGACGAATACCTGTTCATTGAGTGACGATATACCTTTGTCCTCGTTGGTTTGGATGCGAATAAACAGGACACATGAAAGTGATCTAATAGCTGACTTCGCGTGACAAAAGAGGATGAAGGGCCAGTGAGGATAGACTATGTTGGTGCTGGAGTGTCCCTGATTGGAGGACTCAGGACTGTTCCAGATTGGACACTTTTCTTTTACTACAAGTTTCCCAAGGGTTCATGGAAAATGTAGTCTTGTTGTTTTAAAATTGGCTGCTTTTTAATTAAAAGTGAAGAGAGAAGGCATTATCCTGGTCTCCGAGTCCTTAATAGAATTAAAACTTTCCATTACGATAGCTAGGAAATGTTTCCTTTTTCATCAGAAGAAGTGTCAAAAAGAGGTGAAGACCATCCTGCTCATAAAATAGAGCAAAAGGTCTAGCTCCACTGACCTCAGTAATCATGACTAAACTGTTGTCTCGAAAGTCCCTTCCATCGATGACAAAGAAGCCATTGTCGAAGACATCAATGCCGACGACTGTCTTGCCAGCAAAGTCCTCATTAATGGCTCAATGACTAAGAAGAGCGGGTCAGCCATTGAAGATCTCTGCTCGATTGCCAGTGCATGGTTTGGCCTAGAGACTGACATCAGCAATCCAGGTCAAGCCTCAAATACTGCATCTAGTCCAGTGCGATTGGAAGTGCACTAAATTCCAGAATCAGAGGAAGGAGACTCCAAAGAAGCAGAAAGAGGAGCATGCTTTCAGCATGGTTTTGAAGATATTTAACAAAAGAAAATTCAAACTGGAGGCCGTGCAAGAGACTGTGGGTCATTATACGAACCCAGGCAACAGCACTATGAGCCTCCTCTAATTCAGGTGTCAGTTGCATTGATAATGACACTGCAGCAAATGATGGGAAATTTCCAAAGACGGATTTCTCGACCTCAGCATCTTTACACTCCACAGGATCTTCCAGCAGGACCACCATCATCTCCACCACATTGCCCAACACCTCTTTGGCACCTCCGCTGGAGCCTCAGTCACAATTATCTTATTGAAAATCTTCAACGCTGCCCTTAGTGCCCCACCAAGTACCCTGGCGCCAATGGGACTGGGGGAAGAAGGTTCTCCTAATATTGATCAGGTATTGGACATATATGAGGAGGAAGATGAAGTCTTGCAGGAAGAGCAAGAGGAGGATCTCGAACTAGTCTAGAACCTGCTCCAAAAGGAACGGTCCAGCCCAAACTGCCAAGCCAGGTTCTTTCTGAACCAGAACACAATCGTCACAAGACCAGGTTTTGCCTAGTGGGCCCATTCAGTCAGGTGCAGCTTAGTTCCAGTGACACAGTGAGCAAGGGACCTGTGTCTGGGCTTACCCATACCTCTTTAATAACCAGTGTCCATGGTACAGATAAAACAGACGTGGGGTGTCAGTGGGGTATAATGACTCTACACCTTTTCTAGTTTCAAAATATTTCAGCCTTTTCTTATAAGCTACTATGGGTCCCAGATTCCCACTGGGAGATGACATTTTTTGGGGGGGGGTAATAAATAAATTTACTCGTCAAAAATATACTCTTCACAACATAAAATAAAATTAAACTACCTAAAAAAAGTATAGATGTGTTGCCACGTTCAATGATTCAAAATATCATCTCAGTGCTCTACCAGTATGATAGTTCCTTATACGTGGTCATAAATAAAAACTTATTAACAATCTAAGAAGTAAAGTAAGGCTATAACTTAGTTAAGCTGTAATATATGATCCTTACAAATTCCACAATTGTGTTTATGTCTCCTTTTTGCACGTCCTTGTGACTTACTAATACATTTTCTGTTTGAGGTATACACTGGGTTTCAGAAACGTGAATTATTATGATGTCATAAGGATCAAGGTCTTGTGGAATGACTTCCTTGGTATTCCGGGTCATAGTTCATATATGTCACTTTCGCTGATGTCATTGAGGTCACAGGGTAAGTGACGTCACTTTAGCTGACACTCGGGTGAATTAAAGATTAAAGTCCATGACTTAAAGAAATTAGGTTTTTCATGAATCTAACTCGGGTAGCATAAGCCACGTTCTACAGTGTTTCAAGTTTCATATCCAGACCTCTCACTGAGGACATGACACAGTAATCATATGCTACACCCAGGCTACTTCCCGAATCACGAACGCCACCTTCATGACCCTCCAATGTAGATGGCTCACTCTGAGTTCATGCTTTGCCAATCCACTTTTCACTTCCCCTAATATTTGCTTGATTGTTTCTAATATCAAGACAAAAGATCAGAAAAATCAGAAACACTTTTTGGAACCGATATCCCTAGCACCAAAGAATTTCATACATATTGCTAAACCTTCTAAAAACAAAATATCTGGACTTTAGACAAGACTCTACCTGTATCTCTTTTCAATAATTACAAAATGTAAATTACTTCATTCTCCTTCCTTCTGTCTTTCATCTTCTTTTTTTGTTCCCTCTGTGATTGAGTTTCACCTGAAAGGTTACTGCATAAAGCTTGACAGAGGTCAGAGGGCTGGCTTGGCAGAAATCCACATCCTGACTAACCCGGTGTGTTTCAGTGTGGACCAAGACTGATATCCAACAGTGCATTGTTTTGTTAAATGAAAGCCCATGAATAGAATTGAATGATTAAGCCTATCTTCACGGTCTATGGAACTAATGACTATAAGCACTGAAATGTTGTGTCCCCTGCGATATGGAGCTAGTGATCTCACTGTAGCATACGACAGCTGTGGCCTTTTAGACTACAGCACTTGGCATGATGGATTTTTCAGTAAATATTTACAATGTTAAACTCAAATCTAGAAGTCGCAGAATGTAGTTTGCAGTTGGTTATCAAACATGAACTGCCTGCTAGTGTCTATCACATGGAGCAAATTGGAAGCGATGCCGGGTGCACTTACAAACCTTGGCAGTGTAGGGATATGCAGTGTCAGAGTCAATGCCCTTGTTCTCTATCACATACGCGAAGGCTTGCACTGGTAGCCCACCGTTACAACCATGGTTGCCATAACTCCCTGAGCAGTCAACCAGGTTCTGAGGGCTGAGGGACTCCAGAATTCCTTTGTTTAGTTTCAACTGTCCTTCGAGGACTCCTGCAGCGCTGAATGCCCAACATGAACCACAGCTGCCCTAGAAGACAAATTCAATGGATTATAGTTAGAAAAGGGACCTACCATGAAGGGCCTTTGGCCACATTTAAAGACAAATGCTCATTTATATAAATCGAAAGGTGGACAACTGGTATGAACATAGTCTTCCTCTGAGAAACACTGACAGTAGTCTTAGAATTGGAAGTCATGCACTCCCCATCGCTACCCTGCCAAACAAAATATAAAGGGGACAAAATGCATGGCAACAGCCACTGTGTCAGACACATTGACAGTTTATAGTAAGAAAATCGGATGTTAAGTTTGCATCACAGTGATCTTACTGGCACAGCATTGTAGGAAGGTGGATATCTGACTATGGTTACCCCCAACTTTTTTGCCTAGTGTCTAGCTGGTTTTTCGACTTAGTTGGCCTGAGATCCTGCCATTCAGGGTCTCAGGCTGTCTGCTCTCTCTTTAAAATGGACTCCATGTACCCTAGGTACATAACCAATTGGTAAGGATCACCTTATTGGACCCTGTACAGTGTACCCTAGGTACCCAGGGCATAGGTGTACCCTAGGCCTCCCAGGGGCTGCAGCATGTATTATGCCACCCCTGGTCTGGCCTTCCAATCAGACACAACTGGCTGATCACTCAGCTGGGGCAAGGTTGTGTAATCACCCCTTGCTTAGATATAGTATGCCTATATCTACCCTTATATATAGACACATGTGTACCTATCAGTCACTCCTATGGCAGGCCTTAACAATCCTGGAGGCAGAGTGCTTGGTAACATGTGAGATGGTGCTCTAGCATGAGCTGAGCCTGTCTGCAGCTTTCGGAACCATGTCCTTATAGCTGTTCTATGATATAGCCTACCATATACTCTTAAAGTGCCTTATAATCTTAAACGGTTATGGTAACTATGGTTTGGCTTTATCAAAACATGTCGTGTAAGGTGTCTAACACTTTGGAATAATACCCCCATATCATTTCTGGTGATGAGGATATTATTCCTCCCTTCTAGAGGGAGAGACATGTTAAAATCCTACTTTGCTGTTTAACTCTAACCAAAGCCTCAGCATCACAAAATGGATGCTGCTGCCACAGACACAAGTCTGACCTCCTGCTGCTGGGAGTGATCCCAGCCAGGGAGGCCTGGACAATAGGTTTCCTGCTTGGGGAGGTGCTAGCACCTCCCCAGACAGCCTTTAGTGTATTGGGGCAGGGTGGGCTGAAAGGAATGAGACATGCCTGGGGCACACAAGGTGTTCCTTGCATAGTCCAGTTCAAACCGGCGCTGGGGCACTCCAGCCCCAGCTCTGGCGCGAAACTGGACAAAGGGAAGTGGGTGTAACCACCCCCTCCCAGGTCCCACCCATAAGGCGTGACCTAGCAGGTATCCCAGCCCCCCAGATTAGTATAAGAGTGGGAGTTGGGCCTCAAGACTTTAGATTATCCTGAACCTGCAAAACTGAACAGAAACTCTGGACCTTCGACATTCGACGAAAGAAGAAGACTGAAGAATCTCCCTTGTAGCCAAGGAGTGGCTACCCTGTGCAAACAGGCACCATCAAGAGACTACCCTTTGCTTTGCGACCGTTCTACGAGGAACCGACTGCAGAGCCCGACCAGAGCCTTGACTTCCAGACTTCTCCGACCCTCATCCACATCTGCAGCAGAGCTGAGATCCGTGGAGGCGACGAGCGACGTGGGACCGGCTACCTGGGAAAAGTGGCTAGTAACTTACAGCGCAGCTTCTGAGGTACCCTCGAAGTTGTGCACCGGGGATTGAGAAGCCCCAACCCCAAGCACCATCTGCACCGAAGATCAGCCCCCCACACTCCACGAGTCCTGCGTGGGGCCCTTCAGCATTTTCCTGCTTGCCGCGTCTGTCCGGTTGCTTGCCCGCTGGCTAGTGGCCTCTGTGACGACGCACCCTGAAATCTTCTGCGCTGGTTTGGCTCCTCCAGACTGGCTCCCACTTCTCTGCAAAGAAGAAGCACCCCAGACCTTCCTGGTCTGCACCAGAAGCAAGTCCTTTGTTCTTCGTGGGTTCCGCTTGCCAAGGCTTGGTGAGTCCTAGTCCAACTTCGACGCCGCCGACAGCAAGAGCCTTCGTGGGACAGCTCGCTTCCTGGTCCTGGTCGTCCTCGACGCTTCCTGGTCCTCCTGGCTGCAGCGACAAGCTTCACCTTCACCTGCAACTCTTCACGACATCGCCTGGTTCCTTCCTGGTTCCACGTGGTCACTGGCTAGTGACCTTGACTCTGTCCCTTCTGCTTGCAGGTTTCTTCTCTTCTTGATCCCAGCCTTGGGATCCACCGGACACTCTTCACTGACTGCCTGTCAGCATCTTTCTTCAGGCATCCTTAGGAGTCGACGACGAAAACGACGCATCTTCACCCCTATGCACCCGCAGCCTGTGGGCTAGGTAACTTGGGTACTCCGGTGCTCATCAGGATAGTGACTATCCTAGTGTCTAGTTTTCAAGTCTCAACTTCCTAGCTACTCCGGAAGTGTCCTAAATCTATCTATTTCTAAACTGTAACATTGCTATTGACTTTTACGCATTACGCGTGAGTGTTTCTACTCTGCATACGAATCCCGTGGGCCTCCCACTTCCTAACTAACGCTAGTGTAGTGTAGCCCCAGCGATTCCCTAGGCCTAGGCCTATTCTATTTCCGTGACAGTGGTTCTTATACCACTTATTTAGTATATGGTTTGCGTGGCCCCTAGGGCCTAACTGTATTACTTACCTGTGTGACTTACTGTATGCATTAATAAGACTGTGTTGTACTTACCTCTAAACTCATAAAGAGTGCTGAGGGTTTGCTTAGAATGAATACACTTTATTTTATATATATATCTGTTGTGGTGTCCTTTCATTTGGTATTCAAGGGATTATATATGGTATCACAGCTGGCTTCACATGCCATTCAGAGTTTAGCCTAAGACTGCTCTTGTCCATGCTACCACTAGGATAGCTGGTCTATAAGGTTGACTTTACAACCAATCACCATAAGGGTATTTGGACTGATATAAGGTGTACACTAGAACTAGTGACATCATACATCAGGCCAACTTCTCACATTGGTGAGCAGCGGTTGGGATCTGAGCTTGCTGTTGTAATACCATTGTAATCTTGAGATACTAAATTGAAAGATCACACAGATATTGTCTATGTACATATAACATAGATTATTATACTTAAGTCCTACTGGACTTTGTAGTTGTAGGTTGAAGGGAATAACACACCCTGACTACAACTACTAGAAAGGTTTAGTAGATACAACTAGTGTAGGTAGGTGCACACACCACACCCTCACTAGATCATGTCTCTGAGAGTAGATCAAGTAGATGCTCTCTCAGGAGGATCAGGTCTGCAAAAGATCCCCTCTAGATATGATACCTTAACATTCCAGGAGATGAGACATTTGTGTACCTCCAGAGGAATAAAACAGGGTTCCAACCCTACCCTTAGACAGCTAGTGGAGCTTCTGGAGGCCTATGATGCTGAAAGAGCTGCCAGGGATGGTGCCATAGCTGTAGATAAGGGTCTACCCACCACAGATGAGTCAGATGGGACTTCAGAGGAAGAGGTAGACAGCCAGAGCCAAGTAAGGAGACTTAGCCAGGCTAACCTAAGTTTACATGGGAGTTTGCATGGGGTCCCCCCATACAGACCCCCAAGTAGGCTTTCACAGAGAAGCAGGAGGGACAGATCCCCTTCAAGGGAATCCATCCACTCCCATGTTTCTAGCATCTCTAATGCTTCCTCTCACAGGGGAATGACTTCACCTGAGAGAAAGGAGCATAAAGCCAGAATGAGGGAAGCTAATCTGAGGATTCAGAGGGAAGAAATTGCCCTTGCCAAAGAGAAGCTTGCTCTGGCTAGAGAGCAAAAATTGTGTGGGTCAGAACCCACTGGTGGCAGCAACATTCCTAGAGATAGGGATAGGTCTTATGACCATAGAAACCTAAGCAAGATAGTCCCCCCATATCAGAATGGGGATGACATCCACAAATGGATGACTGCTTTGGAGAGGGCCTGCAAAGTACAGCAGGTACCCCAAAGTCAGTGGGCAGCTATCTTGTGGCTCTCCTTTTCTGACAAAGGTAGAGACAAGCTCCTCACAGTCAGTGATGAGGATGCAAACAATTACAAAGTCCTGAAGAGTGCTCTGATAGATGGGTTTGGCTTAACCACTGAGCAATATAGGTTGTTGTTCAGAGACACCCAGAAGACACAGACACAGGACTGGTCTGATTTTGTGGATTGTGCCACTAAGGCTTTGGAAGGTTGGTTAAATGGCAGCAAGGTGCAGGACTATACAGGATTGTACAACTTGATTATGAGGGAGCAGATCCTTAGTAATTGTCAGAACCAGCTTCTCCATCAACACCTGGTAGACTCAGATTTGACCTCTCCTCAAGAATTGGGAAAGAGGGCAGATAAATGGGTCAGGACCAGGATTAGGCCTAAAAATCAGGGTGGTGACCAAAAGAAAGATACCACCAAGCCTCAAGAGAAGGGTGGGGATAAAGCAAAAGAGAAATCTTCCTCAGGGCCCCAAAACTCCACACAGGGTGGTGGGTCCCAAGCTCCCTCCTCTACCACAGTTAAAAAGCCTTACTGCCATGTGTGTAAAACTCCTGGGCATTGGAAAACTGACAGCAGTTGTCCACAGGCTAAAAACAAAACTGTTCCTCCAACTACTCCTGTCACACCACCTATTACTGTCAGCAGTAATCCCCCAGGTGGTGGGAGTGCCCCCAAAAATTTGGTTGGGTTTTCTTGGGGAACACAGGGGGATCCTGGCTTAGCCAATTCCCCTACAGCAGCTACTCTTGTCTGTGATGGTGGCATGGGGTTTGCCAACTTCACTGCCTGTCCCAACACTTTGGGTAGGTACAGACAGGAACCCTACATCAATGGTAGAAAAGCTGAGGCCTACAGAGACACTGGAGCTAGCATCACTATGGTGGCCCATAGGCTAGTTCCCTCTGAGCAGCTTTTGCCTGGTTTCTCATACCAGGTGACTAACATTGATGGCAAACAGAACAGTCATCCCATGGCAGAGGTATGTCTCAGCTGGGGAGGTGTCACTGGCCCTAAAAGGGTGGCAGTGTCTCCAACCTTGCCTGTGGACTGCTTACTGGGGAATGACTTAGAACTCTCAGCTTGGGCTGGAGTTGAACAAGACACCCATTCCAAAATGGTAGGCCTTTCCCAAAAGGGTAGTGGGGTTGTGCCAGTCACAACCCCTGTCCAAGCAGATTTCCTCCCTGAAAAGGTTGGAAGGGCGGTGGTAGCCACAGCCCAGGCACAGACAGACTTCCCTGTAGAAATTGGCAGAGCTGTGACAGTCACAGCTCAAACACAAACTGAGTGCCTTCCTGAAAAGGTTGGCAAGGCTGCATTGTCAGCATTCCGTCCATCATTTGTTTGTTGTAACGCTTTTCGCCCTAAGTGGGATGGGTATTCCCAGACGTATTCCCAGACGTGGGACCCGTGCTCACTACGCCACTGGAGTCAAGCTATCCTGGCTGATGACGGCTGATAGCCAGAAACCGGTCCTAGGATGCTTGATTCCGGTCCAGGGAAGACATGGCTTGGCAGTTCGGGCTGGACTGTTCCCATGAGGCACAGGATCAAGACTGATTTGCATATGGCCATGTCTAAACTGGGGTGGCGTAGTGGGCAAAAGAACGATGGATTTAACCCAGATCTCTTGACTGGGGGAGAATGTCTGCATTGTCAGCATTCCGTCCATCATTTGTTTGTTGTAACGCTTTTCGCCCTAAGTGGGATGGGTATTCCCAGACGTGGGACCCGTGCTCACTACGCCACTGGAGTCAAGCTATCCTGGCTGATGACGGCTGATAGCCAGAAACCGGTCCTAGGATGCTTGATTCCGGTCCAGGGAAGACATGGCTTGGCAGTTCGGGCTGGACTGTTCCCATGAGGCACAGGATCAAGACTGATTTGCATATGGCCATGTCTAAACTGGGGTGGCGTAGTGGGCAAAAGAACGATGGATTTAACCCAGATCTCTTGACTGGGGGAGAATGTCTGCATTGTCAGCATTCCGTCCATCATTTGTTTGTTGTAAGGCTGTAATGGTCTCAGCCCATACTCAGACTGACTTAGGTGTAGTGAAGCCTGAAACTATGGATCACTCCACACAAACAGAGAGTAGTGGGGAGGAAGAAAAGTCTCCCTCTCCCCAGACATTAGGAAAAGGTCAGCCTCCTCAGGGATCTGACCTCACCCCTTGTGAAGGAACTGCCCCAGAGGTAGCCAGGCCTGGCCTGGCAGAGCCTCTGATGTCAGTGGCCCCTTCCAAGGTGGGACCCAGTCTGGTGCAGGTAGCCTGCCTCTCTCTACCCTGCCTCAGTCAGCCCAGGGCTGCAGAGGTCAGGGAGGCCAGTGGACCCCAAGAGGGCCCCTGTCCACAAGAACCCCCCAATCAAAAGGATGAGGATTGCCTGGCTAGTAGCCCTAGCCAGGTGATGGGTAAAAACATTCCTGAGGGATCCCCTTTACAGGTAGTTAGGGACCTCCCCCAGAGGGATTCTGTTGGGCACAGGCAAACCTGGGACCTTAGGGCCCCAAACCTGACCTGTCCCTCCAGTAAGCCCACAAAAGGGACCCAGCCTCCAGCTTTAGGTAGCCAGAGGCTGACCCTGAGAGCACAGTGCAACTCAGTTAGAGAAAGAAAGGCATCCATGGTGGAGGATGATTGGAGGAAGCTGAGGCCTCACTTTGAGGGCACTCACTTCAGTACTCCATCTCAACACCAGCCTTTTACTTTGCAAAGACACACCAAAGGTAGAGATTCCCTATGGTGGAGACCCTATGATATCTTTAGGATGAGGGATTGCTTAGTGGACCATGAGACAGGGGGTAACCATGCCAGTGCTGGTTCTTCCTTATATGGCCACTTAGGCAATAGAGGCTTACCTTGTCAAGGCCAGCCTTATCTCCTTTCGTTTGGGGGGGGGTTGTGTAGGAAGGTGGATATCTGACTATGGTTACCCCCAACTTTTTTGCCTAGTGTCTAGCTGGTTTTTCGACTTAGTTGGCCTGAGATCCTGCCATTCAGGGTCTCAGGCTGTCTGCTCTCTCTTTAAAATGGACTCCATGTACCCTAGGTACATAACCAATTGGTAAGGATCACCTTATTGGACCCTGTACAGTGTACCCTAGGTACCCAGGGCATAGGTGTACCCTAGGCCTCCCAGGGGCTGCAGCATGTATTATGCCACCCCTGGTCTGGCCTTCCAATCAGACACAACTTGCTGATCACTCAGCTGGGGCAAGGTTGTGTAATCACCCCTTGCTTAGATATAGTATGCCTATATCTACCCTTATATATAGACACATGTGTACCTATCAGTCACTCCTATGGCAGGCCTTAACAATCCTGGAGGCAGAGTGCTTGGTAACATGTGAGATGGTGCTCTAGCATGAGCTGAGCCTGTCTGCAGCTTTCGGAACCATGTCCTTATAGCTGTTCTATGATATAGCCTACCATATACTCTTAAAGTGCCTTATAATCTTAAACGGTTATGGTAACTATGGTTTGGCTTTATCAAAACATGTCGTGTAAGGTGTCTAACACTTTGGAATAATACCCCCATACCATTTCTGGTGATGAGGATATTATTCCTCCCTTCTAGAGGGAGAGACATGTTAAAATCCTACTTTGCTGTTTAACTCTAACCAAAGCCTCAGCATCACAAAATGGATGCTGCTGCCACAGACACAAGTCTGACCTCCTGCTGCTGGGAGTGATCCCAGCCAGGGAGGCCTGGACAATAGGTTTCCTGCTTGGGGAGGTGCTAGCACCTCCCCAGACAGCCTTTAGTGTATTGGGGCAGGGTGGGCTGAAAGGAATGAGACATGCCTGGGGCACACAAGGTGTTCCTTGCATAGTCCAGTTCAAACCGGCGCTGGGGCACTCCAGCCCCAGCTCTGGCGCGAAACTGGACAAAGGGAAGTGGGTGTAACCACCCCCTCCCAGGTCCCACCCATAAGGCGTGACCTAGCAGGTATCCCAGCCCCCCAGATTAGTATAAGAGTGGGAGTTGGGCCTCAAGACTTTAGATTATCCTGAACCTGCAAAACTGAACAGAAACTCTGGACCTTCGACATTCGACGAAAGAAGAAGACTGAAGAATCTCCCTTGTAGCCAAGGAGTGGCTACCCTGTGCAAACAGGCACCATCAAGAGACTACCCTTTGCTTTGCGACCGTTCTACGAGGAACCGACTGCAGAGCCCGACCAGAGCCTTGACTTCCAGACTTCTCCGACCCTCATCCACATCTGCAGCAGAGCTGAGATCCGTGGAGGCGACGAGCGACGTGGGACCGGCTACCTGGGAAAAGTGGCTAGTAACTTACAGCGCAGCTTCTGAGGTACCCTCGAAGTTGTGCACCGGGGATTGAGAAGCCCCAACCCCAAGCACCATCTGCACCGAAGATCAGCCCCCCACACTCCACGAGTCCTGCGTGGGGCCCTTCAGCATTTTCCTGCTTGCCGCGTCTGTCCGGTTGCTTGCCCGCTGGCTAGTGGCCTCTGTGACGACGCACCCTGAAATCTTCTGCGCTGGTTTGGCTCCTCCAGACTGGCTCCCGCTTCTCTGCAAAGAAGAAGCACCCCAGACCTTCCTGGTCTGCACCAGAAGCAAGTCCTTTGTTCTTCGTGGGTTCCGCTTGCCAAGGCTTGGTGAGTCCTAGTCCAACTTCGACGCCGCCGACAGCAAGAGCCTTCGTGGGACAGCTCGCCTCCTGGTCCTGGTCGTCCTCGACGCTTCCTGGTCCTCCTGGCTGCAGCGACAAGCTTCACCTTCACCTGCAACTCTTCACGACATCGCCTGGTTCCTTCCTGGTTCCACGTGGTCACTGGCTAGTGACCTTGACTCTGTCCCTTCTGCTTGCAGGTTTCTTCTCTTCTTGATCCCAGCCTTGGGATCCACCGGACACTCTTCACTGACTGCCTGTCAGCATCTTTCTTCAGGCATCCATAGGAGTCGACGACGAAAACGACGCATCTTCACCCCTATGCACCCGCAGCCTGTGGGCTAGGTAACTTGGGTACTCCGGTGCTCATCAGGATAGTGACTATCCTAGTGTCTAGTTTTCAAGTCTCAACTTCCTAGCTACTCCGGAAGTGTCCTAAATCTATCTATTTCTAAACTGTAACATTGCTATTGACTTTTACGCATTACGCGTGAGTGTTTCTACTCTGCATACGAATCCCGTGGGCCTCCCACTTCCTAACTAACGCTAGTGTAGTGTAGCCCCAGCGATTCCCTAGGCCTAGGCCTATTCTATTTCCGTGACAGTGGTTCTTATACCACTTATTTAGTATATGGTTTGCGTGGCCCCTAGGGCCTAACTGTATTACTTACCTGTGTGACTTACTGTATGCATTAATAAGACTGTGTTGTACTTACCTCTAAACTCATAAAGAGTGCTGAGGGTTTGCTTAGAATAAATACACTTTATTTTATATATATATCTGTTGTGGTGTCCTTTCATTTGGTATTCAAGGGATTATATATGGTATCACAGCTGGCTTCACATGCCATTCAGAGTTTAGCCTAAGACTGCTCTTGTCCATGCTACCACTAGGATAGCTGGTCTATAAGGTTGACTTTACAACCAATCACCATAAGGGTATTTGGACTGATATAAGGTGTACACTATAACTAGTGACATCATACATCAGGCCAACTTCTCACAAGCATCAGTTGTTTAGTCAGAGTATTTCAGAAATGGACCATAAGTGGCCTGCAAGATGGCTGTATGTGAAAGCATAGAGTTTTAAATTGCCCTACTCCAAGCTGGGCACGGCATAGGCTTGGCTGCAGGGCCCCGCCAGACCCTCCCCCAGCCGTACACAGTTTTCGACCGGGCCCTGCACACATCCCACAACAGCAAGCCAACCTGCCACTGTGCATGGCCTTCAGCCCTGTGTGGCCAGGAGTTGGCTGCAGCATGTGGTCTCAAGGGCAGACCCTGTACCTACCACCTGGCTGCACACAGCCTTCAGGGAACCCCCCCCCCCCCAAACTTGAAAAATAAAAATAAATAAATTGATCCAAGGGGTGGACCCTCTAGACCCCACCCACACAATCCAGTGGGTCAAGGTACCCCTATCCCACCTCCTTATACCTTTTTGTTTTACATTATTATTTTCAGAACATGAGGACTGAGTCCTGTAATAGCAGCAGCAACATTTTTGTTCAGGTTGCAACAAGCCAATCAGAGTGTAAGCTCCTATGGGACTGGCTGGAACCTCTCGATCCCACTGGAACAAGGCAGCTGACTGGAAAAAAAGCCCTCTCTATCAATCGGATTGTGCTATTTTATCTAAGGTGCCTGCTCGTGGGATTTCCACAAGAGGCCTGCAAACCCAACCACCTAGATATCAATACATTTTTAACCATAATTTCTCAAAAACTACTGAGCTGATTTACACAAAGTCACAAAAGTACGCTTTTTGTTAAAGATCTGGTTTGTTTTCCAACTTTGGTGTAATTCCGGCCATTTGACTGTAGCACCGTTCAAAAATATCCATATTGAAATTGCATAGGATAATTGCATTTTGGGATCCCCTTCGTTTTGGCTCCTACATGTAGTATCACTGAAACTTTCCGGGAACGAGCTGAGGTGGATTAAGCATTTTTTGGGAAAGGTTTGTGAAGATTCGTCAAACAGCGCCAAAGCTATTAGCAAAACAAAAAAAACTATTTCTTATGGAAACCAGGTTCTAACTATATATATATATATAAGTTACAGCGCAAAACTCGGTAACAAACGGCAGACGCGTTTCAGCAGTTCAGCTTTCATCAGTGCCTGTTACGATGTATGGAGCCTCGCACCTGGTGGCCATTTAGGTGTTCTCTTGGCCACTCCTGAAATTTTGCTCGAGGCTCCTCCTCTGTCTTTAAAGAGATACTGCATTTCGTGCTGTGAATCCAGACCGCTGCATGCTGGTAATTGCAGTCTCTGTGTAGATCTCCCTTAAGTAAGTGGAAAATCTAAACACCCAGTGGCGTCCCAACAATGTGGCCTCCGGACTGCACCCAACACACAGCTTCCTGCTCAGTTGAAAATCCTCACTGAAAACCCCTTGTTGCTCCCTGCAGTCAATGCTGCTCCTCTCTCCCCACGCAGTGTTACCGTCACCCCGTGGTGCTTCAGCCTGCGCGAGGGGGCGCCGCGTTGTGCTTTACCAAACACAAGTCCATTGAAGCTGCTGGCTAACGCGGTGCATCCAGACCGAGAGGGCGTGTCAGAGAGCCAGTGCCTGCGATACCGGCTAAACAGAGTCCAAATCCCCACTTCAGAAGAAAAGAAGGGTCTGACACAGCCAGGATGCATACAAGAGGATTTAATCCAAGGTGAGTTACAGCGCAAAACTCGGTAACAAACGGCAGACGCGTTTCAGCAGTTCAGCTTTCATCAGTGCCTGTTACGATGTATGGAGCCTCGCACCTGGTGGCCATTTAGGTGTTCTCTTGGCCACTCCTGAAATTTTGCTCGAGGCTCCTCCTCTGTCTTTAAAGAGATACTGCATTTCGTGCTGTGAATCCAGACCGCTGCATATATATATATATATATATATATTATATAGTGTAATTGACAGTCTTCCCATCCACCTCTGCTATCCTTATGGAGAAACATCTACCCTATTTAGAGATCCCCCGCCTGCCTTTCTGTGCGCTCTGTGTTGTGAAGGGAACCATTACTATCGCACCTCCCTTCACAATGTTGAAGGTTTGAAGAGCGGTGGCTGCGCTTATATTTGCACTCAAAAAATAAATTGTTCACAGAAAACAAACTACCAAACCAGGAGTGTTTCTCTGAACAAACATAATTTTCCCTGATATGAATGGAGCTTTTTCCCTGCATGTGGGGGCCATTTAACTTTTTTTCACACGGTGGACACGAGCAGAGAAATATGTGATAACTGTCCCACTCTCAATAGAGTTGGACAATTGTCACTTTGAGCCAATAGCCCTCTGCAGAACAGACTGCTTAGTCAGTGTTTAGCATCAGCGGTATCCCAGACATTCCCCAGATTTTCAATATACTGAGGGAACCACTGGTTTGGTTTATCAAGGTAGGAGGTCTACCAGCTTATTACGTTCCTCTTCCACCACCAAACCCAAATAAAGGACCCTACTTACCTCCACATCAACTTGATAATTTAGTAGTCTTCTATATTCTGAATATCTGCTGGATCCAGCTTCCGAAAGATTCCTTGCCTTATGAATACACTCCAAGCACCAGTCTGGGTCTGACAATGATTTCCCCTGCAATAGCTCTCCAGGACTGCTAGGTAGTGTCAGGCATTCTCTGTTACAGCATCATCAGAATGTGACTCATTGGGAGATAAAAAGTACTGACAGGTTTGCTGCTGTCAGTTCCAGTTTTTTTCCGCACCTCATCAGTGCAGTTTTGATCTCTCAGTACTTTACTGACAGAATTGCTCGGGTTTTCGACAGAGCGATCAAGTGTTTCTCGTGTTGAAGAAGTCGTTTTTGCTCAGTAGGGGTGCATGCCAAGCAGCAGAAGCTTTGAAGTTCATTTTCACTTCTGGAACTTCTCCTGGATTCTTGGGAAAAAAACTCTTTTGGCTCGATCAGTCCACATACAGGTAGCAATACAACATAGACCTTCCCCTTGTAACACAAGGTTTTTATTACGTTCTTCCTCAGTCTTGTCTAAGTGTCTTCCAAATTGAACCCAAATGCCTTTCCCATGACCTCTCCAGATGTAGAGCTGAAAAGGCTGAACTCAATGGGCTGAAAAGTCTTTGCCTCTGACAGCTTCGCCCTCCACATGCTAACCCTATATGCCTTCTGGGCCGCTATAGCCGTGCTGTGCTCCAACTTGGAAAAACTAACAGTCATCCGCCTTTCAAATCATACGTAAAAAACATTCTCCAACTTTGCCAGCGATGGTTTGTACGCTTACAGGTACATCCCAAAGTGCAGCCCATATTCTGCGGATAATGTGGCTCGCTGCACGTTGTGCTGTCAAGCTTGGATTCGTTCTACAGGATTCTCAGGAGTTCATGAGGGTGACCAAGCCCTTCATCTCAATTAACAGATTCTAACTCTGAAGACTGTGTTTCTGGTAATAGTTACTTTAGCATGTAGGGTCGGAGAACTTCAGGCCCTCGCAGTTCGTCTACCATTCGTGATATTCTTTCCCGATGAGTTTTTGATCCGTACTGGCCAAACTTCCTACTTTCTTGTTGTCTCATCCCACCAGATTGGAGGAGCATCTGCATACACTGGTCCCTAGATGATGAACTCCACTGGACAGAGCGATGATCATATTTTTGTGAGTTTTGACAGAGGTAAGAAGGGCAAGGTTGTGAACCAAGGCACCATTTATTGTTGGTCATTCTTTGCATCAAGAGCTATTACTCCTTCGTTAAAAAAAGCCTCTCTGGAGGTCATTTGTTCCCACTCCACTAGGACCTTGGCCGTTTATGCGATATTCACCAGAGGCATTCCCGTGGCTGCCATCTGCCGGGCAAGCTTGTGGTCATCTTTGCATACTTTTGTTCAACATTACTGCCTATGAGTCCAAGCAGGGGCTTTGCAGGGGCTGAGTTGCATTACTTTTTTGGTTAATTAGCATTACTCCATCCCGACTCCCAAAGGAAATTGCTTAGGGATGCATTCATAAGGTGATGAATCTGGAGGAAGATATCACCATCAGAAGAAAAAGTTACTTACCTTCGGTAGCAATGATTCTGATAGCTGCATAATCTACGTGCATATTCCTCACCACCATCTTTCTCCACCCCAGTGAGTTAGTGTTGTGGCTAATAAGATCCCAAGCAATGCGAACATATACTTTGCTGTATTTCTTACTACTATTCTCTCAGGTCCTCTCTGCACACGTTGAAGGGGTGCTGGAAAGATACCAGGATGCTTGCGCACTAGTTAGCGTCATATATGATGTCACATCCTGGGTGTGCGAGGTGAAGTGTGATGGTCCAGGGTGCCACCTGGCAGTGCTGGGCTACATTTAAATATAGTTATAGAGCAACCTTTGAGAAATATTAAGAGGTGGGTGTATAGAGGCCATCCAACTTGTTAAAGAAGGGCAGCGTGCCCTCTGAAAACGTTTCTTACCTGATTCTTGACATCAGTGACGCAACCTTTCTGCCTCCAGTCCACTGTGTCGGGGAGAGTGCTCCATGTCCTTACATAGCTGCTGCTGTTTATGGGTTGGTGGTCGGGGACACGAAATCCAGTCAGCATCGATGTGACTTCTTCACTAGTCTAAAGAAAGTAAGACAATGTGTATTTTGCAAGAGCCTGTAATTCACATTGATACCCTGCATACGTATCTGCCTGAAACACTCACACAGATCTGCCACATGCGCAGCTGCCTTTCTCATAGTATTTCTCAAATAGATTTTCCCATTGTGTGCATTTTTTCCGGAACACTGACTATAGTAAGTGCATTGCATTCCAGTGTTCTCATAGAACGTTCTCCCATTGTCATTTCATATTGCATTTACATTTCCTGCTAGAGCTTTTCCACTCGTAGCTCTGTCATGTTGAGAACTCCTTCTAGAAAGGTTTTCAAAGGTTTTTAAGTTCTGTTTGCTTATCAGTCTAGAACAAACTCGAGATTTTGCACAGTTCCTACTGTAACCTTTCATCTTATGTAATTTCAGTGTTATTTTTTGTCTCTCTGATATTTTCCTAACACTGATGTTTTCTTCTAGAACAGTGCTTCTTAACTTTTGTGGACCCCCCACGTATTCATTACTGGAACCCAGGAATCCCTATAGAATCTTTCAAATCCATGGACCTCCACGGAAGCCAGGGACTTCAGCCTAAGCATTTTCGGTGGTTTGAGCCACAAAACAATACACAATAAATAAAGAAACAAGCCTTCAGCAAACAAATACACAAATGATGTAATATTTTATTTGATTCACAAACCAATATATATATTTTTTAATTTTACTGGGAAGTGCAGAGCTTTTCTACACTTAATTTAGGCCTCTAGTTGTCCATACTATAATCTGTTTGATGTACGTGCACTGTTCCCACAAATCAAGCTGAGGATACTAGCTTAATTTTAGCCTCCAATTTTAAATCCTTTACATTTACAAAACATTTTAAAATGTTCATCTTTACATTTTGCTTCCTTATTTATATACACCTCATTAATCTGCTAATATTATTTAATGTTCTAAGCAGTTACTGGCCCCCCTGACTCGGCTTAGCAGACCCCCTAGGGGCCACAGACCTAGGGTCCACAGACCACACGTTAAGAACCTCTGTTCTAAAACAGTTCCATTGTCTTTGTATTGCATTTGGATTTCATACTAGATCATTTATTGTGCGATTTTGCTTTAAGTTAACATGTTTTAGTGTGCTGTGTATTGCATCTGTATTCCCTAGATCATTTTCCCAGGTGAAGATACATTATATTTATATTTCCTTCTAGTGTTTCATCTCAGATAGGGAACCCTTAATGACCAAGTGACAGTGGTACCTCGGCTCCAAATCTCCAGATCTAATGTCTGCAAATCTTATTGACTTGTTAGTCTATCTAATCCTCATCTTGCTTATGTATATTTGTATTTATTTATTTTATTTATAAAGTTTTAAATTGCGCGAACATGACCCACAAGGGTGTCAGAGCGATTTACAATACAGTGTTTTTACACATTAGATGATTGGGGTAATATACATACGTTCGAAATTCGACTTTCAATACAAAAGAGGTAGACAGTGGTATATGGATAGCATAGGTGGCTAATAGTCATCAAAGAATTAAAGTCTTAGGATGTGAATTTCTTCATTAGAAGCATTTTTACTTCTTTTTTGAAGGAGGTAAAGGAAGAGATTCTGCGTACATCTGGAGGTAAGGAGTTCCAAATCTTCAGTGCGATTCCTGAGAATGCTCTGCAACTAGTTCTCTTTTTGTGGAAGGATTGTGGTTTCATTAGTAGTGAACTCGCACTTTGCGATTGTCTGCATCCTCCCGACCGCTCTAGCTTTTGCGCTAAGTAACTGGGGGTGTTGCTATAATAGATAATTGCTGCCGCAAAGACGATTAGAACATTAAATCAAAAATAGTACTTTTTTATTAGAAAATATCACAATATACTCTTACACAGAAATTAGCAAAAAGTAGCTATTAACATTGTTTGGACACAAAATGTACTTCACTAGTTCTATTTAAGACTGGACTACAACAAACAGCAGCGAAGAGGTGATCACTGTGTGATAGGTAGCACATGCAGCTATTTAGTAACTTGTGAACTGTTTGAACTAAAATCATTTTTTTGCTAAAATCTGCAAATAAAGGGGCAGATGGGGGATCATGTGGCATATCTGGTAAATCCTAGATCATGCTAACCACGCCACAGCTGCATAATGTCTGTGGCCACTCTCCAGACTTGCTGTTACCCATTCAACAGATTAGCAATCCTAAAGTTCCTTCTAAAACGTATCCATAACTGATTCCATTTTTTTATCATCTTCCTTTATGCAGAATATTCCTCTTGAACGCCTTCTGGATACATGTTTTATCTTGGGTTGTTCCATGACTCGTAACATTTTTAACGCACCAGTTTGTCTTTGAGAGATTAGCAGAAGGGATGACCGATAAAAAGAACATGGCATTTTTGGTTCTGCCCCGTCCTCCAGACCCTGAGTTTTTAGCACTCCTGGTGCTCCCTACACTACAGCAACCTCCCACTTTCACCTTCAGCATTTGATGCAAATATGAGGTATAAGGGTGCTGTACCTTGCATTTTTTACACATGGGCCTTGCCCCCGGCGCGGCCCCAAGGATTCATGGATCCTAGTTTCGCAGGCCACACTTGGGTGGCCTGATCAGACGTGCATAGTGTTACATAATTCTAAATTACTAGCCTACCCGTAGTTTGCAGAGTTTTCTGCTTTTCCTACATTTACATCCTGGCATAGTTTTGCCCTGCAAGCGTGGGATGTGTTTTTCCCGTGTGCTAGTTGGCACTGAAAATGTTTGCGTCGTTTTTTCACATCTTATCTTTTAAAACGATTTTACCCTCGGCTTTGTGTGTGGATGGATGTTGACGCCTATTTTCCTTCAAAACATACTTGTATGTAAAAGAAAGCCCCGATTTGCAAGAATGTTGGCATAAAAATGCACATTCAAACCCCACAGCACAGTGATGCAGCTAATTTCTCTTTCCCTTGAGTTTTAAGGACAAAGTGGTCATATGACGAAGAAGACTGGTGTTAGTGGCCATAACTGTTTTAACCGGTCTCAGTTCATTCACAGACACGTACATACAAACACTATTGGTCCTATTTGTAAATGGTACTTCTGTAGTAGGGGATCTCTGTGTATAGTCATAATCTATGAATAGTCCCGCCCATGTGCGGGGACCCCGGAGCAATCAAAATATCTCTTAAGCTGTCCTGCATTTGCAAACCTGCAAAGACACTTAAGAGACAGACAAAATAATACAGCCTAATAACAATATGGCTGCACTGGCCAGCACTTCATCTGAAGTGAACACAAAAGCCCAAAATAAAGTTTAAATGTCATTTTTATTCACATCTGACATGTTCCTTTATTGTAACACACTCCCTTCACCAAAATCCCTTTAAACAATAGAGAGGAAGGGGTGGACAGACAAGCCCTATAGGTTGTCATTACATGTCTGCTAAAAGGATACCGTGCCTTTAAGGAACTCTCCAGAGACCCCCGGTATCCCAGGATGCACAGCCAAAGCAAGTTACTTTCAGTTCTTTTTTCCGGCTCCTGCTAGCAGGACCCGGGAGCATTGAGCTCTACCCTTTTGGGTGGATGTTTTGGACTAAAATTGGTTTTTTGAAGATAAAAGTTTGTTCATTCGACGTCTAGAGCCTTTCTCTGCTGCATCCTGTAGTTTGGTGCAGTTTGACCCACTCTATGTCTTTATTTGATAAATGCCCTGAGTGTGGGAGGAAAATGGCCAAGACGGACCCACATGATGTCTGTATTCTCTGCTTATCATCTTCACATGTCCCTGCTACATGTGACATCTGCAAGACCTTCTCCAAGAGGACCCTGAGGGACAGAGAGAAGATTCGCCTTCAGGGACAGGAGAGGCAGAGAACAGGTGGGACCTCTGGGCATGGAGGATCTCCTTCCCCATCTTCTGCCCATGCTTCAGCCACTGGAGGGACCTCCGGGCAGAAAAAGGAGCAGAAACGACACCTACCGGCCGGAAGATCCCGTTCGACGTCGAGGACGACGACGTCGACGGTGAGAGGTACAGCACCGGTGTGTTCGCCGTCGATCCAGGGCTCTGGATCTCGGCGTCCTCGACGTTTGACGTCGAGAGAGGGGCCGGCGAGACCTAGGACTAGGTCGCCGTCGAAGACTTCACAGTCGACGTCGACACACCATCGACGTTGTACTGCTCCCTGCGGACAGCGCCGCTCGCCGTCGAGGCGAGCCCGCTCGTCTCCTTCGCCGTCGACTCATGGATCGACGTCAACGACATCGACGCAGAGACGCCGGCGAAGGCCGTCGAGACGAAGGAGATCGCCGTCGAGGCGAAGGAGATCGCCGTCGATGGGACATCGCTCGCCGTCGAGACGAAGGCGCTCGACGTCGAGGAAAGACAGGGGACGCCGTTCGACGTCGAGGGGACACCGTTTGCGTTCAACGGCGAGGAGAAGCCGTACGAGGTCGACGCACAGTTCGACATCGAGTACGAGATCACCTGGTAACACTTCTTCAGTGATTACGATCTCCAGTCGTGGATCTAGGAGAGGAGGACGCTCTCCCTCGTTCACTTAAGCCTCTTCACGGGGTAGACCCGCAAAGAAGAGAAAGGGGGAAGAAAGTCCGGACAGAGCTAGTCTGGGTTCTCCTGCAAGGGGTGATGGACGGAGTGAGCCTCCAATGGACCCCCTGCCACTGCCCCCTCAGCCGCGGCCTCAGAAGACTCCTACGCCTCCTCCTCCTCCTCCTCCTCCTCCTCCTCCTCCTCCTCCTCCTCCTCCTCCTCCTCCTCCTCCTCCACCGGACCCCCGGCTCCCTGTGGCGCCTCCTAAGCAACCTACGCCACCTCCGCTACCACCGCCTCTGGTGCCACAGCTCCCGCCTTCTCCGCGGCTACCAGTGGCTCCTAAGACCCCACGCAGACTGAGATCACGCTCTAGATCTCGCCGGCGGTCACGGAGCAGACACAGATCGTCCACTCACACAAGGCATGGACGACGGAGGTATAGATCTCGATCCAGAGGCACGAGGTATACGGACTCGTCTGGCACTGGACGGCTTTCCCCCACATTATTGGAAACACCGCCTACTAGAATCTCGCCAGTGGATGATATTGCCACTTTTCAAGATGTACTGATGAGAGGGGCGGCAAAATTGGGAATCTCAGTGACAGTACCAGTTCCCCCTACCTCTGTGATATTTGAGACATTACACAAGGCGCATCTATCACGCCCCCTCCTCCCTCTGGTTCCAGGTCTGGAGGAACCAGCCATGGAGGTCTTCTTGACACCAGCCGTGGTGAAGTCTGCTCCCTCAAGGTTGCAGAAGAAGTACAGGGCCCCTGATTCGGACCCGGCGTTCCTCAGGGTGGACCCTCCCCCAGACTCTGTCATTGTGGTTGCGGCTAGGAAACAACATTCCACGTCGCCCTCTTCAACAGCTCCTCCGGATAAGGAGAGTCGCAAGATGGACTCCTTGGGGAGGAGGATGTGCTCTACGTCGGCCACGACTATGAAGGCTGCTAGCGCCTCCGCTCTGCTGGGTCGCTATGACCGATCCTTATGGGACTCCCTGCAACAGTTTGCTGACTCCCTGCCTAGGGATAAACGGGAAGACTTCCAGGAGGTGTTGAATGAGGGCATGATGGTCTCCGACCAGATCATCAGTGCAGCGGGGGATGTGTCATTGCTGGCGGCCCATGGGTACTGTCATGAGTACACATGAGGAGACATTCCTGGCTGAGACTTACCTCTCTAAAGCCTGAAGCGCAGCAAAAGATTGCTAACTTACCTTTCTCTGGCACGACGTTGTTCGGGTCTCATGCGGATGACGAAATGGCCCGCATGGAGGCCGAAGCAGAAACCCTGAAGGCCGTGGGGTTGGGAAAACCCAAGGAACAGAAGAGATCATTCCGTTCCTATGGCAGGCGTTATTCTAAACAACGCGGCCAAGGGCGTCAGTCTGGTCAACAACAGCAACACCAGCAACAACAACGGTTCCCGAGGCAGTCCTTCCAAAAGCGCCAGAGGGGCAGAGGACAGCATCAATCCTCGTCGGGGAACAAAGGCCCGGCCGGGTCGAAGCCCTGAAAGGTCACTTCCCCCTCATCCGTTACCCGCTCCGGTGGGGGGAAGTATTCACTACTACCTGGCAGAGTGGAGAACAATAACTCAGGACAAGTGGGTGCTGAATATTGTTTGCAATGGGTACAGTCTTTGTTTCACCAGCCCGCCTCCACAGATCCCACCAGTGCGCTCTCCCTACATGGTGCGAGAGCTCCAGTGGGAGGCGGACATTCTGTTAAAGAAGAAGGCGATAGAGACTGTTCCTTTGAGGCAAAAAGGAAAAGGGCTTTACTCAAGGTTCTTTCTCGTCAGAAAAAAGGACAAGAACGAGTTCAGGCCTATTCTAGATCTGCGTCAAGCAAACAAGTGGATCCGCAGAGAAAAGTTCCGTATGTTGTCCCTGCATCAGATTTACCCTCAGTTGCATCGAGGAGACTGGCTGTGCGCCATAGATCTGCAGGATGCTTACTTACATGTGCCGATCGCACAAAAGCATCGCAAGTTCCTGAGGTTTCTGGTAGGCAACAACCATTACCAGTATACAGTACTCCCGTTTGGTCTGAAGTCTGCACCAAGGACGTTCTCCAAGTGCATGGCAGTGGTGGCGGCACACTTGAGGAAGAACAAAGTGTTTGTGTATCCATACCTGGACGATTGGCTGATCAAAGCTTCCACGTACCAGGAAGCCCAGTGTCATTTCAACAGAACAGCTGCCTTGCTTCATCGCCTGGGACTGCACATCAACATGACGAAGTCAGTGCCGATCCCTGTGCAGTGTCTCCAGTACTTGGGGGCCTCAGTCAATACTTTGAACGCAAGCGTGTGTCCTTCGGAGGAGAGACGCTTATCTATCCGTTGGAAGGCCCTGCACCTCCTCTCAGCCCACTCTCCTGCAGTGAGGACGGTGGCCTCTTTACTGGGGTCGATGGCTTCATGCATCTTTCTCACCCCCAATGCACGTCTGCATATGAGGCCTCTGCAGGAATGTCTGGAGGATCAATGGGACCAGAGGCGGGGGCGTTGGGAGGACAAGATTCATCTGTCGCAACACGCTCTACAGTCTCTGAAATGGTGGTGCTCCTCAGAGAATGTCTGCAAGGGGACTCCCTTTCACAAGGATATTCCGGTCCAGACCATAGTGACCGATGCGTCTCTCCAGGGCTGGGGAGCGCATTCGGGCCCTCTTCAGATTCAGGGGATATGGTCACAGACGGAGATGACTTACCACATCAACCTTTTGGAACTCAGAGCAGTACACTTGGCCCTGAAGGCGTTCCATCCCTCCTTCAAGACAAACTCCCTGCTAGTTCAGACGGACAATACTACTACCATGTATTACCTCAACAAGCAGGGGGGCTCCCGTTCACGCACGCTGTCTCGGGAGGCACAGACGATCTGGAATTGGCTGGTGGCCAGGAACCTAACGATCACGGCAACCCATCTGCCGGGAGGGCAGAATGCCCAAGCCGATGCGCTCAGCAGGCTCGTTCAAGAAAATCACGAGTGGGAGCTAAACGACGACGTGCTAAGAGACGTCTTCGCAGAGTGGGGCACTCCGGATATCGATCTGTTCGCTACGGCAGAAAACAGCAAATGCCGCGACTTCGCGTCCAGGTACTACCAACCAGGGACGCTGGGGAATGCACTATGGATCAGCTGGTCGAACAGCTTTCTCTACGCCTTTCCACCCATTCCCCTGATTCCGGCGGTGCTGACCAAGCTGTCGCAATCCAGAGCCAGGATGATCCTGATTGCTCCGGAGTGGCCGAGGCAATGGTGGTTCACCGACCTTCTTCACCGGTCTGTTCTACCACACCGGCGCCTGCCGTGTCGGCCGGACCTTCTCACGAAGTTCGGAGGACAGATGGTTCACCCCAATCTCTCGTCCTTGAGTTTGGCAGCATGGCTCCTGAGCTAGTACAGTATGGACACTTGAACCTACCTCAGGACTGTATGGAGATCTTGAAAGAGGCGAAGAGACCGTCTACGAGGACTTCTTACGCCTATAAGTGGAAGAGATTCTGCTTATGGTGCACGGCAAAGGACATTGACCCTACATCCTGTAAAGAAGATGTTATTCTGCCTTATCTGCTGCAGTTAGCTCAATCTGGGCTTGACTTTCAGTCTATTAAAGTTCATCTCGCAGCTTTGACTGCGTATAGAAAGGGCCCTTCCCAAACCTCATTTTTTCAAATCCCTGTGATTAAAGATTTTTTGGAGGGTTTGCGTAAGGTGTTTCCCCCTGTTAGACGACCTTCTCCACCATGGGAATTGAACTTGGTGTTGTCCAGATTAATGAGGGAGCCTTTTGAGCCTATTCATAAGGCTTCTTTGCAGCATTTGTCCTGGAAGGCTGCCGTCCTTGTGGCCAATACATCGGGCAGGAGAGTAAGTGAGATTCAGGCTCTGTGTTGTCAAGAGCCGTATACTGTATTCCATGCTTCTAAAGTGGTAATGCGTACTCATCCTAAGTTTCTACCTAAAGTGATATCTGATTTCCATGTAAATCAAATTATGACTTTGCCTACATTTTTTCAGCATCCCTCCTCTCCGGGGGAGAGGTCTCTGCATTCACTAGATGTGCGTAGAGTGTTGAAATTCTATCTAGATAAGACAAAAGACATCCGCAGGTCGGATCAACTGTTTGTAAATTATGGTTCGGTAAGAACTGGTCTAGCTACCTCGAAACAGTCCATCTCCAGATGGATTGTGTCCTGTATTCAGCTCTGTTATCAGAAAGCTAATAAGACGTTAGGGGGTAAGCCTACAGCGCATTCGACTAGGGGCAAAGCAGCGACTACAGCTTTGCTTAGGAATGTTCCAATCGCTGACATTTGTAAGGCTGCCACCTGGAAGTCGGTCCATACGTTTACAAAGCATTACTGCCTGGACTCTGATGCTAGGGCAGATGCGCAGGTTGGACAGGCTTCGCTGAGGAATTTGTTTGCACAGTGACTTGTTGGTGTTCGGTTTTTACTCCACCGCTGTTTATTGGTTGGGATGGGCTTGCCATTCTATTCATAGATTATGACTATACACAGAGATCCCCTACTACAGAAGGAGTAGTTTCTTACCTGTAACTCCAGTTCTGTAGTAGGGGTATCTCTGTTATAGTCATAAGCGACCCTCCCTCCTCCCCGGTGGAGTAAACTGACAGTATCAGGCCTGTTGTTATACACCTTCAAAAAGAACTGAAAGTAACTTGCTTTGGCTGTGCATCCTGGGATACCGGGGGTCTCTGGAGAGTTCCTTAAAGGCACGGTATCCTTTTAGCAGACACATAATGACAACCTATAGGGCTTGTCTGTCCACCCCTTCCTCTCTATTGTTTAAAGGGATTTTGGTGAAGGGAGTGTGATACAATAAAGGAACATGTCAGATATGAATAAAAATGACATTTAAACTTTATTTTGGGCTTTTGTGTTCACTTCAGATGAAGTGCTGGCCAGTGCAGCCATATTGTTATTAGGCTGTATTATTTTGTCTGTCTCTTAAGTGTCTTTGCAGGTTTGCAAATGCAGGACAGCTTAAGAGATATTTTGATTGCTCCGGGGTCCCCGCACATGGGCGGGACTATTCATAGATCATGACTATAACAGAGATACCCCTACTACAGAACTGGAGTTACAGGTAAGAAACTACTCCATATTGACCCGACTTGCACTGGTTTAGCCAAAACGTGAAGTGTAGACTAGTGGCCTTATTTAGACCCTGATGACCAGTCCGTCAGGTGAGCAGCTCCATGGCTGACATCTTTGTGTTTGAAGGGCGCACGCAGTAGTCGAGGTCTGTCAAGCGGGTGCTATGTGTAAAAGGCCTGCTCGTCAAACTTTTTGGTTCAGGAAAACTCACAACTATTTCTCTAAATTAAAATAAATGGCCTGTCGCACTAGAAGTTTTCCCCCTTTGCAGGGGGTCCAATTTGCAATTTCTCCGTCCCTGTTTGCCATACCGCACTGAGGCAAGATGACCATTACCTTGACCTGGTGGACCCTTGGTAGATAGACTGGTTCACATCAGTGCATTTTCCACCCATATACATATGGCACCTCCCCATACTCCAAATAAAGCATGGGACAAACTGGTTTGATTAATACACAAAATGGGCCCATTAGGGATAATCTGCTGCAACTGTGTGCGATTCCCTCAACCCAGCCCTTTCAAATATTGTTGAGGACACTTACCATGTCGGCCAGATGGTTCATGCCTAACTCATAGGAATGCAGGCCCATGGAAGCCTCCAGATTGTGCAGCGTCACAAACCTCAGGTTTTTTTCCCAAATTATTCGTCTCCATCCTTGCTCTATCTGCAGCGAAAAAATATATAGAATTTTACCTTTTTAAAGTGGCAACAAGATGTCAGTGGAATGATCTAGATTATGGAATGTTCTTATTACAGTTTTCACAATTTCATGAACGTTTCTGTTGCTGCAGGAACTAAGGTTTAGCATGTCTGGTAAAGCTGATCCACCCTGCAAACTTTTTAAAAACGGCAGGACTGTCCCAGTGTCCGAAACTAGTGTTTTTAATCTGTTGCTGGGCAGGGGCAGTAGAATAAACCCATCTAACTGTCGATGGTGGCTCTGTCCCTCTTTCATCAGTTCTAAGGAAATGTAATTGTATCATCCGGTTCTATTGCAGAGGCACAGGCTTTTTGCCTAGACTCCTTGGAAGAGGTGATTACTGGCCCGCTCCAAGAATTGTATGTGTTTCTAGGTCGAGCCTGGCCAGCAATGCACTGCTCTGGGGGCCATGCTGTATTGGAGTATGGACTTGAAGCCCTGCACACTCTCCGCCCTTATTTATCATTGGCTTGTGTCATTGTCCTTCGTAAATGCTGTCTTCTGATTTGTTAATAGGCTTATTAGTCCTTCCTTAGGACCGCATAGTCTTCATTTGTAACCTCCCAAGAGGGCTGGCCCTTTTACTTCTGTTGTTACACTGTAGGCTTTAATTACTCTGTAAGCACCATTTTCTTTAATGGTTTCTCCTACTGCAGGCACTACATGTTTTCGTACAACATTCAGCACGCCATGCGTGCTTTCACGGGGAGCTTTTACAAAACAAGCATTGGCATAGCCAATAGGTCCCACCAAAAACTTTAAAATTCAACACATATGCCAGGAAATGTGCTAATAAAAATGCAGTTGAAATATATAGAGCTAACAGATTAAAAGAAAGGGACTGAAATGCCAAATAAAACCAGCATTGGCCGCGTGGCCGTGAAAGTGGCGCGGCCCGCGAAAGTGAAAGTGATCGCTATCAAAGACAGATGGTGGCTGCGTGCGTGCACGCTCGTGTGAACGCAAGCGCTAGGCCACCAAAAGCCTGTGGCAGCCCTTTGAAAACCCACACACTAAAAGTCTCGCCAGACCAGCGTATGCGCTGGGTCAGGCGAGGCCTAAAAAGCATTTGTTTCAAAACTTGACAAACAAATGCTTATTTGGGTAATAGCGCCCCATACTGCGCTTTCACTTTAATAGCGGCCACGGACCTTTCTTTAGAGACTGCTTGTCTAAAGAAAGGGGCGTTGCCGCTAATAATATGAAAGCGTGGCATGGGGCACTTGTACACAACAAGCGTTTGCAATGCAATAGGTCTTGCTTTTTAGAAACTTTGACCTATTGGTATTGTACATGACAATGCCTTTTATTATTGCAGATTTTTTAAACACAAATAAAAGGCATAGTCATTTACAATTCCAATAGCTCAAAATCCCGCAATTGCGAGACCTATTGCATTGCAAATGCTTGTTGGTTATTGGTGTCATGTTACATATGTGTTGTGTGAAAATCTCTGGTGTCGCATGAAGTAGGCAGTGTAAATCTGTTTCCTTATGTTTAGATGATGAGTTAGCTGTGGAAATATGGATCTGCATGCTGCCAGACATTCTGCCTTTGTCTTGTCATAGAACTGTGCTTCCTTTCCGCTTCTTCAGGCTATGTTTAGCACCACATACCAATCTACAATTTTGGCACAGTGTCTGGGCCATTTAAGGCTACCTCACTTATCTTTACCAGCTGATAACAACTTTACCTATGCTATTCTAGGAAGCCCAAGAAGATATAAAAATAGCCCAATATGATGCCCTCCTCCCTGAATGAAAGGAGTGTTTGGATTTGATGGAAGGTTTTGGCTTTGGTTCCTGTCAGGGCCCCCGAAATACTGGCTCCAACCAGCCTGTAATTGCGTTTACCCAACAAAGTAAGAATCAGGCATACAAACGGATGAAGCCATAATGCTGTCCCTTGCTTTTTAAGAAGTGAAAACTGTTCTACCGCCTGTGTGGAGAGGTGCAGACACCTGGTGGACAAAGGGCAAAAGCCACTACAATGTAACTTGCATGGGGGTAATCTCAGCCATCCTACTCACCAGGACTCTCCGGCCCAACTATTAACAAGCATTTACAATGCAACGGTCTCGGCATTGTTAAAGTTAGAGCTATTGGCATTGCTCATGATATTATTTTCGTTTATGTATTTGTTTTTAAAACATTTAAAGAAACGGCATTGTTATTTACACTTTTCTCATCAGTACTTTTCTCTATATGATCACCCGCCATGCACCTGTAGATACAAAACATAAACTCATTGTAACCTTTAAAATTGGATCATTAAAAACAAGCAGAGGTACAATGTAATTACCAATTAAAGATGAATGTGCATCTCCTAATCAATATTGAAGCTCCAGAGTTCCTTGGGCTACTCAAGAGAAAGCGCTTGTTGAAATAAGCACTCCCGCTGCTCTGAAGAGAAAAGAGGCCCGTGGCAGCGCTGTGTCCTGAGAGGAAGTACCAGCTCCTCCCAGCAGGGGTCGCCACCACCCTGTAGGCCGTTGGAGAGAGGTGGGGCACGAGCCCTCAGCAAGCAGAGGAGGGGTGCGAGCACCGAGAGGTCGGCGAACAACATCACGAAGGGGAGGACAAAGAAAAGGCATGGCAGTGGCAGAGCCAGAGGATTCGAGGGGCTCCTAATAAGCGACTTAGGCGAATAGACCCCACAGGGCCCTGAAAACGACACGGGGCCAACCTAGACTGGAAAAGAGGCGAGCGGGATTTGGGAACCAAGAACGAGATTTAGGCAACAACTAGAGAAATTAACTTCCGCATTTTTTCCCATTGGCGTTAAGGACGTTTTAAGTGGGAGTGAACAAAAAAACCTAATTTAAAGGCAAAATATTGAAGTCTAGCCCTCTAAAACAGGGGTCTCACGTGGCAGAGATTAAAGATGGGCCAGTTGTGTGCAGCAGAATGAGTTACACAAATGAAAAGACCCCATAGGTGGCTTTACTTAAAGATAAAAGGGGCACTCCCAGGCGACTGTGACCCCCCCCCCCCCTCGCCCCCTCAAGGCAGCTAACATCCAGAACATGACGCGTCAAAAGTGGGCTCTCCTCACACCCCAGGGTACCCCTGCCCCTCACCCCCCTCGCCCTCGCGGTAAACACCCAGAGCTTCTCACAACCCATCTACCACAGCAACAGGACCTGGAATGTGACCCTCGCGGGCAAAAGGTGGAAAAATCCAGCCAGTGAGCCCCAAACTGTGTGTACCAACACACGCAGTTCACTGTCTGTTTCCCGCCGAGAATAATAATAATAATAATAATAAAGCCACTTTTAGAGCACTTGGTTACACTCAAGACGGTGTGTCCCCGCGCTAAGAAATGCTGATAGCTCCCTGAAAAAGGCCGCGGTCCGTAGCTGAAGATCTAAGGCTACAAGGAACAGAATTACTTGGGGAAAAGGTAAGTTTTTAATTTAAGTCTGAATCTAATTTCGGAAGGCTCCATGCGCAAGTCAAGAGGGAGATTGTTCCAGTGCTTGCTCACTAGAAAGCGAAAGGAGCTACCTCCCATCCTGGCCCTGCGAATGCGAGGAAGCTGAAATAGCATCGCTCCAGTAGATCGGAGGTTACGGGTGGGGCGATGGATCGTGAGAAGGTTTCGCAGGTAACCAGGACCTTTACCCTGGGCAATGCGATGGGCAAAACAAAGTGCCTTGAACTTGATGCGTTCCTCAATAGGGAGCCAGTGGAGTTTATGTAATGCCATTGTTCCGGATGCCCTGCGTGGAAGGTTAAGTACCAGGCGTGCGGCGGCATTTTGGACGCACTGCAATTGGTGTATGCCTTTTCTACTTAGTCCTAGGAGTAGGGCATTGCCGTAGTCCAAATGTGGAGTGACTAGGGCATGAATCAAGGTTTTCCTGGCACTGATGGGGAGCAGGTTGAGGACTTTACGAAGTGTTTTTAATATACCAAAACATTTTCCTGTGATTTTGCTGACCTGCTGCCTAAAAGAAAGCTCCGCATCCAACCATATACCAAGGTTTCTAACGGAGTCCGCCGGGAGGGGGATCGCACCTAATTCTGTAGGCCACCAGGCCGGCGACCAGGCAGAGGGGGATTTTCCGACCACTAACAGTTCTGTTTTATCGCCATTAAGGCGTAGGCAGTTGTGGTTCATCCATCCTGCCACAGATCGCATGCAGTTTGAAAAGTTATTGGCATCTTCTACCTGATTGTGGGTAAGTTTAATTATTAGTTGGGTATCGTCCGCATATGTGACGATATCCACACCAAAGGCTTCCACAATATGGGCTAGGGGCTCCATATAGAGATTGAATAGCGTAGGGCTCAGACTTGAGCCCTGTGGAACCCCATGACTCAGCTTACGAAGGGACGATTTGTGAGGAGGGCAGTGTACCTGAAAACTCCTGTTTTCTAGGAAGGATTTTATCCATTTCAGGGCTGATCCTTCAACTCTCAAGTCCGAGAGGCGAGACAGCAGCGTCGAGTGCAGCACGGTGTCGAAAGCTGCACTGAGATCTAATAGAATCAGCGCTGCCGTCTGCCCCTCATCTGCAAGTTGCCTCAGACATTCAGTGGAAAAGAGAACTGCCGATTCTGTAGAGTGACCTGCTCTAAAACCTGACTGTGTGGAGTGGAGAAGAGAGTTCTCCTCAATGAATTTCATAAGTTGACTATTCACTACCTTCTCCACGACTTTTCCACAGAAGGGGAGGAGAGAGATAGGGCGGAGATTTTGTAGCTGGGAAATGTGTATATTAGGCTTTTTTTTCAGGGGTAAAACCTGTGCCATTTTCCAGACGTTAGGCACATGGCACTCCTGAAAAGATAGAGAAATCAGGTGTTCAATCTGTTCGATCATACAATCAAAGATTCCCTTACAGCGAATTGGCGAGATCACATCAATGGGAGAGCCGGACTGGATACCGTTAACAATGGTAAGTAGATCTAGCCTCTCAGGAACTCTAAAGCATGTCAAAGGGGACATGGTAGCAGCGTCATTTCTCACCACCGAGTAATTGGTCGGTGTGCTACTTGTGAAGGTGGCGTGTATTAAATCCACTTTATTTGTGAAATAATCTGCAATGTCATCGCATAGATCATTAGAGAAGGTATCTTGGGCCTCTAGTCTGGTTGAAGCCGTAAGCTCCTTATAGATCGAAAAAAGTTCCTTGGTAGGATATTTAGCAGATTCAATACGTTCTTTGAAATGAGCGCCTTTGGCTGCTCTCACGAGTTTGTGATACGTTTTTAATTCATTTTTATAGCTCAGCTTATCCTCTGGGTTGTAGTTTTTCCTCCATCTACGTTCAGTGTTTTTACATTTGGCTTTCGCATCTTTGAGTTCTTTAGAGAACCAGGGGGCGGTCTTAGTTTTCCTGGCGGGGGGCTTGAGTGTCCATGGCGCGACTATATCCAAAGCCCTAGACAACCATTTTTCATAATCATCCCATGCTTTAAGTAGGGTATCGCTGGGAAGCGGGGGTTCTTTAAGTAGAGTGGCTCTGAAGTTTTCCTGCGTAAACTTCTTCCAGTCTCTACGTTTCAGAGGCCTAGGTTTATTCCTGCTGTGTTCCTGAGGGCCTAATTCAACTTCAAATGGAATAACGTAGTGATCAGACCATATAATTTGCATTGGTGTGGCAACTTTAACCCCTTCCCAGTTAGCAAAAATGGGGTCTAGAAGGTGGCCTAGTTGATGCGTCGGGGATATAGATTGCAGTCTAAGCGACTGTGATTTCAGAACGTCTATCACAGCCTGTCCCTCCTTACAATTATGGTCCTCAAAGTGGAAATTGAGGTCTCCTAAAATGAGAAATTTCCTATACCTAAGTGCATGCTGAGTTATCAGCTCTGCCAATTTGTTGCAGAACTGAGAAGTCTTGACTGGAGGCCGGTATAAGAGGAGTCCATTGATAATATTAGTAGGGTTAGCTTTAATCGTAAAAAAGCCACCTTCACTGTTGGGCAAAATAGCCTTTTCTAAGGTACAGTGTAGGTCATATTTATTAATCATTGCCAATCCCCCACCTCTCTGCTTATCTCTGTCAATTCTGAGCAGGCTGTATCCTTCAGGGACAGCTTCTAGAGTTTCGGGAGTAGAGGATTCATCTAACCAGGTCTCTGTTAGAAAGAGGACATCGAGATTACCCTCTAGCACCAAGTCATGTATCTCTAATTTGTGCTTTTTGAGGGATCTACAATTTAATAATGTCAGCTTCAAATTTAGCAGCCTCAAGTCATCCTTTCTCCCCCCCCCCCAAATGTGAAAGCGGCATGTCGCACATTGAGATGTGAGAGGTGCCATAGACATGGTGTGGCGCCAACTATCTTCCACACTGGGGCGGAGGGCATGTAGGTCACCTGAAGTGTATCTGATATATATTTTATTATTTCTGTTATCAGAGGTAAAAGATGCAGGGGTTCTGGCCCCGTGCCCCGGTCGTCCGCAGACGGGCTTGCCTTTGGCGCGCCTCCGGCGCGCGGACGGGGACGCGTCATCTTTATATCCAGTGGAATACGTGCGGGAAGCGTCCAACTACTGGACCGCTACCGTATTCCTTCCCCCAAGATGGCGTCCCTCCTCGCCTACCGGCGTCAGCACCTGACTCGGCTGCAGCGATCAGGAAGTGGCATCAAGGGGCCTCGTAGCAGCGTGGAATCTGGTCCGAGGGGTCAGTGGTGCAAGTAGGTAAAAACGAGCTATATAAAATATTTTACAATTTTTAAAAATAATTCTACATTCAGCGAGTGGGTGCCCGTGGGCAAAGGGATAGTAAAGAGAGAGCCCCCGGCTTCCGCCTCAGGGGTGAGCAAGAGCACAAGCAAATCCAGAATAAACCAGCCATGCTCCAAAACACACCAAATGCGCCCATTCAAGAGCACATCATCTCTTAAAAAACATGACACCCACTCCAACCAGAAGCCACCAGCTGCGCAGCTTCACAGAATGCAACGCACGACTGCTGTCTTCAAAAACATCAACAACCCCCCACACAGATCGCATCTGCTGTACCATACCTCCACTCAGAACACACAAACAAGTAAAGAGGAACAAGCCGAGGGCACCGGAAGACACCACCGCCTTTCTCCGAGGCGAAGCAGAAATGCCTCGGAGAAAGGCAGCGGCGATTTCGGATTCGGGGGCGTGTTCTCCTCTTGCCATTGGCTGGAGGAGATAATTAGATTTGTTGAAAAAAACACGCCCCCGAATCCGAAAAGGACGGCGCCTGATCGGAGTGACGGACCTCTTCTCCAATGGCTGGCCAGCATTCAAGAGGCCAGCCAATGGAGAACAGGGGAGAAGAGGGGTGGGTTCAAGCCCCTCTTCTCCAAGTCATTAAATCTCGGATCGAGACTGCGCAAGCGCAGCCTTCGAGCCGAGACCTAAAAACTACATAGAATATCCTTTGCAACTAGAGGGTGACCTGCAAACAGTATAGAGTCTTAAAGTGCGGTGAGCCTATGCCATTCCCAAACTGCACTGTACCACCCATGCCATTGTGCAGCCCATATCTATTAATTTCCAGCATGTGAGGGAAGAGAAGATTTTTCTTTTTTACTGAAGACTTCCGGTTCCGGAAATATCATTAAAATATGTGATTGGGCCCAATTCTCTAGATCCCAGTTCCTCAGTCCCATCCGGGTGAGTGGTGAGACTGTGGGTCTGTGGATGTGATAGAGGAGCCCAGAACAACGAGTAAGTGTGAGTGTGACAGGTTATTATTGTGGGCAAGCAGCCATCCAGGGATGCACTGCACTCCTTAGTGGTTGAGGAACATAGTGGGATGATTATGGTGAAGATGGGATCTCTCATATGAGAGAGAGAGATAGAGATAGAGAGGGAGAGAGAGCGAGGGAGAGAAAATGTGTCATCTATGCTCGTACCTCATTGTTGTACTGCTTCTCATAGACTTTCTTCCACAGCTCCCAGTGGTGATCAAGAGTGGGATCCGGGTGGGACATTGCAGCAACTGAAGCAAAAGCTAGTGCTGTGCAAATCAGTATCTTCATCCTGGTACCAAGAGAAGAAGAACTGTCAGCACAAGACCACAGCAAATAAACCGAATAAAACAATCTGTGACTAATGCATTTCAAAGAGAGCACCAACATCGAAAATGTATAGTTACAGTCCACTGTTCTTAAAATGCTTTAATGTTAGGGGCACAAATAAGATGTGGCTCGGGAGATAATTCATATATGTAAAGTGGGATATCATAAAATATCAGAAGGCCTGTATGTACTTGGGCCACCAAGTTGGTGGAGGCCATGTACAACTTTTATAGCCCAAGACACCAATTATCCTGGCTTGGGGGCTCCCAAAAACCAAACTAAAGTGAGGGCCTTTGTAGGCCCCACTAAACACTATGGGAGATGTGTCAATCGGTATGGCATCATTGTTGCCCCCCTTGACAAACCTGCTTTCCAAGAAGGTGCCCAAGAAGATTATCAGTACTCAGGACACCTGACTTCTCAAAAGAGTTTCTCGTGCAGACAGATGCTTCAAAGCATGGTATCAGGGCTGTTCTCTCACAGTTGAATGATGAGGGCTTCGACCAACCTGTAGCCTTCACCAGCAGGGGGTTACTTCCCAGATAAGAAAGGTGGAATGCAATTGAGAGGAAGGCATTTGCAGTAGTCTGCGCACTGAGGAAACTGAGACCATACCTGTTTGGGACTCATTTCCTGGTTCAGATAGCTCACAAAACCCTCAGATGGCTAATGTAAATGCCTGGTGAGAATCCTAAACTGTTTAAGTGGTCCATCTTCCTACAGGGTATGGACCTTTTGGTGGAACGTCGCCCTGGTACTGACCATACCATTGCTCATGGTCTCTCCAGTTTTTTTTTGATTTAGCAAAGAGATCTCCTGTGGGGTGGTTAGTTCTTTCTGACTTCTCCTGGGGTGGACCCGTGGTGGAGATGACCATATTTTGCATGGTATTCCCCAGAACTTTGCCACTTTTTGCTGAACCGGTTTTTGCTGGCTATAGGACTCTGTGCACTTTATCGCTGCCAACCGTAGATTAAGTACTTGTGCTCTCCCTTCTAAACCTGTGTACATTGGCATACACCTAATTAGCATATTAAGTTACTTATAAATCGATAGTATATGATACTACATGGACCTTGGGCTTGTAACTTAAATTCTACAATGGGGGTGGGGGGATGCAACACTAATTGTGCCACCCCCTAAAGTAGCCATCTAAAACATGTCTCAGGCCTGTCATTGCAGTTTGTAGTACAGTTTTTGAACTGCTATTTCAACTCTTCAAATCTTTTGCCAGGCATAAACCATCTTTTTTATTAACTATATTTCACCCCTACGGTAGGCTTGAAATGTCCATAGTGCTGGGTGCATGGTATTTAAAAATTAAAGATGTATAGTTAACCTTTTTCTTGTCCTAACATTGAAAAACCTCCAAAGTTGTTTTCATTGTATCAAGGCTAGCTCTTTCATAAGGAAAACTGTATTATGTCATAAGGAAGCACTGTGTTATACAATAATGTGTAATGCTTAATTTCGATTTGGAAGCAGCTAGTAAAATGAATTATTTTAATAGTCATTTTATAATCCAACTTAATGGTAAAGTCTGATTTTATATTACTAGTTTCAAAAATGGCACTTACTATTAGTAAGTTTGTTTTCCAGCCTAAGCCAGATGTACTTTTCTGCCAGTGCCCAGTATCATCTGTCTGTTAATGGCTGTCCTGTGGTGTTATATGTATGGCCAACAGACAGTGGGCAAAAGGTTCAGGTGTGGAAAGATATTTATTTTCCTTGAGGAAGATGGCCTGTGTGGTTGTGCCAGCCCCTTCTTGAGCTTCAAAAAGTGCCTACCTTGTCACTGGCAGATGTAGTTCACACCCATGCCTCCCTTTGTCTTCTGTTCAGCTTGGTTACAAACCCGGTGAGGGGTATGATGGCTGATCTAGAACTGGTTTGGAATGACCATAAGGAGGTTTTTGCCTATTATCATAGCCACACTTCTGGGTGGGCACAGGGAGATCTGACCAGGGGAAGAAAGTCTCTGCCATGTTGAAGTTAGGTAGAGAGTGACAATTTGGGATAGTTGTAGGAGAGTAGGGTCTGCTTTCTATGTTCACCCCCACTTTTTGCTTTTGCTTTACTGGTTTTCGACTTAGATATGGCTGTGGGCCTGCTAATCAGACCCACAGCCCTGCTGTTCTCTCTCTAAATTAATACTATGTACTTTAGGTGCATAACCCATTTGGATAGGATCACCTTATTGGCCCCTGTACAGTGTACCCTAGGTACCCAGGGCATAGGTGTACCCTAGGCCTACCAGGGGCTGCAGCATGTATTATGCCACCCCTGGCCTGGCCTTCCATTTTGACACAACTGGCTGATCACTCAGCTGGGGCAAGGTCGTGTAATCACCCCTTGCTTAGGTGTAGTATTCCTATTCCTAACTTACATATAGACACATGTGTACCTATCAGTCACTCCTATGGCAGGCCTTGACAATCCTGGAGGCAGAGTGCTTGGTAACATGTGAGATGGTGCTCTAGCATGAGCTGAGCCTGTCTGCAGCTTTCGGAACCTTGTCCTTATAGCTGTTCTATGATATAGCCTACCATATACTCTTAAAGTGCCTTATAATCTTAGACGGTTATGGTAACTATGGTTTGGCTTTATCGAAACATGTCGTGTAAGGTGTCTAACACTGTGGAATAATACCCCCATGCCATTTCGGGACATGAGAATATTATTCCCCCCTTCTAGAGGGAAAGACATGTTAAAATCATACTTCAACTGTTAGCCTCTGACCAAAGCCTCAGCATCACAAAATGGATGCTGCTGCCACGACACAAGTCTGACCTCCTGCAGCTGGGAGTGATCCCAGCCAGGGAGGCCTGGACAATAGGTTTCCTGCTTGGGGAGGTGCTAGCACCTCCCCAGACAGCCTTTAGTGTATTGGGGCAGGGTGGGCTGAAAGGAATGAGACATGCCTGGGGCACACAAGGTGTTCCTTGCATAGTCCAGTTCAAACCGGCGCTGGGGCACTCCAGCCCCAGCTCTGGCGCGAAACTGGACAAAGGGAAGTGGGTGTAACCACCCCCTCCCAGGTCCCACCCATAAGGCGTGACCTAGCAGGTACCCCAGCCCCCCAGATTAGTATAAGAGTGGGAGTTGGGCCTCAAGACTTTAGATTATCCTGAACCTGCAAAACTGAACAGAAACTCTGGACCTTCGACATTCGACGAAAGAAGAAGACTGAAGAATCTCCCTTGTAGCCAAGGAGTGGCTACCCTGTGCAAACAGGCACCATCAAGAGACTACCCTTTGCTTTGCCCACGTTCTACGAGGAACCGACTGCAGAGCCCGACCAGAGCCTTGACTTCCAGACTTCTCCGACCCTGATCCACATCTACAGCCGAGCTGAGATCCGTGGAGGCGACGAGCGACGTGGGACCGGCTACCTGGAAAAAGTGGCTAGTAACTTAAAGCGCAGCTTCTGAGGTACCCTCGAAGTTGTGCACCGGGGATTGAGAAGCCCCAACCCCAAGCACCATCTGCACCGAAGATCAGCCCCCCACACTCCACGAGTCCTGCGTGGGGCCCTTCAGCATTTTCCTGCTTGCCGCGTCTGTCCGGTTGCTTGCCCGCTGGCTAGTGGCCTTTGTGACGACGCACCCTGAAATCTTCTGTGCTGGTTTGGCTCCTCCAGACTGGCTCCCGCTTCTCTGCAAAGAAGAAGCACCCCAGACCTTCCTGGTCTGCACCAGAAGCAAGTCCTTCGTTCTTCGTGGGTTCCGCTTGCCAAGGCTTGGTGAGTCCTAGTCCAACTTCGACGCCGCCGACAGCAAGAGCCTTCGTGGGACAGCTCGCCTCCTGGTCCTGGTCGTCCTCGACGCTTCCTGGTCCTCCTGGCTGCAGCGACAAGCTTCACCTTCACCTGCAATCTTCACGACATCGCCTGGTTCCTTCCTGGTTCCACGTGGTCACTGGCTAGTGACCTTGACTCTGTCCCTTCTGCTTGCAGGTTTCTTCTCTTCTTGATCCCAGCCTTGGGATCCACCGGACACTCTCCACTGACTGCCTGTCAGCATCTTTCTTCAGGCATCCATAGGAGTCGACGACGAAAACCGACGCATTTTCACCCCTATGCACCCGCAGCCTGTGGGCTAGGTAACTTGGGTACTCCGGTGCTCATCAGGATAGTGACTATCCTAGTGTCTAGTTTTCAAGTCTCAACTTCCTAGCTACTCCGGAAGTGTCCTAAATCTACCGTTTTCTAAACTGTACTATTGCTATTGACTTTTACGCATTACGCGTGAGTGTTTCCACTCTGCACACGAATCCCGTGGGCCTCCCACTTCCTAACTAACGCTAGTGTAGTGTAGCCCCAGCGATTCCCTAGGCCTAGGCCTATTCTGTTTCCGTGACAGTGGTTCTTATACCACTTACTTAGTATATGGTTTGCGTGGCCCCTAGGGCCTAACTGTATTACTTACCTGTGTGACTTAATGTATGCTTAAATAAGACTGTGTTGTACTTACCTCTAATCTCATAAAGAGTGCTGAGGGTTTGCTTAGAATAAATACACTTTATTTTATATATATATCTGTTGTGGTGTCCTTTCATTTGGTATTCAAGGGATTATATATGGTATCACAGCTGGCTTCACATGCCATTCAGAGTTTAGCCTAAGACTGCTCTTGTCCATGCTACCACTAGGATAGCTGGTCTATAAGGTTGACTTTACAACCAATCACCATAAGGGTATTTGGACTGATATAAGGTGTACACTAGAACTAGTGACATCATACATCAGGCCAACTTCTCACAATAGTTAATAGTAAACCATACAGGATATGTTGCAAAAGTATGTCAGTTCACACAAGGAAACTTTTGCCCAGTTGGTTAAGGAGTGTTTAAGAGTTTTGCCCACACGCAGGCTGGCACTGGGCCTAAATGTGGCATCCCCAGCCCATTCCTCAGATCACTTCTGGAAAATCTGGACTGGACCTGCTGTCTGTAACCTAAGAAGAGCATTGAAGACTGTACCTGCTGTCCCACTTGTACCCAGGACAAAGAGGTGGAATTCAAGGATCATAACGGTGACCTCCTGTTTGGGTTTCATGGACACAACAAGCTCCAAGACGCCTTTTCTTGCATTTCCAGCTGACGAGTTCCAACTGCACCTGCAGAGGAGCCTGCTGCTGACCTGCGCTGGAGTGAGTCTGGACCCCCAAGTACTGTCCCTGAAGGTCATAGGCCCTTGGCAGCAGTAATCAGGGTAAACTCCTGCTGAAGTTTCTTGAAACCTGGGACTTAGAAACTTTTTGCCAAATTGTTTCTCTGAAACCAACAGGGGAGGGGGACCAACTTGCCAAGCCTATCCATCGGTGGTGCATCACCGCTGGGCAAAAGATCCTGGTAGCTCCAGCTACGTTCTGCCCCACAGCAGAAAATCTGATTCAGCGCAACCTTGCGGAGAAGGTTTTTGGCGTTGTGGATCACTCTTCGGCTACACTCTATAACCTTACCCGGATGAAAGAATCCAGGCTCAAAAATGTGACTAAGTCTGAAGGTAGAAATCTGCATTGCCCTCTAGTAAATTCAACTGTCAATACGTTTTACTGTTATATAACAATAAAAAACAACAAAGTTAAAATGGCCACTTGAGCAGCATCCCTGGACTAAATTTGGACATACTCTGTAATGCAATGGCAACAACCTGACATTTAATAGCTTTAATTCCAACAGCATTATATTTTTTGAAACATACATTTTGAAGAGTGAGTAAACAACACACAGACTGTAATGTAACATCATGTTCTGACAATTATTTCAAAGCAGTGTTTTTCTCCCTGCATACGTGTTTTTGTGCTTTGATCAATTGGTGCACTGTGTATTGTAGGAGAGTAGGGTCTGCTTTCTATGTTCACCCCCACTTTTTGCTTTTGCCTCACTGGTTTTCGACTTAGATGTGGCTGTGGGCCTGCTAATCAGACCCACAGCCCAGCTGTTCTCTCTCTAAACTAAATACTATGTACTTTAGGTGCATAACCCAATTGGATAGGATCACCTTATTGGCCCCTGTACAGTGTACCTTAGGTACCCAGGGCATAGGTGTACCCTAGGCCTACCAGGGGCTGCAGCATGTATTATGCCACCCTTGGCCTGGCCTTCCATTATGACACAACTGGCTGATCACTCAGCTGGGGCAAGGTCGTGTAATCACCCCTTGCTTAGGTGTAGTATTCCTACACCTACCTTATATATAGACACATGTGTACCTATCAGCCACTCCTATGGCAGGCCTTAACAATCCTGGAGGCAGAGTGCTTGGTAACATGTGAGATGGTGCTCTAGCATGAGCTGAGCCTGTCTGCAGCTTTCGGAACCATGTCCTTATAGCTGTTCCATGATATAGCCTACCATATACTCTTAAAGTGCCTTATAATCTTAAACGGTTATGGTAACTATGGTTTGGCTTTATCGAAACATGTCGTGTAAGGTGTCTAACACTTTGGAATAATACCCCCATACCATTTCTGGCAATGAGGATATTATTCCCCCCTTCTAGAGGGAGAAGACATGTTGAAACCTACTTACCCGGTTAAAGTTAACCAGAGCTCCAGCATCACAAAATGGATGCTGCTGCCACAGACACAAGTCTGACCTCCTGCTGCTGGGAGTCCTTCCAGCGAGGGAGGCTTGGACAATAGGTTTCCTGCCTCGGGAGGTGCGAGCACCACCCTAGACAGGATTTAGTGTATTGGGGCAGGGAGGGTTGAATGAAACGAGACACTGCCTGGGGCACACAAGGTGTCCCATGCATAGTCCAGTTCCAACCGGTGCTGGGGCACTCCAGCCCCAGCTCTGGCGCGAAACTGGACAAAGGAAAGGGGGTGTAGCCACTCCCCTTCCTGGTCCCACCCATAGGAGGGACCTTGCAGGTAGCCCAGCCCACTAGCCCAGTATATTAGTAGCTAGTTGGGCCCTGCTAAAGTAGATTAACCTGAATCTGCAACTTGTACAGAAACTCTGGACCTTCGGCATTCGACCTCAGGAAGAAGACTGAAGAAATCTCCCTTGTGGCCAAGGAGTGACCACCCTGGGCAACCAGACACCATCCAGCGACCGCTGCTTGCTTTGCGACTGAATCCTACGAGGGACGACTGCAGAGACTGACCAGCGCCGAGACTTCCAGACACCTCTGAACCAGATCCACATCTCCAGCGAAGCTGAGACCCGTGGAGGCGACGAGGGACGTGGGACCGGCGACTTGGGAAAAGTGGCTAGTAACTGACTAGCGCGACTTCCGAGGCTCCCTCAAGGCTGTGCTTGGGGAATTGAGAAGCCCCACTCCCGAGCACCATCTGCAAAGAAGACCAGCTCCCCACACTTCACGTGTTCTGCGTGTGGCCCTTCTGCACCTGTGTTGCTCGACGTGTTGTCCAGTTGCTGGCCCGTTGGCTAGTAGCCTCTGCGACGACGAACCTTTACTTTCATCTTGCTGGTCCGGCTCCTCCAGACTGGCACCCGCTCCTCTGTGAAAGAGAAGCACCCCAGACCTTCCTGGTCTGCACCAGAAGCAAGTCCTCCATCCTGCGTGGGTTCCGCTTGCCAAGGCTTGTTGGGTCCTGACTCGACTTCGACGCCGCCGACAGCAAGAGCCTTCGTGGGACAGCTCACCTCCTGGTCCTGGTCGTCCTCGACGTCTCCTGGTACCCGTGGCTGCTGCGACAAGCTTCACCTCTTCACCTGCATCTTCACGACATCGCCTGGTTCCTTCCTGGTTCCTGGCTGGTGACCTAGACTCTGTCCCTTCTGCTTGCAGGTTCCTTCCTTCTTGATCCCCACCTTGGGATCCACCGGACACTCTTCACTGACTGCCTGTCAGCAACTTTCCTTCAGGCATCCATAGAAGTCCACGACGAAACCCGACGCAAGTTCACACCTATGCACCCGCAGCCCGTGGGCTAGGTAACTTGGGTACTTCGGTGCTCACAAGGGTTTTGACTATCCGAGGGTCTAGTTTCCGAGTCTCGACTTTCTAGCTATACCAGAAGTGTCCTAAAACTGCTTATTTCTAACTGCTAGTGATTCTATCGACTTTTACGCATTACGCGTGAGTGTTTCCACTCTGCACCTGAATCCCGTGGGCCTCCCACTTCCTAACTGTTGGTAGTGTAGTGTAGCCCCAGCGATTCCCTAGGCCTAGGCCTATCCTGTGTTCGTGACAGTCGTCCTTATACCACTTACTTAGTATATGGTTTGCGTGGCCCCTAGGGCCTAACTGTATTACTTACCTGTGTGACTTAATGTATGCTTAAATAAGACTGTGTTGTACTTACCTCGAATCTCATAAAGAGTGCTGAGGGTTTGCCTAGAATAAATACATTCTATTTATATATATATCTGTTGTGGTGTCCTTTCATTTGGTATTCAAGGGATTACATATGGTATAACAGCTGGCTTCACATGCCATTCAGAGTTTAGCCTAAGACTGCTCTTGTCCATGCTACCACTAGGATAGCTGGTCTATAAGGTTGACTTTACAACCAATCACCATAAGGGTTGTTTGGACTGATACAAGGTGTACACTAGAATTAGTGACATCATATATCAGGCCAACTTCTCACATGTATCATAGTAAATCGACTCCTGTATCACAGCTGGCTACCTGCTGGAAGTTTTAGTTCTGGCCTAGAGACAGGTTTAGGTATTAGCCGACCTCATGTTTTCTAAAAAATAAATCATGATAAAATTACAAGGGCTTCTAGCCAGCCATCCTCACCCATTGTTCTGTTCAAGGGTCATTCACATTTCAATTTTGCCCACTACAGCATACAGTTTGGGGCCATGGGTCAGCAGTGTGAGTGATGGCATTTTCCAGTGCACATACATACTTCTGCCTAAAAAGTATTTCACTTTAGTACTAAGGCTGATGTACTAAACACTTGCTTTCATTTCTGCTTTCACTTCATGTTTTTAGAGACACTTTCGCAATGGGATTATTTATTTTTTCAAACATTCGGACACCATATCTAGATGTTGGGATTGTTACTTTTTATTACTTTTAAAAGTTTAATGCGTATTGCATTTGTTTGTAAAAAACAAATATGAGAACATCCCAAATATGCCAAGTCCTATAGGCTTTGCCAACATTTGTACATAACATTCAATTTTCTTCTAGGCATATGCATGCTATGTTGCTTCAGAGAAATGTTGCTCCTACTAGACGTTGTACCAGACTCTGAAGCAGTGTAAGGGTTATTTCTCTTCCAGGGGATCCTCATCAAAGTCATAAGCACTGAATATTCCCGCCCATGTGCGGGGACCCCGGAAATAACAAAATTGTATATGAAGAACATATATATACAGCTCTGTATATGTATACACATATATTATTTTTTCCAAGCAAATGCAGCCCCCATAGAAGGCTAAACAATGTAGATACAATTATCCAATAATGCACCATAGGTATTAAAATACACCTAAATCTTTTTTTTTTTCAATGAGGTAACAAATTCATAATAAAGGAAAAAAGAACACTGTGCAAAACACAGATCCACCAAACATTGTTAGCCTGCAGGCTGCATTGCAATACAATACAATAGAGACTGAAAAGCCTTGTACAGATAAGAACTGGCACCGTGCCTTTAAGGCAGCCCTGACTCCAATATCCCATCATGCCTCAGGGGTGACAGTTGGGTCAGTTGTTCTTTCAGGCTCCTTCTGTCAGGACCCTGGAACTCAGCTCTCTTCTTTTTTGACTTTTCAGTCAAGAATTGTTACTTTTCTAGTAATTTTTTGGGCTTCCTCTGGTTAAACTCTGTCAGGGAAGCGTATATCTGTGTTTTTCTGACTAAATTTAACAACTTTTTCTGTCAGAAATATGCCTTCTTTATTCATGCCGTGTCCATCCTGTGGCAAAAAGAAGGTCTCTTCAGACACACACGAGGTGTGTATCGTCTGCCTACCAGATTCTCACTCTCCTGCATCCTGCCGTCACTGCAAGGACCTTTCAAAGAGGACTTTGAAAGAGAGAGAGAGAATTAGGCTTTATGGCCTTTCGGAGCGGTCGACGTCGAAGCAGCTGGTCTCTGTCTGTTCTCCATCGGCGTCGGGCTCGGCGTCGAAGAATCCAGCGGCGGGATCGTCGCTGAGAGGTGAGGAGTCTAGGGGGAGTTCATGCTTCCAAACGAAAGTCCACGTCGACGCTCGATCCGGTGGCGAAGCGCATTTGTTCGTCGTCGGCTACTTCGACGTCAAGAAAACATCCTTCAACGTCGAAGGAGGCTCATCGCCGATCAACGTCGAGAAAACACCGTTCGACGTCAAGGCATCGCTCAACGTCAAAATCGACACCAAGAGAGAAGTCGACGTCGCAGGAAGAGCACAGGCGTTCGACGTCGAAATCCACATTGACGCCGAGGCAAAGATCGGTGTCGAAAGATCCTGCAAGATCTTCGACGTCGAGACATGATTCGCCTTCAAGAGAAAGACGATCCTCTTCGAAGGTGCTGTTGACGCCGAGGCAAAGATCATCGTCGCAACATTTGACGTAGAGGCGGGTGCCTCCGTCAGAGTCGACGTCGAGGCAGGAGCCTCCGTCGAAGTCGACGTCGAGGCAGGAGCCTCCGTCGACGTCGAGGCAGGAGCCTCCGTCGTCTAAGTTCTCCAGATCTTCGGAGAAGATGGTGACGTCGAGGGGAGATTCCCCGTTGGGTTCTAGACCTCCGTCCAGGACAAGCCCTCCGTCGACGAAAAGACTCTCGATGTCGAGGCAGTACACATCGCCGAGGATCCATTTGGCGTCGAAGTCCAGGTCTCCGGTGATGGGCCTATCACCGTCGAGACGGTCCCCCGAGGTGGGATACCAGGAGACGTCACACATTCGTCTGACGCTTAAGAAAGTATCAAGACGCAAATCTCCTCATAGGGTGATATATACCACATCGGAGCACGATTCATCGCGTCCGATCTCCATTTCACCTTCAGCCTCTCAAGATTCCAGATCAAGATCCGGATCACCGGAAGTGTTGGGTGTCTCTCCAGTTCCTCCGGTGGAGAATACATCTCAAGACGAGGGCCATGCTCTACCTCAGAGCCCCGTCAGGGAAATGCCTCAGAACTCTTCCATGATCCAGGCAGTTAAGGAGTCCTTAACAAGACTAAGGACTCTGGATCAAACATTACGACCAGCAAGATCCCATTCTCGATGAAGAGAATTGAGAGGGCGCTCACGCTCGCCCAGAAGGCGATCCAGGTCTACCTCTCAGAGGAGAGAATCATTCAGATCGGGGAGAAGGCGACGGAGGTCTCCTTCATCTTCCTTGTCAAGCCGTTCGTCCAGAAGGGATTACTCACCCACACTCACATATACTCCACCATCTAGAGTGTCGCCAGTGGACGATATCACCACTTTTCAAGATGTGCTGTGCAGAGGGGCGACTAAGTTGAACATTCCCATGCCTGTTCAAGAAACCACCTCTTCTGTCATCTTTGAGACCCTTCATGAGAGAGCGGTGTCTCATCCATTGTTGCCTTTAGTCCCTGGGTTGCTTAAACCAGTAATGGACATCTTCCTAACGCCAGCGACTATCAAATCCGCGCCGGCGTGGATTCTTAAAAAATACCGTCCAGCCCCCGAGGATCCTCTGTTTCTCAAGGCGGACTCTCCACCGGACTCGGTGATTACAGCTGCTGCCAGAAAAACGCATTCAGTGGTGTCATCATCCACAGTGCCGCCGGATAAAGACAGTAAATCGCAAGCCTCTTGGGGCAGAAGAGTATGTGGCTCGGCGGCCTCGAGTCTGAAAGTATCTAGTGCCTCAGCGCTTCTAGAGCGCTACGACAGATCACTATGGGATTCCCTGCAGCGATTTATAGACAAAGTGCCTTCCGAAGACAGAAAGGACTTCGAAGAGTTCCTGCACGAGGGCAGTCTAGTTTCAAACCAAGTGATCAGCGCAGCAGCGGATGGAGCAACGTTGGCAGCGCACTCATATGCTCACGGGATTTCCGCCTGAAGATCCTCTTGGCTGAGGCTGACAGCTTTGAAACCGGAAGCACAGGCAAGAATTCTGAATCTGCCTTTCTCGGGTAGTTCGCTTTGCGGTTCTCATGCGGATGACGAGATGGCTCGGATGAAGTCAGAACTCGAGACCATGAAAGCCGTGGGCCTAGAGAAACGGAAAGAATTCCGTCGCCGTAGGGGAACCGACAGGCGTAGCTACCAGCAGAACCCTTCACTGGCAGAAAAACCAAGATCAACAAAGGCAAAAGAAACAGCAATTTCAGTCCCGTAGATCATCCAGGGGACGTGGAAATAACCGCCAAGCCGGCGGTGGAAACAAGGCTCAAGGAAAACAATGAGAGCCTGCTTCCTCCAATGCCGTCCACCGCTCCGGTGGGAGGAAGTATTGCACACCATCTCCCAGAGTGGCAATCCATCACAAAGGATAAATGGGTTCTGAATATACTGCGACATGGATACTCGCTTCGTTTCCGGAGCCCTCCTCCCTCGATCCACCCTGTACAATCATCTCAACACCTCAAGATGCTAAGAGAAGAGGTAGCGACCCTTCTGCTCAAATCAGCAATAGAAAATGTCCCCAGGGCGCAGAGAGGAAGAGGAGTCTACTCAAGATATTTTCTAATCCAAAAAAGAAATGCAAAAGCAGAGTTCAGACCCATCTTGGACTTACGGACACTAAACAAGCATATCAAAAGGGAAAAGTTTTGCATGCTTGCGCTTCACCAGATATATCCGCATCTCCGGCAAGGCGATTGGATGTGCTCGCTGGATCTGCAAGACGCGTACTTTCATGTTCTCATTGTACAGAGTCATCGGAAATTCCTAAGGTTCGTGGTGGGGACCTCTCACTATCAATTCAAGGTCCTACCATTTGGCCTGAAATCGGCCCCTCGAGTATTTACAAAATGCATGGCAGTAGTAGCGTCTATCCCTATCTAGACGATTGGCTGATAAAAGGACCATCGCCTCAGAGTGTACACTCACAGCTGGAACGCTGCCTGAACCTGTGTCACAGATCGGGGCTCAGGGTGAACTTCAAGAAATCCAACTTCACTCCAACCCAAAGGATACACTACCTCGGTGCAACTATAGACTCCGCAGTAGGAAAAGTGTTTCCTTCGGAGGAGAGACGGTCAACCCTGATCCACAAAGGCAAGCAGATTATGACCAACAAGCTCTCTACAGCGTGACAGATTTTGTCTCTGCTAGGGGCCATGGCATCCTGCATATTCATGCCAGGTTGGGGATGCGTCCTCTCCAACAAGATCTGGAGGACAAATGGGACCAAAGGAATTCCCTGTGGGAGGAACCAGTCTGTCTTTCCTCAGCGGCCAGGCAGTCAATCAAGTGGTGGTTGAAGCCTCTCAATCTACAGGTGGGGCTTCCGTTCCATCAAGAACCCCCATCTCAGACGCTGATCACCGACGCATCCCTGCAGGGTTGGGGTGCGCATCTGGGATCCCTACAGACTCCAGGACGGTGGTCAAGCAGCGAAAGGTTGTACCACATCAACATGCTAGAACTCAAGGCAGTCCACCTAGCCCTCAAAGCATTCCTGCCCACTATCAGGACGAGTCCCATTCTAGTACAAACGGACAATACCACCACAATGTACTACCTGAACAAACAGGGGGTTACTCGATCCAGGACGATCTCGCTGGAGGCTCAGTCCCTGTGGCACTGGAGCCTAGCAAGGAATATTTCAATAAAGACGGAGCACCTGCCAGGAGAGCTCAACGTAAAAGCGGACTTGCTCAGTCGTCATTTTCAAGATCCAGACGACTGGGTACTTAACGACAAGGTAATAGAGGGCATCTTCAAGGAGTGGGGACGTCCGCAATTAGATCTCTTCGCGGACAAACACAACGCGAAATGCCGAGGCTTCGCCTCAAGATACCATCGACCAGGATCCATAGGGAATGCCCTTTTGATCGATTGGTCAATGACATTTGTGTACGCCTTTCCGCAGCTACCGCTGATCCCCAAGGTGGTGACCAAGCTGCAACACTCGTCTGCCAAGATGATCCTCATAGCACCGGACTGGCCGAGGCAGTGGTGGTACACGGATCTCCTCCACATGTCGATCCGACCTCACAAGCGCCTGCCGTGCAGACCGGATTTGTTAACCAAGATGCAGGGGAAGATTTACCATCCCAGTCTTCCCTCGCTGAGCTTAACAGCATGGCTCCTGAAGTCCTCCAGTATGGACATTTAAACCTTCCTCAGGAATGTATGACCATACTGAAGGAGGCTAGGAGGCCTTCTACAAGACACTCTTATTTCTGTAAGTGGAAGTGGTTTTATTTATGGTGTATGCAACATCAGTATAACCCTACAAAATGTCAGGAGGAAGTGATTTTGCCTTATCTCCTTCACTTAGCCAGGCTGGGGTTGACATTTTCATCCATTAAAGTTCACCTAGCGGCCATTACAGCATATAGGCGCTCCCCTTCGCAGCAGTCATTCTTCAAGCTGCAGGTGGGTAAGGATTTTTTGCAGGGGCTCAAAAAGGTATACCCCCCAGTAAGGCCTCCCTCGCCTTCTTGGGAGCTGAACTTGGTTCTATCAAAACTTATGAGTTCACCTTTCGAGCCCATACATAAATCTACTTTGCAGCATCTTACGTGGAAAACAGCTTTTTTAATAGCTATCACTTCAGCACGTAGGGTGAGTGAAATACAGGCCCTCTGTTCTAAAGAGCCCTACACTATTTTTCTTCTGAATAGTGTAGTGATGAGCACTTATCCATCTTTTTTACCAAAGGTGGTGTCAGATTTTCATGTTAACCAGACTATCTCCTTAGCTACCTTTTTTCCCAACCCCTCATCGCCAGCTGAGAGGGCGTTGCACTCTTTAGATGTCAAGCGCATTCTAAAGTTCTACCTAGATAGGACTAGGGCTGTCAGGAAGGCTGACCACTTATTTGTTAACTATGGTGCTGTCCGCACAGGTTTTGCTGCATCTAAGCGTTCCATTGCTAGGTGGATTGTGTCAGCCATTAAATTGGCTTATCCGCTGGCGCAGAAGCCACTGGTCGCTCGACCTAAAGCGCACTCCACAAGAGGGAAGGCGGCTACTGCTGCTTTTCTCAATAATGTCCCACTCTCCGAGATCTGCAAGGCAGCCACTTGGAGATCTGTCCACACATTTACGAGGCATTATTGTCTGGATTCGGACACCTGAGCAGAAACTCAAGTAGGACAAGCCTCCTTGAGGAATCTGTTCAATAACTGAGTTTGTCAATGGTTTATTACTCCATGTATAGTGCAGTTCTCAGTTGCCTGCAGGTGGAAGGTGGGCTTGCTATTCTATTCAGTGCTTATGACTATTGATGAGGATCCCCTGGAAGAGAAGGATAAGTTACTTACCTGTAAACCTAGTTCTCTTCCAGGGGTATCCTCATCAAAGTCATAAGCAACCCACCCGCCTCCCTAGGCAATTATGAGGTTTGTATTATTTAACATGGAGGAAATATATCTTTGTATGTAGGACTACAGTCCCGCAAAGAACAACTGACCCAACTGTCACCCCTGAGGCATGATGGGATATTGGAGTCAGGGCTGCCTTAAAGGCACGGTGCCAGTTTTTACCTGTACAAGGCTTTTCAGTCTCTATGGTATTGTATTGCAATGCAGCCTGCAGGCTAACAATGTTTGGTGGATCTGTGTTTTACACAGTGTTCTTTTTTCCTTTATTATGAATTTGTTACCTCATTAAAAAAAAAAAAAAAATGTGTATACATATACAGAGCTGTATATATGTGTTCTTCATATATAATTTTGTTATTTCCGGGGTCCCCGTACATGGGCGGGAATATTCAGTGCTTATGACTTTGATGAGGATACCCCTGGAAGAGAACTAGGATTACAGGTAAGTAATTTATCCTTAATTGCAATTTCAAACTGCCTTTACAACCTGTGGATTTTTAGTCAATATAATTGAAAACTCCTAATGAGGTTTTGAGACTCCCTCCCCTGCTCGATTGTTGCACGTGGATCTAGTTAAAAAAATAAATTTAATTCCAAACCCATGCCTGGCTACAGCATTCCCATCATTCTCACTATCAAATGCCATGTGTATCGTAAGAGGAAGCTTGGGATTTGCAGACATTTATCCCCCTAGATTTTAGTAATCACTGAAATTACGATACAGATTTTTGTTTAATTTCGCTCTTAATCATGTAATATTATTGCTCTCCTTTAAAACAATTTCAAAGCAAGCAAATTATATATATTTTTTTAACGGCAAACAATAGTCTCAAACTTCATTACAACATGCGCATCATCAGTGCAACCTTCCATTGCACTCACAGAATGGATAAAGTGCAGGCGGCACCAATGCTCACACAAACAGAAGAGATGTACACTTCCTCACTCTCTTTCTCTCTCTCTCTCTCTTTCTCTCTCTTTTAATAATATAAGTTCTAATAAATACTTGTGACCACAGATTCCTCACCTTCTGAAAATTCCAGGTGCCAGTCTGGATCCGTAAAATTCAAGGCAGTGCTTCTGCGCATCCACGGCTTTCTGCTCCAGAAGTGGCAAATGGAGCCACACATAAGTTCCAAATTTGCACGGTGATATCAGATTTTTTTCTTTCCGCGCCTTCTGACTCAGATCAGGAACTCTGCTCCTCCTTTTCTTCACTCTGTGAAGATATTTTTCTTCAGAAATGTTTTTCTAGTGTGCAAGGGGTGTCAAAGAGAAGCACCAGAAAGCTCCCCCATGTCCCCCAGGTCCCTCTCAAAGTCAAATTTTTAAAGTGTGGATCACACCTACTACTCAAGTTGTTCCCGAGGCAGATCTTTCTCGAAGTCAAAGCCTTCTGGTAAGTCAAAGATGAAAAGTAAAAAGTCCAAATGGGACTCAGCCCCTTCCCACTACTCTTAGAAAAGGTGCGAGGGCATCATAGTGCATCTGGATCTTCCTCCTATTCCACTGAGGAGCCGATTTCATCCTGAGTTCCCGGGTCCATTGGCGATGTTGTAGCCAGTCAAAACTTTTCGAGAAGCTGTGCTGGGCATTTATGGCACACTTCCTGCTCCCTTTGGCTGCCTTTGGGCTGCAAGGATCCCCTGGCCACCCGTAGTTTGGTTACAGCCGGCAGTTCCCTCCTCTGTGCTGTCTGGGCCTTTTGAATTGTCTTCAGTTTCACACTAGCGTCAGGCTCTTTTTTTCAGCCACAATGCACCATGGCCCCTCAAACATTGACACAGTCACCAACACAACCTGCGCTGGATGAAGACTTGGGACCTATTGTGCTGTCCAACTTTGAACTGGCTTCGGCTTCGCCATGGCCTCAACCAAATCCAGGTCTTGATATGCATTAACCTGTATTGAATGCATCAGACTCAGACACGATTCCACTGCTGCGAAGCTACGTACACAGATTTCATCTGGTTTTTGGCTTGGGCTCTGATCAGAGCCAGCCATATTAAGATAACAGTGGTGTTACAGGTGGCCAGTGGGGGCGACTCTGGGATTGTTCCTATAGTACCGGACCAGCAAATAAAGAAAGCCCTTCTTTTGTGACTGTTGCCAGGTGGATGCTGATATCTTTGATCTCCACTTCCCCACTATGGGGTTAAATCTAATGTACTCACGAGGTCCTACAGCCTGGCCAATCATCAACTGAACCTCTTTTGCCCTTTAATGAGGCTCTAACTGACACCCTGCTGGACATTTTGACTAAACCATGCTGTGGTCCCATAGTCATCCAAGTAGTCTACTGTCGCCAAGGCGTGCTCCAAGTGACCTGGATTTTCTGACACAAAACCCGACCCAGTTTGGTGGTGCAGGCATCCACCAGTAGTGTGAATCCTAACTCTTTTCCAACCATGCCCCTTGATTAGCGTGCCAAACAAGTGGATATGGTTGGCAAGCTTATGTTATCTTACCTGCACTCCAAGAATACTAATGGCGTCCTTAGCCCAAACCATTCAAGATGGTTGGGATGCAGACAAATTTGTCATCCACGTGGGTCTGGACATCACAGATTGTCTAGGGTGGGCTGTGGAACTATTGTGGTACTTCCATGCTACGCTTCTCCAGCGACATCCAGGTGTCTCTACTGGACATGCCTTTTCAACACATATTTGACTAAAAGGAGGACTTGGCCCTAAAACAATTTAAAGGAAATCAACCCACAACATGTTCGCAAAGTCTTTTGGCTCCAGCCCTGCAATTGTTACAACAATTTTGCCCTTTTAGAGGATATGCCAAGGGCCTGGCTTAAAGAAAGCACCAGCCCCCACTGCCCGTGCAGTGAAGTGAAGGCTCTTTTGGTGAAAGGAGCCATAGTGAGGGTTCCAGCATCAGAAGTTGCTACTGGTTGTTATTCTTGTTACTTCCTGGTGTCGAAAAATGCCAGAGGCCACCATCCTGTCGGCAGACCTTTGACCTGTCTTACCTCACTGCGCAAATACAAATTCAAGATCCTTATTTTGGCCCAGGTTCTTTCTGCCATGGATCTTGGCGACTGGATGGTGGTATTGAACGTGCAGGATGCTTCTTTTCTCATACTGTCCTGCAGGCCCACAGCTACCTTCAATTCAAGGGGGTAACAACCCCTTTGTTTGCCGTGCTCCTTTTCAGCCTCACCAGTGCTCCTCGGATGTTTAGAAAAGTGATGGCAGTGGTCACTACCCATCCAAGGATGTCAGGTGTAACTGTCTTCCACTACCTGGATGCTGATGGTGTGCTCCCCACAATTGAGGGCAGACTATCTCCAGACGATGGCGAACCTCTTCGCATCATTGGGGTTCTCGATCAACCTACCATTCTCAAGACCATTCTGGATGTAGTGTGCTTTCGAGCTTGTCCTCCAGAAAAGCGAGTCCAGGACTTTCAGACTATGATCCTTATGGTTCAGTCTCTGTTCTGGGTCTCTGTGAGGATGGCTCTCAGGCACCAGACCCTATTAGGAGCATCCTGCATCCTTCTTGCTGATCATGCCAGATGGCACATGCAAGCTCTGCAGTGGGACCTGAAGTCAGGTGTCAGGAAGACTGCAAAAAATCTGCAGTGGTGGCTGCTAAATTAACTTACCAACTGCAGACCCCTTTCCATACCCCACACAAAACTGATCATAGTAATGGACACATCACTACTGGGTTGAAGAGGTCATCTGGGAGAGATGGTGATCAGAGGACTCTGGTCTCCAGCAGAGGCCTGCCTCCACACAGGTGTGTGGGACATGCAATCGTTTCGCTTGGCGTTGAAATGTCTTCCTGACAACCATCAAAGGAGGACAGGTGTAGATTATCACAGACACCATCACCTCAATGTGGTGTGCAACCACCTGGTGTGATCACTAAACACCAGGGCGGAAAAACTCAGTCAGCGACACTTAGTGGATCATGAATAGCAATTACATCTGGAGGTGTCACAGACCATCTTCCGACAGTGTGGAGGAACCCGGCTAGATCTGTTCACAGCCGCCAAGAATGTACAGTATTGTCACTTTTGTGTGTTGGAGAAAACCGGAATTCCCTCTCGGAGACAATTCCATATAGAGTTGGGCACAGGACTCCTGTATGTCTTCCCTTCATAATCTCTCCTGCCCTGAGTTCTGAAAAAGATCAGGAATAACTGTGCCCAAGTGTTCTAGTAGCACCGCACTGGGCTAGGGGAGTGTGGGACCCGAAACTTCTGGGCCTGAAGATTTGCCCTTCAATAAGTTTTCCACTGCGTGGAGACCATCCTTTGTAGCAGCAGAGTAGGGTCTTGCACCCTACCCTGCCAATCTGCATCTGCATACATGAAGACTGAGGTGTGGTATTAAGTTATTTTGCTCTTTCTCCTGAAGTTGATGATATCATCTTGGCGACAAGTCACCCTTCCATGATATTTGTATATGCAGAGCGCTGAGACAAGTTTGTGGCTTGTTGTGGTACTCAGCAGTTACAGGTGAAACTTTCAGATGTGTTAACTTTGTTTTTGGTCCAGCAAGGCCTTGCTATGAGCACATTTAAAGAATACATGTCTGCTCTTTTGGCCTTTTTACGTTTGTGAGTTCAGGCATCCTTGTTCTGTGTTTTATAAAAACGTTTGCAGCATATGTTTGTTAGTACACCCTGTGCAATGCCATATTGAGACTTGAATTTGGACCTCATTTTTCTGAGGTGTACCCCTTTCAAACCAATGCGCCATCTCACCTTAAAACGTCTTCTCTGTGGCAATAAAATCTGCATTTAAGCCTGGTGAACTTTAGGCCCTCTTGGTCCAGGCTCCTTATGCCACCTTTTTCCTGGGTAAACTGGTGCTCAGGACTCGAGACGCATTCCCGCTAAAGGTGGATACTTCTTTTTACATCAGACAAGTCATCACTCTTCTGACCTTTACTCTGCCTCCTCCCTCAAAAGAGTAATAGAGACTCCATTGTTTGAACCACGAGAGAGCACTCAGCTTTTACTTCAATCGTACCAAAGGACAGTGAGAGAATGCTCAGCTCTTTGTGTGGATCTCTGGGTTAAGGTATGGCTGAGCGGTGCTGAAAAGGACCCCCGATGTATGGCGCTCTGCATTAAGATCTGCTACACTAAGATCTGCAAATTGGCTCCAGAAGGCCCGTGGGCTCACTCTACCAAAGCAGATGCCACTGTGTTGACACACTGAGTGCCTGTCCTGGCAATATGCTATGTGGGCATCATTGTATACGTTCACAAAGCACTACTGCCTCAACAGTTGGGTCTGTGGAGTTGGGCATTTTGCCCACTCAGTCCTGCAGGAGTTAATAGTCTGAGCCATTTCACTGACCCACCAACTTGGGAGATACTGCTTTGGTATCCATTCACAATGCGATGAATCTGCGGTTTAAACTTCACACCTCTACCCTCTCTCAAGCAACTTATTGCTTCTGGTACATCCTCTCTTCTAGCTCACATATTAGCAATATACCATCCACACAGACTGATTTAGTCCTTCGTTGATGATTCTACCTCCTTATTGGAATACTCAGTCCATTTCACCCCTCACTCTCCTTGGTAAGCTAAACTTGAAGACCAAACATAGCTATCTTGTTCTCCCAAATCCTCTCTGATACTCCCTTACTTTTGCTTCCCACGATTGATATTATAATCTCAGACTTTACCCCCCCCCCATTGAATTTCAACTTTAATTAATTTATTCAAGCCACTGCCCAACACTAGACATATGCTGACATTTGCTGCTTAAAACAGTGCAAGCAGCTTTATAAATGACAGCATTCACTCAACCCACGCATCTGGAGAAACACAAAATGGCCTTTAATGCCTTCACCACTGCACTGCACAAAGCAAAATCTGTATAGTGGCAAAACCCATCAGGTGACTCTACCGAAATCCTAAACCATTATCCCCGACCAACCAGTCACTACATCTCCCTTTCAAACGCCATTACTGTCTCCAGGCTCTTAGCCAATTACTTTGCTAAATATTTCACACCAATATCTTTAACATTAAGCCAGACACTTCTATATTGCCCGCTGCCCCCATTTGATTTGATTTAAGTTTTTATAAAGTACAGCGTATGCCCGTAGGCGTCTTGAAGCTGTCATCTACATCTCTGACGTTTTTTAAAATGCCTTGCTGTGCACCAGCATATAAGGCATTGTAGTGATCTAACCTTGATAGCACAAGGGAAGTGGTTGCTGTTTTCTTTAGCTCAAAAGGTAAGAAGAGGAGAATTTTCTTCAGAGTTTTTAGAATGAGGAAACATGAAGACATGAGTTGACTTGTCTGTTCTAAAAAAGTTAAGTTACTTTCGATACCGGAGTAAAAGAGAGGCGAGGGATTGCGGCCACCAAGAATTATTCCAAAAGGAGGTGTCCCATCTGATATGGAGCACCTCTGTATTTTCGGAATTCAGTTTTAAACACTGGCACCTCATCCAGTTGACTATCTCAGTCATACAGTTCTTAAAACCCGAGGCCATCTCATCTATGTGGTTAGTACTAGATACCACAATTTAGGTATGATCAGCATAGTAGACCGTTGAAAAGCCAAACATCCTAATCAGTTTCAAAATTGGGTCCACGTACATATTAAATAAGGTGGGACTCAAAGAAGGCCCTAGCGGGACACCACAGGGTAAAGATAAAGGCTTAGGGGTAAAATCTCCCAAGGTAACTGATTGCTCCCTTTAATCAAGCCAATGGGCTGCTCGTAACCCAAAGGGACATCTAGCATTTCCTATCACCGTCGCCAACACATCCTCTACTGAGCTAATTCCTCTCTTCATAACTATCTACTCCACCTGTGTCCCCGTTGATTATGTTTTGTCTTAATATTATCGAGTCATTGAAACTCTCTGGGTGCCTTTTTTCTCCTCTCACTCACTTTTCTTTAGAGAGATTACAAACGACTTTAGCAGCAGTAATTTACTTGGTGACATGAAGTTTCATTTCTGAGGTGTTCACTCAACTGAGTCTTCCCTGTTAAATTTCACAAACTGTATCACTCCATTTTAATACAATTAATAATCTTCCATAGAGTTTCTGCTGGGCTTGTCTTTTTCAAGTCTTGACCCCTTAATGTTGAAATCTACTCTAGATTTTCTTTAATTACAAAGTGCAATGCTTTGTTAAAAAAAACTAAAAAAAACCCTGGACTGGAAATGTTGTCACTAATGCCAAGGAGCCATCTGATATCCTGCTGATTGGAAGGCTTGGAGTAAGGTAGGAGAGAAGGGTCAGTATAACACCTTGTGTGGATAAAGCTGAGGCCCTTTGGGATTAAATACCTATGAATGGATCCTGGATCTTTCTCTGTGGATTTCTGGTCTTTTAGTGGCAGGGACATCTAGAGGCCCCTGCTCTGTACGGAGCCATGTCATCAAGGGTGACTCAACTTCCTATGCCCGTCTGTTGACATTGAGGAGTGTATATACTGGATACATGGCAGTGGTGTCCACTGTTGGTGTGGAATTGAAGTATACTCCATCAGTTCCAGGTCATGACACCCATAACAGGTTTTTCTCATTTACACAAGATTCAACACAACTTCATTCCCCATCATCATTTTCTCATGATTCTATTCAGAGCCCTTAAGGCTTCTTGGGGTGACGTAGCTCATCCAGTAGTTTTTTTCTCTGCATTCTGGGTCTTATAATTCTTTGTTTCCCATTATGTAAGAAATCTGCAATTTCGAGAATTTAAAAAAACAAGACAACATGAACTACTCACTGCTGACTTGGCAGCTTGTGGGCTCCGTCGTTTTGACACATTCTGTAGCTGGTAGCTTCCGATTTATACTACACGAATGTCCATTTAGTATTCTTCCCGAGCCCTAACATTCTTGGGATTAAATGCTTGATAACAGCTGTGCCAAAAAGTGCAATGGAGCGATAAAAGTGTGTTTGTAATAGAGGTGTTTTTGGGCTGCCGCATTACTCAGTACTCCACTCCTATACAATTGGCCACCATTGCACAGGCATCCTATTACTGCTTTTCAATCAGTTCATTGTGTCTGTGTGGTAGACTAATTGCTGGTTTAGTATTGAACATGCTACTCACTGAGTACTTGGTGTATGATATTTTAATGTGTTCCTTTAGATGCAAATGTGTGGTCTGTATTCTCACAGCTCATAAGTGGCCCTGTGTCTTGTGTAACACCATCAGGCAATTGTGGATTAATATGTGGTCTGCATTCTCACAGCTCATAAGTGGCCCTGTGTCCTGTGTAACACCATCAGGCAACTGTGGATTTTTAGCCAGGATCGTGTTTTATGCTGAAAGTGTTTTTTTGCATCTCGCATAGGTATGGATGCAATAGTTTCAGAATCCAAGGGGAGGAGGTTTCGAAAATCCAGGACTGATTGAAGATGTCCCAAAACCCAACTGTGCAGCTTGATGGCTATGAAGGATGATGCTCCTGGCATCCTAGTACGAACAGACGACTGTTGAGCTGAGTCGCTTGATTCTTCGGAGGGCTCTCCATGGACGTCATTCCAGCAACATGTATGGGGTAACACAAGCGACATGATACACAATTTGATCTGATTGACAGAAATCACAGGATTGTCCCATGGTCCCACCCTTAGCCACCCAATATCACCTAGTTAAATATTAACATTTGGGCAAATAGCAAGTCGTAGAAACTTAAAAAAGGCAACGCTCCAACACCGTTCTCACCAGTCCACCGCAAGCGTTTACCTGATTTCGAAAGGGGAGGTGGAACCACTAGGGTTTACCTGATTTCGGAGGGGGAGGTGGAACTAAGATCAGTATAGACGGAGCAACCATCTTTTTTTGGTTGATGTCCTGTTGCTGCTCTCCTCTCGTTGAGGTTCTTAGTTTCTTTATATTTTATAGAAAGGAATTTGAAATCTGCAGAGTTAATGGTCTGAAATACCCAATTTAATATTTTGAAAATAGCCTATAGATGACAGAACCGCAAAAAAGAGCAGAACAAGGAAGTGTATTTTCATGCTGTCAGTTTTTACTTATAGGGAAATGTATCCACAGCCGTGGGAAAGGCAGTCAGAAGGACAATAAACGATAAAGAAAGATTGTCTCCCCCACGCCCTCGACCGGAAAGTTTGCATATCAGATGAACTGCGCTTACGGTCTAAAGGGCAAACATGACCTGGATAAGACACAGAAATTTGATTCAAGACCAGAATGAATAAACCATTCATCCATGCCATGTTAAAAAAAAAAAAATACAAATGGGTGCGTCAAAGTGTTTTTTGCGATGGTCGCTATGTTCAAGTATTGCTGCAGCATTGCACTGCACGAGTATCTTATACTATCTGTAACTACACGACCATATACATGCGTTTTGTTTTCGAGACTGACCACTCTGTGTGCCTTAATAAGAGGGATCTTTCGAACCGTGGATATCTTTCCCTCCCTGTGCCAACTCTGGCGGGGATACTCTGGGTGAGCAAGTGAGGGTCCAAAGGAATTGTCCATTGAGGAGCAAGCATGATAGGTCTATCATCTTTGTGGTGCAATCTTCTTTACGGGGACAGTATATTCTGTCCTTAAAACTGTTTTTGTGAGAGGTATTTCCAACCTATGACATTGAATGTGCATTTCTGAGCGCTGAGGCCTGCACCTCAACAGTAGATAGGCTCTATTGGCTCCCAACATAAACTTTTTTGCACACCTATTTAGAACCTAGGTTTGAAAAATTGTTACCTGTCGGCGTAAATGGCAGATCTTGTGTCAATGAATCAGGATCTTCAACTATTTACACTGGAATGTTTCTAGCCAGGGATTGGGGGGGGGTAGAATGCAGTCAATTCCCAAGAACTTTTAAGGCTAGGCACAAATATGTTCCAGGTCATTTCCTACCCTGGAAAAGCACGCAGAAAACTAGTCCTGGAAAATGCATTTAAAAGTGTGGTGTTTCCTGGAACTGGAAGAGAAAAATCCCTATATTTCATAGAGGAAGAATTGTTTTTCAAGTGAGGACAAGCATCGGCAAAGCCAATGGGTCTGGCCTTGGCAACAGTGCAATTTTATTTATTCTGTTTACTTTACAAACACGTACAATATGCAAAATAAATGGCTAATATATATTAAGACTGGCTGTGGATTAAATAGGCTCCTGATTGCTCCATGGTGTATTTTGTGGTGAGCTGAAACAAATGTGTCAAAACAATACCCTTGCAGGTGTAGAGTGACGCAAATTTAAAGTGTCGCTGGTGTTGAGGGACCTCTATACTTGAGCTGCCCTCACCTAAACTTGGGTTCTACTCGGAGTTCTCTGCTTCCGTTTTGCTTAATTTATGCATCACTCTATGCCTGCAAGGGTATTGTTTTAACATATATATACACATACATATATGCAATTTTATTATTCATTTTCTGGAAAACATTTAGGCCATACCTTAAAAATACTATTCATCATGAGAGAAAAAGAAAGAAACATGTTTTCTATTAGTTTCCTTTTACTTCGAGCTCCTATATGTATGTAGTTTCCTGGCATGATCCTAGACCAGAGGTCTTCAAACTGTGGAGCACGCCTGCCTGGGGGGCCATGGCTGCATTCCCCGGAAGGTGCAGATGACTCAACAAGTACTTGTAAATGAAGATGGCCTGGAAGCACAACTAAGTACGTTCCCAGGCTGTCTTCATTTACATGCAGTCCTTGAAATGGTAAAAAAAAAACATACGTTCTCATAATGTTAAAGAAAGTATTTCCATCCGATTCGCACAACTTGCAATTATTTTTCATTTAAGGTTTCTGTATTTTATTATTTTATATGCAGGTAACTGAAAGTGGAAAAACAAGACACTTACAAAATATTTTGTTCCTTTTAGCCACGCGGCGGCACAAATGAGCAAAATATTCTTAAAGTTTTTGTTTTTCACTTTCAGGTAATTGCATGTAAAATAATGGAGAAACATTAAACAAAAAATAAATGCAGATTAAGCTAATCAGATAGAAATACATTGTTTATGTTATGAAATTTCATTTGGGTAATGTGAACACTACAGATGTGAGTAATAGTGGCTTGTTTATTTATAGTGCTACAAGGTCCCAGTCTGGAGCAGATAGGCAAGTCATTATATAAAAAAACATTATACAGTATGTTAGACTGCTGCAAAATGATTTGATGTTTTAAGATAAAGTAAGTGCTTTAAACTTGGATATTTGAGTAATAGGTAAATAATACCTAGTGCACACATTTGTCTAATAAAAGTACGCTTTCTAGAACTCATCTTATTACACCCTGACATTAAGTATCAAAAAGAATAATTTATTGTCCCCATGTAGCCTCAGGTGATTACATCAATTAAAGACTAAACTGTCTTCCAAGCAGCCTTTACATTTGGTGATTAACCTATTGCCCACATGTACATTCTTTCAGGTAGCAGACACCCTAGTGCGAATGCCTGTTCCGTCCTTAGCTCTGTGTCCCTCCCTGAGCGTCACATCACAGGAAAACTCATCCACACCCCAAACCCGCCCTCCCTTCACTTTTACGTAGAGGCACTTCAAGGGCCACAATAACTGTTCAGGGATGGTTGTTATTTAACTAAAAGTATGGGAACTGCTTTTGTCAAATTAAAAAAGCACGGGGCATGTGAGTCCCAATAGATCCCGTCCACTTTGACCTCTGTTTACATGCACATGTCCTTCAAGGTGAGTCCAGTGGGTGACAGGGAGGAGGCCAGCAGGGTCTTGTCCAGACTGAGCCCTCTGTTCGTCCAGACCCCTTGGGTCTCAGGGTAACGGTCAGGGGAAAGAGGAGAGTAGTGAGACCTGTGGATAGCATCAAAGAGAGAGCCCAGAGGAAGTGCTGCTATATGAGGGTCTGGGGATATTTTTTCAGATTACAATTCATAGAGGCAGCTTCCTCAAAGAGATGCCTGGAGGAAGGTGGGGAGGTTTTTTTTGCAGGGCTTTTTATTGCAGCAGGTGCAGTTCCATTGGGACCCAGTCTCACAACACCCCAATTATGGTCAATTTTTGTTCCAGTTTGATGTATTTGTACGTTAATAAATCTCACATATAGCACGGATTAAAAACGACAGAAAAATACCCCTGAAATAATCTCCTAAGCGCTGTCCTGGAGCTCACTCCTTCCCCTCAGAGCAAACAGGTTTAAAGACCTCTGTTCTAGACGCTTTAAAAAATATTTTTTGCAGTTTTCATACAGCGTGAAAATAACCCAAGGGCACTTGAGCGCTTTGCATGACAAACATGTTCGTGCTTTTTTCAGTTTTTTTAGACACCAGTAGATAAAGGGATTTTCTAAAAACAAACTTCAGCTTTGGAAGTTTGTTTTTCGAAAAATAAAAACTTTAAAGTTTGGTGTAAACGTCCGTCGCAAATGACAGATGCCCTCCAAACTTTACATGTCTTTGTATGACCACTGTGATAGCGGTTCATACAAGCCCATAGAGTTCCCCACAGTGCATGCGGTAAGCTCTACATTTGGTGGGTAGAGTAAAGGCAGGGTTGGAGACGTAAAGCCCTCCTCACCCTGATTGCGTTTCCTTGCCCAACTTTAGATCGCCCCGAGTGCTTTTTGCAGTGTCACGGGATCCTGAGCCGACTGGTGGGACTCGAACTCAGCTCCCCGGTTTCAAAGTTGGCAGATCTGGCGTTAGGTCACATCTGGATTTATAAAAAGGTCACACGCCTAGGATATGCATATCACTGGCAGCCATCTCTGGTGTGTACATTAGTCAGTCTAGCAGCGGTTCCGGTCGGTGGCGCGTGCGTGGCGGCCAAGCATCAGGAGAAGGGCGCGGAGCGGACTCACCTGCAGGAGCACTGGGCTGGATTTTGGGGTCTTGTGTACTTGGGAGGTGCTGTAACGGGCGGGAGGGCGCTGCAGAGAATCTCGCCTTGCCCGGGGACTGCAATTTACTGGAAGCAGTGATGAAAGGTCCTTTGTCCTGCCTAGTATGAGTATCAATGAGAAAGAGGAAGTAAAGTCCGTTTCTCCTGCCTATTATGAATATGTGGCGAGAAGGAGGAAGTGGGACGGTGGTTTCGTTTCAGGTTTAGGGCGCAGCACACCGGGGGGAGGCCGGGTTAAAACTGCCGCTCGAGAGGTTGCTGACGTGATTTGTCAGGTTTACTCTCTGTATGGCTGGTAGGCCTTGGGTAAGGCACTGTTGATCCTGACAGGCCAGTAGGGCTGGCGTAGAGTCAGTTGCGTCGCACGCTGTTGCCTTTAAGGCACCAGGGAGGCCGGGGCAGTTAGTCACTTGCTGGGATGCTCAGTTAATAAAGGGCTGGTAGTGGTAGGGAGAGGAACAGCTGATTCAGAGATGCCAGTAGGGGTGGGGCACAGTGAGTGCTAGCGTGAGGTGACCGTTATCTCATACTAATATAAACTCCTGAAATGTATCAATAATAAAATAACTAAAATCTTTCAAGGGGCACTCTCACTGAGATGGGGCACACATGCCCTCAGCGCCATTGCATGTGTAGGAGTCAACTTCAGCCTTAGCCGTCTTTTGCAGTAATGCAAGCTTCCCTCACACGCAGAGCATATACAGTACAAGCAGCAGCAATGCACACGTCCCTCGGAGCAGGTAGAGCACAGGCGGCAGCAATGCAAGCTTCCCTTACAGAGAAGTTACAATGCAAGCTTCCCTCACACGCAGAGCAGATACAGCACAAGCAGCACCAGTGCACAATTCCCTCACAGAGCAGGTATAGCACAGGCTGCAGCGATGCAAGCAACAGCCCATCTCATGCTGGCAGTATGGCTGTTGTGTTTGCAGTGGTAAAAGCAAAAAGAAGTGCCAGAAAATGCAGAGCTGTAGACACTGATAACATCTGTCCAATTTTTGATATTTCTACCAAGAGAAAGCAAAATACCTTTGGAAATGTTGGTTCCAAAGCATACTTTGTTTCCTCTTTAGAATTGTCATCTTGATTACCATTGAGTTGGGTAAAAATGAATATCTGTAATTCAGCGCAAAAATACCCTCCTGGGTGAACGTGCATTTTACATATACATGTTATGTTATCTTTGAAATAGACTGGCACTATGAAGATAGGGTTGGCTTTATATCAGCATTCTGTGCAGTCAAGCTGACTTTTCTGTAGAGCGATCAGAGATGTATACAACATTCATCCACACATTAACTTATGTTTATATTTTGGTTTTGTAAAGCGCTTGGCTGCCCAATGGCTTCCCCGCAGTGGTGAGTGCTGAACTGAATAACTATGCCCGCTAATGTTTTAAAGAGGAAACAGCCAGGTCTTGAGTTTTTTTCTAAAGGTGAGTTCATCTTGCAGTGATCTGAGGCCAAGAGGGAGATCATTCCACAATTTAGGTGCCAAGTGTGCAAATGATCTTCCTCTCCATCTTGTCCTTTTGACTCTGGTCGTGCTGAGGAGATGTACAGAGGCTCTTAAGAGTCTGGCTGGAACATACGTAGATACCAGATTTCTCAGACTGAAAGAAGGACAAAAGGATCTACACGTGAGGGTGTCACAGTCGATAAAAAGAGGTGAAATAGAAGGTCTCTGCAGTCAAATGGAGTAATAAAGACGTCACATTTGGTCTGCAAAATGTGGGTGATTTGCTTAAAGGATAAGAGCTTATAATCATGAAGACACAGAAGATCCTCTAATAGTGGTGGTCAGAATATCTATGGATAGTTTGAACATTACGTCGTAATCTGGGAAAATAAGTTGTACAACGTACTTTCTCAAGGGATTCAAGATTATGCTATTGTAAGAGACTTGGCTGACCAAATAGCTAACACTAATGACATCCAAGTCTTTGGTAAAGAGGCTGTTCATAGTAGTAGAGCTGAACTGAAAGGTAGGAGGCGCTTGGAAAAATAGTACACTTTTAATTATATGCTGAGATTTGTACTTTCAATGAAGCAACAGTGTTGTGTGTGATGTTGTCACTGGGTATCAACACCATTACTTATGCAAGCTGTGAATGTAGGTATCAGTGCCAATTATGATGTCGGCTGTGATGCCCTTAGTAGTCAATTTATTTTGTACTGAGATCTCTTTTTGCATTGCCATCAGTGGTTATCAACAACATTTGTGCAATGGTGCATTTGTGGTAATTCATTAGTTCCTTTTTTCCAGCCCACAGTGGTCAGTGTTATTTGGGATGTTGGTTGTGATATTATCAAGGCTGTAAGTTCCATTTTGGTGTCAGGAATTATCATCACCGTAACATCTTGTCAGCTGTGATTTCATCTGCTGGTATCATTGTCATTGTGATATCATTTCTAGCCAGTGTCATTTCTAGCGCCAACCCACCCAAGGAACTGTGATGTCATCATCTGTGGGATTTGTCAGAACCTCTGTGATGTTATGGAGTAGTGTTGAGTTACACATCAATATTCAGATTTCATAGCATTTCAGAACTTCTGCGCTTCTGAGTGACCCAGGTTTATTACCAACTCAGTTTAATCATTATTTTCTTTTCAGAAGCAGGCAAGTCTGTCATGTTACTGTCCTTGTTCCAGCCCTACTGTCCTCCAGGTGAACTATCGAACTGGTCAAGGAACTGCCTTATTTCCCTCTTGCTCGGGTGTGCGGAGAAAGACCATACATTTGTGAAAACCCTAGGAGACATCCACCCCTTTTCGAGAAAGATTGGAAAAGGTGTGATGGTCCCTCTGTACCATCAGCTCATTAACTTTCCTCTTAAGCAAACGCCATGGCATACCTTGGAAATTAAGTTCATAATTAACACAATAGAGCAGAATGTGGAAAGAGATTTTTATCACAGTAAAAAAATGACATTTTCATGACTTTAGTAAAAATACAATCAGAAAGAACCTAAGTACGAGAACACACGTGGCTAAAGTTAGAAACAAAGTGCATCTTTCATGACCAGCACATTCAGTTTCATATTCTTATTACAAACAAAACATGAACAAACTGAACATAAATCGGTACAAAGTGTGAATTTTGGGTCAGACCAGCTGCATAACACACTTTGCCCAGAATTTATACCAAACCATGGCAAAATCCAGAAATTCTGAGATGAGTTCCCATGCCTGTTTGATGCTGCAGAGATAATTTACTCACATTAAACAATACATATCCACTCTTTTAAACTAGACATTCACTGGTAGGTCATGTCCTCTGTATTCTTCTAAATATGTAACAGTGTCCACAACTCTACTGGCTTCGAAGGTGCAGTAGTTGTAATATACCTAAAATATATGCCCATGGTGAGAGCATTTTGAAACAAATTTGGCAGGAATATTGCAAATGTGTCCATTACGTTTAGTGAAATTAGTTAATCGTCCTCATTTGTTTGCTACATCAAGCCCAATTGCCCACCTGCTGATTAGCACCATAAGATCTCCCGGATAGGATGAGATTTAAGTCCTGTGAGCTCTTACTGATAGGAGGAGTTTGCTTCAATTTAGCTTCTCGTGAGCTCTTCGTGATCAAGAGCGATTAGCGCAGTGCGCTTGTCGTGATCAAAGTGGATTGGCACAGTGAGTTCTTCATTATAGACGGGATTGTTGCCAGGCACGGCCTTCTCGAGAATGTGGGATTGGGACACACGTTCTTCATGCTAGAAGAGGATTGTAGCTCTTCATGCCAGAAGTGGACTGGGCCTTTGAGCTCTTTGTGGAAGGAGGGGATTGCCATTCTGTGAACTCCTTCTCATTGAAGGGCATTGAGCTTTCATGATAGATGAGTTCTGCCCTGTGAGCTCTTCCCGATAGAAGGGGAGTGGTGCTGTGTGATCTTAGTGATAGATTTGTACAGTGACTCCTTGGGATTCAAAAGAAGTGGCGCAATGAGTATTTCATAGCAGAAAGGAATTTGTGCAGTGAGCTGTTCGTGATAGAAGGGGATGGGCACAGTGTGCTCTTTCTAAGAGAAGAGGATTGCTACCATTTCAGCTTTTTGTTGGTGCCACAAGCTCTTTGTAATTTAAAAACAATGCTGCACTGTGATCTTTCCTTGTAATTAATTATCACCCCATAAGTTCTCCTCGCGATCAATGGATTGAACTTTGACAGATACTTTTGCCCCATTTTTCGGTCATTTTATCGCTTTCCTTTGTTTCTGTTACAATTTTCCAAAAGCACAGTTTGAAATTGTAGCATGGCGACAGACTAACTGGAGGTACATAGATGTGAACTTGTGGTACACCTATATAATCTTATGATGTCTAACGGTACTGGGAGAGAAGAAAGAAAGGCGCAGCTAGAGGCGAAACAGAGGTGGAGTGACATCTGAACCAAAGGTGCAAGGTCAGACGAGTTGCAGAATGGTGCAGGTGAACTGTGAAAAAAGGGATATGTGAACTTTGAGTGTAGATACGGTAAAATCACACAGGGCTTCAAGATGGTGAAGTTGAGATGAGAATGGCTGCATTATCAGTAAAACATTGGAACCTGGATTTACGTGGAGTGAAATGAGGAGTAAAGGTATATTATAGATAGATAGATGTAACTGGAGAGACAAAATGCCATATGGATCGGAACCGGGCTTACACTGAAAATCACAAGCAGCACACAGATGCAAACAGAAGTTAACTGGATGGACACACAGGCACACGGAAACAAGAAACCATGGATCATCAGATCTGGGTATCTGCCTTCTGTATTCTGCTTCTAGGTCCAGGAAATGCTCCATCCTTTGTGCAATAAAGTCACATCTTGGGGTAGCTGGCCAGGTTGGCAATCCCACAGGCATTCTGCTTGTTCCTGGCCATCAGGATGTAGCCCTTGTTGCCCCAGTCTTCTCCCCAGCTGTAGTATGAAGAAATGGAAAAGTTTGGTTAGAGTAGGAAACATATTCACATCTTCTCTTTATGTATACACACAATATACTCGGGGGTAACTAATAAGTTGTCTGCCTCTGCAAAGCCCCCTCAGCAAAAGTCAGAGAGCTGCATACCTCTGCTGAAGGCAGTCACTGGTCTACCCCTTCACATCCAGCTCAGAAATAGTCAATTTGCTGTCTGTTATAACACTCAATTCTGAAAGATAGCTATTGAGATGTCTATCACTATGCAGATTGGCCAAGGATAGCCAGTGATGTAACACAGCTAATGATATGTCTACACCTGCCCATCATGTTCAAGAACGTTCAGTTAACAGTCTATGATTGTTTGAGCATCAAGCTCAAAGGCAGTCAATACGGTTTATACTTCAAGGGATCATCATTGATATACACATACAAAACTCAGTTCCTGCAGTGGTCATAATCCCAAGACACATGCAGTGATGCTAGAATATATAATTTCAGCTTGGCCAAAGTAGGCATCTTTCAGGCATTATGGCACAAAGATGCCTTCTTTGCAGTTCTGGTCATACAAATTTCCTAGGGTATTAAGAAACTTTCATTTCCGATTTCTCCTCCTGGGAGCCGGACATGGTTTACAAACTCTAGCAGGGCCTTCAAAGTTGGGGATACCTGTTTGCTTGTATATAAAGGAGGATCTCTCAGGGTCCTTTGACACTGTAGTCCATTGGGTTATTATTGACATTCCTAGGTGCACACCTGGGTGGGGAGAGGAAGGCCTTTGAGAGTTTTTATTTTCTTGTGCCCTCTTTGGACGTACACAGTACATCCAGATAAATTCCTTTAGGTCCCCTTCACATCCAGCCCAGAACTAAGACCACCAGGGGCGTTTTTTCCCTAGAACCTTTAATGTACATTTTGAGCTGCATAGCAATTTTGTATCGAGCTGTGGATCTCCATCGATCAGTATGCTGGTGACATTCTTATGTATAATTGAATCTCAACTTGATTAATCAAGACCTAGATGAGAGTAATATGTCTGAAGTGAATGAGTTTGCTTCCATCCTCTGGAAAGACCAATTACACAGCCATTGTATGGGTATTTATCTTGGCAATTATCAACTCTGCCAAGTGCCTTACTTAGCTTTATGTTTCTATCCAGACCTTTTATGTCCATCAACCCCAGATAGGTCTGTCAGCCAGAAACAGATATACGTTCTGAAGGTCATCAAGCAGTTTATTTCAAACCAGAGCTTTCTGTTCTTGGTACAGGGTCTTGGACTTTCAAATGTGTATAGTGCCCATGTTGTTTTATTTAACCTTCTGAAGTAAGTTCTGTTTTTTGTGAAAGTTGGTTTTAATTCAGGTGCCAGAAAATTCGGAAAAATCTCTCATAGGCTTAAGTTGTTCCATTAATTACTAGTTTTTCCTTTCTCAGATTTCCATATGAACAATCAATATCTCTGATAACCTTCTTTCAAACTCTCCTCAGCAGATAGTATCCCACTTGCCTTTTGATATTAATTGTGTTACACTAATCCATAGTTAAAACAAGAAGACAAAATCAGATAATGAAGCACCCTTTTGGTGAGTCAAGATCCAGTTCACACCAAACATTTTCCGGACACTCTTCTTTAGATTGTTAGTCCAGAAATATACTGTGCTCCATCTTGCGAACATTTACTCCTCATGATAAACAACCCTCTTGAATGGCGTCATCAACAAGATGGTTTTTCAAATAAAATAAGAATCCTGGTGCCTCAACAAAATGAACTGATGCAGCTACTGCCTCAGCAGGTCTTTTGTAGGGCAGGGGATTTACTGTCTATCTTAAAAGTGAAGTCTCAGTTTTTCAACATTATAATGCTATTTCCTATAGAGCTGCCTTTCTTTTTCCTTTAAAAAGGATTTAGAAAATAATGTCTCAGATGCCCCTATTTCCACTGTAATGGGTTTTTAGGCTATAATTGACTTCTTAAAAAAGTGGATTCAGTTAATTCAGCTTGCAGATAGGAGTAGTTTTAAAAATCTCGTTTTTACAGACATATTATCCCTTGTCTAGTCGTTTCATAGGTAATAATCCCAACACATCTCATGCACCTCATATATAAGTGAGCTCCTTTATCCCTTCCAGCCTTGCATGCAAGTTCTGGGCCAACTGCACGCTTTCCACCTAATAAACAGTTTGATCAGATGCTTCTAGTGTGACCAAATCCATGTACAGTTACGAAGCCCACTGCATCCAGATCATCTTGCAAACCAGAAGAACTTCTTGCTGATCACGTATAAGACATGCATAGATAAAGAATCGATAGTAACCCTTCTCACCTAGTACCTAGATAAGGATCTGACTGTACCCCCTGCCGTTGTTGCATGGAAAATGAACAAACCACACACTATCTGACTCCTACGTAAGCCCTAAAGTGTGAGATTTTTTTTTAGGTCTCACCTAGACAGCGTTTGTGCTGTCTCTTGGAGACATGCTGTATCTAGTATATGCCCATCTTTTTCATTGGTTCCTGTTGCTGTCCTTTAGAAATGCTGGCTTTTCATTGGTGAATACACTTAGTAGTCCCTCCTTTTGGAATTTTGTATCCTCCCATGCGGACTGCCCCTCTTACATGTGTTCCTATAGTTCAAGTTATTTATACTTAGATAGAACTCTTTTCTTATTCAAACCAACCACTAAGCAACCACAACGGTGGACCATAGGTGCTGCACCTCACTCTGTTTCCTCTTCGTCAACTCGTCTGTGCACAACAATTCCTGTCACTGCAGTTGTTCGGTACAACTGCTCCACAGAATAGGAAATTGTACCTAGTATGGAATGGTGCACTGGTAATCTTCTTATCTAAAATGACAAAGCAAACAATCGTAGTGACAGGTGTTCATAAAATAAAATAAAAAGGATCTTTTATTACTATATAAAACATCCAGCCAAAGCAGTCTACATGCCAACTATCATAGATGATAGTTGGAGTGTAGGCAGCTTTTCTCATACTGGAGGTACTATTGACGGGGCTATCAAACCCGTGCCCATACGTATGTATTAATCATCAAGTAAAGATTTACCGATGATATATCCTCTAACACACAGAGGAGGAACCTAATGTTTACAGCATTCACTTACACGAAGTAGTGGGAATATTTCAACAATTAATTTATATTTGGAAAGCCCTGATGAAGTTCAAGTTCAATAAAAAGGAACACCTATCACTACAATTGTTTGCTTTGTCATTTTGAATAAGAAGATTACCAGTGCACCATTCCATACTAAGTACAAGAACTCTTTTTTTTAGTTGGCTTCCCTCTTTGCTAGTTAACTGTTCAGTTCAGTTCAAACATAAAGTTTATTTAGACAATTTAGTCTTTAAGCTACAACTCATACAATGGTTTTTAAAAGAGTTTACACATTAAAGATTCTTATTCCCAACAATAAAAACATCATATAAACCTTAAAACTTCATACCGAAAATTTTAAAAACAGTAATATTTAATTTCAGATTGCGATACGCTTTTCTGTGCTTAAGCCTCTAATGAATTAGGAAACGTATATACACCCTGCATAAATTTCCCAATGGCTATCGCAGTATCTAAATTTTCCATATCCGCAAGAAGCTCCCATGCTTGCAAGAGCGCCTTTACATCATACTTTAAAAAAAGCGGGCGAAGAAATAATGTACGTAAATGTAAAAAATTTTGACAATCCAATAAAATGTGTAAAATGTTACATTTCATCCCCATCTTACACATACATTTACCATCGGGTTGCATTAGGCCTGATTTTATTGCACTATTTGTTACAGCCGGATTTATTCCAATTCTTATCCTTAAAACTTCCCTTCTTAACCTTCGATTTGGTAATATGTCTAGGTAGGGATAGCTTATATCTTTCTCCCAGCTTTTGCTCATAAATTTTACATAATCTTTCTTACTCAAATACTCCCGGTCTATTGCTCTTGACAATTCTTTTCCCTGCATTTTGAGTACACTCTTTGTTACATTGATTTGTAATGTCTTCGGATCTATTTTCACCTTCAGGTGGTCACAGATGGCCTGAAGTTTGCATCTTGTAGCTTTAGCCCATTTTAGCTCACTAACTTGGATCTCTTTCATACACCATTGAGATACCTTTGTGACCTCCTCATGACCCAAGCGATTCCAAAATCTGAGTAGACATTGTTGCACCTGAATATTCCACGCTATCAGCCCTGCTTCCAGTCTAATAGCTTGAATCATTGCTGAGCTTGGCAGGGACAATAAAGATTTTAGGGATTTCCCTTCCTCTTTGTCCCAGGAGCTTTTACCATCGATACAGAAGATTTCTGAACCATATTGGAGTTGTGGGGGAATCATTGCTTTATCTTTTCAGCCCGCATACCACCAGCTGTGCTTTTATTTTCTGTGCCTCAAAGTGCATACCCCACTTCATAGAATTTGTAAACCATATTCCAAGGTATTTATATTCATTTACAATATCTAGTTTAGTTTGGCCCAGATACCAATTGCACTTCGTATTCCTCTTCCTGAAGCACAAAATCTTTGTTTTGTCCATGTTTACTGTTAGTCGTTTTGCCGTACAGTATGCGCTGAAAATATTCAGCTTTCTTTGTAGACCCACCTCAGTTTGGTCCAATATTACTAGATAGTCGGCATACAGCAAACAGGACAGGTACCTTCCGTTTACTTACGGGCTTGCGCCTCTAGCAGAACCCAGAGTAGCGGGCAAATCAGAAGCGGAGCCAAAACACAACCTTGCCTAAGTTCGTTATTTATTGCTATTTCTGGTGTTAGGCCGCCAGATGTATCTTTAATTACTTGTGCCCAATTATGACTGTGTAGCTCCTGAATCACCATCAAGAGATCAGGTGGAACCTCATAGTTTCTCATTGTCTCCCACAAACACTCCCTATCCACCAAATCAAACGCTGCGCGAAAGTCCACGAAACGCAATACAACTTGCCCTGCTGCTCCATGGACTTCCGCGCCACGACCCACAAGGCAAAGCAGTGGTCAATAGTTGAGTGTCCTTCCTTAAAGCCTCCCTGTTCTATTGGGACTATCGACCGCCGCTCTACCCATTCCTTTAATCTACCAAGGATTATTTTTGAGAATACCTTTTCTCCAATGTCCAATAAGTTAATTAACCTGTAGTTCATTGGGTCCTTTCTATCGCCTTTTTTATGTAGTGGTCTAATTATTGACCCACTCCAGGTTTTAGGAATACAACCTGAGTCTAAAATGGCCATAAACCAATGGGATAGGAATCCTGCCCACCAATCTATTTGAGGTTTAATTATTATGGCTGGGAGATTATCAGGTCCAGCTGCACAATATAAATTCAGCTTCTTGATTTTTTCTTTTACTTTCTCTATATTAAAGGCCGGTTTTAACTCCTCTACGGATACTGTCCAGATGGATTTTTCCTTATTTATTTCCAAGTTCTTATTTGCTTTATATAAGTTTCCTAAATAATTTACCCATGCTGCCTCTTCCACCACACAGCTCATATTTCCCGGAGTCCTTCCTGCGGCGTCCTGTATCAACATCCAGAAACCTTTCATATTTTTAGTTTCAATTGTTTCTAGGAGGCTTTCCCAACATTTCCCCCTAAAAATCCTTTTCTGCTTCTTTACTAAGGATTTGTATTCTTTCTTCAAGTTGAGCAGAATCTCTAAATTCCCAACTTCATAACATTTTCTCTGGCACCGCTCTTTTTTCTGAATGTCCCTTTTTTTATTCCTACAGGCAAGATTAAACCTCCTTGGTTGCCTTCCTTGGCTATGTTGTATTTTTACCTTACCCTGTTTCTTATCGTTTAGATGCACTCTGAGGCATTGTACAGCCTGTACTATTTTATTCTCGTACCATTCTACCTGCTGCCCTTCAGGACTGTCCTTCGTTAAGTTTTGTTGAAAGCTTACTAATTTCTTCACATATTCTTCCATCAATTTTGTAGTAAGGCGCTTGGGATATTCCACATTTTGGGGGATCACTCTCTCACATGGGCTTATCGCTTCCCTTAAATATTCGCAATATAAAGCATTATGGTCACTATCCTTGAGCTTGATTATCCGGAACTTTTTTACCAATTCATAATTCCAAGCCTGGACAAAAATATAATCTACAGGACACTGTTGACTACCTACTCTAAAAGTCTGTGTGGCTGGGCGGTCTGGGTCCAGTCTACCATTTAAGCATATTAAACCTGTAGATCCCAGAAACTTCCCTAATGCTTCATCCTGATTAGTAGTTACACACATGGGAAATTTTGCTGACTCTATATTATAAGAGCTCAAAATTTCCTCAAAGCAGTAATCTCACTTTTCGTAATTTAGTTTGTGATTAAAATCGCCCATTATCGCCATTACATCTGTTCCATATATTTCATTTAAATTAACTATATCCTTTTTAAGGAGCACCATTTCTGTATCATATATTCTTTTTGAAAGCTCCATTGGATATATACATTTATGATAATCAGATTCTCCTCCTTCCCTTCAATGTCCAAATGGGATACTTAACAACCCAGCACCCATTTACATAATGTGCTAATTACCTTTACCTCTTTCACTAGCCTGGTTGAGATGAGTCATAATCCCACCCGACGGTCGTCCAAATCTTCTTTTTATTTTTCTGGCTGGTTTATGAATTTGAACAAACCCTTCAACTACTGGGGTGTTGCCGCATAGCCATGTCTCCTGCAAACAAATAATATCAACGTGCTTTGCGACGTGATTTAAGTTGTCCACCTTTTTTGTCCTCCCAACCCGTTTATATTCCATGATATTATTCTCAGACTATGCAGCAACTCGGTGTCCTAATCGATTTTACTAAGGCACCTTGATTCATTCAGGCCCCATGTAGAAGTACATAGAATACTATTATCCGAGCCCCAATTGCCCCAGATTTTATTGGACTCCCGGTTTTCTACTGCTATGGTAATATTTTCCTTCTCACCTCGCCCCCCTGCTACTAACTTTACCTGCCTTACCCCCAACCCTGCACGGAATCTCAGAAAGTCTCCCTTTCGCTGTTTCCCCTTTTCTACTTCTACTTCCGGGGTTATCTTTATACCCTCTTTTAAAATCTCCTTCTCGGCTTTCCGAATAACTGCCTTAACCAGACCTGAGTAGAATTGGACTTTTGTGTATTCTATGCTTTTATTATTTCTACTGAACCCTACCTGTCTCAGGTCTTTTGTACCAATTTCTTTTAGACTTGGACATTTTGCAAAGGAAAATAAGAGTTGGGAACGATTTAAAGGGACAATCTTCCTTTGTTTTTTCCTCCCCATCTCTTGATCAGCGGGTTTAAAATGAATCCACATTTTGTTCTTATTATCTGAGGAAATGTTTGTGTCCCAATCCCACACTGGTGTGTTGGTTCTACTTACTAAGTTTCAAGGGGAATATTGCCTACCTAGCTTATTTCCATTAATTTTTAAGCTCTTATCCTCTCTACAGGATTTACGGGTGCATTTTGCCGGGACCTTTCTCCCTTCCGCTTCTGCATCTACTCCTACAGACCCAAGTTGTCTCTCTATACGGTTTCTTCCCCTTTTATTATTTAGCAGCGTTCTATTTTCATAAGTTTGTTCCCTGGTCTGCAGTTCCCTGCCCTTCTCTTTAGTTGGTGCCTTCTTTCTTCTATGTATACGAGAAGGTCTTTTGTGAGAGTATCTGAGGGTCTGGTGTTTTGGCCAAGAGAAATTTCCCCGCCTCTTTACCAGCATTGGCCATCTGGAGATATACACATCCGGCTGAGCTCTACCCTCCCTGTGTTCCCTTCTGTGCTGCCTTCTATTAAGGGGTCGGGTACTGGTCTAACCATTGTTGGCACCTGCCCCCTTATCCCCTGTAACTCCTCTATCATTCTTTTAAACTGTATTTCATGGTTATTTAACAGGGTATTATTTAATACAGAGACTTTCAGAAGCCTTGTAACATTTTTTGCAGCATTAGCATAATGTCCAACATAGAAGCAGAGGATGATGTCGTAATATCTAGGCACAGCGTGCCATTCCGTAGCATTTCGTTTACAGAGTCTATGAGCTTGGAGCTTTGGTTCCCCACATGGTCTGCACTTCTTTCAAACGCAGAGTTTGACAAATCAATACGGGTCCCTACATCTTTGGACTTATTCTCCAACGATGTCTCGTTCTCAGCCCCCAACGAGGAAAAAATCCACGGCGAAGATGACAGTCTTGGCTCCAGGGGAGCGAAAATTTGGCTTAGCTCGCTCTGTATGAGAGAAGAATCCGCAATCTCCATTATCGCCTCTTCCCTTGAAACCTCCTTATTACTTGCTGGGCTTTGACCTTTTCCCGGTGTGAGTGTCCTCTAAAAGTGCTTCCCCACAAAGTCCTTTATAGATTTGGACACTAAACCGCTTTCTTTCCCACATCCTTTTGTTTTATCAACTATGGCGGGTTTCTTTGTAATTTTCCTCCCCTCCCTTTTATCATTTCCCACTGGGTTTTTCACGGGCGCCCCTTCTAGCCCTTCTTCAATTGTTGATACCTCAAGTTCATCAGTTTGTTCTGCTAGATTTTTACATGTTTTTCTTGACTTTGCCTTCCTTGGCGCCATTCCAATTAGATCCTCTTTGTATATCCTGTGTTGTTTATAAGTTTAAAGGGTCCGTCTATTTCGTAGGATTTGCCAACAAAATCCCATTAAGCCCTCAAGCGGTTGGCTCTACCTCCTTACACCATACAGTTCTCAGTTCTTCAGTCCCAAGAGTGAGAAGTCAATTTAGACCCTTAATACACACTTCCTCTTGCTCTGCCTGAGCTTTCTATGCTCGAACCAGGTCTAGATTTTAAGTAAATCCATTGTTCTACTTCTTGATATTTAAAAAAAAAAAAAACACTTACCTCACCTGTGTACTGACTGGCTGACAGTGGATCTTCTTTCTTGCACTGGCTTTCCGTAGACTAAATATTTCTATATGTTTCTATATGCTAGCAAAGGTCTTATTCTAAAGCTGCTCAGACCTCACTTGCCCCCCTTGTGCGGCCTTTTTGCCGGGAGTAAGTCGCTTTGCCAGTTTTCCCGGTGTGGCCGTCGCTGCCACCGCTTCTGCTTACCAGGGCCCCCAGCACCCTCCTCTGCAGCCGCCGAATCCACCAAACGGAGGCTTCAGGGCACGCACAGCCGAGAGCACCTGGCTGGGGGCATGCACTGGGGTTGCTCCTTTGCAGTACCGGCCTTTCCAGCCGATACTTACGCTGCCCCCCGAGAGAGTCTCAGTCTTTTTCCATTTTTCCTGCCCTTAAGATGAATGTCTTTCAATAACGGTGAACGGAATGAGCGGTAACTTTTACAGATTTACAGCGGAACACCTATCGCCCGTACACGCGTCCGTTTTCCTCCGTCGTCGTTTATTGTTACATCGCGTAACGTTGCCACGTCAGCCACAGCCACACAGAGGAGAGCTCCAGTAGAAACACTCCTGCCCTCTCCGTGTTGACAAGGGCTCCCTAGTTAACTGTTCTATTTACATGTGCAGTGAAACTTCTGTTGCATCATTTGCTTGCGTTGCTTTATCTCCGGTGCCCCCCTTCCCACATCACTGCTTCGGTTGCTTCACATTCCTTAATCTCCTGGTGCCTTTCCCTCACCTCTCGCACAACACTGCTCACAGGTCCCTACCACCACTCCAAGGCCACTACTGTTTTGCTTGTATTTTTGTTGCCTTACAAACACTTTTATTTATATAACACACCTAGCCATGGGATGGGGTAATTAAACTATCAGCCCATTAACACAGGATGTTGAGCCTGACAGCAGAGTCTAACAGGGATCCCCAGCTCACCAGTCAGCAGCTCGCAGCACTTTGCAATATCCTTTGCCTAGTCATATTGCAGGGTTCAGTACCATACCAGGGCTAAAAGAGGTCCTAAGGGACACTTAATGACAGCCTGTGGTACTGAACCCTCACAACACTCCTTGTTTTAACGTGAAGTCAGAACTGCCATTTTCACTCCCAGCGCTAGGGCACCATTGCAGGTGTACTACATAAAAAAAAAAACACTACGGATTTCTTTATTTTATTAAGGTGCGGAAGGCATATCTGTTGCATAAGTTAAAAACATTGGTATTTATAATGCCAATAGCTCCAACTCCAACAAATGCGAGACCTATTGCATTTCCAATGCTTGTTTTTATTGTTGGTGGACCAGCAAAGCTGCAGTGTTTTGAGCACTCTCAGACAGTGAGTGGGTGGATTCAATGCAAAGTTTCTGTAACACGGGTGCAGATTTGCAGCGTACTCTAGGCATCGAGTAATTCTATTATGTACCAGTATCATTTGTCACTACAGGTACAACTGTGCAGACCCTCCCCCCCTCAGAAAGCATATTGCCTCAAATGTGAATGTTGGTATGGACTCCATATTGAAACTTCTGAGAATCCTCCAAAAGGGCATGTTTGTGTCCTGTCTGGGATAGTGCTCTATCCAAATCTAGTTTAGCTCACCCTCTCATATCTGACGCAGAGTTTTAGTTATGATTTTAGGAATGAATTATCTCTGCTTCTGACTCTGGTTCACTATGCCCTGCCTTACCTGTTCTTAACAATCCAGTGCTTGGCCTTCTTCAGTGTTCCATAGCCCACAACGAGAACAGCATGATCAATGTCTGTGCCATTGCACTCTGGATCGTAGTACACACCTGCAAGGCAGTTAGATCAGAAAGATTAGATGTTGTAGTATACCCAGTATCATAAAAAATAAAAACACCATTTCACAGGGATGTTTGGGGACACGATGATTAGAAGGCCCACTCCTTACATAGCAAACATACTGCCACCCCTACACACATAATATCTCCCTCACTGGATAATCGGTTAATCTTTTAATGTGTGATGCGTAGGGGTCCATAGTAAGATTTTTTTCACCTCACCGTCACTATAGAATTGGAATGAGGACAGGCTGGCGTCAATGCCCACGGACACAGGACCAACCCTTGCCACAGCCTTCTTCAAGACTTTCTCATTCCCCACTGGGATCTCCTTGAAACCTCTGCACTTGGCCGCTCTCCCTGTGGGGTTGTACATGCATTGTTCATCCTGTGGAGTAGGAGTTGTTTGAAAGTGATGAAAACGGTAAAAATGTGTTAATACTATGCAGTAAACTCTAGCAATAAATATTAGACATACTGTTGCATGTGTGAACTTCAGTGTCTGATCCAGATGAAGGTGCCAGGGTGAAAACTCTGAGCTCCACTCGCACAACCCAACAGTCAGTAACCCCCACCACCCCCAAAATACTAGGTGTGATTTATTGTTTGTGCTCTAATATGCAACCACACACTAATCTTTCACATTAACCCAACCAGTTGTGCTCCTGTTGACTTTATCCCTCAGCTTTGAAACAATCTCTCTGACAATGTCCAGAGGCATGCCAAATACCCCAAGATGCCCCAGTTCAGCCTTTTAGACCCTCAAACAGACCCAGTTGAAGTGGGCCTGGAGTTATGATTCTGTAGTTCCAGCGTTTCTGCATATTTTTGAATTTACCTCACTTGAACATAATCCACCGTCTGCTGCATAGTTTGCAAATTTAAAAAAACAAAATTGTTTCCAACTCCGGGGGTTCAAAGGTAAATTTAAAAAGCATCATATGTGTTGTCATGCCGTTACAGAAGCTTAGCAAAGGTACTTTTTGTATTTTGTTAACATGTTTCTTTTTGATTTAATAAAGAGTGTAATACAAATACAAGTCAACTTCCTCATGTACGACATGGAGAAAGCACCCTCCAGGACCATCACCAAACAGAGCATAAACAATTCAAACATTAGTACGGTCATTCTCCCCCATCCTATGACTACTTCCCCTCAGGTAATCGGTGTCACTATGGTCTACATTAGCGTTCTTGTGTTGCATTTTCTCCCCCCACCATGTCTCCATGGCTTCCACCACCTTCAGTCTCCATGGTGCCATCTATTAGTTAGAACATCATGTTCCTCTTCCGCCGGCTCATCCGCTTGTAGATTATTTTAATCGGTGTTCTTCTGCTAGGGTCCATTCCAGCATAGCTCCGAGCCATGCTTGGACTGTAGACCATTTATTGTGAATCCAGCGCATTGCTATGCAGCGCTTAGCAAGTACAAGACCCAGTTTTGCAAATCTATACTGCATGGTTCTGGAATCAAACCCAGGAGGCAATGGAGGATCATCAGTTGGAGGTGAACTTTTGTCACCTCTTCAAGTCTCCTCACCACCTCCTCCCAGTAGCCCTGCAGTTCTCTACAGAATCATGTCATATGCAAAAAAGTGGAGCTTTGCTCCTTACATTTTGGACACGTTGAAGGCTTAGTGGGATACATTTTATGTAGCCTGTCAGGTGTCAAGTAAAGTCTGGTGGAGATAATGACAGTATGTAAGCTTAAATCTGTCATTGGTGGCCACCTCCAGCATCTGGGGGCATGCCTGCGTCCACTCAGCATCTGTTAAGGGACTTTGCAGGTCCCTGTCCCAGGCTTGTTGCAGTTTAAATTGCACTGATGGCTGGTCTACCATCAGCGCTTTGTATATATGGGACACTAGTCAACGTCCCTGTCCTCCCTTTAGTAGTACCTCTAATGTGTGTGATACCTAGGGCACATTTGAGCCTTTGCAGAGGTTGATTTCATTCATCTGGAGAAGATAGCCAAAATCCCTGTGGGAAAATCCTAGGCAAAATGAGCATTTACTGGCGAATCTGATAAAATTACTGATTGGCAGGTAATTCATCATTTCGAAGGGGAAAATCCAAGCATTACTTGTAACCCTCAGTAACTCCACCTCCCTAGAATTACCGCTACCCTGGGTGAGACTGTGCCACTCATAATATAGATGTGATACCTTGTACCTCACGATGAGGTTCTCTGGCTGTAAATCGATCCAGTGCACGTGCAGAAAGAGCTTTAATAAGGCTGCTATTACTGTTCAGAGATGGTGGTTTTACACTTGAAAATGTTTTTCTCACATACACTTTATCTGATAGAGATTTCTAGCCGCAGATTCCTTACCTTTTGAATTTCCCTAGGCATCAGACTGGATCCGGAAAATGTTTTGTGAGCAGTAGTGCTGCGCACCGGTAGGTGGCGTCGGTCAGCTCTGCGTAGCATCGTCGGCGTCGTCTATGCCAGCAGTGACATCCACATCACTTATTAAGGTGGCACCCCAGTGCCCGGACATCAGTTCTTTATGTGCCAGCCAGCACAGATCAGAGAGAAGAGCAACCCCTCTGTTTTTTACAATTTGTTTTCAACATTTTGACGTCGTTTTTTTTAATATCAACTCCTGGTGTGTTGAGAATGTCATTCCGTAAGACAGGTATTAAACCATGTGGGGCCTCTCACTGTACCATGTCAGTGAGAGATCCTCGCCTAATGTGTTTGTGGTACCTGGAACGGGACCACGATTCCAAGTAGTTCTCAGACTTCTCGTCCGTCGGCTGACATAAAGAAGGAGCATCGACGTTCAAAGCATGGTTCCTCAGAACCTATGCCTATGCCGAACCGAGCTTTCCTAGTTTTCCAGGAGACAGAGCAACCGCCGCACAAATAAAAGAATTTTATGAGACCATGCACCTCATTTTTGAGTGGCCGACCCCTCTGGCGTGCTTTTGGGCCCAACAGGGTCAGAGGGGGCTTCATGTGATTCTGGGCTAGTGGCTTTGGCTTCATTGGGCCCCCAAGGATTCGGACTGGCTCTGGTTGTGCTACTTGCGACCTTCCCCTGTGCTGGCATCTATGCTGAAGTTCCCAGCACCCACCAATGGCGCAAGACCCATTCTGATATCCGATGACAGGGAGCCTTGTCAACCAACGTAGACTCCGGCAGTGACAGGGCCACCCATCCTAGATCAGAGCCTGAACCCTATTCTGAAGGGCTAGGCCTCGGGAGAATGAGGGGTCACTGGACCCTTTAGAATACTAGTATGACTAGAATTTGGACTGGTGTGAGGAACTTGGTGATGCCAGCGGACTGGACACGTCGCCAGATACCAGCATGATTTCTCCCCCTACCTTGGCTACAGAGGTGGGAGCAACATATGCAATGGTGGTGCGGAGGTTGGCTGAGGTCCTTGACCTTCAGTTGCCCTCGGTGGCAGTTAAGCCTAACATCTTGATGAAGGTGTTACAACCGGGAGTCTCCTCTTCTGAACCCCTACTCCCATTCAACGATGCCCTCACCGACGTCCTTCTGGGGACTTGGTCCAAACCCAGCATAGGGGCTCCTGTGAATAGGATGATTGCCCCTGCCGCCACCACCCTGCTCCAGGGGACCCAAACTTCCTCGCCAACACCCTACCCCAGAGAGCTTGGTGGTCCAAGACTCCACTTCCCATGGTGCTTTCTCTGCCACTCCCCTGGATAGGGAATCCAAGAGGCTGGATAGCTTGGGAAAAATGTATTTTCTTCCGCCAGCCTAACATTGCAGTCCGTGAACATTGCATGCTTATTGGACCATTATTCCCACACACAGTGGGACACCGTTGCACAAGTTCTGGCACAGGTCCAGGAAGGACCGAGCCATTCTCTCCCAAGCATTTACAGACTGGAGAGAAGCAGCGAAGTTCACCATCCAATGTGGCTTGGATATGACCAACTTGCAGGGCAGAGCGGTTTCATCAATGGTGGCCCTCAGACGTCATGCCTGGCTGAGAACATCTGGCTTTTCGGGGCTGTCCAAAGTTCCCTCATGGACATGCCTTTCGAAGGCACCTGTCTCTTTGGAGACAAGGCAGACTCTGTGCTTGAACGCTTTAAGGACTCGCAGGCTACTGGCCTCTTGGTTGCCCCACGTAACATCTGCCAGGAGGGTGTGTGAAATGCAGGCTTTATCATCCAAGCCTCCAATCCTATCCAGTTTCCCTGACAAACTGGTGCTTCGCACTTGGGCTGCTTTCCGGTCGAAAGTGGTAACACCATTTCATGTGGGCTAATCAATCACCTTGCCCACCTTCAACGCTTCTCCACATCCCTCTAAGTAAGAGGGGCAACTGCACTGTCTGGACCCAAAACAAATGTTGTCGTTTTACTTTGACCTCACACAAGAGTTCTGGGTGGCTGACCAACTATTTTTGAGGTATGAAGGTGCGAAGAAAGGTCGGGCGGTGCAGCAACTGACCATCTCTCGATGGGTCGTTCTTTGCATCACAATCTGCTATGCAATGGCAAAGAAACAGCCTCCTGAAGGCTTAAGAGCTCTTTCCACCAGAGCTAAACCTTCGACCACTGTGTTAGCCTGTGGAGTTCCACTCATGTACATCTGTCAGGTAGTAACGTGGGTGCCCCTGCACATGTTTACCAAACACTACTGCCTGGACAGTCAAGTCCGCAGGGACAGGCACTACGGCTGTTTGGTCCTGCTGGATTACCTAGTTTAAATTTGTCCGCAGACATTCCACCGTGGATGGTATTGCTTGGGTATCTATTCAGAGGTAAGAAATCTGTGGCTAGAAGTCTCTATCAGATGAACAAGTTACTTACCTTCGATAATGCCTTAACTGGTAGATTCCTTACTGACCCACCCATCCTCTCCGCTCTGCAGACAGATCTCTTGGGTCAGGGCTGATTCCTTTTAGGGTCCTACTTTGGACACGCCACTGACAGTGCGCTTCATGGCTCTGTGCTACTGGCATGGAAAGTCGTAAAAAGTAGCTGACATCAGTGTGCCAAGGTGGCTCCTATATAGGTGAGGTGGACATCACTTCCGGTGCAGACGACGCAACCCGGTGCCGACCGACACCACCTACCAGCGCACAGGTGTACTGCTCTGAAAAAAATCTTCCAGATCCAGTCTTACACCTGGGGAAATTCAAAGGTAAGGAATATGCGGCTAGATAGTATCTCTACCAGATAAGGTGTTACCGAAGGTAAGAAACATGTTCTTCATGTCAGTAAATCTTCCAGGTGCTGGAAGTTGGTGTCCTGAGGAGCGATGCCCTCAAAATTGGGAACACCCTTGGATGTGCTTATATGTTTGTTAGTTGGTAGTCACAAATATTTCCTTCAGCCCATCCCCATCCTGGAAACAGTTAGAGATTTGTTCCAGGGCAGGAATAATTCAATTTCCAAAGCAGGCCTCGGAAGGGTACAGAGCAAAAAATGATAGCGATCGAGGGGGAAGCATTTTTTCCAAATGTGAGAACATTTTTCCTGTGAAGAAAAAATTTGTTTGACTGCAATTTAAATCATACCTAACATTTTCAATTGCATAATTGTACATTGTGTACAACTACGCTTGGTAAAATGCTTCTGCAATACTGCAAATAGGACTTCTCTATAGTTACCGAGAAGTACCTCTGGGAATCTGCAGCAATAACAGATTAACTTGCCTATTCATAGAAACCTTTGTAAATTAAAAAAACACATGGAATTTACTCCAAACGTAGGAGGAAACCTGCATAATTAAATTTCCAATTTTGTATGTGTTTCATTCCCAACATATCTTGGTAGAAGACAGAGACATTTCCTCCTTCATTGCTCTGCATACAAGACATTTAGGGGCACATGTACAAAAGGTTTTAGCGGTCGCAAACAGAGAATTGTGCCATTTGTGACCGCTAAATAGCCTACTCTTCAAAAAAGAAAAGAAAACATTTCATTTTTGTTTTTGAAATACCTCCCGTTTTCTTTTAAGGAAAACAGGCTGCAATACAAAACAAATTGCTATATTGAAAAAGCAATCAAAGACATGGTGGTCTGCTGACTTCAGCAGGCCACTGTCCCTGTGATTTTGGCTATTCCCAATGGGTTGCATATTGAGATCTGCCTTATGAATATTGATGAAGTAGGTCCATTTGTGACCCACAGGAAATCGCAAACAGTGTCAGACACACTGTTGTACATCGCATTTTGCACTTCGAATTGTGAGTCACCAAAGTCACAATTAGCAACTCCCAAAATGTAGTGATCGTACATGTAGCCTTTAGAACACTCATTTTCTCACATTCTACAGAGGTAAGATTTTCGGAGAATACTGGGTAAATCAATTTTCCATCTGCTCTATGGGGTAATTCTGGAAAGTAAAGAACAGGAAAGAGAAAAGGTACAGAAATACAAATGTTCAACATGCCATAGAAAACTACTTTCTAAGAATGCACAAAAAGGGTTTTGTGAATGTTGTTATGCTCCAATGCATTCATTTGGCAACATATGTCTTACTTGCCTAATCAATAAATAATGTACAATATACTATTGTGTGCTGCTTTGTAGCTTAAGTTGGCCCCAGGATGTCTATAATGGTTGCTTTGCTCTTACCTGTAACTTAACATTACTGATAAAGTGCTCCTCAAAGCCATATATAGGACCCTGCAATGTTCTCAAGACACGAGTGGTGTCTAGGTGGCCTATATTTCAGAAAGGCATCATATTTGTTGCATCTCTGCTTTACTTCTGGGAGTGCTGTACCAGGTCCGAATTTGCATATCGTTAAGTGTGCAGTGTTTGTTGTGGCATGCCATGACAACTTATATTACGCCAGAGAAAAAAATTCTTTGTACCTTGACTCAAGGCGTTTTATGACCATTGTGTTTGGGTGTTTAATTATGAATCATATTCAATACCTTAGGGATAGCATAAGGTACAGTTGAGTAATGTATTGTTTAGTAATAATTGATATTTAGTAGTGGCAGGTCGCACCCTGTCATGGATAGGCCTAGACCAATAGTTTTGTTGTGCTGGGGTGCGCGGCTGTCCATTTCCTAGTTTGCGTATTACCATATCCAAGGCCACTGGAATTATGCAGCAGGGTTTGGCTAAATTTTGCAGTGTGATGCAGCATATTTTGTGGCAGTATTACCGCCCAAATTTGTACGTTTTACACATGATCACTATTTCTGGGCAAAGGTTTGAGTGAGAAATAATTATTTTGTTAAAATCGGCAAAGTATGCAGGAGATAATGAATCATGTGGCAAATGAGGCAGGTCCTTATTTCGGCAGAACGCACCGCATAATCATATAACTCAAGTGGTCCCCAACCATATCTCACTTCTCCACCACCTCAGGACTCACTTCCAAAGGGGAACCAAGGAGTCCTGTTTTTGACTCACAGCGATTATCTCTGGAATGCCGATTGCCAGGGAACTTGGGTTGTTGTAGAGCTTTCTTTTAACCTCAATTTTTAGCTTTCTTTTTTTAACTTAACATTTTTTTCTCATGGTGATTTGTACATGTTTTCCCCTAGTACAAGAGTGCTGTGCGAGCATTTATTCCTGATAGATATTGGTACCCTGTAGTCTGCACAATTAGCTCCAGGGTCACACATATTATAACGTTATGCCTTTGTTATACTTTTGTGCTCGTAGGAGACTACTCTTTCTCCCCCAGATGCTGTTCTGCACCTCTGGCACAGTGCTATAAGGATGGTGTTTTATTTTTTAATTGGCGTCCTGGCTGAATTCTGTCAGTGGCACTTTGTGCCAACGTTATCATGGAAGACTACTATGAGCTGTGACTGGGATGCAGCCCTGCTGGTGCCGACTTTCATCCTGAGAAGGAAGATAGCCGTGCAAGAGAAGTGAGCATGTCTGCTCACTTAAACGGGTGCATTCCTGACACATAATACCAAGGGATGAGGTTAGATCATTCCAACAGGTTGGCTGAAGGGTACTCCCGCTATGCTCTCGTTAGCATAGAAGTACTAGTGGTAGATAGGAGTAATATTAGGCACAATTAACATGGATGAATTGTTTGTGTTTTTCACCATTCTAATAATGCTTATAACATTTATGTGTTTTATCTGTCTAATAATCTCAGTTCACATTTTATTTACAAGGATTAGAGCCTTTCAATAAACATTTGAAAATGCATTATCATTTATTTTCTTGGTAACACCTTCGGAATGCAAAAGTGACAAACGAAAGGGTGTTAGATCTGTTTCCACAAATTCCTTCGGAATCAGAGTGGTCAAGTTTGGGGTTACCAGTAACATCTATAACTCTGAAAGGTTAGGACTTTAGATGTGGTACTGTGAGCAAGCCAAAACCAACATTTACTGGTAATATTAGTGGACTCCGTCTCTATTTTGTGAAGTTTTGATGACCTAATACGCAGTCCTACTAAATTCGAATAAACCTTATAACAAGGTTTTACTGTCCTTGGGACTGCCTTGTTCTTTGTACCTCTGAAATGGTCACATGCCTTGTGAGTCTAACCCCCATGTCATAGACAGAACTGAAGGGTTCCCTAAAATTCTACAGTGAGGTTCATTGCCTGGTAAAATGAAAAAAGGGACTCCTGAAGCTTATTTGTGCTATTTTGGCAGCCAGAGCAAATGAGAAAGCCAAAGCGCTACTAGAGATGGTAGGATGGAGTACAAAATAGTACTGTAGTCTAGTGCATAAAAAGTACCATCAATACACACACACAAATAAAAGGACATACAGTACATATGATTTGTATTGTTATGCATTCTGAAGAAAATAAATCAACTGTCTGTACCAAAATGCCAATGCATACTGATGTTGCCAGAGATATTCATGCCACTTTGGATTCCAGTGTTGCTTTAGATACCATACTGCCACTCTGATGATATTAGAGAAAGATGTGGCTGAGCAAAAGGACGCGTGCTGATGTGCCGATTTGCTGCTGGACACTTACCTGGCCGATGTAGGGATAAGCATCCTCTGAGTCAATGCCCTTGTTGTCCCTCACATATGCAAAGGCATTGGTCATGTAACCCCCACCACAGCCATCGTTCTCCTTGACGCAGTCAACTAGGTTCTGTGGGCTGAGGTTCACCAGCTTCCCTGTTGTCCTCTTCAGCTGGCCTTCCAAAGCCCCCACGGAGCTGAACGCCCAACATGACCCACACTGGCCCTTCAAAAGAAACAGAGACAGAAAAGCAAGTTTCAGTGTCTATGAGTCTAGCAGTTCTTTATTGCAGGAGAAACTGACCAAATAGTTGTATTTGGTGGTCCTGATTTAATGGTAATGGGATGGCAACGTAGGCCTTGGAGTCCACAGACATAGGAAAATTGCCACCTGTAAGAAGTTTAACCTACACAAATATTTTCACATATTTAACTTCTACAAAGAGAATGGGCAAATTAGGTCATCTTGACAGATGTATTTTCACCTGTAGTAATTTTGATCTAATGCTAATATTTTCACCTTATTTAACTTATATTCATTGCTTTAAAGGCATCTCTTTTTGCATGCAATTGATACCACTAAACTTAAAGATATGGAGCACTATTCTAATTTAGTCCTGGAATAGAGTGGTGTGGTCATTTTTGAGGTCAAAACTTTTGCCAAGGCAAAATATTACTCAATGAAAGTACTGTATTGAAATTATTAATGAATGAAATTATTCTTTCTAAATTATTAGTGAGTAACATTCAGATCTATGGGTTGCTTTATGAAATTATGAACTGAATGTGACAAAACAATTACAAAAACTTGTATTTCTCTGGTGTAAAATAGTCTCTCATGCATTCCGGTAGACTGGAAGTGGAAGTAGACATCCAGATACAATAGCATGATGGCGAGACTAAAATACTTAACTGGTTTGATCTAGGATTTAACAGAATATCTCAAGCCAGTGGCTGAAGTGGGTTCATGCAAGTAAGCTAAGGTTTGAAATCTGCTTACCCTAAGCTCACCCTGTATGTATTTAACACAAGGTTGACTTCACCAGCCAAAATAGGAAATTGCATGTGTGTGCTTAAAAATTAATTGTGGTGAACTACAGTTTACAGGGTGGAGTGTTGGGGTTGTCTCACCTGATTCCGCACTGGGGTCACGTAACCCTTCTTCCTGTAATCAATGGAATCTGGTATCTGACCTTCTACATCAAGCTCTGGGTCGGTGTCATTGGTAAAACGTTGTGTGCGTGGTACGATCAACCCCGTCATCTTCTTTGAAAGTTCCTCAGATGTCTAGGAGAGGGTTGGACAGAGCATACAGGGGAGTATTAGTAGCAGTGTGACAGCATGAATGTGGTGGTTAACTGTGCAGTATAGTTGGGCTTAGAAAGAAACGCAAAAAGTTTAGTGGTATCTCATTGGAAAATCAGGCATAAGCTTAAATGTTATAAGCATGGAACAATACAGTTTAAAAAAATTATCTAATTTCATGATAACTTTGTCAGAGCTGTATCACTTAGAACAACGTTTTGGGGTCACAGGTGCAAATTAATCCTTTTTCTCCCTGGAGAGGATTCTGTCTATCATATTTCTGTCATGTGCATGGACACAGAAGAAACTCTAAGCAACACCCTTTGACTGAAAAGCAAGGTACCAAGTGAGCTGGCACCAAAACTTCCTATATCGGGACTTACAGGCAAATTTATTCCCATACTGGGGCCTACTTATGAATGCAGGGTGGATCTTTTAGTGGGGTTCCGTCGGAGGTGAGGCCTAGTCATAACCTGCTTTTTGTAGCATGTTTACAACACAGTACATAATAATGTTCACTAACCTAAATGTGGAGGTCAGTGCCTATGCCTCTTCAAGTTTTTATGTGCGGAGATCTCTTTCCCAACTGCGGAGATCTCTGGACATGTAGGTATATATTTTAGCAGTAAATGTGGAAGGGACAGAGAGTAGCTGGAAAATAAGGAATACTTACTATTAAAGGGGTGGGGTTAAGAGGAATATGGAAAGGCTTTGGGAGGGGGTTGCAGCCTCCCACAAAGAATGAGCCTGTTGCTATTCCCAAGCTGCACTAATTACCATCGCCAAAAGAAACCAAAACAAGAGTAAATGTATTCGAGCTCAGAGATGGAGTAAGTCCAGCACCACACATGGCCAATTAATGGGATTGCAACACTCTCAATAGTAAATAATAGAGATAACATTACAGCCTATAGGAACTAATGTTAAATTTAATTAATTTATTCTAACTTTTTCAAAATATAAATAAATGTGCTTCAATGTTTAAGAAAGTATGTATAAAGAAGTTATCGTTATTTATTATAACATATTATTACCCTTTGTTTTTACATTTAAAATGTAATATTACTTTATTTTTTAATTACATTATTTTAAATCAATGATTAATAAGTTTACTACAAAATACATTAGAATTTTATACTTTAGAAAGTTTTTTTAATTTGAGGTCTGAAGAAAAATAATGTGAATTTCATATATTCAAAATAATTACACATTTACTTTAAAATTAAGCTAATGTAGCATTTAATAAACTTTAAAGCTTTCCATAGGGAGTTCTCTGCTTCAGTAGCGGGGACCTCCACTTAAATGTGTAAACTTACAGTATTAACTTTTGCAAATTAGGCTCCCCCCTCTGAATTCAAAGGGTGGAGACATGCAAGTCTACACTTTTGAGTAACTTTTAACTCCTAAATGGTGAATAGCCAAAACGTTGTAAAGTTACTTGAAACTGTAAGAGTAAATGTAATAGTAGTAAATATACACGTGTAGATTTACCTTTTTGAATATGACCCATGGAGTTTGAGGCCTAGGACGTTGTTTATCAAAGGTTACTTTGGAAGTTTTAATTTGTTCCAGTGATATGAAGCCTTGATTCAGGGCCTTTCAAATAACCGAAAGTGTAAGTGCTTTACTTCACTTAAATCAACCGACAGTGGAGCATTGAAAATATATAGAATAGAAGTAATTGAAGCTAGAGTGTAGGGTTTTTACAAATGTGTTTTTATTGGTGTTAAATTATACTCAAAACATCATGCCATCATTAAATTGTGATAGACAGAGACCGCCATCTTATAGAATGAACAGCATTTTCAGATGGAGCAGAGGTACATGGAGTTAACGAACATAGCAGTCTTCAGTCAATAAGAATGACATATAATAACAGTAGTCATCTCATTGGACCCCATCAAGCCACAGAATGTATAGTTAATGTGCCACGGCTATGCATTGAGTTGTGTGTGATATATAGTCTGGTAAGCAGAGTGTCATCCAAACCATTCAGTATGTATGTTCAAGTATGTTCAAGCAGTGTGTATTTGGCTTCAGACTACATTGATACTGTCTCCATGGGCTGCCTCTTTTAGGTGAGTCATTAAGTGGGCCCAATATATACCCCTGGTTGTAGCCTGATTGGTGTAGCATATGATTCTGCTTTCTCATTACACAAGGCGCCATTCAGCAACCAGTCTTATATTTTCGGGGTGCGTCCTGTCATCCACGCCATTCTACTTTCACTAACAATAAATGCAAAGCTGTTAATCTGACGAGCGTGGTATTTCTGCTACATATCCAAGCAGCATGGTTAATGGTGTGCTTTCACTTTGCATGGCTACTATTTCCCCAATAGTGTATGCTACCGTAATCCAGTATCTGTTGATGAGGGCACTTCCAGGCAAAGTATAGGCTATCTGTTGTGCCTGTTTTGTATTAGAAGGTATAGTGCGATGGTTGAGATGGGTCTATTCTATGAAGAAATTTGGGAGTACAGTACAACATATTTAAGAAGTGAAAGTCTATAAGTTTATGCCTAAAATTAATGGAGATAGAATTGACAGAAAAACTGACAAATTTTAGGAGATATCTCTCCTCTTAAATCTTTTCCTGTGTTTTAAAATGGCACTATCTAATGTGACTGTGTGTTCAGTGTATAATCTGTGTAGTCTATAGATCCAGCTTCTGATGCTAGATGCAAACCATCTTGTACCACAGAGTGAATTCATTTGATTCCATGGGGATGTCTTCCTGCTCGCCACCTGGCATACCTGGTAAGATACAAATATGTCAAGACGTTACAGCTTTCTCAGCAGTGGTCTAGTGATGGTAGAGTACTGTTAGAAAACCAAGGGGTACAGATCAGAAGCGGTTGGGAGTTTGACCCAACCTCTGCAGATCTATGCACCCCAAGATTAACTTAATAGCATTTTCCATTGAAGGAGATAGATCTCAACTAGTAGCGAAGGATATTTCAGTGAGGAAGCATTTGTCTTCCAAGCCGGTCTGCCAACTAACCACGAGGCCCAGTGAGTCCATCTAACCTTGTCTATGAAGTTTCTGGGTTCAGGTAGATTATAGGCCAACACTGTGCTAAGGCTTCCTCTCTCAACGTGGTTCTTTTTTGTTAGGAAATATGGATAAATTCAGGGTTAGGTTGTAGCTGCAGGAGTAGAGTGTAGGTCAGTAGTCTTTAAACTTTTCAACACCCCCCGTGAAATCATTTAATTAATCGGACCCCCTCAGAATTTTTCACAATTATTCCATTAAATTGGCAATGCTTAAATGTCTCAACTTATTTAAACATAAGACCTACTTAAACATTGCAGTTAAATTCTGTTACTGTTTTAAAATACATGATTGCCAAGCATATTATTCTAGCCAGACAGGCCTTACTAAGTGTAAAAGTATCCACATTGTGATTATTAGAGATGGGGGCGGGCGGTTTGAAGAATATATGGAGTCCCTTCCCCTTAGACACCTTCTCCCAGCCAGGATATAAAAGACAAAAGATATTAGTGATGGCCCATTACAAGCAGCTTTCTGCTGCTCCATTTTTCTCTCTGCTTAAAACAAAGCACTGCTATCAGCATAATACTTATTTTGCCCACAGCCTGCCCCCCCCCCCCCCCCCGATCACTTGAGGCCCCCCAGTTTGAAGACCTGACACTGAGCTCAGCATATTAATGCAGCTCAGCTCTTCTCTAAATCATTCCTGGCAGAATACTCAGACTCTCAGAATGCTCTGATGCTCTGCACCACGCATTGCATGTCCGAGGCACCCTACTCGTGCATGCTATAGACCCACAGCAAATACCTCAAATCTAGAGACCACACTACTCCCTTTATGCAACGAAAATGCTCTACCCAGCCAAAGAAAGATAAACTTAATTGACTATAGCATATGTAATCCCACTAAAACATTCCCTATAAGAGGGTAATCATAACTCATACTCTACGTCGCACCCAACAAACTCATACAGCCATTAGACGTTAATTCAAATAAACATTCAACACAGATGCTGCCATTGTGCTCTCCTTGAAACACATTCACAAAACGAGGGGGCTAAGTTCCCTACCTCAAACAGAGCTCCCAGTTACACATATGCTCTATTAAAGGCTCTGCAGTATACAAAAAGTGCTAGGCTTGCAACCTCCAACTGGCTGGTGCTCCATACCAAAGTAAAAACTACATCATTCTCTGACCTCCATATGAAAGCAAAGCAAAAACTATCTACACAAACTTCCAGGCTCACCATACCTGCAGGCTCACAAGATTGTCAAGCCTTGCAGTCACCAACTGACTGAGATACAATACAACTGCCAAGCATTTGCAGTGGCCAGGGAGCGCCTATACCCCTAACTGACACATATGGGGCCGGCTCTATGGTGGTGAAACCTGGGCAGCCACACCTGGCGCTAACCCCGGGGGGCACTGTGTTTAAAAATAACACAGGCTTAAAAAATAACTGCTGCAGAGTTCCTTGTGTGTCCAGCAGTTTTCAGCCGACAAAAAAAAATGTCAAGGTAACTCTGTTGATTAACGTTCCTGCTGGAGAGAGATGGAGTTTTCTATAGTGACAATTTCCATTCATAATAATGCAGCACAGAAGGTTTATATGCCGGTTGCAAAGGACGTGTACCAGGCAAATCACCAAACTGTATTTTATGTGGCATGTTCAGTAGGTTTCTGCTGTTGTCATAGAGATCCTTTTGTTACTTGCAGGTCAAAAGTTACTACCCTAATGTCGCGTAATATAGCACAGCCCTAATATAACATCAATGAGCAGCATGCAACCTGAATGGTATCGGTTAGAACGTTATGTTTTCTCCCCGTTTTTCATTACCCTGATGTTGATTTAAAAAAAAAAAAGGGTTAATTTGAATAGGAATACATTCTTCAACCACTGGGGTACGTACATTTTAAATCCCGAGTTTGGGCTTCTCCAGACCAAACACTCTTAAAATATACTGCTTGCCAGTATATGTGACAGGTGACTCCTGTACCTTCGCATTGTGGTATATAACATATCCTATAGACTGATTTACCCACGTATGATTCATTGGCTCTGTATAATGTGTGTGTGATGCAAAGTGCCCTGACAACTTGCAGTGGTATGAGGTAGCTCTATAAAACAAATGAAATACATGTGAGGTAGGGGCTATAGAGAGATGATGGGCACCGGTGGAGTGTGGTAGTGAGAAATTCGTGCAGAAGGATGTTTTTTGGGGGAGGCACCAACAAAGATTGTCGCACTGAGTGTCACTAGCGATAAAGCTGGCCCTGGACACATATATGCATCACAATATGACTCCAGTCTCCCCACTCCTGCAGTTTGAGAACACACAGCTCTTTCCAGTCATGCGTTACAACCAAAGCCCAAAGACACCTTACCCAAGCTGGCAAACAAATATCCCAGACATACCCGAATGACTGCAGGCGCCCCACTGGACGTGCACAACTTGCACTGCTCAAGATTGCTAAGAGTTGCTCTGTATACCCAGCCAAACACACACCAGGTCTGTGGCTCCATATCTCAGACTGACAGTTTAGCACCCTTTGAAAACACTGACAGATGCATTACCGCTTGGTTACATGCTCCTCACACATGTGGTCCTAACACACACAAGACTTTCAAGCCTTGCATCTCAAATGTATAGTAGGGGCTTTAACAAAACAGCCCCATCCACACTGTGCATCCAAACTGCAAATACACATCCTATGTGCATACACTGCTCAAAGTGAATTTTACCTGGCACAACTCACGCCTCAAAAGGGCAGTGCCATGCAACACAATAGCCTCACTAATGAAGCACCCACCATCACACATCTCCTAAAATCTCTAAGTTGAAAATTGGCACAAATCCACTGTAGTACCCTCGTGTTGCGGACACGGTACAAGAAAATCAGAGACAGCAAGAAATCACCGCACTTATATGCTAAAGAGTGAAATATCTATACTATAACGTGTTGCACGATGACCACAAATATGTAGCAAACTGTCTAAATAGTAGTAAAATGATCTCAGTAAATCCAATCACCTTATTACAACTGCACATCGCAGGTAATTTATATTCAAAATGCCCATCTACAACTTTCCCACAGTTCGTGAAAATATTCACGTGATTTTCCAAGTTTTGACCAGTGCCTTGTTGTAAAGGATTGTGACATACGTGCATACATATTGCATGAAGCAATAGTACTACAAAATAAATGTGTGAATAGCAACAATTTACATGTAGATACTTTCCACATTGAAAAAGATAGCGTGTACAGACACCTTTTCAGTTCTTAAGTTGTCCCTCATATTTCAACTACTTATGATATTAGCACACAAATAAATGACACAGAAAACTCTGTAGAGATACACGATAAGGTCATTTCCCACTCTCTAGGTTGCTGGGCAATCCCTCTTTTGGTATTTAAAAATGACAGCATGCCCAGGGACGGCCCAATTCAGTTTTGTGCAGGCACGACAAAAACACAGAAACGACACAACACAAACTATTGAATGCATTCATGTGTAGGGTTCAATTATAGTAATATTAATTTCCACAAGTAGAAGATTTGTTCCCTAAATGTATTTAACTATATAGGAGTCCAGGTACAAAGTTCAAGAAATACAAAACCCCACCAGGAGCTGAATGGTAATTTTCTTAATCACTCGAGTGACTGACTCCTGGCACAGGATTCAGAGAACACACTACACCACACATTCCATTTCCCAGCCAGGCTGCTCGTTCATGCTTCAAACACACAACAAATGCCTCACGCATAGAAGCCACAATTATGTATAGGTGTAAGTGGAAATGTAGAGTTATGGGAGAGTGTTATGGTTTAGGATTTGGGTTATTAATTTAGTGGAATAATTTGCATTGTTTTTTCTCATGCTATAAATTATTTGCAATAGTTTAGAAATATTTAATGTCTAACAGTTCAAGATAGAAACCCTACTACCGAGTGTAAATGCATAAACAAGCCCTATCTTACTACCATGTAAACAGCTGATGACTTTGGTAAGGCTGGTTACCTCAAATGCAGTCTTTTCAGTGGTATAGCTTCGCAACTACAAATACGTTACACAATGCTACAGTAAAGATTACCTTCAAATAATGTAGCAGAAAAGTTTACCACCAGATGCCTATGGAGCAGAAAGACTTACCATATCGCCAAATTGATTCATGCCCACTGTGTAAGTGTGCATCCCCATGGCGAACTCCAGGTTGTGATTGTTAATGTACTTCAAGTTCCTCTCCCAGATCAAACGCCTCAGGAGCTCATCCATCTGTGTAAGGAAATGTAACAACCAAAAGTAACAATTTTATACAAACAGACATATCCCCTATAGCACAAGGGAGCCTTGCAAATGCTGCAATAAGCACCTAGTTTAAGCATTTTGTGCAACAAGTGTGGACTAATTAAGCTGGAATTAGCCTGTCAAGGAGAATTCATTAAAACCTGCAGTAATTTGAGAGAACTGCCAGAAAACCCCTTAGGCTATTTGTATGGTATGAAATAGCCTTAGAGAAAGAACACAACTCATGGAAGTCGTATTTGGGAACTTCTATGCCACTTTAAAGCTTAAAATTCTGTGGAAGTTGGCTGTTCCTCCCATATCATTTTAAAAGACTGGTAAATGAAGCAATAAAGACACTCGTTTATTCAAGACGAACATGAAATTGCAAAAATAGACCACGTTTGGATAATAATTAATTATTGCACCCAATTAATGGAGCAGCAATATTTTAAAGCTCGTTTTTCCTCACATATTGAGCAGAATTCCTTTCCTACAGACTTGTAAATTTCCAAACCAAATATCTGACACCTCAGTGGGAAAAAACGAGTTAGTACAAAACTGCATACTGTGTGGATATAGAGAATAAACTCTGACATTTTGTGCATTTGCCCTGTACTAGGGTAGCCTCCACGGAAAACCGCTCAGATCCCATTTCAATTTCTTGCAAATCCGAACTTGCAGGCAAGCGGTGATTCAATGTACAAATGGCAAACATATCATATTGAGTTGGAACATGGTGAAATTCATGGACTTTGCTGCAAAAGCATTGATGGGTCAAAATCAGGACCTTATGAAATGATGGACAAGCATTCTCGTTTGCAATCACACAGCCTTTCGAGTACAATAAGCCTGTCCCCTACGGACCACCATTTTTAGCATTGACTATTTAATTGTGTTATATGTTGATGTCTGACGGTGGAGTCCTTTTTATAAATTGACTTTTAAAAGCTTTACACTCATGGGATGATGTTGTTTTGTATTTGTGTAGAGAGATATTTTCACTATTGCAATTGTTTTTATTAACTGAACAATACATTATTTGTACTTTTTACTAGAGCAACAACAAATGAATGGCAAAAAATTCTTATCAACTATGATGAACAGTTATAGACTACAGCTCCCAAAAACTTTAAAGTGTCACTGATCAGGGCACAGGCAGCACCTATCTGGTGTGGCCAACTCCAATAATAGTAAATTAATATGGACTTTTTTTCTCCAAATGTATAGCATTTTGTTTACCTTTATCTTTACCTTTTTAGTCCTTTCTTTGTTTTTTGTTACTGTGACGTAAGTCCGAGTTCATCAAATGTGTATTTGCAAAATACTTGTGGGCCAATAGACCATTTTAGTGACACGTTACGGTTTGTTTATTTTTTTGTGTGCTCAGTATTCTTTTTATGTATTGTTAAAATTAATAAAACTGTTTGAAATGGAAATAAAATAAAATGTGAGAACCAGGAGTGAGAATTAGAGGGAAGAATGAGACGTTGGAATTATAGTAAAGAAAGACGTGAGAACCAGGGATAAGAATTGGAGGGAGCGGTGAAACTGAAGAATACGAATTAAGAACACATGGAAGAAGGGGTGGAAAACGAGAGCTACATCACGAAGGAAGAATGAAAAGAATAAACCAAAGGTAAAAGACATGTTAGAACAGCAAAGAAGAAAGGGATTGAACTTGATAAGTAAGAACCATAGAGAGGACTAACAGGGAAAACTGGAGGGAAGTAATAAAGAGAGGTAAGTTTCAAATGTTAGAACAAGAGGGAAGGATAAGTAATAAGAATTATAAATAATAAGCAACACTAATAAGGAAGGCAACATTAGTGTGGAGTGGTTTGCCATGGTTTGAACTGGAGGAAAGCTCAAGATGGAAGAAAGGGAATTAAGAAATGTAGGAACAATTGAGAAATAAGAACATGAGGTAGGAATCGGATACAAACAAGAGGTAAACATGTGAGAACAAAAGATAAGAGAACAAGAGATTAGAAAGAAGTTAGAGAGTACACTGAGGGGTATATTCACAAGAACGTGTGATAACTACCGCAAGAGTAGCTTAACGCAACTCTCAAAATCGCAGCCTATCGCGGGAAAATTACGCCGTGCCAACCAAGTATGCACAATGCGGCGGTAGCATGCGACAGTCACCAGATAACGTGTCAAATGTCAGCATTAAAATCAACACCATGCCGCAAAAATGCGAAACTCGAACGCAAAAAATCATGCGATGAGGCCAATCGCGGTACAAAAATTAGTGGAAAACAGCCACAGGCCTGCAAATCCCATGTGTCTGGCTGGAAAATGCACTATAAAAGAAAGAAAACAAAACCCACCAAAACCAATTCAAACTGCGTAGCACCATGGATGCACCTGAACCGAGTGCAGAGGACAAGCCGAACTCCACAAGCCCCACGGAGAACCAGTATGGAACCCTGTGTTCGGGGAAGGGCAAGGAGAAGAGGAAGAGGAAGACGGGGTTCAGTCCGCAGGAAGACCGGATCATCGTCATGGAGGTGATAGAACACTATCAACAACTGTTCGTCACCTCCACTGCGGCACTGGCAACCCAAACAGAAATATGGCAGTCCATCGTCACCAACGTCAATGCAGTCAGAGTGTCGAGGAGTTCAATGGAGGAGGTCAAGAGGCGCTGGCATGAAGTGCACAGCCAAACCAAGGAGAAACTTGCCGCCAACAGGAAGGCAGCAACGGCGACTGGAGATGGGAGTCCTGCGACACAGGAGGAGCTGAATGAGCTGGAGGAAATGGTGGCCACAGTCAGCAGTGTGGAAACGGTGGTAGGATTTGGGGGCCTGGACACAGCTCGATACGACCTGACCCAACAGCAACAGGGTGAGTAACGACCAGGGACTGGGGGGACGGGGGGAGATGGGCACAATGGCACACATGCACAATTATGTGTAGCACACTGCACACCCACAATGATCATGGAACATGTCCCTGATAGCCTTGGCACACTGCAGCACACATAGAAACACCAAGTAGGCCCCCGTCCACAATGTGCACAAAGGGGCCCCCTCCCTATCACCAATATCACAACCTACCCATGCACATGTGCTGAATCCAGCAAAGCAGCGGCTCAGTGAGCCACGCTGACTATGGAAGTGACACTGCATGCCTGATAGCATGGCAGCAGCCAAAAAAATGACATGGCCCACGAATCGACATGGAGGTGGCCCAGTGCGGATCACATCTGTAAAGGAGCAGGTCACACACTGACATATCCATGTGCACCCACAGCCCAGGCCATACAATACACGCAGCAGACAAACAATGCACCAGGCCACAAAATCTGTCCAAGAGCACATATGATCCAAGTCAAAAACAATTCAGCCCCCGAAAAACACACAATTCAAAGGCACCCCGCCTCAAAGGGAGAAGGGTACACGAAATCAGAGCTGCAGGGGCAACTCCCCCACAGTGCAGCACACACACATAGCAATCACAGAACATCAGCAATGACGGCAATGTGGTACAAAGTGCAACACCACAGGACAGAGATCACAACAGGTTCCGCTTGTGCGTATTAACTGTCAACTCACATCTGGCATTGCCTGACACTGTGTGATAATGTACAGGTATTACCACACATCCGTCATGTAATCGAAAAACACACTGACTGCCATCAAATAGCCAGCTCCACCATAACAGTCACAATGTACATTGGCATGCAGTCAGAATGTAAACTTCTGCAAATCTTCAACATACTTGTGAAACTCTGGAAACCTGCATCTCCCCTTTACATTGCAGAGGGACAAATAACACCTCCTGCAGAGCACACCACACTCATCATTGATGATGAAGAGGACAACCTGAACATATGTCAGGACACCCTCCAACGGATAATGGACAGCCTCCGCACCCCATCCCCAGGAGCAGGGCAGGCCAGCTGCCTCAAGGTGACCCCACCACCTGCACAGACCACACAGCAGGAAATACACACCACCATGGCTGTCTCCCAGGACCCCCCGACCAAGACATGGAATTCCAACAGCGTGTGTGGGGTTGCCAGGTGGAGTTGGCTGATCAGCTGTGGGTGGGTTTTGAGCTCGTGGCAGCCAAACTCGATGTTATGTTATGTTATAGGGTTTTTGTATAGCGCCCATCACCGCCGGTCTCTAAGCGCTCACACAGAAAAGGAACATAACCTGCTGTCTCCTAGATCACTCCGTCGTCCGCCCCAGTTAGGGCGAAGATGTTGACGTTTTAAACAGATGAGTCTTCAAGTTCTTCCTGAAGGACAGTAGCTGCGAGTCTTCCTTCAGGCTGGCCGGTAGCTCATTCCACAATTGCGGGAGAAGTACAGAAAGAGCCCTGCCCCCTTTAGATTTTAACTTAAATCTGGGTTGGATCAGATTGGAGGCCTTACCCGAACGCAAGGTTCTGCCTGGAATGTACTTCCTCAGGCGCTGTTTAATGTATTCTGGGGCTTTGCCGAAAATTGCCTTGTGAGCCATGCAAAGACACTTAAACTGCACTCTAAACTTGACAGGCAGCCAGTGCAGCATCCGGAGAAGTGGGGTTGCATGCGAGTTCCTAGGTAGGGAATAGATCAGCCTGGCCGCATCGTTCTGCACCACCTGCAGTTTCCTCAACAACTTCTGCGGCAGGCCAAGATATAAAGCATTTCCATAATCCAGCCTCGAGATGACTGTGGCGGACACGATGGACTGCAGAGTGGGGGCTGATAGAATAGGTGCTAACTTTCGCAGTTGCCTCAGCACCCCCGTGCAAGACCCCACCACCGCCGAGACTTGAGGGGCCATCGAAAGGTCTACATCAACCTTTAGCCCCAGGCTTTTGACCACCCTACCAGGAATAGGTGTTGTACCTAGTTCTGGGGGCCAGAACAGATCGCACCAGGGATTGACTCGGTTTGTGATGACCAGCACCTCTGTTTTTTCAGCGTTCACTTTCAGAAGGTTATTGGTCATCCAATTTACAGTGAATCGGAGCAAATTCCTTACCGATTCCTGTGCTTCCCTTGTATCTTCCAGCTGGACCAATAGCTGGGTATCGTCAGCATAGTTAAAAGTTTGACAATTCCTTTGCATTAACTCCTCCACCAAGGGTTGTAGGTAAATGTTAAAGAGCAAGGGAGAAAGTGCAGACCCCTGGGGTACGCCCCAGGTCACATCACCCGTTTCAAGCCACTTGAGCGCTGTTATTCCCAGCTTTGCGATACGGTCCAGCAAGATGGTATGGCTGACCGTATCGAATGCCGCTGACAAGTCCAATAGAATCAGGGCACAAGGCTGTTTATTGTCCGCCCTGATTCTCAGCTCATCAGTAACAGTGGCCATTACTAGTTCTGTGCTGTGTTGGGGCCGAAAGCCCGCCTGCCTGGCATGGAGTAAACCATGTTCCTCCAGGTAGCTAGCCAGTGTGTTCAGAACATGTTTTTCCAGGATTTTGCCCAGGAATGGCAGTTGCGAGATAGGCCTATAGTTCTTTAAAGCCTTGGTGTCTGCTCCTGCTTTCTTTAAGAGTGGAGAAACCCTAGCTTCCTTCAGCTGGACTGGGAAATAGCCCGCCTCTAATGAATCGTTCAGTAGGCTCAACAGCTGAGTTTGGATACCAGGCAGGGCCATTTGAAAGATTCTCGGGGGCATGGATCCGTGCTGGAGCCTGACTTGACTTGGCCGACAAGCTCAGCCAAGCTCTCCTCGTCAATACATGGGAAACTGTTCAACGTCCCTATCGTCTCCTGACTAGCAGGGCAAGATGACAGCAGAGGTTCAGCTGGGATCTCCGTGATGTCCCTAATAATGTCCTGTACTTTCTGAAGAAAGAACCTCTGAAAGGTGTCACAGTCGGGTTGGTCACTAGCAGGAATCTTCCCATCCAGCTGCGTCAATTCCCTTAGGATCGCAAAGGTCTCCCTTTGTTTGTTCGTGGCCCCTCTAATTCTATTCTCATAGAAGGCTGACTTCCTCACCAGGATATCCGCCTTGTATTTTGAGAGAAGGATTTTATAGGTTTCTGACTCCGCTGGGCTATAGCTGAGTCTCCACCTTCTTTCCACCTTACGGAGAGCTTGTTTCTTTTCCCTGAGTGAGGCATCAAACCACGGTGCTTCCTTTCCTTTTGCTCTGGTCTTCTCCAGCCGCTCAGGGGCCAGTTTGTCCAGAGCAGCACGGATCCAGGCCATAAGGGCTGTAGTATCGGAGTCTAGGTTCGTCTCCCTCATCTTAGGAAGTGAAGTGGAAAGCAGCGTGGAAAGTAGAGAGTCTGCCTCTATCTTCTTCCAAGACTGGACCATTCTCCACAATTGACTGGACATTGCAGGTGAGGGGTCTCCTGGAACCCAGCACTTGATCAGGAAATGGTCTGACCATATGCAGGGACTGCCCAAAGTTATTGCTGTCTGGGATATGGAAGACCAAATTAAGTCTAGTGTATGGCCCTTCGCATGCGTTGGTCCCACTACTAGTTGCTGTAAGTTAAGCGAGGAAAGATTATTTTCGAACTCTACCTCTGTGGGGTCTCTAGGTACCTTATCCCAGTGGTAGTTGAAGTCCCCTACCACCATAAGGGATTTATATCTGGAGCCCAAATCCGTCAAGAGCTCCAGGAAGGCGTCATTAAAATCTGGCGAGCTCTGTGGTGGGCGGTACACTACCAGCAACATAATACAGGAGGATTTAAGTGAGATTTTTATCCCCAGGAGCTCCGCACAGTCACAGTTTTCAGCTACGACCTGTCACCTTGAAACTTTTTTTAAATAAAATGGCGACCCCCCCCCTCTACAGTCATTGAGGCGATTATACCATAGCCCATCAACTTCGGGAGGCAATGCCGCCAGTATGTCCGGCGTAGATGAAGTACCTAGCCAGGTCTCCGTAAGCCAGGTCTCCGTAAGGGCAAGGATATCAATCTCACCATCAACAAGGAGTGAAAATACCTCCAAATGGTGCTTTTGCAAAGAGCGCTTGTTCAGCATCGCAATTTTTAGCCCTCGGGACCTAAGGGGGTGTGGCGAACTCCTGGATCGTCTAGGTTCGCCTTCTCCCTGCAGCAAACTCGATGCCATACGTGGGTGTCTGAGTCCCATCAGGGACCACGTACAGTCCCTATCGGACACCCTCTGTACGCACCATGCTCCACCACAGACCTTGGCTGACCTCGCTGGGGCTATTAATCGGATACAAGAACTGTATGGTCAGACAGGCACCAGCGATGACAGCACAGAGTTGGCACAGATGCAGAGGTCAATGGAAACCATGGAGCAGATGCAGGCTGGAAGTATGACTGCCACGGCTGGACACCAGCGAGTAGTTGCTGGGAACTTCAATGCCCTGCAGTTCATCATCTTCCCATTGCTGCCACTGAGCCTGTCCCAGATGACTGCAGCAGGAACATCGACACACACAGCTCCGACCCCTGATGTGTCAGTGGCACACAGTGATGCAGCTCCATCACCTTCGCAGTCTGATGTGTCAGTGGCACACAGTGATGCAGCCATTACCCCGCCACACACACCGGACACAGAACCCGTATCAGGGGAGTAAGATGGGAATGGTAATTATTGTGAGGAAGGAGGCAGTAGCATCCATCACCACCATATGGCCTGTCCCTGCCTGGTTCTGACCTATGCATCATGCCCTGGGACAATACCTCCCACTGACCCCCGGAACACTCTGCGACATTCACCCGGACCCCGACACGGGCTGCCATATCTTCACTGCTGGACAATTACACAGCAATCCTTCTGCAGACTGCACTCCCCCTCTTCCAAATCACTTTTCAATCCCCAAAGGACTCTGGTTGGCCCACCACTGGGCTTCCATGTAATGTGGGCTTGAATGGCCATATACAGCTCCAGCTCCGTCAATCACCTGAATGAGAATAGAATATTCTAAATCACACAGATGTGTCATGACTATGTTCACTCACGTATGGAAGTATGGCTGGATGTAGGGACAATGATTGCACATGAAGGTACACCCTGGTAACTGACATCTATGTGCATGTGTATCCCTGAGACACATGGCCAATTGGATGACTGTGAAGGTGAGTACTAGCTGTGTCCCCATTGCACATTAACAACAATCTCACAACCCCCCAACGTAGGCACACGTCCATGTATTGAATTGGGCTGTGTGTAGGAATGACCAAATCAGTAGCAGGCCAGAAGTGGTGTCCTACATCACATGTGACAACCGAACTTCACGTTGCATACCTACCCACACACATCTGTGTGGACACGTCCTGTTACAATTCATAACATTGCTCCACATGGTCTGAGTTTGGACACCATACTCACATTGCTGAAGTCACGTAAGTGCACAGGTCGGCCAGCAACTATACCAAAACAATGTCTGGCTCACAGAGGTGGAGCTTGCAAAAGAGAGCCACCCCCATTGTACATGCTTCAGTCAGTTCCTCCCTGTGTAGGGACGATGCTCATTGTGGCACACGAGTGGAAAATCTAATCAACACTCATCACAGTTAGACACCAGTGGAATCACAGTTAGACACCAGTGGAGTTGCATAGACTTTATTGGCATGTGCGTGTCAGTATGGACAAGGCAACGGCCACAACAGGCAGGGACATGATTAAGACACTTACACGCAGCATGGGAGCATCTCGAGGTTCAGAAAATGGTGAGGCAAAAATAGACAACAATCACGGATGGCAACGGTCTCAGCCCACCTTGCCCTGCTGGACGAGTCATGTGTTGTTTGGCGTCTGCCCATTGCCCCGTGTGAGGGGGCACGACTCACTAACCATGGGATCTGCCTAGTGCTCTGTCACCGGAGTGCGCCGATTGTCTGCTTTGTTGACAGTGATCAGGTGAAAGGGTCCGACAGGTTCACATGTCGTGCTACATTGCCATGTGTGTACTCTCCCCCCAGCAGTGTGTCTGAATTGGTAACGTTGCCAAATGACGCTGTGTTGCTCCGACCATGGACCTGCATCACCTTGCACAGGTGTGTATACACACGCATAGTTCCACGCACATGTATCCAGAGTCCTGACGAAGGCAGACATGTCCTCTGTTGTGGTGGGATATGTGAGCATTCCCCACGATGCAACAAGTTGTTGGGACCTGTGCTGTGGGTGACAATCTGATGTAGCTGCAGGAACGTAGTTACTTGTCCATAAATGCCCGTGCATCTTCATGTGCAATGTGTTCCAATAGTACCTCGTTGTCGTGTTCAATGAACACCATGGTGAGCCAATCCATTAACTGGTCCAGGCAGGTGTGCTCAACCCATGCCGTTTCACCAATCCGCAACACAGCCCAATAGGGGAGAGCCTCGATGTGGTCACTGCACACGAGGAATTGTGCAATCTCCCATGCACAACTGCCAATACATACGCAGTATGTCAAGGCATCCCATGCACGGCTGTCTCGGTTACATTCCTGTTTGTGATCCAACAGGGAGCGCACACACAAGTCATAGTCCAATTCATCTACGGTTGTGTTGGATAGGCAGACGTCCATGGGACACTCGAATGTGCATGTTCGGCAGTGGAACGAGGGCTGGACGCAGGTGTTATAGGCAAGGCGGAAGCTCAGTCGGTAACTGATCTGCAGCACTGCCGGTGGCAGTGCGCCCAGTAAATGCAGCATATGTGCACGGTACTGTTCCACGTGTCAGGGGTTCTGCATGTGCCCGGGATGGCCTGCCATTGCGTTGGTGCGTCTCGTGGAACCGGCACTCTTCTGAACTGCGGCAGTTGTGTGGAGGATATGCCACAGCTCTGAGCAATGATTCGAATGTGTGTGCAACGTTGGGTGAATGGGTTGCTGTTTCTGTGAGTGTCAAGGGCATCCCATGCGGGGGTACCTCAGGCAGGGTCTTCTGTGTGTGGGGTGTGGATAAGTTGGATAGTTCATTTGCGCAATGCTTGGTGTGGGAGTCGTCCCCAGCTGCCATGGCATCTCTCTCAGGGTGTTCCAGCCGCGTTCAGGACCAAGGTCAGAGGTGCAGGTGTCCTCCCGCTTTGGAACAAAGGAGCTTTCATCCCTAATGTTTGTCTGACTACTACTTGCGTTCTCGGAATGTGATGTGGCTTTGGCGCTGAGATTGAGACAAGGCCTTGGGCTTATGGTGTACCGATGGCGATACAGACACACATGTTGGTATGTGGAGCCAGGTGCCCGAGAGGCCTTGCACTGCTTGTGCAATCTCACTCCGTCTCTCTTCCTCGCTCTCTCCCTCCCTCTCTCCCTCTCCTTCCTTTGTTTGGCGCATGGCACATCTTCTTCTCTTGGATTTTGTCTTCCAGGCTGTGTCCTACAGATTGTCCAGTGAGGACCCGCTAGGACTCCTCCGAATGGTTGTTTTGGCTTTTGTTTGAATGGTGTTTTGTGTTGGTGATTGCATTGCTGTATGACCTGATTCTCCATTTTCTGGCCACACCTATATGTTGATTTTCCTGCTTGTGCGACATCAGGCAAAAAAAATTGTTTTGGGATTCGTAGTGTTGGTGTGCAGTTTCTTTGTCTGGGGTTGGGGCGGGGGCGGCTGCGGGCCTGGGTGTGGTGTCGGTGGGTGTTGTGGCCCTCTTGGGTGTCCGTGCTGCATGGGCAGTTGCCCGGGGGCATCTGTTCTTCATGTGTGGCTATGGGCTGGGCACCCTTGTCTGGTGCAGGTTGTGGTCCGATTTTGCACCAGGTCAGAGCAGGTGATAATTTCCTGGTGCTAACGCGCCTTATCGCATGTTTTGTGTTCTTATCGCAGATCTGGCTGGTCGTTGAGAATGTTGCGGAGTGATGTTGTCGCTGCTTTGTGCTCGGGAACGCCTACTCTGCATCTCATTAGCAATAGTTGCCGGGGTCATCTGTGGCGATGTTTGTTGCAGATGCTAACGCAGGAAAAGTGGTGCTGTAGGCTGTTTGCACCGGCATGTGAATGGGGCGGTAAATTTATCATGACTTTGGCTGCGCTAAAGTGCCGCTAACTCGGAGATAGCTCCTTGAGAATATGGCCCTAAAACAATCACATGAGAGCCTAACAATTTGTAGAAATAGCAGAGGTGAGGTGAGAGATGTGCTTTCGTAAGGCAACGGAGGTTATCGCAGGGTGATAAAGAGTTGATTATGTCTGTTAGCAAATACCTATATTTGTGGAGTAAGAGGTGATGAGCTCAGCACCCAAAAGTCTTAAGAAAAATTGGATCAGAAAAATTGTAGAATCTCTTTTCAGAGCAAGATGCCGAATCTTGAAAACAAACATTTGATGGACAACCTTCATGTTTTTGTGCTACCGAAATGCATCATAAGAACAGATCCCAAGTACTGTATAGTGGCACAGCATTCTATAGCATTTTCTGAACTGTTTCATTGTAATGGTCAAAATAGGTACAGGTTCATTACTTGACCCTTTATTTATTGAGTGTTTGATGTCGGGTAAAGCTGGCCCGGGGGCATTAGAGCCCTTTGTATAAGCAACAGATTGCTGCTACATCAATTTTAGTAATGGGCAGACAGATAATTAATCAAGATGCAATCTTTACACACAGACTCCCTTTTATTATATTTCATTTGAAAGTTGTACGAGTCTTCATGGGTGCAGGTTGAGATTACAAATGGATTCTAGATCACCGGGCATTAATTAACTACATCCTCTAATTTATTTAATATTCACCTGTTTGGGGATAAATAAAAATCCTAGTCATTACTTACGACAGTGGCTTATTTTTTGTTAGATACGCCTCTTTTAGGCATTGAATACACCCTGGAATTTATGCCTCTGTATTGCAAGGAAAGTGCTCTAAAAATGGATATGACCAAATGAAAAAAGTCTTCCCGTAAGTTTACATGGAGGGTATATGGCATCTGCCTAGAAACACACTAGGTTATAACTGCTTGCATATCTCCAAGTTTATTATTCTGTTTTGGTCCTTACAGTTGTTTCCATTAAGAGATAAATGTCGTAAGGCAACTACAGGATAAAATTTGTTTTTTTTCAATGAAATATAATGCTGCATCTACAATTTTAAATATTTTAATTCCACAGTTGTGTTTTTCTTTTGTTATTGTTTAGTCTTCTATGCCGGGAAATTAAAAAATTGTTTTGAGAAAATGGAGACTTCTGTTTTGAGGAACTTACTTACATTAGGCCAAAGAACTCCTATTGAGATCTGATGCTTACAACTTGGTAAAATGTTTATTACATACTGCGACTAGTTCACACTATACTATGGCAAGTGGAGAAGGAACAGAGTCATTCCACTGATTACTGTAGGATGAAGTTTGTTCCAAACCACCAATAAAAGGCGAATTAATACTTATGGATTGCATGGGCTTTCGTATTAAATGATGGTGTCTACAGAAAAGTTCAAAAGAAACATCAACTCTATCATAACATAAGATAGTTTCTCCTCTGATTATAATTTTTTTGCAGAGGGCCAGGTTAGGACTTCTGTGCTTTCCACAGCTATTATATGTCTTGTCCCCAGAGGTGCATAATAGTGACTAAGCTCCAAACAATCCACAATCTGTAAGTACAATGTCATTTCTATTATGCAGCTAGAAAGGCAATGGAGATGTGGAGCCTTGTTGTACTACATTTCACCTGTCTTTCTTGCAGGATGAGTGAAGAGGTTGTATTATCTTTTTTATACATAATTCCTAGATAAACTAACATGAGGAAACGATTTGTAAAACAAATTGTTAAGAATCATTCTATTTATACAATTGAGGAAACTTACAGCTTACTGGTCAAGGCCTTTCCAAACAGACTGAATCTGTGTTTCAAAACTCTCAGATTCTCTTCTCTGTACAGTTTTACTTTACAGTAGTTTGGGGACTAATTATGCAAATAAGGGCCTACCAATACATTTTTAAGACGCATTTTAGGGTTTCCTTTTTTTTATTGTGAGCTCATTACTCTGTAAAATGCATTAAAATGATATTTTACCGCTTGATATAAGAAGTTCACTTTTAGATTGTAATTAATCTTTCCATTCAGATTTATATCCACTTTTCAAAATCTTTTGATTTTTTATAGCCCAGTTTTATACTACAATGGTGGAGGACACCGTTGTTTTGGGGGGGGGGGGGTCAGTGAATAAGGGCCCTCCATGATACTGTATTTAAGTAAGTAATTTAAAAAAAATATGTGTGTGCTTTCGTTTTATCTTGCAAAATGCCTTACAATAGTGTTTTATGGAATATGCTAAAGACAATTTAAACTTGAAAGATACCAAATTGTGTTAAAGCATGAATCATAGTTTTTTACCTCGATATGCAGTCCTTTGCAGTGACAGTATTAAGACCAAACTAACTGTTGTGCCAACGTTTTCTGGGAAACTACAGAAAAAAGTTTAAAATTGTATTTATTCATTGACTTTCTAAAGAAAGCAGGGCCAATTAGTTATTTTCTGTATCATGGCAAGTTAATTGTAGTTAAAAAAAAAAAAAGTCTTGGAGAGTTGGGGCCCGATTATGACTTTGGCGGTCTGACTGCCATTGCCAAGGCCGCGAGAACACCGCAAAGCCAGCAGAATCCTGCCCGCAGCATTATGATTTTACCGCCGGGCTGGCAGTGTTGCTGCAGCAGTGCAACGGCATGCTTCAGCTCATAGAGAGCTTGCAGCACATGCCGCCACCACTAGCACGTCGGTGCACTGTGTGCCATGCACCATGTTGTGCATGGCACACACTGCACACACAACAATGCAAGCAAAGGAGGGCACAACATGTGCCCCAGTGCACTGTGCCCAATGAGCAAAATCGCCCTGAGACCCTGTTAGGGGCCTCTTCCCAGCCTTTCCACCAACCTTTTCATGGCGGCTGAAAGGCAGGTCGTGAATGGGACGTTAATGCCAGCATCGGTACCACCTCCCATCCCTGCTACGAGATCCAGGATTCTGGCGATGGCGGCGATCTTCTGGCAGTCCGACCACCAATGATCATAATTGGGCGGTTGGACTGCCGAGGAGGCAGTGGTCATACTGCCATCGCGAGTACGGCGGTCTTCAGACCGCCGTACTTGTAATCAGGCCCTTAGTCTTTAATATTTCATGGACTTTTAGTTATTTACAAATCATTCTCATTAATTTAATAGGTGTCCAGTTCTGTTCAGTTAATATGTTTTGATACTGGTCTGTTCGCTTGGCATTCACACAAAGATGGTCAGTTATCTTGTCACCTGGCTGTTGTACTCTTTCCTGTAGGTTTTCTTCCAGAGATTCCATTGGGAGTCGAGGCTTTCCTCTGGGTACAGGCTGCCAAGCACTGTGGGGAGCAGCAAGATGAAGAGTTTGACCCACATCATCCTGCAAAGGGAAATGGGAAAAAATTAAATAAGCTCTGCACAACTTGAGGCGGCCAAACTTTGGACTTTTTGCACTTGTCCCCCAGCACCTTTCTGCCTATCAGAGACATTGCAGACAGTTGCTTTTATATAAGTAACTTTTTTGAGTTAATATGCATTTAGTATGCCATAGTATCTTCCACATGGCCCAGTTGTCTTTCACAACAACAGTTAAAAATTAACAACCAAGGCTTTGTTACCTTTAATTTATTTGCCATCCTTAACCCCAGTATAGTTTCCTCTGGTAAACTGACTCTCCTTGCCCAACAGTTCAACCCTATGGAGGTGAACATTACCACTGAAGTACCCTTGCTCCAGATACCATGATGCCCACCGTACCTTAGAGTAAGCCTAGATAACAGCAAGCTTAACTGATCACTCCTTATAAGTGCAAATCCATCACCAAAAGCATGCTTGTAGTTAAGGATCCTTGCATAAAGTGAGAACCTAAACCCAGAAATGTAATTGTGGTGTTTGCTTTGTATATCACAGATATGGGTTTAATAAATCCCATAAATAAAAAAAATCACAAGGATATCGCAGAGTACAGGCCAGTGTCACCGTGAGACCTATTGCATTGCAAATGGTAGTCATCACTGACAATGGGAGGGATGGAGGGAGGGCTGGGGGTAGAGAAGGCACGGACAATGGGCGGGCGGGGCAAGAAGGCATAGACAATGGGAGTGCGGGTGGGGGAAGAGGGGGAGAAGTTATGGACAACGGGAGAGAGGGAGGATTAAATAAAGCAGTAGAAGAACCTCAGTAAAGAAAATAGTGCTCACAGTCTAAATAACACGTACAGTGTAACACTCGAAGAAAAGGAGCCAGTCGCCATGGGAGGTGACAAATAAAGAGGTGGCAGTACTAAGGAGGGTCTAATAAGCCTACTGATGAATCAGAAGCCAGCATTTAGGACAGACAATGACACAAGCCAATGGCAAACATGGGCGGAGAGTGGGTGGGGCTTCTATTCGCTACTCGTCTACAATAAGTCTCGCAGCGCCGGCGCGCTGGCTCAGGCTCGACCTAAAAAAATCACAAGGATATCGCAGAGTACAGCCCAGTGTCAATAAAGATGGAACATGGGGAGACAGACAAATGGGCAAAGGCATTCGATATGGGAACTGGAACAGGTGAGTCAACTTCTTCTGATTTTCATTTGTGACAAACAAAAGCCTTTATGCATTTTGTATCATTGATACTCCCAAGGGCTAGTCTCAGTGTAAAAAACAAACAAAACCAAAAGTGTGCAGGTTATCATACAACTCTGCTACACTTAGTTCTCAACCCCTCTCCTTCCAAAGCATATGTAAGCCCCTCATGTTGCAGGCTTGCATTATGCAGCCAGTGAGTGACAGGCAGCCGACCAATGAAGTGCTGTGATGCATATGATTGACTGACTAGACAATGTAGTGAGAAGTAAAGGCCGAATAGCACATGTTTACTGGTTGCTAGCCACTTCAGGGGATATGTAAGAGTAATTACAGTCTTTCCCTGGCAGATGAGAGGACATGCCTTTGCTGTTCGAGAACAGGATGTATTTGTAAGGAAATTAGGGTATTCACTTGAGGATCATTACTATCCACCTCTCGGGCTGTATCAGCCTGCCATAGTTGTTCTGCACAATCCGGATCTATTTTTCATTATCAGGGCCGGTGCTAAAATATATCCTTAAGACAAGGAACCGCAAGTGTTTCACGGAAGTGTAACTTAAGGATACTTGTTAAAGGGGAAACAAGGAGTGGAGCTTTGAAATGGGCATCTGTGGGGATGTGGAGTGATAAGCTATTTCTTGGTGTGAGCTGTGACTGAGCTCTCACAAAGTCCAACAACTTTGACCCTCAAAGGAGAAGGTCCAAATCAAGCTGTGAATGCAAATTAATGTTATAACATACCAAATTTGTTTAAAATATATTTATAAAGCTGACTGGGACCGAAGTACCTTTTGCTACTGACTCGTGAGAGAGTGTGGTGGGATACAAGGTGGTGGTTGAGCTTGCTAAAACTTTAACTCGAGACTTGGAGATTTTCTCGAGAAATAATATTTTTAGAGCGGCAACCCACAAAGCTGTAGTTCCCAAGGGCCCTACAAGGTTGGATACAGTGACCAGGCAGTGTGTTGTAGACATGAATTACGCCAAAAAACACACAAAAACACAGCTGTGGGAAAACAGGAATGATTAGCCTCCTGCCCGTTGATTTTTTCTGTGAGGTTTGCATGTTGCTTCCGGATTTCTAAATTGCAATAATACCTTTAAAAAAACATTCCTCTAATTTTCAAAACTGTCCTCAAGACTTCATTTCCATGTCCTCAAGAAATATCCAGTTCCACCAGTCAGCTAGAATTCTCCAAGGCAGGTAGAAACTTCCTCAGTCTAGGACCCACTACACCCTCCAGCCGCAGGAGAAATTCCACAGGATACAAAGAGGCTTCACTTGTAGGACATGAACTGACTTTAGCCCTGGTCCACTGATCCTGCAAAAAAAGTCTGAATGCAGAAGGTCTGTCAGAGGAGGAAGCACTGCTCTCCTGCAATCTATGGAAGCAGACAGTATTTTTATTTTCAGAGCCAGGCACCGCCCCGAAAAATTTAACACTTCTTTTACTTTATGACAACCTGTCATAAGCACTTGACTTCACAAACCTTGGACATCGGTGCACCAGATTCTTCATAGTGTTGGTGCACTTTTAAGGAAGAAGTGTTGCCAAGGTGGAAATGGTTTGAAAACACCCACAAATTTGATGGGGATGAGAGATGAGTCTTTCCATGGAGAAACCTATTGCCCCAGTGGAGAAACAACGGCTTAAGTTAAAATGAACATAAATCATCCCAGGTGCGCTCCTTCTCGGTAAATGCTCCTAAGATCTGGAACTCACTCCCCAAGGATCTAGGTTGCAACCCCTCTTTTCCTTCCTTCAAACGGGACCTTGAATTTCTACTGCTCAACAATTACTTCAACCCGCGCACAAGTTGTTCTATGTTTCGCTCATTGACTGTTTCCTTCAAGACAATCACATGACTTTCAGTCTCCTATTCTGTTTCCGATGCCATTCCTTAATGTATCCCTGCGATATACTTTTGTGACGTTATAACCACTTAATGCTGTATCATTTCTTTAACTCTGACTCATATGAATCCCCTCACATACCTCTTATAAACATAATCACATAACTTGTAAAGCACTCTGATACCCTTGGTTCTAGCTACACTATATAAAAGTCAAATAAATAAAGATATTTCTGCATGTAGAAATCTGCAGGCAGAAATAGTTACATATTTGAGTACCTCTGGAAATCTGTGACTGTCATAGTTTTCCTTAGCTATTCATGGTTGTATTTGTGAATTAAAAAGGTGTGCACTGTACTTCAAAGTACCTCTACAGTAACAAGTTATGTACTATTTTCTGGAAGCCTTTCGGAATCATGTCCTGTAAGTTGAAAAGTATAGATAAATATTCTCTTGATATTGCGTTTTTACACTGAGATTAGGGAGACATGAGACCCAGTCATTACTTTAGAGAGGTCTTGAACTGGATGTGACATTGAATGTAGTCTTTCTTGATGCAAGGCCAGACTGACTCTGCCAGGCATCAGGTGTTTCCTCAGGAAGCTGGAAGGGTGGGGCCAGTTTTGTCAGTGAGGGCTAGTTTTGCAGCAGTGCTGCTGTATCAGCCCCAGTAACACAATCATCAAGCCAGCATAATCCAATCCGGCTTTAGGGCGATGTGACCGGTGCCACCTCACAGCACCCAGAGTTAGGTGGGGGTAGTGGGGTTGTTTGGGGGGGGGGGGGCGACTCCGTGTTATGAAATTTGTTATAGGTTTAAAAGCACCCCTGCAGAGTTCCTTGTATATCCAGCAGTTTTAGGCAATAATACAAGTGCCAAGATAACTGTGGTGATTGATATTCCTGCTGAAGAGAGATCGGAGATTTATCTAGTGGCAGTTTTGACTCATCAAGTACAGCAGAGGATTAATATGCCTGCTTCAAGGAACGTGTAACATGCAGATTGCAGAACTGTATTTTATATGCATAGATCTGTGTATTACTTCTTTCGTCACAGAGATCCTTTTGTTACTTGCAGTTAATGAGTTACAATTGTAATATAGCACTGTGATCTATGAACTGCCATCAAAGAACTGCATGCAAACTGCATCGTACAGGTTAGAAAGTTATACTTTTTTCCAATCTTTCGTTATCCTAATGTTGCAAAAAATTGTTTGTCTGGGTAGAAATACATTCTTATTAGTAAAGACAATCCAAACCACTGTGCTATGTTGACAATCCTGAGTTTGTGCTTCTCCAGACCAAGCATTCTTAAAAATGGCCTACTAGTATGGATGACCTGAGAACCCTACACCTTATAATTTGATTTGATATGATTAATATCTGTAAAGCGTGACAAATTTCCAAAGGCGTCTTGGCGCTGGCATCTGTACTACCAGGGATCACTCAAAGCATGACCAGGTCAAGACTTAAGCAGGGAGAAGAGAAAAGCCAACTTTTCAAATACTTTATAAAACTCATCAAGTTTATAAAACTCATCAAGTTCGATTGGGACCTTAGGTACAGCCGCATTTGATTCCACAGCAAAGCTATGGCATGAACAAAACTTCTGCCACCCCACAAGGGTATGCGGATCCCAGGGACTTGGGTGGTCTTAGCAAAAGCTGATCACAAACATTATTTTGGAGTCTACGATAAAATCTTTTCCTTCCGATAGACTGGGCCTATTCCCTGCAGGGCTTTATGTGCCATACTGAGCGCTTTGAATGTAACTCTGCTCTTAATGGGCAACTAATGAAGTTCCTTAAGCCCTTTGGCAGAAGATTCATATTTCCTAATTTTTTTCAAAAGACCGACTGCTGCAAACTCTAGGCTCTGGAGCTTTTTTAGCTGACCTTGTTACATTCCCAAATAGATGGTGTTGCAATAGTCGTTCTGAGTAAGCACTAAAGAAACAACCACTGTTGTCTGATGATACGTAGAAATGAATGGCAGAACTTTTTATAGTATTTTCAAGCGATAGTAGCAAGAGGAGATCAGCTGATTTGTCTGGTCTTTGAATGTTAATTCGGGATCAAAGATAAAGCCTAGATTTTTTACTTTGGTGACTTGGGTGGGTAATGGGCGGAGGGCGACTAAGAGGATTCCAAAAATAAGTGCCTCCATCTTATCGGAGTTCAATTTTAAGCATTGGCTTTCTATCCAATTGACAACTGCAGTCCTACAATACTTAATTCTAATGGCTACCTCATCTACCTTTGTATGAATGGAGACAACAATTTGCATGTCATGTGCATACGATATTGTTTTGAAGCCAAAGGATCTAATCTGTGCTGTTAGTGGAGCCACGTGCATGCTGAACAATGTGGGGTTTAGTGAGGACCCCTGCGGACCCCACATGGCAAAGAAAATAAATACTAGAAGTAAAGTCTCCAAAAGACTGACTGTGTTCTGTTGCTGAGGAAACATACCAAGTGATTGAGGGCAGTTCCTACATTCCTGTTCTCCATTAGACTGTGAATCAAGACCCAATGACTCGCAGTATCCCCTTTGTCCCCCTTCCCCTTTGTCTTATGTAACATTTTCTGTGCATGATTTACACACATATGATTCATTATCTATATATGTGTGTGTAATGCAAAGTGCTCCGATACTCTGAAGGTAATAAATGGCCAGCATGAAGGGTTAAATTGCATTTTTATGCTTTCCTGTGTTAATCACATAGCGATTTGATGATTTAGGAATATATGTATTGAAAAACATGGCAATACAAATTGTGGCGTGATTAGAGGATGATATAATTAACAAACATTGTCTTCCTTGTTAATACATCAACACAGAAATAGCTTTTTGAAATGCCTACATTGTCTTTTTTGCACAATGATAGTGTGACTTATCGAAAAGGAGTTTTAACTGCACTTCGATGTTTTATATGCAGACTTACTTATTGTACTTATAATCCACACATGTGAAAACATGCCTAATTATAATGAAGTGCCTGGTAATCCTGGTAATCCTGGTGCACTGTAAAGTCATCATTTGCTTTGCTTTAAAACATTACAATTGAATATATAATGAAAAGTCTGTTGTAGAATACACAATTTTTCCCAAATTTTCTTGGGGGAGAAGCCCCCCAAATCCCCTTCTAGAGATGGTCAGACTCGCTCGCTACGTACCGTACCGAGCTAGTCTGTCAAAATTTGTCAGGGCTGCTTTGGGTTCCCAGTCCGGTCCTGTCTGGGTGTCTTAGATTTTCAATGTTAAATTTATGACATTCAGTCTGGAAAGACAGGAGCTAGGTTTGAACGACAATGGGACAGTGGCGGCTGTGAGAGAAGGCAGAAACATAAAGTGATAAAACTACCATTTGATGTTTCTGCTTCTCACACTGCGAGAAAGCAGAAGTGCCTGGTTGTGGGCGGTCCTGCTCGAGGGCAGGGGGGAGTGGCTTTGCCCACTGTTGTGGGTACTGGGGCCGACCAACTCAGTCATGCACACTCTCTGTTTCTCTGTGTAGGCTGCTGCATGCAGCCTACACAGAGAAAAGTGGCCGGCTGGGGTGCTCTCCACTGCGCCTCACCAATCACAAGGCTGACATTGCAGCGTTGTGATTGGCTTAGAGGAGCAGGAGGAGAGAGGCTGCCTACAATGCGCAAGGACTCCAGAGCGGCAGGAGCTGAGGGGGCAGAAAGGTAAGTTTTACTTTTTTTTATATATATAGATCCCCCCCTTCACTTTAATTTACTCATACCTGTACCATAAATTTACCCTGGCGGTAGATTACCATTCTGTCAGAAAATCATTTGTTCATGGCGAAGGGGTCTTATTGATCTGTGTTTTTGTCGTCGAAAAGAACATTTTATTTGTTTTCCCGAAAACAACAACACATACACTTGGCATCTGATATCTTTCCTCATTAATTAACGCAATGGATTCTACACAGCAGCGCCATGTCTGCTGTTTTAAACAGCACATGGAAGACGCGTGGTTGCTTCTATAATGAATTCTTCTGTTCCCTTCCTTGTTCACCCGGGCCCACGTGAACTTGCGCGGCCTCGTTTATCATCAATGCCTTTTATGTGTTGTACTGTTGTACACAATCTTCCCTCAATCATTATCTGCACTCCACTTCTGGTTTTATACATACCAAAACAATATTCTGACCATGTGTGATCAGCGTGGTTATAAGAGCACGTCGCTCGATTTTACATCTGTGTTTTAGGTCTCGCCTGGTGTAGGCTGCGCGCATGCGCAGTCTCGCTGGCGAGATTTAATGAGATGTGGGTATTTTCTGTAAGGGGCATTAAGCCCCGCCCCTCTTTTCCATTGGCTGGCATCACCGTTTATGCTAAACGGTGACCAGCCATTGGAAAAGAGGTGTTGGTGACGTATTTGCTTGGCTTTCTGAGCCGTCCCATTTGGACGGCCTGGCCGCTTTGCGTTCGTGGCAAAAGGTTTCTTATCTTTATGGGGCCAAACACATGGCCCCATAAAGACAAGAAACCCTTTAACACGCGAGGCCGTCCAAGTGGCTCGGCAGAAAAAGCCGAGCAAATACGTCATGGCGATCTGCTCTGTGCCCGCGGTCGACACCCGCCACTGGACTGCGCCCCCCAGAATATTGGCGGGCCCAGCTCGCCCATGCTAAAGGCCGGCCCTGCTTGTATGATACATTTTCAAAAGTAATATAGATTGCTATATCTCCATTCTGTGGCTCTGTAGAGCACGTGTTTATTTAAGACTGAGTTCTGTAATGTATTAAATTCTACATTTGTTTTGGACATTTTTCATAAATTCTTTGAAGTCACGTGGTCTGCTGCCATTCACGTCACAGGTTGCACTGCTAAATTCCTTGTGAACCGTGAGAGCATCACACAATTTCAAACTCACGGCGAAGAATTTTGAAAAATTGATATATGATGTGTACAGCAGCAGAGCTGCGCACGCTCCGTTCACGCACAGACTGTTTTACTTTACAAGATACCGGAATATACGCGTCTCCCACTCAGGTCTATGACCCAGACAGGCATGTGTCTCGCGCCTGGCGTGTTGTTCAGAATCTTCCGTACAAAACCGAAAGGGCCCGCTAACAGGGAGGTGGAGACAGGCACGCCCTGACAGAGGGAGAGAAATCGAAACTAAGTTTATACTCTCTTCGCTTCCGGGATCATGGCCGCTGCAGCATCTCAGTTCAGAAATCTCAAGGAAGAGACTAGCTGTTCGATCTGTTTGGAATATTTTAATGATCCGGTGACCATTGATTGTGGGCACAACTTCTGCTGGTCCTGCATCACTCGCAGCTGGGAGGGAAAAGATGACAACTTCCCTTGTCCGCAGTGCAGAGAAGCATCTCTGGTGAGAAATCTCCGGCCCAACAGGCAACTTGGAAACATTGTAGAAATTGCAAAACAGCTCCATCGCTCCCCGGCGAAGCCCAGTGAGGACATCCTATGCGAAAAACACGGGGAGAGGCTGAGGCTGTTCTGTGAAGGACGATCTGCCTGGTTTACCGAGAGTCCAAGGATCACAAAACTCACTCCACATGTCCCATAGATGAGGCTGCAGAGGAGTACAAGGTATGTGTGCGGGTGTTCAGGGTTCACAGTATCTTTCCTCCAAACGAATGAAGGAGGCCCCAGAACAACACTGGGTGTTCATGGATTATAAGGCACCATTTGATCCATAGAGTCATACCTGTCAACCTCTCACCTTGAAAATGCTGATGAGGTCAGGCATTTTAGAGGGTCATCCCAATACGGTCAAAGGGGAATTAGCACCTTTTGCAGGTTTGAATGTGGATGGCACCATTAGTCTATGGAGCCGTTTTCTTAAGTTCGTTTTTTTTACCTGGTTTTCCTCTAAATATCATTTTATACTGCCTTCCTGGGCTTGGCTCTCTGTTGTCCCTTCCGTTGGGTTTGGGAGAAGGCTGTCACAGAGCGGGAGACAGGTTCCTGTTGTCCCTTCCGTAGGGTTTGGGAGAAGGCTGTCACAGAGCGGGAGACAGGTTCCCAGGCAGGCACTAGCAAACCCAGATAAGAGACTACAGTAGGCCCGGCTCCAGGAATTTTTATTTGGGTGGGCCACTGCAGCAGTCGCGGCCGGCATGACTCGCGGGGGGAGGGGGCAGGGGGGTCACGCGGGGGAGGCTTTAATTTAATAATATTAATTTTTTTTTAATGTAGCTTACCCCTCCGCCGGCAGGAACAGGATGCAGGCAGCCAGGCTCCCTCCCCAAAGCCAATCACAACACTGCAAGCAGTGTTGTGATTGGTCGGGATGCCACCCAGCCGGGGGCTGACGTGGAGGCCATGTTCTCCATGTCAGCTGCATTGCAGCCAATGCAGCCTGCATGGAGAAGGGCAGAGTGGGCGTGACTAGTTTGGGTGGCCTCAAAGGGCCGACCAAACAGTCTTTGTGCACTCATGACTTGACTGCTAATTAAGGAAACAAAAAACAGAAAGGGCATGACAGGGCCGGCTTTAGCACTAGTGCGAAAGTCTTATTTGGCGCCCTACCAATGACATCTTTCTCCATAGATACCATTACTACCACCCTCCACCAGTGCCCCTCATCTCTCCGAAGCCCCCCCTACACCCCATGACCACCTCCTTGGATTCCATCACTGTCACCCTCCACCAGCGCCTCTTATCTCTCCGTAGCCCCTCTCTTGTATGCATTTCATTTGTTGTATAGCGCTACTCATATCAGTGTAGGGTGTCACAGTACTTTACATCATGCACACATTATACAGAGATAATGAATCATACAAGTAGGTAAATCAGTCAATAGGGAATATCACATAAGCCAATGAAGATTATAAGGTGTAGGACTAATGTCATCCATACTGGTGGGCAGTATATTTTAAGAGGGTGTGGTATGGAGAAGCACACACTCAGGATTTAAAGCATACCCCAATGGTTGGTGGGTTGACTTTACTAATAAAAATGTATATCTGTCCAAGCTAACTCTTTTTTAGCAAAGAATAATGAAAGACTGAGGAAGTTCTAATTATATCGCAACACAAAAAAATTTGAAGTTCTAACTAAACCATTCAGGTTTGTATGCAGCTCTTTGATGACAGTTCATAGGTCACTGTCCTACGTTAGGATTGTAACTTTTGAACTGCAAATAACACAAGAATCATTGTGACAAAGACAGTAACCCACTGAGCTATCCACATAAAATACAGTTTATCTGCATTTCAAAACTACCAACAAAGGACTGCTCTCCAGCAGGATCATTAATCACCAGTATGTGCCTTGCTGGGCCTTTGCAGATTTTAAAAATAAGAACAAATAGTCACACATTTTCTTCCCTACTTGGTACATAAAACTCTGCATCACAGTCCAATCTGATAAGCAGCTGCAGGGCTCACAAAAGGTGAATTAGGATAAACAAACTTATTTTCTCCAGCACAGAATAAACAAGCATTTTCAATGCAATAGGTCTCGCATTATTAAAGCTTGAGCTGTTGGCATTGCTAATAATAATGCAACACCAATTGCAGCTCAAAGATTCAGTAATGTGAGACCTATTTTTTTTTTATATATATAGCACGAACTTGAGTGAAAGGTGTGTATTTATGTTGCATTGAGTACAGTGTAATTGTGTTGTGTTATTATGTGGCACAGAGTGGTATTGTGTGGAGTGTATTTATCTTGCATTAAGTAGAGAGTGATTATGTGACGTGCAATTATGTAGTACTGAGTGGTATGTGGAGTGTATTTATGTTGTATTGAATACAGTGTAATTATGTGATGTGTAATCACACAACCACACCCAACCACACAACTACACACACACACAACCACAACACACACACACCCACAACCACACACACAACCACACACAACCACACACATAACCACCACAACCACACACATAACCACACACAAACACACAACCACACACACAATCACACACACACAACCACACACACAACCACACACACACACCCAACCATGCACACACAACCACACCCACCACAACCGCACACACACAACCACACACAAACACACAACCACACACACACACACACAAACACAACACACACACAACTGCACCCAACCACACTCACACACAACCACACACACCACACACACAACCACAAGCACACACACACAACCACACACATCCACACACACAAAACCACACACAACCACACACACAACCACATACGTCTCATTATCCATTCCTACCTTTTTGGAAGAAGATGTTGCACTCAAATGATGTACTTGACGATCGTTTAATTAATTCTCCCTTCCCTTATTTTATTCCCTTAAGATTAAATGTAAAGAAAATTGTTGTTTGTTCATTGTAAAGTGTGTTAACCCCATTTCACAGGTAGAGTGACACTATATAAAATGTAAAATTAAAAAAATTGCACTGGCTGACTACTACTAGTTTTTCGCTCCCCAAACGCCAAAAGCAGCCTGGTCTTCATGTGATTTACAGAAAGGTAATTTCCAGAAGTGCAGCAGGATCTGTCTGGAATAACCTCACTGTCCCTTAAATTTAAGACCCCTTTCCCACCAATCCTTTTTGGTGAAATTTTCTTTTCTCTTTTGGTTGTGCAATGCAACATAAATACACACCTTTCACTCAAGTTCGTGCTATATAAAAAAATTTTTAAAAAACTATTGCAATGCAATAGGTCTCACATTACTGAATCTTTGAGCTGCTATTGGTGTTGCATTATTATTAGCAATGCCAACAGCTCAAACTTTAATAATGCGAGACCTATTGCATTGAAAATGCTTATTTATTTAACCCTTTGTTGCCCCCGTGCTCTCCATTATATTGCGCACACACACTCACACGATAGTGCTTGAACTTTTGCTAGAAAGGGTCTCGCAAGTGCCAGCAGAATATCTATCGGATTGTGCACGAGTTGAGAGAAATGTCTACTAACGCTGCATACTTCGAGTTATGCAGCTGCCTCAAGCGCGAGCAGGGGCGAGGAAGACATACCCAAGAGACATTTTTTGTGTATGGTCGAACTCTGTCAGGTCTGTCTGGTAGTTCAGAGTCCCGCCCTTTAGGGTATTCTGCATGTAAGGGGATGTGCGTTTCTTTCCAAATTGATTTTCGCCTTGCAGTTGAAATGTGGATGAAAAGAGTAGTGAATTCTCTTTCTTTACCCCAGACATTTGAGTTACGTTTACCTTTTTCCTAAGTAATTTGCTACCACCACCGCCTTTTCAAAAAGTGAGGATGTCTTGATTAGGAAAAATCCTGTACATTTCGCTCGAACTTAAAAGATTACAGCTTGACATTGCCATAATTATTAGGGGCTTCACTTTCTAAGCGCTGTACTTTTGATGGTGAATATCTTGGTAATGCCTGTGCTGTTACCAAAACAAACCCGACTGTTGTAGTAAAAATAAATCAGCTGAGATCGACGTGTCTTTTCTCGATCAGTCATGACGCTTAATATTTGTGAAAAGAATGGTGTACAGACTATTGCTTGACAAAAAGCAACCTTATATTTACCCTTCTTTCCTTCGAATAAGAGTGTTAAAGTGGTTTATACAATAAATTGATGAACTGTAACACGTTTTTGCATATATGAATTGTGATTATGTAATAATTATGAAAGCGTGTCTTTTTGTAGCTGATAATTTCATTTTAATACTGATTATTGTGGGAATGTAGAGAAATTATTGCTTTTGTGATGGCAACAAGAGAAGAAAATGGCACCAGGCACAGGTATGGAAAAAAGGATCAGTTGTGAGGTGTAGTTAGGCACAGAGGTAATGGGATACAAGAGGGTGGTATGAACCAATAAATGTGTGTAAGTAGGGATACATGTAATAGCTGGCATGTGCCATAGACCCCCGCTGAAAAACAAAATGCCGAGTCTCTCTAGCAGTGATGCAGTATTGTGCCGCAGAGTTGCCTGTTTAAGTTGGTTTGGTCAAGGACACGTACTGTTTGCAGTGCTTTGCCTGTTGTCTGGCTCTGGTGTCTTGTCATCAGACCTCAGAGTGGTTGACAGCTTCCTGCTTTCTCAAATTTGCTTGAAAATGCACCATTTGCCCACTCTTTTTTCCAAATTTTCTCGGGGCGAGAATCCCCCCAAACCCTCTGTAGGTGGCTCAGGCTCGCTCGCTCGCCACAGTGAAGTACCACAATTGTTTTACGCCTCACCACTTTCAAATGTCACCAGCCGCTGCTGCAATGGGATGCAGGTAAGTCACAGAGTCAGTGGAGAGGAGTTTGCTAGTGCTGGATAACGAGGCCACAGACAATGGTTGTTGTGAAACAGTTGAGTTAGGTAGAGATACAGAGAATTGGGGAGTAATGGGAAGAATGCGGGTCAAGGGAAGGAGTGCTTAAATGAAGGGCTATACAATACAAAACAATAACGTTTTTATTGACAGGACAAAAATGGAACTAAGGCCAATTTTAATGTATACATTATGCAGCTTATATATAGATGGATCCTAAAAGGTCCATTTACTGGAAGTGTTTCAGCAGTCTTCCCAGGGTCATATACATATATGCTTGATTAACTGCTTCCTTGGGTGTTTGGTGCTGTTACATACTGATAGATAATCTGCTGCTTTTCTTGACGTTTTACAGTTTTCACCTTTGGAAGTCTGTAATTTTGGTATTTACCATTGTTTAGGGCATCATTTAGAGGTGGATGATGATGAAATATCTGCTGTACATTCCCCTCCTTATTTATAGATCAAGGAAACCTCTGGATATCTTCCGACGGAGCCTCAATTAGCTCTGATGTCAGATACCCCCATCAGGTAGTATATCCGCCATGTTTCAAATGTCAAGCTGTCCAATTTAAGACAGGCTTTGAAATCCTGATATTTCCTGTTCGCGTACGAGAAAACGCCCAACGCATCAGACACATTGATTTTTGTGTTTTGTTTTACTTGGAGACACTGCTATGTTCGTTTTTTTTTGTTTGTTTCCTCAAAACAAAAAAGGTTGAGCATGCCATGCATGCCATGGTGACACACCATGTTTGCCGGAGTACTTTCAATGAAAAATCAACATCAGAGTGGCAGTGATGTCCACGTATGGTGCAGGGTCCACTGGAAGGTCTGTGGAGTAGGAGACCTTTGCAGCCACATTGAACTGGGCGAACATCTAACATGTAATAATTGAGCCTCTGTGTTTAGATCTGACTTGGCAGTGCTGCTGTTGTCAGCTGTTATGTGATCTCCAGAAATAGCTACAAGCTGTATATAGGAGCTCAGATTTGGCCATATCTTGATGTTCCTCTCTACAAACTTTCTATTGGGCAAAAGCTGTGTGCTTTCGACTTAAAAACAAGTGCATGTAATGAACTTTTTGCATTGTGAAAAGGTGTATGCTTAATGCGTAAGGCCCGACCGAGTTGGTTCTAGTGAGAAGCCAATGATCAGGGCTGATCAAATCATTATGAAAAATTACAACAAAGGCAGGAGGCCTGACTTTTGTATTTTTAATGAAAACTTTCTTGGATTATATGTGTGGTCTCTTTCTCCCTGAAAAATGACTGGCCGCTGGTGCTCATGCGATTGTAAGCTATAGTGCGTAATGCAAAATTTAACAAACCGCAGAGCTGATCAACTTTCCCAGTCAAAAGATACTTGAGGCCATACTTGAAAAGATTTGCACTGGAAAGCACACAACCGTCGCTAATTTCTGCAAAGGCGAGGAGTGAATGCAAACAAACCTAGGATTTGATTCAAGCCAATCTACTAAAGCAGTGTAATCTGGCATTGCCTGAAATATAATCACCGAATGAAGTTAGACGCAGACAAAGGGTGCGCTGAATATCACGTGATAGCCCCACTTATATCGGGTAAATTAAGCGCACTTACACTATTTAGATGACTTGCTGGTTGACATATAGAAATTTACACGCAAGGGTGTGCCCTAAGTAAAAGTTCAACTTAAGACATTGCTGCCCCGTCTTAGCACCCTAGCATGACACTTAGGGCCTGATTTAGATGTTGGCGCAACAGAATGGGCTTTTTGGTGGTCTTCCCGCCCGCTGCTCTGGCTGGCCTCCCACCCAATTTAGATGTTGGCTGGCAATGGGAGAGAAGACCGCCGCAGTCTCACCGACTCCACCAGGACTTCGCTCCCTGCCCCTGCGGCAGGATGGGCTACACCAGGCGACTGCGGGACTCCAGCCAGGATTCTTGCCCTCCAGATTTGGATGCGGCCTGTTATGAAGGGAATTCCGTCTGGGATCCCTCCTACTTTAAGTTGCCGAAATGGGAAAAAGGGGTGAAAGCTCACCTTTTTTCGAGATACAGCCTGCGATTTCATCCTCTACTCCTTCACCTAGGTCCCCCCTAACCTACTGCACCTTGACCGCGACGGACTGGCACCCCGTTTTGACGGACCCAAAGGTAGGTGTTTGTGGTGTGTGAAGGTATGCATTGCATGGTTCGTGTAGGTTGGTGGGATGCAATGCAGAATGTACAAAATATGCTCACTACACATAGCCTACATATATATGTACACATACACAACATATGTGTTTTAGGTAAAAAGAAAAGTTTACGTGTCTACCCACCACCACAGTAGCCCCGCATCAGTACTCAGCTGACAGGACACCACCAGCCCAACGGGAACATCTAAATCTGCTTGGGAATGTCTTCCATGAAGGAAATGTCATACGGTAGACCTCCAAAAAATACTTAAGAACTCTTAAGTCTACTGTAACAGAACTGATCTGGAACCCCCAAGGGACACTGGTAGCAAGAGTGTCACAGCATATATAATAATAGTAATTGCAACCTCCGCATTTTGAATATTATCAGACTGGTCATAAGAGCAAGTTTTTAATTTTATGTTATCACAGTATTAGTAATGAGTCATGATACGTTTGTCAGGGAACAGGGAGTCCCCAACTCCCTGCACTTCCTCCATGCTAGCATTAGCAGATATGTAAAGAATACTTGGGCTCCAGACAGAAAGGAGCACCCGATGCACAAGCTAGTGCAAATGCAATATCTAATGGGTAATGGGAGACACTTGACGAGATGGCTGTACAGGGTTGTACAAACCCATGCAGCAACCTCATTACAGGCACTTAGAGACAAATGGAATGTGGATATGGGCCGTGAATTAATAGATAAGGAGTGGGGGAAAATACTGGAATACCCAAAGCAGATATCTCGCAACCCCAAGTTTAAACTTATTCAATACATGGTGGTACATAGAGCCTATTTGACTCCACATAGATTGAATAGAATGTTCCCAGACACGGCAGACTCATGTCCCCGTTCAGTACACAACACGTGGATTTGCTACACATCATGTGGACATGCCCACGATTGGTACCCTTCTGGGCAACTGTGCTTAAAATACTGAACGAAGTGGTGCCTGTGGCGGGAGGTGATACACTTGACTATTGCATATTAGGATTATGCCCTAAACAAGAAGCGGGGAGTGCAAGTTCTGTTTGCCAATCTGGCATTGATCTTGGCAAAACGGTCAATCACGATGCGATGGAAATCTGTATTGCCTCCAACAGCGATGGGATGGCATAAGGAGGTTGTTAGATGGGGCAGAGCCAATAGTATGGAGATTAAAAGGGAGGAAAATAGAGGCCTGCGAAAACCCTATTTCGCTGGAATGGAATGTGATGTTGGAAGGGTTTATTTCCAACAAACTTTCATTACATTGAGACTTGGTTAAATGAATAAGCTGATTAGCAAATATAAGTGTGCTGCTGTGAGACAGACCCCAAGGGAACCCAATAACACCATGAAATGTAGGCCTAACGTATCGATCAAAAAGGTCTATCCGATGGACCCTGATAGGTTTGCCGACCTATGATCTATGTTAATACTGGAGTGAGTCGGGGTAGGGAGGGGATGGGACGCAATTGTTAATGTTATTAGTTTAAGTGTGGCGGTGGGAAATCTTCCTTTTGGATGCATTGGGTCAATTTGAATGTATTGATATCCTCACTGCTATTGATGCCAGTGTACCTTTTATCCAATACACATGCCATAGTGTGAATACTGTACCAACACTAGCAAACTCCTCCGTGATTCTGGCACTGTCAATGCGAATGCATTTTCTTTGTGATTTCTTGTTCTGAGAAAACTAATCAAATATGTTTTTTAAAAATCACAGTATTAGTAATGTTAAAGTCCTGTACAGTGTTGTATCGTGCAATAATGTGTTTGTTGAGTGTTTTAAGTGTATAGGAAATTGCACAGAAGATGATGAACTAACTGGTAATAAATACACAGGTTAAGACAATTAATTTACTTGACCTTTAATATAAAGGGATTATTGAACAATTACAGCTAGGGTAATTGGTTTGATATATATTTAAAGGAGGCACAACCCAACTGTTTCCAAAGGGCCATACCCCCAAATACCTAACTTTCTAAAAAGGGCATTTTCAAAATTGTAACTTAAAATCTGACTTTACCTTTCAAGAGGATTTGTAATTACAACTTCTTAGACACCAAACATGATATTCCTATCTACTCCCAATTGAAAGTTACCACTTATTAAATGTAATAGGGGAACCCAATGTTATCCTATCGAAGAGGTAGGCCTCGCACTAGTGAAAAACGAAATTAGAGTTTTTCACAACCAGGACATGTAAAACTTGAAAGTACATGTCCAACTTTTTAAATACACTGCACCCTGCCTTCTGGGCTGTGTAGGACCTTCCTTAGGAGTAGCTTATATGTTAAAACTGTAGGTTTAGGCCTGGTGAGAGGTTTATCTTGCCAAGTCAAAATGGCAGTTTAAAACTGCACACACAGGCTGCAGTGGCAGGCCTGGGACATGTTTAAAGGGCTACTTAAGTGCTTGGCACAATACGTACTGCAGGCCCACTAGTGGCATTTAATTAAGAGGCCCAGGGTACATGATGTAGCACTTTACTAGGGACTTAAATGTAAATTATATATGCGAATTGGGTGTAAGCCAACGTTAGCATGTTTAAAGGAGAGATCCAGGATGTCCGGTCCAACTAACAGTAAATATGGGCATCTCCCAGTGTGCACGTTTTAAGTCCTTGTGTCAGCCTCTTTTCCCTAAATCAACCTGCTTTGGTGAAAAAGAACACCCCTTTGCTCAGTGGGCAGTTCATTCTAAATCAATATGTTACATGAACCACAGAATCCTCCTGAAATATACACAATATTAGGCCTTACACAACAGAACTTTTGCTCGGGATTCACAAATGTTATTTTTGCGCAGAATAGCCATCCTTCATATTACCCAAAGCTCACAGACATTCACTTTCAGACTCTTCAGCTATACCTCAGATTCCCTAAATTTTACCGGCTGGTACCTAACACATCAGCCCCTCAAGTAACAGAGGGTATACGCTTTTTGGATGCGGGGGTGTCTCATAGATTAAACAGATCTTAGACGAGTTTGCTTAAGACAACTGAGCGGTTTCTTTGCTGATGGAAAATTTACAGGCTTTTTCAAGACTGGAGAGCTATATCTCGTCCACAAAGTAAATACAGCTTCGTTATTCAGATAGCCGAGCTATCCCTCGGGTGGCACATTTTACAAGCTCGGACATTAGAGCTGTTTCACGTGCTCAGTCCTTCGCTGCTCTGGCACTTGTGTTAACTTTCATTGCACCGATTACATGGCAACACGAAAACATAGCATTGATCCCTCCGGTGAATTTGTGAGCATGAACTCTGCACACACCCGTGGGAGTCAACATTAACGCATACCGAATAAAGTCACACAAAACAGCTCGACACAGCATTGTGGGAATGATAAGTGCGGTATGAAAACAGACACAAATATAAGTTGGTGTGCTCAACATTGTGTGACTGCCAATGCTTAGTCAGAGTAGCAAATGTAAATAGTACAATCAGTACACGTTGCAGGGTGCTTGTGTATGTAAAGATAATTGCACTCAAGGTTGTGCCAAAGGTACAAAAGACACACGTAGTAGCGCCACTGGATAACCTTTATGCCGCGGCACAGTGATACACAATTCGCGTTGCATGAGTTTGTCATTATTTGTGTCAGTGATGTCGTCATCACCATATATTATGGTAAATATGAGTCCATGCTAAACTTCTCAGTCCACAGAGCACCGCAGGTTTTTGGGCAGTGTTGCATTGTGTGACTCTTAGAAATTCTGACCCTTGTGTGAGCTCGGAGCGGGGACTAAGTCACCTTATAGCCAGCTATTGTTAAACCCAGGCCGTCTACACACCACCGTGCCCCGCTTGTTTCCTGTTGTGTGTTGCATCTTGAATGTTCAGTATTCAATGTTCACTTTCATTGAACTAGTTTATTATTAAGATTGTGGATTTTTGCTTACACTGGTTAAATCTTGTGTACATTTGTATTACACTTGCTACACAAAAGGTTTGCTTAATTATGCACTGTTCATTGAAAAACATTTAGCTTGAGGGCAAGTGAACAAGGCGGGCAGCTGATATTTCCAGGACTTGTGGTTTTTTTTTTAACACAAAATGAGTCTTTACATTTAAGGAGGTCGAGGTTCTTGCTGAAATATAGTGCCAAATTCCAGTTTGTTATTTCACATATTTTTCCTAATTTTTGTCTAACTGTGCAAAAGTAAATTACACAACTTTCGCATGCCCCTGTTTATTATGCATCTGTTATACCTGCTGCTCAGTCCATTAAAGCCAGAGCACTATGCACAATTTCTCACACAATCCATATTTTTTTCTCTTATCAAGAGCTTGCTCGGAGAGCGCCCTGGGCAAAACCATATTTGGCCCCGCTCTCAATCGCCTTCATTAATTGTCTATGTATTGAAAGTTTGGAGCCGTGGAGGAGCAGGGAGAAGGTGAAAGGGGCAAGATTGGGGAGCTCCATGAAAGTTAAAAACACACAAAAAGCAGACATGGGCGGAAAATGCCTTCAGAAAAGGTGTTTAAACGCACTTTTCTTTTTATCTAACTCATGGGGAGATTGTTGCAGTTATCTCCAGAGCACACCAGTAGATCGGCGCCCTTTCGGTGGGGCATGGGGGCCCTTACTGTTTGAAAATAAATCCCTAAATACGCCGATCTCCAAACAGCACTAGTTCGAGGAGCCACCTGTGGTACACTTGTCCTCGGGCAGCACTAGTGCAGCGCATCACAAGTTCACAACCACCAGTGGCAATGACCACGGAGCTGAGAAAGCCACAGACCGCAGCTCAGACACCCACACATAGACAGCACCAAATCGGGGCGTAACGCAGGCCCCCGCAGCCCCTGCGGTTCGGGGGGGGGGGGGTGCGCCAAGCTCCAAGGGGCCCCCTCGGCGCAGCACTCTGGCTGCAGAGCTCCTGATAGAGTCCGGAGGGGGCCCCTCTACGTGCCGTGCAGGGAGGCCCCCTCACTTTTCGTGCCAAATCCGTGCCACGTAGAGGCATCCGAGCAGCCATCCCAAAGAGAAACCTAGGTAGAACCAGCGACAGAACCAGTGAGAAGAAGTGTGTCAGCGAGGGCCACATACAACCCAAAGACTGCACTAGAGACAGTACAAGCGTGTGCACCAGAAACAGACCCTGAACGCACAGGAGAATGAGACAACCTCGCACTAAAGGCTGCACTGATGAGACCCGACGGAGAGAAAGGGACCCTACCTTTAATGGCTCGGTGGCGGTGCGGCTGTCCGGCTTGTCCTGTGAACCCCTGCTTGCTGCCTTCGAACGGTTGTCTCTGTTTTCACGGTTTCTCCCCCGGACTCCTCTGATCTCCAACCGCAGAAGTATTTTATGCACCTGGTATGAGGAAGTGTGCTCTGGAAAATGTGAGCAGCGAGGAAGTCACGTAGACTGAGAGGGAGGGAGGAGAGTTGGGGGTCATCGCACCCCTCCCCCCATAACTCTGCACAGATGTGTGACGATTCACGTGATTTCTGCACTGTATTAGTCATGCTTTTGGTGGTTGGGGGCTGCCAGATGTTGGATCCAATCTGAACAAAACACGGGTAAAAAGAGTGCAGTTTGGTTGGGTGAGTTTAACGCACATAACGAGAGAGTGCATCTCTCGCAGGGCCTTAACAGGGGTATAGTGCAGTGAGCATCCAGAGAAGGTGCAGCGAGAATCATAACAAGCACTGACAAAGCCAGTGGGTCTCGAATTTAGGATCTGTTAGTTTAGTCTCTGGATTTTAAACTATGTTGTGCAGCCTCTCCGATGCTTGCAGAGTGGCTAAGTAAGAACAAATAAGCCAACGACGTGGTGCGCTACGTCATTTTGTTGGTGCTGAAGGAACCCACGCCTGTAGGGAGAAGAAACAGAGCAAATACATGTGTGGGGACAAAGAGAGACAAGTACACAAATGTCTGTACTGTTCAACATGGCAGCCCGCCTTTTTTACAGCTTTTTCCTAATAACACTCTGCACACGTTTCTTGCTATGCAGGAAGCGTGGGGCTCAGTCAAGACTTACTGTTCGAATACACTGAGAAGGAATCTTTAAATCTGGTATGAAGGTGGAGCCCCTTTATCTTCTATGCATCAGTATGCCACCACTACAGCTTCATAGCAGTTTTACCACCAAAGAGGTCGAGTTGTTTGCATTGGACTGTCCCCCTCTCCCTTTTGGAGAAGCCTCAAGAGTGGTCTGTGCACGGTTGCTCTTGGACTGTACTGACACGAAGTAAAAAATAATGGAGTGGAAAGCAGCCCGGAACTATTATCAGTCGTTGACATACCTTCAGGCAGTCCAGCGCATCGCATTGTGTTGGTCTCATAGAGCATAGGGTGATCATAGGAGAGGAAATGAATTGATCATAGGCAAAACGTGCTGTAGGCACAGGGACAGACATCAGTCCCCGCATAATTAGGATCCAGCTCGACTCTCAGACGTGGTCGGTCAGTTTCTTCACATGGTGCATTGAGTGAAAGGTTTTCCCTGTATCTGAACATTTGCTAGCTCTCAGAAGCTCAGACAGTTTGTGAGCTATAGCAATTCCAATGAAGTAGGAAAACTACTGGGCTGCGATCCAATCATGAACATCGATGTTCTACCAAATCCGAGCTACGCCGCTGTCCTGGTCAGAAAAATGGACTCCGAGTAAGATTCTCATTCAGGGTATGGAGGAGTAGGAACACCACTTCAGATCTGCTGGGCTCCCACTTTGCCTAACACATAGTTCCTCTCACTCACTTAAAGATGAGGAAACCCACCCTGTTTCCATGAGCAGAGCCTTAGGGAGCTCCGCTGTGGGAAACCTTTTCCCAGGAGGACATCTAACACACGGGCACTGAGTTCACAGCAACAGGAGGCTGGCCCGAAATGGGTCAAGGAGGCTTCCTTCGCTGATTTTATTCCTGCAGAACCGCCATGCAAGGCGTGCAGTCAGGAATCCTTAATTTTGTTTGTACTGCAATGAGAAACACTTATCTTTGACGGTGTCCTTCTGCAGAAGAAATTAAATAACACAGGTAGCTGGAGGCCCACCCCAAGGCAGTCCAATTTGCATGCATATTTGCAGATATGACCGGAGTACTTGAAGCAAAAAGCCATCCCCACCAAAAATGGAAGATCTGTCAGACAGTCCACCACCCGGCGTCCTCACTCACCACTTACTAGGGTCTGAATGATCCTGTAAGACACTTCACTACAATATTGCTTCAAATATTTAAGACGTGCTTTCTTTCCCAGGAATGCCATTCTAAAAACAAAAGTGAGAATGCCCGACTTATCTAGTGGGAAGAAGTGAGGTTGATTTTAGGCAGGCCTGCAGTAGCCATTCACCAGTTCCAGTTGTTAAGGTGCAAATACATGATGGAGTGCATTGCAGTGTTTCCCAATGTCAACAAATTAAGGGGTGCTCAAAGGCAAAAGTTATGTGTTCAAGCTTCACTTATGTTGTCTGTCCCAGTGGCACAAATGAAATTCCCCAAATAGCTGGTGCACCAGTCTCAAGCTGCTCAGCCATCCAGACGTGACACACATTTCAACAAACAGATAACCAATTTTAATCCAAATAATCCTTGTTTATTCCATAACATCAATCATTTTCAGATTCACAATAGAGGCGACGTGATTCCAAGCTTCAAATGCCAAAGACATGCCCATCCAGGCTATATCCAAGAGCAAGATGGAATTCATAGTACGTCCTGGGTAACCATATGGAAATCCACCCAATGCATTTCGGGCATTAAGCTCTATCTTCAAGGGGAACTAGAATGTAAAGACAGGGTGACATTTTAGCTAGAGGAGCTAGGGGCGTGTAGTGTGAACCACTGCTAAAAATTGACGGATTCCTAGACTGAAGTATGATTCTTTGTAAGGGTGTAGATGTTCTGCCCACGTCACTGGTGTGGGTAGCGTCTAATTGTCTTTTCACTTATTTGTTTATTGTACCTTAGTGTGGAGCCACTGCCTCCCTGGGTTCGAATGTCCATAGCAATACACATCACCTTCCCACTATGGGAAACACCCCGCACGCTTGAAGACCTTAGGATCCAAGAACCCTGTGCAATAAGATTTGAGCGTGGTGGACCACAGCCTGGCATTGTAGAGAAAAGCGAAGGATCCAAGGCAGGACAGAATAGTGCAACCAAAGGGTATCAGAGAGTGAGGTTTAAAGTGTCTGCTGACTTTAAGCTTTATTGTCACCAGGTAAGGGAGGACCCACTCAGAGAAAGGGTGGGCTTACCTGTTAGTCCTGCCTATCTCAGGACCAATAGCCTGTGTAACCAAAGGTTCTTAAACACCACTTTCAGTACAGATGGGAGTAGTCAGAGATTGCAATTGTAAATTATGTTTAAATATAATGCTTACTACCCCTGATAAGAATTTGAAGTGCTTTGTGGCGAGTACCACGCTACTCCGAAACCCAAGGTTACATTGAAGAAGGTTAGTAAAAAGTATTTATTTTTTAGCTTCCCTGCTGCCATCTGGATTAGTTGTTGTGAATGTGTTAAGTTAGTGCTCGTTGAGATCTCATGCATTTCCTGTAATTGTTTGAAAGGGAAAGATAATTTAAGTGGATTAGTAAAGGGAAGAAGTGAGTATTTATTGGCATTGGTGAACATACCTGTTAGTTGGATGGATTGGATAACCGGGGGGGGGGGGGGGAAGAGTTTAGAAAGATGTGTTTAGGAGACAGTAGAAGTCAGAGAGGATTGGGATGAGTCAGAGAGATGTGGGCAGAGACTGAACAGGGAATATTAATATATGTTTAAAAAAAATAAATATATACATAAATAGAGACATATCCACAAATCGAAATATATAGCCATATGTACACATGCAGCACACAAAAACATTACAATTATGCACTTTTATGTGCAATGCACAAATTCTACTATATAAACACCCATATGTATACATGTAGTAATATTTACATTCTCGGACAGCTACATATTTGTTGTGCAGAGATACACATATATGATGTTTTTTCTTCTTTTTTGTATCTAAGTAAATTGTTAAACACTTAGATGCACCTTCCCGATAATCACTTTTGCATACTGAGCTATATAAGTATTACGATAGAAAAACACAGCCCCCCATATACACTTTAATCTACGTATAGGTTAGCTGTATAATATGTTATACATACATATTATTGCTAAAATGTGGATATGGCCAGTCAACGCCAACAAGCCTCCTCGGTGGGAGGGAATGAGACTGACAAACACAACATACAGAATCCTCACCCTAGTCCTTGGGAAAGCAGGCTAAAATGGTTTTGTATTAGTAGGATGGAACTGGCCCAAGGGGTCCCATTCAACCTTTGGGATGGAAGTTCCTGTTCACTGGGACTATCAGAGCTTAACCTGGTCTTTTTGGAGTAAGGCAGGGAGCAGGTAGATATTACCTCCCTTTAAGGCAGTATTCTGCACCTTCAAGTTCACATTTCATACCACTGTGCCTTTGGGTGCTTTCAGCTGAGTCAGGCTTGCAAGCCGCATTTCTGTGACTCAGTTGTACACTGTGTGCTGTCTCTGCAGCCCGCCACAATTACTTGGACTTTCCTTTCTCCCGCCAAGTCTGGCTTGGTGTGTGAGTCCTTGACGTGACTGGGCCAGTTTAGGGAAGTCATTCAGAGAAGAGAAGTCAAAATGTGTCTTGTCCTAATAGGCCCGAACGCCTGGTGGTTCTCGTGATTTACAGATCTGATTATAATTCCCAGGTGAACAAGTTTGTTTTTTAGGAAAAAAAGGAGTGGTCCTGTTAATTTTCATGAAGCTGCAGAGTTGCACACTCCACTTAAGTAATGTGCAACTTATCATGAACTTTACAAAGATCTTCAGCAACTGAGAAAGAAACTAATTTGGCCTACTGGAGCACTTCACATGCACGTTTGTAGTAATTTGGTGCTGCCACTAGGTGGTGCCCCAAGGCTGCTGCTTAAGGTCACCTTATGTGAACGCTGAGCCCTGATTAATTGGTTTTAAGGTACTAGAGTAACTCTCCATGGACGGCCTTGGTAACTATGAATGTCAGAGGGCTTTATACCCAGTGATTTACTAGTGGATTAATAGGGAAATGAGCTGCCGGTCAGATTTGCTGACAGTTTGGGTTTTTGTTGTTACACACATAAAAGGAAATACCCCGAAGCCTCATGCTTCAGTAAAGACCACCTAACAGACAAATAGCGGGCAATTACCTGGCCTTAGACTGTATGTTTCTTCAAACTGTGCACTTTTTTTAAGGGAGATTTGTACTGATTCACAGAGCAATTATTATGCGTCTCATATAGAGAAGCACCTCCTGACCAATTGAAAATAAAAGGAATACTTAGAGAAAGCTCGAAAGGATTTCTGTTAATTTGATATACTTTAATTAAAATATAAGTGACGCATTCTGAAAATGTTCTCTTTCGAGTTGCTGTTTGTTTTACAGAAACTCCAGTATTGCCAGCGAATCCCTTGCAAACAAAAAATATCAGATTCACCCCATGTGCACCTGGTTGTGCTAATTTCCAAAAGGTTTCAATATCGTCCATTACATTCTGGAGGCATTTGTGATTCTGTGGGACTGTTGCTTGGAGGGAGAGAAGATACACATCTAAAATGGCAGACCTCGGAACCATGTGACTTAGGGTGAAATCCTAGTTTTTCATCTGAACAAATTGTGTGATACTGTGTGAAAGACTTCAGGCATAGGCGTGGGACTCGGTTCATTAAACTGTCAAGCATTATGGAGCGTCTAGAGGCAATTCAATTTGAAGTGTGCGCTATACACCAAAAACCCATGAATGTAAATTTGAACAAATGCAAAGATTCTGGAGGGGTTCCAATAGCCTGCCCATCAAAACCTGCCCTAGATCAGAACTACCCCACCTCTTCATAGTGTCCCAGCGTCGGATGAAAAGGATCGGAAGCACCCCCAAAATACCACCATCCTGGTAAAGTGTGACATCTCACACAGGTAAGGTAACAGAGCTTTGGACTCTTCATACTAGTCTCTAGAAGTGTCATGTATCGAGCAATGAGGAGGAGGTCTTTTTCAGTGTAATAGGATTCCAGCACTGCAAGTTTTTATCCCCAGCAATGTCTTCTCGGCGCTGTAGGATCCTAGCAGTGTGATCCTGTTCCATCAGGGTCTTTCCAATGCTGTAGAATGCCAGTCGCAGTGGAAAATTCCAATGAAAGCCAGAATAGCCGAAAATCTATTAGGGTTTAATTCGTCTAAGGAGTGAAATAAGGGTTGCTCCGCAGGTTAAAAAAAATTAGTCAGAGCTCAGGAGAGTTGCTTTGAGGAGCACTCTCAAAAGCTGGCCACTGTAATGGCATTAACTGTAATTATATTAAGGCAATTATATCGCTCTTCTGCAGGGCCGGTCTTTCATCAGTCAGCGTCCTGGGCAAAACTACATTTGGCGACCCACCTGATCCATCTTCCCCACTTTTCCATAACTACAACCTCCCATTGGGGATCCTGGTGGGGGCCCTTTTGTGCTCACTGGTCAGTCCAGGTTGAATACCTCAGGCCAGTGAACATCCTGTTAGCACACATTTGCCCCATTGTTACTTCACCTTAACCTCCTATTCAGTTATTAAACTGGAGGTGAGGCGAGAGTCCATGGGAGGGAGGGAGAATGAAAGGCGGCTGTGAGAAAGGTAATTAGAGGGAGGATATCAAAATGAATAGAGCTTGCATTCCAGAGGTAATGAACAGAACGGCGTCCTGAGTTGAAATCATTGCATGGCAGCTCAGGAGGTGATTTACATGTGCACCTATATAACTGTAGAGGCCATGGACCTGTGCCCAGCTCACCAATGCCAAAAGCCGGCCCTGCTCTTCTGTTGAAAGGAGTTGTAAGAAAAAACTTACCCATAAAGTGAGACGGTGTGAAGTTCCTACCTGCTGGGATGCCAGAGACCTCCTGGAATGCCCTTGGGATTAAAGCAGGCAGGCGCTGTGCACAAGCTCTTCATACAGAGGAAATTTTCAGAACCGCTGTGAAGAGCCAGGTTACATAATTATCTTACTGCAATTATCATTACAGTAATTTTATGCCAGGACCAGAAGCGAAGATTATGCTTTACTTTCTTCGTTTATTTCTCCAGCAGCACAACATAAACTTCTCCAGTATTTGATCTTTCATAGGTTCACATGCTTTAATAATTCCCCGTTGTCGAAGTAGGGGTCACACAGTACCATAATAAAGCAGTATGTATCAATATCACAGGCTATAATGGCAGTGAACAATCACTTTAATTGCCTATCTATGTCCTTTAAAAAAAAAAAAGGACCAAACTTCAGCCAAACAGACAATAGCACGCTCTAGAATACTCACAAGAGAGGCTGAATTCCTCAGATTTCCTACGGCACGTTGTGTGAATGGAGTCTACCTGAGCTCTGTTCAGTTTTCTTCAAGCCAGTTTTTGGACTACTGCTACTCCTAACATGTCTGAGGCATCTGAGAAGGGCTCTTCAGTCCCTGCAAGACATGTGGAAAGTAAGGGCTTCACGTGGATGCCAGGTCTGTGTCCAGTACTCCATCTTTTAAACTGAAACTCATCCTCCAAAGCTTTCTTCAGAACCGTTGATGACGAAGCATAAAGCTGCTCTAAAACTCCAGTCGACGGTAACCTCATTGTCAAGAGCTACATCATCGACGAGGACGGTTACCACAGTCTAGTTTACAACGACATTGCCAATGCCTTCCATCTACACATCAGTGTCGATCCCATTGACAAAGATATCGTTGGCGAGGGTTCGGTCAACAGCTACGTAAACGCTTCCATAAATGACAGCGTCGCCGACGGGAATGACACTGATAATGCTGAAAGACACTCAGCAACCCCAGCCGTTACTGCCTACTTCCATCGGCTCAGCGATGATGTCGAAAACACTAAAAGTTAAAAACACTTCCCTCTTACCTGAGCATACCTCACCCAGCAAGGTATCTCGTCTTCTCCCAAGCCATCTTCTGGACATGTAGGAGTCGGAGGATGACGACCCTTTCAAGACAGCCCATCCAAACTCCATGTAAAATTCCAGGACGAAGAGGGTGAGGAAGAGGAACAGTTTTATGGAGAATATTACAACCCACAGGCACGATATCCTGACAAGCCTAGACATTATGGGGGAGCAGTACCAGCATTATGGTAACCCCTTCTTGAGAGGGTGTGGTTCATGTGCCTATGTCTCTGTTTCAAGACCTCCAGGCAATGCTGAAGGACTACAATAAAAGGTTTCTTGAACCTCCACAAGAACAGCCCATTGCTCAACCTCCATCTCCTAAGGCCCATCCCTCCACCTATAATACCCAGGATGACACCTGCAGTGAACATAGCAGCATCTCCCCGAGGGACGATCCTTCATCATCAGATGATGACAAGGAGGAGGGAGAACTTCTGGACAACCAGCCTGCCTATGACGAATGGGATGATTACCAAATTCACAATTTGATGGAGAGGACTGTGACAAGATTCCAATTGCCAATATCAGTCAAGCAATCTGACTGCTTTCTCTATGATTTTAAAGAGCGAACAAGGAAATTGGTCAAAGCAATCCCCATTGTAGACTACATATGGGAAGAGGGCACACAGATTATGAGGAATACAGCAACTGCAGTGGCAGTTTTGCTGTGTATAGATAAGAAATACAAGGCCCCTGAAGACTCTCCTGCTTGCTTTATAGGGCATCCCAAGCCAGACTTTGTAATTTCACAAGTGGCTCAACGCCGTTCTAAGATCCCCTCCACTCCTATCTCTGCTCCGCCAGACAAGTAGGGTAGACGCTTGGACAGTATGGGAAAGAGATTCTCCACCATGTCTGCCATCACGGTTCATGCAGTCAACTCACAGGAGATCTTTGGTCATTATGACAGACAGATGTGGTTTGATATGAGTGCCCTCAGCAAACTGGTGCCGGAAGACAGAAAACCAGAGGCAAGAAAGATCTTGCAAAAAGATGACCGCATCTCATCTGATAGATGATGCTCTGCTACCCATCAAAACAGACACAGCTAAATTTCTAGGCACTTTACAGTTTCGTAAGCTGTCCCTTTGAGGAGCATGTGGAATGTACAGAGGAGAATACCAGCGCTTCCAACAGTACCAACTCTTCCAATTACAATATAGGTCCTCTTACCAATAACAGCCCTATCACCAACCACCCACGGCAGCATACAACAAACAAGGGCCTAGAAGGAAACAAACCCCCGAGGGTCAAGACAACAGCCACAAACAGTGACCTCAACCATGTGCCAGCCACTCCCCTCCCTTCAGAAACTCTGGGTGCAAAAATGATCAACTACCACCAGCAATGGTGGGCAATAACATCAGACAGATGGGTATTAGATCTTGTCACCTATGATCATACCTTGGAGTTCGTTGAGAGGCCGCCAGTAACTGTACCAGAGGAGGCGCACCAACCTCATCTTCACTTACTCAGAAAGGAAGCCCCCCCCCCTGCTAGCAAAAGGAGCAATACAAAAAGGTTCCCATCCTCAGACGGTCATGGATTTTTTTATTTTTCAATAATCAAAAAGAAAACAGGGGAATGGTGACCCATCTTCGACCTCTGAAAGTTAAACAAGTATCTATGGAAACAATCCTTTTACATGGTCACCCTCTCTGACATCTTGCATCTCCTAAGCCACATGACAACTCTGCATTTACAGGATGCATCCTTACACATCCCCAAATCGCAAATACCTACTCTTCACTGTAGCCGGCACCCATTACCAGTTCAAAATCCTCCTATTTAGCCTCAAATCAGCTTACCACATTTTGACCTACTGTCTAGCCCCTGTGGTGGTCTCTTTCAGGAAGGATGGTCACCAGGTATTCGCCTACCTAGACGACTAGCTAATAAAAGCACCAATAGCATCTAAAGCGCCCAAGGCAACAGAGGCTTGCCTAAAGTTATTTCACAAATTAGGTCTCACAGTAAATTACCAGAAATCATCAACTACTCCATCCAAGAGGATAATGTTCGTGGGCGCAGCCTTAGATACTTTCCAAGACAAAGCCTTTCTGTGCCAGGACTGGCAACGAAGGCTCAAGGAACTGGCTCTCAAACTATCCAGAAAAAGTCTGTTTCAGTGTGTCTGTTCAGATCACTTCCGGGCAAGATGTCCTCAGTGATCAATCTGGTCCCTCTCACATGCCTGAAAATGAGACCCTTACAGGAAGAGCTACAAAACAATGGATTCAAACAGGGATCATTTGAGGACCTGGTGAAGACCACACCATGTTTGAGAGAAGCACTAGCCTGGTGGTATAAGACACCCCACCTGTCAGAGGGTCTCACGTTGTTGCCTCAACCCAACTTCGTTATAAATACGGATACCTCCCTAGAGGGCTGGGGTGATCATCTGCAGGACCTGCAAATTCACGGAAAGTGGTCTCCGCTCCAGAAGAGCATGCATATCCATTGCCTGGAGCTCAAAGCCATCTATCTCAGTCTCCAAGCTTTGCTACCAAGCATTGCAGGATCTTCAGTGCTGGCTCACACAGAAAATAAGACCAGCCTGCATTACGTGGACAAGCTGACTCTTTTCCAAAGAAGCTCAAGAAATCTGGAGCTGGCTGAAAACTCGCAAGATAACTCTGCTGGCCGAACATGTTCCCAGGACAAACAATTTCTTAACAGACATGTTCAACAGAACCAAGTACAGCTGCCAAGAGTGGGAGCTGGATCAGTTGACCGTGGACAGGATCTTCTTTCTCTGGGGCAAAGCAGCATTGGATCACTTTGTAACAAGCGAGAAGAGCAAATGCTAGTTCTATGCAAGTTGATATCCACACCCAGGTCGCAAGCTCCAGCGCTCCTGTAAGGTTTAGCGTTCGGGTGGGCCAAGTCCTGGTGGATGCATGCAGTTAAAGGAGGGGACACGGGGGCCCCCTCCTGGGGCTTAATTATGCCCCGGGGACCACCAACCCCTTCAGCGGAGCTCCTATATCAAATATTGCAGGGGGTCCACTCAGACCCCCGGGGACCAGCACTTCCCCTGGGCTATTTTAAAAATGAGGTTGGGGGGGCGCCTTTTTGTCAGATCTGTGACTGGAGGCGAGTGTCTGAAAAGTTTCAGCACTCCATCCATCATCTCCTTGTGTTTGCTTTGCTCGCCCTAAGTTGGCAGTGTAGGCCCAGACTTGGGTCCCTTGCTCACTTTGCCTCTGGATTCAAGCTAGCCTGGCTGAGGAGGTGTGTTACCCTGAAACCGGTCCCTGGATGCTTGTTTCCAGTCCAGGGAAGACCTGGCTTGGCAGCTCGAGCTGGACTGTTCCCATGAGGAACAGGGTCAAGAGTGATTTGCACATGGCTGGGTCTGAACTGGGTTGGTGAAGTGAGCTAAAGAACAATGATAAATTCAACCCAGATCTGTGACTAGGGTAAGTGTCTGAAAAGTTTCAGCACTCCATCCATCATCTCCTTGTGTTTGCACTACTTGGTATAAGAACCGGACATCTGACCTTACCACTTCAGTACACTTCTGGCCCTGTGAAGATTCTGCCAGGAAGAAGGACTGCAGTTATGCTAAAGGACTGCAGCTCTGCTGGACTGCTGCTCTGAAAGAATTACTTTTCTGCTGTGCTGTGCTGACCTGCCTGCTGCCCTCCTTGTCTGGGTGAGAAGGACTGGACTTGCATCACTGGAACCCAGAGTGACTCCAAGTGCTAGCTGGCCTGCCTCCTGTTCTGAAGTCTCAGGGACATCAAGGACCTCCAACCACCCTGCTGCAGCACCTGGACTCTGCAATTTGAGAGTCTTGCCCTGCCAAGTGGTGCCAATCTAGTCCTGTCCCCCTGGAAGTGGGTATAAAGTGATACACCAACCAAAATGCACGCATCAACGCCGTTGCGCCACTCGGAACTGGTGCATCTCCATTGACAATGATAAATCGCTGCGAGGATCGAGTGTATCACATCGCCGACTGCGCAGCACATCACCTCCATTTCCGAAACATGTTCGACTTTGCACTGCTTGGAGCCGATGCATCACCTACATCCTAAGGATCGTTGGCGACGCATCACCTCCTCTACTCCTCACAACTTCCTCTGCGGCAACGCAAATAAGGTTCTTTGCTGTGGGCCAGGGCTGGTATGCGACCAGATAGCCCTGGTTGGCTCTTTATGCTTTTAAGCACTACATTTCAGTTTATTCTTTACAAATTCATACCTCCTGTTAGACTTGTCATCTTTGGCGTGGTTTCCCCTGGCTGTTTGCCTCTACCTCCTGTATTTTTGATGCTGTGCTGGATTTTGTTTTTTCTGGCTTAGATGCTTTGGGCACTTTGCCTCTACTGATCAGTGTCAAAGTGCGAGTGCTCCCTGTGTAAATTGTTATTACAATTGGTTCTCCCTGATTGGCATATTTGATTTACTGGTAATTCCCTAGTAAAGTGCACTGAAGTGTGCCAGGGCCTGTAAATCAAATGCTACTAGTGGGCCTGCAGCACTGATTGTGCCACCAACATGAGTAGCCCTGAAAAGGGATCTCAGACCTGCCACTGCAGTGTCTGTGAGCAGTTTGTTAACTGCCATGTCTACTTGGCAAGTGCTCCCACTTGCCAGGCCCCAACCTTACCTTTTTTTTTTTTACATGTGAGGCACCCCTATGGCAGGCCTAAGGTACCCCAATGGGCAGAATGCAGAGTATGTGAAAGGTAGGACATGTACTGGTGCGTGTGACATGTCCTGATAGTGAAATACTGCCAGTTTCGTTTTTCACTATTGAAAGGCTATCTGCCCCATAGTATAGAATGGGAGATACTTTGTAACATTTTACAAGTATAACTTCCCATTGGGATAAGATAGAAAAATAAAGTGTAAGCTCTCGGAACTCAGAATTTAATAACACATCTTTTAGTAAAGATAATTTTTAAATTGTGTGTTTGAAAATACCACTTTTAGAAAGTAGGCATGTTCTTGTTTAACCATTCTGTGTGTATCTGCCTGTTTGTGTATTAACTGTCTGGTTTTGGATTGACAGGGGCTAGGGATGTGCATTCACTGTAGACAACCACTGGGGGGGCGTTGAGGTGTGCCTGGCCCTTCCTGGATGACTCAGAGCTGAGCTGAATAAACCTTCGCTGAATTTAGAGTAGTGGGAGGAGATTTCATCGCACCTGAATAGGGCCTGTCTCCCTTGCACAATGCTGTCTCCACCCACTGTGGTCATACTACTGCACCAGTGAGGAAAGAACTGGGTTGGACCGGGCTCAGAGACCCTTGCACAAAGAGAACAAAGACATTTTGGGGTATAAGTATTAGACCTAAACCCCAGAACTTTAGATTACTTCTGGACTCAAGAGGAACCTTTGCAAAGGAGAAGAGCTGAAGAGCTGTGAGAAGGAGTACTGCCCCTTTGTGGGGTTGGCCAGCAGTTGCTGTTTCTGCCAAGGAGAGGACAAAGACTGGAACTTTGCTTTGAACCTGTTTGAAGAAGATCTCCAACGGCCTGTGTGTGCTGGCCTCCTTTTCTGAAGTATCAGGGACTCAAAGACTTCATCCCCAACTCCCCTGAACTCTCTTGCTAAGAGTTCTGACCTGCCAGGAGGTGCCTGATCCAGTTCTGGGCTTCTGGAGGTTGTTACTGCTGTTTCGGAGCTGGAAGAACTGAAGAAATCAATGCATCACTCTTCTTGTGGCTGCTTTTCTGACACAGCACCGCTGTGCGAGACGAATCTTCACGCATCACCGCACCACTGCCAAAACCGGCGCAGCACCTGTCGCCGCTGAAAGAACCGACGCATGGAAGGAGCACGGCTGAAGAAACCGACGCAGTACCACTCGAGGCCGCCACATTGATCGCCAACGCTTCCCGAATTTCCACGCATCGTACCTAGGTTGCAAGTTCTTCCTACGCGTCACCCTCAGACCAGAATCGTCTTGGAGTCGACGCATCACTTCCCCCTACAGACCGGATTCGACGCATCACCTCTCCTGCATGCAACAGAACTGTTGCATCACCGCCCCATGAGCTCAGGAACTGATGCATCTCTTTGTTTCTCGACGCTTCCTATCTCTGCGGTTGTTTGACCTTATAAATTTTGACGCATCTACAGGTTCTTTGTAAGAAATCACGCATCCATAGTTTTCTATGTACCCAGTTACTTGAAACATTTTTAAAGTCATATTCTTATTACTTGTATGTTGGATTTTTTTTGTTTTGTTCTTGTTGAGTTTAGATAAAGATGCTTTATTTTTTCTAAACTGGTTTGGTGTCCATTTGTGGTGTTATCACTGTATTACTGTGTGTTTTGAGTACAAATACTTTACACAGTGCCTTTGGGATATGCCTGTCTGCTTGTGCTAAGCTACCCAGGGGATGAGCAGGGGTTATCTAAAAGTGTGTATCCCCCGTACCCTGACTAGAAGCAAGGGGCCCTATTTGAACAAAGGTACCTCCCTCTGCCAACTAGAGACCACCCATTCCTAACACCTCCGGTTCTACTTATTGGATTTACCAGGTGTGGAATTTTTTTGCATGGTGCTTACACTGTTATAAGTGTTAAACAAATACTTTACACTTTGCCTAAATTAAGCCTGACTGTTCTGTGTCAAGCTACCAGGAGGTGAGCACTGGTTGATTTAGTGAGTGTTTGTGACTTACCCTGACTAGAATTGTGGTTCCTGCTTGGACAGGGTGCATACCTCTGCCAACCAGAAACCCAATTTCTAGCACTTATTGTCTATGTAGACGACATCCTTAATGGATAAATGCTGCAAGAGTTTACCTCTGGGCGTTGTTCACACTGCTACAATGACTAGCCTTTATGACATGAAGAAATGAATAATGATACCCTCACAAGACGCTATCTTGGGGTACGTAATAAACTCTATAAAGAAAACCCTAAATTTTCTGGTGAAAGTACAACAAGATTTTAGAAGGACATTGGCAGAACCCAGAACCACACTATGGCAGACTGCAAGATTAGTGGCCTTCTGTCATCATCGATCCAAGGCATCTTCCCGGTACCCCTGCACTACAAGGTTCTCCAAAGACTCAAAGTGTTGATGGACAACATCTCTGCAGTTCGCTACATCACACATTTGGGAGGAACAAAGTCCAAGATATTGGCGGACCTGTAAAGGATTTTTGGCTTTTCTGCTTGGAAAAATAAATGGTAATGAAACCAGCATACCTTTTGCAAGTGAAGAATGTTGGGCCAGCTTGACAGCCAAGGCATCTTCAGAACTCAAGTCTGTGGAAATTTGATACAGTGGTGTTCAGATGAATAGAGGGCAGATGGGGTCGGTTTTCTGTGGACCTCTTCACATCGAGGTTAGATTTCCAGATCCAGAGATTTTTAGTTGGAGGACAGAACCAGGAGCAGTTGCCATATGCTTTCATACAGGACTGGAGTCAGGAGAGGGTATGCATTCCAGACATGTGCAATGTTTACAAGTACTTCAGCTCCAGTCCGGAGGCAGAACACAGACGAGGTACTCATCACTCCAAATTGGCTATCGCAAGTCTGGTGTCCGATTCTGATGGAACTTTCTTGGCATTGTCCAGACCCTCTACCCCAGCATTGGAACCTTTTTCTGATTCCGGAAGACTTTCCATACAAATTGGCATCAGAGGGATCCTTGCGCGTAATAGCATGTAGGATTGTTGGGGGTGATGGAAAGTCCCTGGCATTTTGAAATGAGCTGAGGAATTAATTAGGTAATCTTTGGCCTAGAACACTGTCAAGCAATACTCGTCAGCCTGCAAAAGATGGTTCAGCTGGTGTGTGTCACAGGATAAGGATTCCATGGTAAGTGAACTTGTTCAAATATTGATTTTGTTGTGAGAGCTGGTTACATAAAGACTGGCTTATAATTCGGTAATTACTTTTCGTTCAGCCATATCAGCTTGTCACATGCCAGTGGATGGGATGAGGTTGGGGAGTGCAAATGGTCACGAAACCACTGAGAGGTGTCCAGCTCTCCTTCCACCCAGAAATAAGATATTGAGAATTATGGGTTGGGAATAGAGTGCTGAATCTACTTCTGTCTTGGGAGGGTAAAAAATGTCCAGGAAGGAATCATCAGATAAGTTGCCTGTTATTATGGATGATTTTCTGCAGAAGAGTGTTAAATGTCAGGACTCATGACATTTTTGAGTGAAATTTTACACCAGAAAGGGTCCTCTTCACAATGTGTACACGAACGAAGACTAATGCCCTGATTACAATGTCAGGCAGACTTGTGTCCGCCCGACACCATATCCGTCTGGAACCATCTGACCATAGGTCTGATGTTTCGACCTCACAATTAGGATGTGACCGCCCATAAGGCGGTCGAAAACATCCATTTTGCTTTGGCAGCTTGTGTGGTGGGCGGAAAAGGCCAGCAGCACAAGCTGCCATAGCAAACTGGATGTTTGTAAACATTCCTGCACCGTGTGGCAGGCACTTCACGGTGCAGGGACGTTTAGTGCCCCCCCCCCAGGCCCCATAGTTGAAGGCCAGGAGGAAAGGCCATTTTCTGACATCCTTTTGGAAAATTACATCGGAGCCGCCATCATTAGAGGAGTATGTTGTTATTCCAACGCACCAACGGGCTGCTTGAACCCGTTGGAAGCGCCATGTATGGTCCATCCACCCGTAATGCAGCAGGCAGACCGCAGGAGCAGATGTTGGTGGGTCCGACACCGACATCATAATCAGTCCCTTAGTCTAAGATAATATCTTAACTAGCTTTCATAGACAATAACACATTGAGTGTAGTCCAATGCATTAAAGATTATGAAGTTATGATGGAGGTGGTGCACCTTCTTGGGGAGAGACAACTTCTAATTTCTTTGACGAAACCTGGCAAGGCAATTTCTTCACATTGTGACCCTATACCACGAAAACATATTTTCAGCACTTTAGTTTCCCTGGTAGTGTCAACTTGCTAAATGTATCTTATTGGTGCTGTAAGACTGCCACCAAAGTGCGAGCTTCTTCCATATGTACCGCCTTAATGCTATAGAACTCACTCCACTATTGAAAGTTTCTAATAGCAGTGCCGTCTTAGTTAGTGTTGCGACCATTAGCAGAGAAAAATACTGACTAATTGTTCGTGTTTTAAAATTTGGAAAGGTCCAGGAAACGAAACGTAATCATTTCATGAAGGATCCTCTGAAAGGTTTTTTTATCAGGGCATTTCTTACTCGGTTTGCTTTAAAATTGTTTAAAGATACTTTAGAATGCTTTTTATTTTCTTGTTTTATTTTTTTGTCACTTCAAGTTTATATTTTGAAGAGTAGAGCATACTTGAATTTAATAATTTTGTATTTTTTTTTTACCTGTCTGTGCATGAAAATACCAACCAGGCCCATCAAATACTATCCGGGAACTCTAATCTTAATGGTACAGTACTCATTACAGTATGGTAATTATTACCAGTTGTGTCTTCTTGGTGCTTTTAGGATATATAGTGTTAGCTTTCACAACAGTGTCTTCTCAGCACTAAAAGACAATTTTTAAAAGACCAATATCAGTCACTGTATTTTCTTCTTTATTTTCCCTTCAAAATACAGTGATGTCTGAAGATAGGGGGCTTCTTGCAGAAGCACTAAGGCCACTCGAAACGTAGGTTCCGCGATACTTTGTGCTTCCCATCTTCCTGCTTCTTAAGTGTCCTTAACGCCACTGTTTCCAAGCGTGCACATCATGTTCATAACCTACAGTAAGACATAATACTTGCTGTGCACACCATGTCTCAGAGCCCTGAAGTGTATACATAATGACTCACAGCTTTGACACACAGCCCTGCTATAACACCCCACCCCAATAGGTGAACATCAGAAAGCCTCATACACCATGGTAGCCCATGTAGCTGTCCATCCGGTTCCGAACCTGAAAGGCAATGTTGGCATCCGTCCAGCTGTGTGCATGATCACTCACAGCCAGGAAGCAGCCTTTACAACGCAACCGTTACAACGCATGCAGTTACATTGCATGCCGTTGCAACGAAAAAGGTGTGTAGCAGTGGGTTTGGATGTTGAAAATTAATTTATTCCAACTTCCAGTGCTCCCCCGACAGAAAGTCGGGGTAAAGTTTGTTGTTGCAACTGCGTGCGATGTAATGGTATGCGTTGTAATGTCACATATCCGTCAAAGCCCCGCAGTGAGGCTTAGTATCAACTCTGCGCATATCCAGAGCACCTGGAATTAAGTGATTGCTCAAATAGTTTAAAAGTTTGTGAAATAGCAATGACACGTGTTTCCACGCAGTGGAAGGTCCTTTACAAAGGTTGATTTCTCACCTTTCTGTTGCTTATTGCTATGTTTGGGTGTTAACCTGAGGTGCAGCCTTTGCCCAGACAGTGGTATCAAGTGAATGAATGAATAATCTTTATTGCCAAATTAATTAACATCTTTGCAATACACACCTGTTCAATTTTAAAATCCAATTGATAACACCCAAAACAAATCATTCCTAAAACACCCACTATTACCAAAGATTCCCCTATTGTTGTTTGAACAGAAAACTTAGCATAATGTGCGAGTACATGTAAAGTAAACTACAGTTCGAATAAAGTGCATTTGTTAGGAGCAACTTGTTCTAACATGTGTAGGCACAATATTGCTAGGAGATGATAAAAATAGACTAAATGATTTTAAACCTCTCTCTCTCTCTCTCTCTCTCCTTTAAAGTGCTTGTGTGCAGAAAACGTATTACAACATGTGAGAACTCGATGTTGCAGGGAGACAATGGCGGTTTCTTCTACTAGAAGTCCCTTGAATTAGATTATTATATGAGCGCTCATTAGACTAAAACATAAAGTGCCATTGCAACAGTTTCCAACAGTTGAATAGAATCATTCAAAGAAAGTGCTGATGGGAAAGTGGTTGGGTTCAAGTTGTGGCCCAGCATATCAGCTCTCGAAAATGCAAACCGAGCCTTCAAGTTTAGTGACCCTGCTGTTGGAGACCCATGCTGGTTCAAACGCCAGGACATTTGGGCCTTTGGAGAGTCCTGTGACAGCTGCTTGGAGCCCTGGAGCAGGAATCTAGTTGCTTTACAAGACAGTTGGATTGAATGTCTTTTCAAAAGGGCGATCACTGTGAGATGGCATGACCTAATTTGAAGGAACCTGTGAGAAGCTGGCCTGATATATGATGTACACTTATATAAGTGGACACCTTGCACCACTCCAGACAACTCTTATGATGATTTAGGAGGTCTTAGACAACCATAGAAAGCTCTCTAAATGGTAGCTTTGAAAAGCAGCCTTCACGCTTAGTCCAGAAGGAGTGTAAAGCAGCTTGTTTTACCAGAACACAATCGTATATGTATAGATTAAGGGAAAAAGAACAACACAAGGTATTTATAAAAATATGTATTTATTATATAATACTCTCTAATACGTTTGGATATCTCCTACCCGGAGATATGCACAATGCACACAATACTTTGCATAGAAATCACCGTAAATGGCACGAAATACACAGTGGACCCCACTAAGAAAGTGGTATACGAACCACGATTCAGGTCAAGACAATGTCGAAAGGACGTAGCAGTGCCGGGCCCCCAAGGAACCACCCAAGGTGAGTAACTAGGAACCCCACGGAGAGCGTGTGCAGTGTGGGAACACGACAGCGTTCTCCATACAAGTCAACGTGTAAGTCGCGGTTGGATCTTTGAAGATTAAGGACCCTTCCCAGTGGAGTCTGACAAAACCCCATGAAAGACAGAAGGTTGGAGAGCCACCTCACCCGTGGATACCCTAGTACCCACGTTACCTACACCAGGGAAGCCAGGTGTATAGGTGTGAAGTGGTGTCGGAACCCGCCGTCAAACCCAATGGACAACGTCAGGAAAGTGCCGCTGCTGACGAAGAAGAAAGTGTCCGGTGGAATCCGAAAGTGGATTCTAGTTGAGAGGTACTGGCAAGCAGAGGGGACAGACTCTATGTCACTCAGGAGTGACCCGAAGATCTGGAAGACGAATGCCCACCGATGTCGGGAGTTGCAGGAGAGTTGGCGAGGACCTTGACTCTGCAGCTGTGAGGACCAGGCAACGCTGAGGAAGACCAGGAGCCGGGCACGAGCTGTCCTACGTCGAATGTCAATTGCTGAGGGGTCGGTGTTTGGCGAGAGCACCAACAAGCCTTGACGAATGCAACCCTCGCAGAAGTCGAAGAAGGTGCAGTGTCGGGACCAGCAAGGTCCAGGGGACTCACCACAAGCAGGAGAGTCAGGGCAGGCCCCGAGCAATCGGGGAGCCCAAAAGAAATAAAGGTGACCCTCAAATGGACCCACAGGCCGGAGGCACTGGAGTCACAAGAGGACCTCAAGCAGCTCACCAAAAGATGCAGGCCACGATGCAAACAATGCAGTGTCGTCGAAGATTCTGATCACTAGAGATGCTTGAGGTTGGGGCTACCTGGAGCTCGAAGATCTTCTTGGAAGAAAGCCAACAAGCCTTTGCAACTGCAAGTTGACGCGGTGCACAGGGGTTCGGTTTCTGCAGCTCCCACGAGGGATACTGGCCTCAAACTTGATGATGGGCAGGGCAGGCCTCAAGAGCTGTGGAGAACCACCACCTGTGTTGCAGAACATTTCGGAGTCCGTAGGAGCTCAGGATCAGCAGACCGGTCAGCTTAGTTGCAGTGCCTGTGAATGCAGCAAAGTGACTCCTTCACTTCAGGGGAGATTCCTTCAGGTGCCTTTGATGCCCACAGGCCTTGGAAGGTCCCTGTATGGTGCACAGGCACAGACGATGCAGCAGACTGGAAGGGAGACGAAATCGGGCCTAAACGAAGTCCAGCGAAGTCCAGAGTGCCCAGACGGTAGAAGAAGTGGTGTCTGAATTGAATCTTGTCCTATGATGAATCTAGGGACCCACAGGTACCCCCTTGAGTACCCTTAGGAAAGGGTTGGGACAATTCAGGGGACCCTCCCATGGAAGGGTCTGGACAGGGGGGAAGTTACTCCCACGTCCTATGTCCAGTTTCGCACTAGAGCAGGCCCCAACCGCTCCCAGTACTGGTTTGAAATGGATTATGCATGGGGACACCAAATGTTACCCACATGCAGGCTGAGTGGCGCTGGCAAGTGCACCCACCCTGCCCCAATACACTAAATCCTGTCTGGGAGGTAGTCACACCTCCTTGTGACAGGATGCCTATTGTTCTGCTGTCCCCCGCTCGAGCTTGGTGCAGCAGGAGGGCAGAATTGTGTCTCTGGTCCATTTTGTGCTCTCCTGGTCTGAAAGAGTGGTACTGGGGACATGGAGAGCCTAATGGAGGGCTCTTCCAGTGCTTTGATTCATACCTCCCACACCGTTTACGGGGCGGAGGTATGATTCCAACATGTTTGATACCAAACATGATAGGGTTCGTTGCAGCCAGTTTCGAGATGGTCATCGCGTAATTACGTGGTGCCCCTCTATATGGTATATGGCTGCTTCACATACAACCCGGGTGAATGGACTCGGTAGGCTGTAGGGCTGTCCTGCTCATGCGGGGCACCCTCACACTTATGCTTTCAGGATTAAAAAGGCCTGCTGTAGGCATGACTCATAGGTTTTAAGTGCAGTGACCCTAGATACAGGGTCTTTATCTTTAGTAAGTGGTGCTTGCACCAGCTTACACAGGCTGCAATGGCAGGCCTGTAGTTACAGTTTGAATGGTCTCCCATGAGTGGCATAATACATGCTTCAGCCCATGGGGGACCTCTAGGGGACCTATGCCTTGGGTACCTTAGTACCATATACTAGGGACTTATAAGGGTACCTCAGTATCCAATCTGGGATGTATCTAAGGACTGAACATGACATTTAAAAGGAGAAAGCAGAGAGACTGGGGTCCAGATTACCAGGATCCCATTCAGACTAGTCAAAACGAGCTCAGCGCCTGCAAAAAGTGGTATTAACCATAAAAACAGATCCTACTTTCTTACAGACCCTTAAAGCCAAGTGCAACAATTTTCACCTGAGGGATAGAATACCAGGGCACACACAAATTATGTAAAGCATACATTTTTGATTATATTCAGATAACCGGCAATGGTTGTTTGACCAGGACTGCTTCCAAGTGGGACCCTGTCCTTTGAAGGAAATTTGCCAAGGTAAAGGAGCAGCAGTGCGTGTTTTAGGGCTGCTGAAAAATGGAAGGTCAAGTATGATTGTAGGTTCCGGGTGGCATATGATGACAAGCCACCGCTGTTAGGGAAATAAATACTAACAGCGCATACCATTTGTGAGCAAAGTCTGCCTTATCAAGGATTTGGGATTAGAGTTTTGCAACTTTGGTTACTCACTTGAAGGCAGCATATTCCATCCATCTGCTGGTTTTAGGGCTTAAATAGCCTGCTCTGAAGCGGTGGCAAAGAGGCTTTACAGTATGGCTGATTCCCCATTTCTAGCCAACACAAGCAAGCTACTGTGTTGGGGGAGAAGATCTAAGTTTACAAAACAATTTAAGAAGAGCTCCATTTATCACTGTCCCTTAGTGAAAAAAGACAAACTAATCTGACCTGAGATTGCGACATGTGTGTGGCAAGGCAAATAACTTTTTAAAAAGGGTCGATTGGAGTGAGTTTAAAATGGCCGCATCGCTATCTTTCATTAATTCAGACCTATAAGTGAGGGATGGTAGAATCTTTGCACCAATGACTTGTAGGAAATGAGGATATGAAAGTACTGCATAGGTTTGTAGCAGATTAAATGCAAAAAAAGCTGATTCACAGTGACTCTTCTGGAAGAGAGGTTCTCTCTGAAGGTTAACTGAGAGTCCATGTAAACTCCTAGATACTTATATGTTTTGACCAGTTCGAGGACTTGACCAGATGCCTTCCAGTTGAAAGAAGAGTTTGTTTTAAAAAAAAGAATTCGGGAAGCAGACCACTTCAATTTTATTTTGCTTAAATTCCATTTACAGTGTATATGTGTATTCTACCAATCGATCGATGAGGCGCTGGAGGCCGATCGGCAATTGGCTAAAAAAAAACATGTCTTCTGCATATTGGAGTCTTTTCAGTTGTTCCTTGGTTAGCTTAGGGGGCTCGCACACCACTTGGCCCAGATAACTTTCAGGGTTGGCCATGAAGATGTTAAAAGGCAGGGAACCAAGATGCAACCCTGCTTCAGGCCTATTTGGGTGTTAATCTTGCTGGTGTTTTCCCCGGCCATCACCTACTCTGATTTGTATGCAAGCGTCCGTGTATAAATTAATGATTAGATCCAACAGTTTTGACGGCACATCTCAGTGAGTAATTTTTTTCCAGAAGCATCCCCTTGAGACATAATCGAAGGCACACTTCAGGTCCACAAAGCAGGCAAAGAGTTTCTTAATTACTCCAGTATTGGAACTTTCATAGATTCACATGCTTGAATCATTCCCTGTCGTCGAGATGGGAAGATGTTAAAAGGCAGGGAACCAAGATGCAACCCTGCTTCAGGCCTATTTGGGTGCTAATCTTGCTGGTGTTTTCCCCGGGCCATCGCCTACTCTAATTTGTATGCAAGCGTCCGTGTATAAATTAATGATTAGATCCAATAGTTTTGAGGACACACTCCAGCGAGTCATTTTTTTTCAGAGGCCTCCCCGTGGGACGTAATCGAAGGCAGACTTCAGGTCCACAAAGCAGGCAAAGAGTTTTTTATTGTTTGCTTTTGCTTTTTCTGCGAGAAGGGTGACTGCCAGCAGATTAATTGTATTTATTCCTGCTCTGAAACCGGACTGAGTTTTGGAATATTTTTTGCCGTGTTGACCAAAGCTTCCAGGTCTACTAGCAGCTTAGAGGTATAGAGCTTTACTTCCACATCAATAATAGCAATCAGTCTAAACTTGCTGGATTGGACTCTGCGCCTGATTTATTTGTTGGATGGAGTATGCTACCACGCCAAATGTCTGGAATAGATTTGGTAAGGAATGCATAGTTGAACAGAGGTGTTACATGGGTGGCCCAAAATAAAAGATCTTTTGAAAATAAGGCATTTCAGAGCCTGTTCGTACCTGGTGCACCCTCAGACCTAAGCCTTTTCAAGATTTGTACAGCCTGCAAGTGGTCCAACAAGTGTCAGTGTGCTGATGTTGTTATTGAGTCCTCCGATGAACAGGCTAGGGGACTTGTACTGCTGTCCATGAATGGATAATTTCTTCGAATTTGAGTTGTCCTAGCACAGCTTGCAGGCTTCTGTAAAGGTTGGCCAGCGTGCAGATGTCAAGCTTTGAGGTGTTAGGCCAATAATGAACAGTGTGTGGCCTCAATAGTTTTCCGGGTTCATCTGAAGTATAAACTGCAGCAATGTGGGTGGACCAATCCGCTTCAGTGATACCTGCATTATGATGACATTGTCTCCCATTTGCTAATTTATTAATCTTGGGCCAAAACAGCCTGCTATTTTTTTCTGACATGGAGAGATGTTCCATACTCCTGTTTTCTGCCATCCATATAGCTTTTTGTAGGCTTGCCTCATTACAGCAAGTTTGTTTTGGGTTTCTTGGTCGGACTGTTGCTCGACTTTAAATGACCATCTGATCTCCCTATTGAGTTGCCTTTTCTTCTGCAATAGTTGTGGAGAAAACCACTCTGCCCCCATTGGACCGTGGCCTTGCTTGAGGGTAGATATAATTGGTAATACAGACGTAAGAGTATTGGCGAAAGGCTCCCAAGCCTGTGTGGGAGTTGATGCTTGAGACAGGCACAACAACTCTACTTCCAAGTGGGCAATGGCAAAGTCCATGATGATTTCTGCAGCCGAGTCTTTCCATATAAGGCGCCTTAGATTGAAGGCCTTGGGAGATGTTAATAGACCGGTTGTCACTGGAACCCTTAATGGGCAGATCATTTGTGCAACGTGCTGGGGAAAGTGATTGCTGACCAGCCTTGGATTTATGCTGAAATGGTTAATCATCATAAATGACTTGGTGTCTACCAGTGTGTAATCCAAGATGGAGTTTGATTAATGTAGTAGCCTTGTGAAAGCAGCCGGTTGGTTCTGAGGCTTAAGCTCATTTAATTTATATAGGCCACTGTCTTCTAGCGTCATAAAGCAGGCCTTCCTGTGATGATCTGTCTTTGGTATCTCATGATAATCCTGCCTTGATTGGGGGGAGCCTTCTTGTAGCAACTTTGTAATAAATGCATAATAAAGTCCCCTTACAACACTAAATGAGCCTGGGTATAGGAATATTGCACGGTGTTAGGCAGGCCAATCAATGTCTTTATTTTTTCTGTTTTGCTCTTCTTTCCTTAATAGATGTATAAGTTCAAGACTAGTAAGGTGTACTGCTTTTCTGAAGGAATAGGCACAGAGAGTGTAATGCATTGAATCCAAGGTAGACCCTGGTCTAAGTATTCTTGGTCCCACAAAAGGTTGATGGCAATGTAAATCGAGAGCCCCTTGCAACTCTTCCTCTCTTGTTGACTTTACATGTTTCATTACGATATTCTTTGAAGCTGACTAACTGTGTCATTGTCTGCATCAAGTTTCCTGCAAAAGGAGAATATCGAAGTTAGGTAGTTAAGTTGTAAATTAATTCTCCCCCACCTTACTGCTAAGGTCATTCACATTCCATATCAAACTTTTAATGGTTGGTCCATCGTGGGACCCCTTTGCCGATGGACTCATGCTTCCCTTGAGACCCTTACGCTGGCAAACTGCAGTAGCTGTTGAGCCTCCAGCTTTGCAATTGGTGGCACACCTGGCCTATCTGATTGTTGAATTTTTGTAATTTGCAGTCCCTCTCTGACTGCTCTTGGATGAACAGGGCCAATTGCCCCCCTTGAAAGCCCATTCTTTGTGGTCACCACCATTTTGGATGGCTCCAGTGGCAAACATGCTTGGGTAACGCATAGGTTCAATCCTCCTTATTTTAATTCCCCATCTTAGAAAGTGCTCCCTGTTCTGCCAAACCTGGGTTGCTATGATTGAATCGACCCAGGAGATGACCATCATTTTGTTTCCCGAGGTCAGCGAATTGGGCTTGAATTCGACTGCTTCTATATGGTTGGATCTTTTGTAGTTCAGGTCTTGTAAAGGACCAGTCTCTTTAAGATGGCACTTCCATTTAGGATGTCATGCCGACATCTGGTTTTATAGCACAGAATCTTTCTAGCCTCACCATATCTTGTTCAATATCACCTGCCTGTCGTAATTGAGCTCCCCAGTTATCGGCAATTGAGATGTCAGCGAGGTTGTCTCCACCTGACAAAAGGATTCTGGGGACTAGGTTAAATGAGAATCGTGACCAATGGAGACGTGTGCCTGGGTGGGTGTATGTTTACAAGGGAAACCATGCGAATCTCTTGGTTTGCCATCGGAGCAGGTGTCTTGGTACGAAGCTAGTCTAATGCACTTGGAAGGGGCAGAGAGACTTGTCTAGATGTGTCTCGCAATGTTTTTACACTGGTTGTTGGTATTGCTTTCTTTTTTTTGTAGGATCTTCTATGCCCCAAAAGGGTGGTGGTGCTGTAGTTTTATCAATCAAGTTAGTCTTTAGAAGGCTTTGAGAATTGGGCGCCACTAACCGCTGAGAGATGGCCATTGAATTGCTGGTTAAGGCCCCTGTCCGCTGGTTTAGCTATCTGTGCGCTTCATTTGTTTGAAATATCGGATACAGAGATGTACTTGACTGACCTAGCTGTTCTCGCAGAGTACCCGGAGATGCATGGGGTTTGGACCCTGACTTCTCTAATTGATGACTAAGGACAACTGGATTTTGTACATTGCTGTCACAACATAATGCAGTTGATTTTTTTCTTGTTCCTCACTTTCCTGAATCTATTACGCTACCTTTTTTAAAGGGATCTTCGTGGGCTTTGGTGAAGTGGATTGGATTGTTTCTCTTGTTGTGTAAAGGGGTGAGTGGGGGGCTGACTCACTGGAGCTCTGAATGATGAATGCCTCTCTAACCTGTGACTTGTTTAGGGTCGTTCTCTTCCTCCATGCCGTCCTTGTATCCAGGCTTGTTGGAGTGCAGGTGCAATGAGCCAGAAAGTGATTGTGTGAATTGATGGTAATCCCCCACCTTCCAATCCAAGATCTGAAGAGGGTTGTGTGGGAAGTTAAATGTATGATGTGGAGGATATTCCTTCTGTGACTGTGAAAAGATGGAGACTTTGAAAGCTTTGACTTTCACTGTATATCTGATAGGAGGGTTGGGACCTTTGTAAGTAGGTCCAAGGTTGATGCACATTGGCATGAATGATAAGATCTGGCCAGGTCTTGCTGTACTCTCCTGATCATATCATGTAAGGCCTGCAGCTTGCGGTCGATACCTAGGACGTGTGCCGCCAGAGTGTTTAGTAAATCAACCTGTATTTCCAGTTTGTCTGAGTGAAAGGTAAAAGCCGAGGAAGTGACCTCCATGGTGTTTAGCAAGTAGGACTAGATTGAAGGGGAGGGGTTGGTTTTAACTGGTGAGAAGATCTCCATATTTCCATGAGATTACTTTGCTTGTTCCTCATCAAAACAAAATGCACCTAAAGGTGGATTGAAGTTGGTCTCGGTTGCTCCCTTATCGGCAATCCTGCGTCGAGGACTGATTTCAGTCAGAGCGATTGTGTTCCCAGGTGAAAGTTTGATAGGGGAAAGCAGTGTTATAATCGTACTTCGGCCTGGAATTATTTGATGGGCAGTGCTGGTCGGTGGATCGTTCATTGGGCTAGTCAAACTGGCTTAAAAGCTTCTCCTGCCAAACTGAGTCTTCAGGGACCTCGGCCAGTAGGGCATAATCTAGTCTGTTTGAGGATAGGCATACTGGGCCCATTCGGGCTGCAATTGAGATCCCCTTACAAGAGGTGTCCCCCTCGAAGCGGCTTTTGGACGGCCCCACATTCGAAGTACTGGAGCTTCCAACTAATTGCTGTTGGTGGCTTGACACCTGATCTGTTGCATGCATCTGGGCCTGAACTAAAGTGGGGCCTGGATGTGGACTTCGATGGATAGCGTTGTTGAGGGTGAGAGAGGCTCAAGGCCTGTTGCCCAAGCTCTTGTTCATGTTCCTGCCCTTGCTCACACAGTAGCCCTGTTGATGGCTCCTGCGGGGGATTCGGCCTAGTGATTTCATGAACAGAGGGAAAATGGTGCGCTTCAGTTGATGACTTCTGTTTTTCTTGGGCCCGGTGAGGCAATGAAGTGAATTGCAGTTGACCTTGAGTCCGCCTTGTTTGACCTCTCCGCTGGCCCTATTGTTGAAGAGAGAGGGCCACTGGGTTGCTTTTGGACTTTGCCCCTGTTTTTCCTAACTGGCTTCACGCCCCCACTGATTTTCTCTGATCTCATAATGGGGGGGGGGGCAGTCAAACGAGGTAGGTAAGTAAAGGTGAAGATGAGAGAGTGAGTGGTATAGAATCAAACACACTGATTGCTCCCACATGCTCTGGACTGCACCCTATCTCCCCTATTAATGTCAAAGGCGCAGCTTACTTGAGTGTCTCCTTCTCAAGGTCACAACGTGATTGGACTCTAGGGAACTAGCAGCATTGGTGGTATTGTATTGCTTTAAATCGAGCTGGTGGGTGAAAGGGCGAGGACTAGGGGAGGGCCGGTAGGCTCCTGATAGGGTGCAAGCTGCACCGGGACCTGGCCCGGCTGTTTCCACACCTTCTCCCAGCTCTACCCTCAGCAGCGGCTGCCAATACAGCGCCACGCTCCTACAATTCGTACAGCAGCCTGAGCCTTTGAGCCTTTGTTGAGTCCTCCAGCTGGTGCCCTTTCACTTCTCTCGCTTTCACCTGCTCACTTCAGCTCTCGCCGGGGGGCAGGGGATCCGGTCCAGTCGCATTTGCTGCAGGTTGCGGAAAGCAGTGATGAGTGGCGATGTTGTAGTGGTGGGCATTACAGCAGCGAGGGCCCGCAACAGCGGGGGCTACTGTAAGGCTCCTCCAATGTGCGACTTTCAGGGGCTGCAACGAATGATAATGCCGTGGTCAGCGGGCCTGCTGCAGTGGTGGTTAGGGCAGTGAGGGCCGCTGGGCTCCTCTTGGGCTCCTCCGCCTCCACCCTCCTTCCTCACACAGCTCGCAGGTTGTGTCAAGGTCTGCTTACTGCGTCTCTCGGAACAACAATGATTGGCTTTCATTCACTTTGGATTTCACATGTAGCACAATCCTACTAAAAGTAGCAAGGAACAAGTGTAAATATTACAAAATAATGAAGTAATACTATCAGAAAATGTGTCACATTAGGCTGCATAATTTGGCTTCTCTTACGGCATAATTTAGTCAACCATGTCGCACAATTCGTCCCTATCCTGCAGCATAATTCCAGTGGCCCTGCTCATAGCCCAGAGTAAGCACAGTAATGGGCACAGCCTGATGGGCACAGCCTCTGTGCCTATCTATCATAGGTTAGAGCCCGACAGTGATGGTAAGTCCCAGTTGTGTACTTCGTGGCTTAGAGCCCTGCAGTAAGGCCCGGTCTCACCTCTGCACATCTTCGTAGCCAGGGCTGTCTCGAGTGAGGACAGAAGGGACATTATTTCCAAGCTCCGCGCCTTCTGAGAGCGCTGCACTTGTGCTGCAAACTAAATGTGTAGATTTTGAAGCAATCCGCCCCTATTTATTAATGTAGAGTTGCTAACCGGGCTATACCACTAGATGGACACCAGATGATGCCACTGTCATGTTGTCTAGCTAGAGGAAATGATTAACTTGGAATATAGTTTCCGGTGTTGTGTGGGCCCTGCATAAAACTAGGGGGCCTTTAATCCTGAAAGGCCTGACAGTGCCCAATCATCAGGGCTCAATTCCCTGGAGCCACTTTCTGTGCCAATCTCTGCAGATCAAGTGCAGCAGGGCTCCGAGCCTGATGGGCCGAGGCGAGGTATCCATCTCGGCTCAGACTCTACGGCAGAATCCGAGCTGTGCAAACATACATTAGAGCTAAGAGCACCCAATGCGAAGAACTGAGCTCGGGTCACGGTAATAGGCAGGGCTGCGTGCCAGGTGGGGTTGGATCTGCTAACCGCTGACATCCCTGGCCAGTGTTTGCTGACAATGAAAATCACGAGGCGCGCCTTGTGACCGTCACATGATCTTGGCTTGTATCCTTGTTGTTGGCACAGATACGCACCAGGACGTGTGGCCTGAGCAAAGGCCACAGGAATGCCGCTGGCTTCTCCCCAAAACAACAAGCCTCCCCCAGTCCATCCGGATTTCCTGTTAGACAACGGGCCCTGGTAGGAAAGGGATCTCTACTGAGGCAGAAGCCCAGCAACAGCCTTGATCTCAGTGACCCCTGAGTGACTGCGCACAGTGAGTGAGAAACTTATACAGCGCCCAGTGCCCAACGTACCACTTTCAGGCGCAGAGCGGTCAATCTAGTGCGTGAGAGAAAAAAAAAGCGCCGTAACATCGGACTCCCCCTGTGCCTTTCACTATGTAAACAACTGGTGTTGGGACCAATACGAGGAGGCACTCAGTCAGCTGTGCTCATTGGATGGAAGGAATAACCTTAGAGAAATAAACGGGACGTCCTGCGCTGTGCGTGCACCTAGATGCTCATCTGCTGTTCCACGTTCACACCACTGGAGGGCGCTTTCTCGTCCGCGATTAATAGAACAAACCTTTCCCAATATACAACACCCATTCCAAAACACAACAAGCACTGGCATAGCCAATAGGCCTCGTTTTTGGGACCTTATAAGTATTTAGTTATGTAGCACAATATCCTTGGTGCAATAACATCAACTGTTGCATGGCAAAAAACGTATAAGGTCCCAAAGGCGAGACCTATTGGCTATGCCAATGCTTGTTTTTAGAAGCCTGGCATGCAGTTTTAAGTGTAGGCTGGTAAGAAAGGTGCCAACCCAAGGGGCAAGGTCTAGAGAGAAATAAAGATAGGAAGAGAGGCGAGTAATAATGAGCTAGCACAAACAGAAAGGTTTTCTCAAACATTTTGCTCGCTCCTGCTGACCCCATGAAGATAGGGACTCTCACTCTTTTTATTTATACTTACTTGATTTGTTTGGCACTTTCCATTTATTTCAACTATTTGTATTGGAAAATTAAAAAGTTTAATTTGCATTTCAACTGTGCTACTGTAGTAACTTGAAATTGGTACCTTTGATTTTTCTATGAGTAACGTTTCACTGGGCCCCATATAGGACTGTGTGGCATTGAAATTCCTTTCACAAAGTTGTCAAAAATTCACAACTGCATAAAGCTGCTGTGTTTGGGGTTTGCTACACTGCGACCACAAGTAAAAATGTTAGTGTAGGAGAATACTTCCATTAACAAAAAAAATGATTGACAAAATGTACTATCTGTTGTTTTTCTATAGCGCAGATGTTCAGAAAGGCTTTGCAGACAGCAATTGTAATTCTGGGGTGAATGTAGAGAATTCAATGGTGATTCCTAAACTGTGAGAAGGTAACGTTAAGTTATAAAATATGTGCAAAAGCTTAAGAGTTTAAAAATTAGTTGAATTGTAGATGAAAGAGATAATGTATCACTACTTTTCTGAAGTGCAGCAGACTCTGCTGTGTTCTTATTTTAGGTGTAAGGGGTCCCACCTGTTGGGTACAGGATCCACGAAAGACTGATTCAGGGCCAGAAAATATGTAAATGCCGGTGTTGAAATCTTACTAGGGCAGCCACTGAACACAAAAGAGAGTGAATACTTGTATTCACTCACAGCCTATGTTAGACCCGCACTTCCACACTCGCGGTGAAAGGCCCAGTACTCTTGTCCCAAAATATCTAACCAGCCATCAAAACCAGCTCCCTGTTGAAGAGTATTCACTCATTTCTCAGGGTGGCCAAAATGCATGCCTCAACGCCAGGCTCAATAAATATGCCCCCCTCCTCCCCCCTCCCCCCAAACAAAATACTATAACAATCTTGGGCCTGTGATTTAGGAACTGGTAGCTTCTCTGTGCGAGGGGCATGTGATGCAATTCATTAACAGATGTAAATCAATCCAAAATGAATGGCCAGCTTGTGAAAACCTGCCTTTGATTCACCGGCGGCCTCCTAAAAACAACAAAAAAGCACACATGCTGCAGACAGCTCGTGCATTCAGGACTGGAGACTCTTTTACTTGCTACAAATATAATTTAATCACACCTGAGGTTTAGCAGAAAAAAGGTCTTAGCATTGCCAAATCTAAAAAGCTCTCAACGGAGATCAAAGGCGAACAGCTAAAGCCAAGGGTATTCCCAGTGTCAGGCAAATGCACCTGTCAGGGCAATTTATAGGCTTTTAGGAGCCCTACAAGGCAGGGAGAGAGGAGGGTGACGGGGGAGAACATAATGAGAGGGGAAGGAGACAGAGAAGGGAGAGGAGGACACGCAGACATTGGCGGCTAGAGAAAGAGAGGAAGAGGCACTGAAAGAATGGAAGGCAAGGAAGAAGAAAGGCTAGATAGGGAGAGTAAAAGGGTGGCACGAGAGAGAGACGGGGAACGAGAGAGGGGAAGTGACAGGAGGAAAGCAACAGAAGAGAGAGGGTGCAAAGCAGAAGTAAGTGAAAGGAATAAGAGGGAGAGAATGAAAGAAAAGAAGGGGAAAAGGAGAGAGAAAAGAGGGTAGGAGAAGGATAGGAGCGGGGAAAAGACAGAAAATAGAAGATGCAAACAGAAAATATTAAACAGATAATGAGAGGAAGGGACACTGAAAGGAGGGAAAAGTGAGAGGAGGCGGACTAGTGAGATGGGAAAGGGGGTGACAGGAGGAAATGAAGGAGGAGAGAGAGGATCGAAGGACAAACAAGTGGATAGAGGAGCAGGAAAGAGACTAAAAGAAAGAAAAAGATGGAAGGGGTGAAAGAGAGAGGAGATGGTACTCAAGGGAGATGATGATAATAAAAGGAAGGAAGAGCAGTAGAAAAAGGGGATGGCATGGAGAAATGAGCGATTAACAAATGAGAGGGAAAGAGTGAAGAATTAAAAACTCTCTCCAGCCAAATAAATATGCAGTATATTTTTACTTTTAAAAAGAGACGTGTTCAGTTCATAAACAGTTTTTCTTAAAGGTGAGCCTCCTTCAAAATGACCTCGCCTTATCTGTGGCTGCCTTTAAGCATGTTTTATAGTGGGATTACAAAGCTCTTTCGTACTGGAAAATAATTAATACAATACATATGCTCACGGCTAAATCTTCCGGAATATAAGAGCCGCCCAAAAAGCATAGGTCTGCTTTGCTGTTACGCCACCTGGTGGTTGCAATGTGTTAGGAACTTTCCAAGTAGGTTAAATTCACAATACAGGGAAAACAGAATTGCTTTCTTATATGATGCGAAACGTATAAACATATTTTTATGGCATAACGTCCCCAATTTGAATCTCTAATTAAAATGTTTCTTTTGTTGTCGGATCAAGTATCTGCGTCATTGTTAACAAGTTATCTGGACAAAAAAACTGAAAACATGAACGGTCACAAAAAACAAAAGCACGTTTTTGTCTTTTTTTTTTAAAGGGGAAAAGCAGCATTACGAACGAGGAACAAGATTAAATGCTTTAGATTAGTGAAAGGAGAGTCCCCGCATTCTACTTTGTAAATGATACTGTGCAAGTAATGCCATGGTAAGAATGATTTTACAGCGTGGTATGGCAGGAAAAAAGGGGATGGCATGGAGAAATGAGCGATTAACAAATGAGAGGGAAAGAGTGAAAGGTAAAAAAACAAGCCCGGGAGTTGTGTGCGCGCACGCGCGTGCTAAAAGAAAAAAAAAAGGACGCGAGTGGTGCGTGCGACGGGAAAAGTGAAAGCAGGCGGGTGAGTGGTGTGCGATGTGCGCGCACCATGACAAGAAAGGTATGCCAGATGGCGCCTCTGCTCTTCATTGTGTGCGTAACCGCACGGTCTATGCCACCCGGTCGGACTTTTGAAAGCCCACTCACTAAATGTCTCGCCAGCGCAGCGCATGCGCTGGCTCAGGTGAGACCTAACAAAATGAGGGATTTATGGAGCATGTATCAGTCTTCCAGTAGTGTTCGCTTGGGAGAAGAGACGGATCACGTTTGTTTTTTAAGGTTAAATATTTAAAGTCTTGGGATTTTCAACTGGAAATGTAGGTATTTTCCGCTAGAAACTCTGAAGTCTCTTCCTCCGACTGCTAGGAGACTGTCATTGCTTCCCATGACAGTCAAGTCAGTCATCGATTGATGGGGCCACACACAAAAGAAAAGTTGTTTTTGCACATTTAAAAGATTTCCTGAAGCTTAATTACAATATACAGACCGGGGCGGTACAGTTTGGACAGTGCAAGCTTCCCTCACGCACACTGAACAGGTACAGCGTATACAGCAGCTATGCAAGCTTTTCTCATGCACAAATCATTCACAACATAACAGTGAAACACCTTCCTGACAGAAGCAGAGATGTACTTCAGTAACTGCAGTAGCAGGGTACTGTTCACTCACACAACAAAATGTACATCACGGCAGCCAGAGCCAGACTGGGAACTGAAAGCAGCCCTGGCAAATTTTGCCAGACCAGCCCGCCCGGCGCGTAGCGACCACTACTAGGGGCGTTTGGGGGGGGGAACTACCCCCAAGACCCCAGACCAAAATGGTGAATTTTATAGCACATTTTTCATTACATATTACATTGTATCCACTTTCAAAGCACAGTAAATAGTATATGATGACCTTAAAGAGCACCAGGTTACCCACCCAGTCATATGTACCCATAGACATTCTTTCAGAGAGCACCAAAAATAGACACAAGTAGTGAATCCGAGAGAACAAAGTAAAAGTGAGACCAGCCCCCACATGGAAGGCACCCAGGCCAGTGGCACTGGAACACTTTTCAGAGTGTGGGTGCTGCCATCAATGTTGCCTGTACATCACTGAAGTAATGGGATTGTGAAACATTCAAGAATCACACAAAGAACAAGGGTAGCAATTAAGCCTTGACTATTTTGGGACATATAAAACTTAAAAGTATATGCCAAACCATCTAAATACACTGCACTCTGCATACTGCACCCTACCTTATGGAAAGGGCCAGCGCTAGTGGTGACATATGTAGTAAGAGGGAATATTTTTAGGCCTGGCACAAGGTTCCTTTTGCCAGGCCAAAATGGCAGCTTTACAACTGCACAGGCAGACTGCGATGACAGGCCCTGGCCTTGACACATGTTTAAATAGGCTACTTACGTGGGCGGCACAATAAGTGTTGCAGGCCCACTAGCAGCATTTAATTTACAGTCCCTGGGTACATGTAGAACCACATTTCTAGGAACCTACAAGTAAATTACATTTGCCAATTCGGTGTAAGCCAATTTTACCATGTTTAAAGGAAAAAGTGCAAGCACTTTAGCATTGGTTAGTGGTGGTAAAGTGCATTGAGCCCTAAGAGCCAACACAAATGGCATTTTTATTTATTTTATTTTTTTAAACAATTTTTATTGAACATTTTGCAAAGTGTGAAAGTTGCATTCTGTTTGTATGACATGGTGACACAATTCCTTTGGTATACAGATATTCATTCACGTACGTCTCACAGTACAGACCCCACAGTTTCATCCCCTGCGTCCACATGTCTCTACTGGATACATATATTAAGTAATCGTCCATCATAAATTGCTTATACACTGACATCAGATTCCAAATCGTCCAGCGGGGGAGTTCACATATATTGCCCCGGTAGACGTTCCAATCTTCTCAGAGCTTCTCCCACTTTTTTGGGCACCCCCGATGTATATATACTGACTTTTCCGCCATCATCGCCATGTCCATGTCTTTACACCATTGATCAAGTGTGGGGCTAGCTCTGGACCGTATTGACTGCACTCCTTAAATCGTAAAGAATGTCTCCTTTTTGCACTCATAAGAAATGTAATAACAATTCAACAGGCTTTCTTTGTAAGTTGATCCTTTATTTGATCATACGCTTAAATCCATTAATTTTTCATGGTTCAATCGTTGAAAAAGAAAACTTTCATTATTTCCAAGTAAATACGTATAACTTGATGCAATTCATGCTGCCCAATGCATTTCGGGCTTATGAGCCCTTCATCAGGGGCTGTCAAGCTGAAAATGAGGAAACAGGGTATCAGGAGGTCTGTGTTATGCTCATGATCACGAAGTCATGCTAACGTTGTTATCAGGAGTGGATGTGAGTGGGTAATCGCCGTGGTGAAAAACACGAAAAAGATGCCAGTATGTGAATGGTGAATCAGTGTAGGATGGGATGGTGATTGAGACTTAAAGGAACAACCGAGTGAAAAACGTAGGGTGCGCACACCCAAAGAAGTGGAGAAACTGTAAAAATTAATCAAACTGTGTCCCAACACGCGTGTATAAAGTGAGTGAGAGACGCGTCAACAAACTCACTTCAAAGAAGGTGTCTCGAGCGCTTGAACGAGTCTGGGTCCGAGAACGAACTCGGAGTAGTTCCTAAAAAGGTGAAACATCAGTGTGAATAACAAATATTGAGGCGTGAAATGTAAGGGTAAAAGTAGAGTCCTAAAATGCTGTAGAGCAACCACTTACTTAGTTAAGCAGCGTGTACAGGTTTACAAAGTTCTCGTCCGCGAGTGTGGATGTTGAATATCCGGGTTCCGAATCGGAAAGTCAATGAAGTGGAACCTCATTGGTTTAAATATTCACACGCACGTTTGATTGGTAGTGCGCGTGTGAAGAACCTCAGCTGTTTCCTATGAAATGCACCCCATACAGTTTCCATCGCACTTTGTACTGTATATTGATGATTATTTGTAATGTGTTACCATACCATTTCATGAGCATGTTACATCTCAATGCACGTGATCATTCCTTCGTCTAACTATTTACGTACTGTCTTGTGTCTATGTTCATCCCAACTGCTGTAAATGTTACCTAGTACACCTCCCTATTTACCTCCTAGCACATTTTTATTTTGCAACAACCCTTATCCTTCACGCACCCATTTCGTACTTCCCATGCGCTCTCCCTGACTCTGATCCGCCGCATCAGGTAACAACACGCCTTGGGCATCCTCAGCGTACACCGCTTCCCCTGACTCCTTTCACCTTGTGCCTTCACCCTATAGACATCATTCATTTCTTTCCGTATGCATTCTCGATACACGTTCTGTAGCGATTTTTACATTTCGTTCGCTTCCAGTCCTAACATCACGTTTTACCCACACACACCCGTTTTTCACTCTTCGCTGTTTACACTATGGTTTTACATTTCATACTAGTTGTAAAGCATACTGCTACTTCATATACATTTTTTACTTTCTCTCACCCGATAACATCGGGACTACGAGTCTTTCCTTATTGTAGTTCTTCACACGCGCACTACCAATCAAACGCGCGTGTGAATATTTAAACCAATGAGGTTCCACTTCATTGACTTTCCGATTCGGAACCCGGATATTCAACATCCACACTCGCGGACGAGAACTTTGTAAATCTGTACACGCTGCTTAACTAAGTAAGTGGTTGCTCTACAGCATTTTAGGACTCTACTTTTACCCTTACATTTCACGCCTCAATATTTGTTATTCACACTGATGTTTCACCTTTTAGGAACTACTCCGAGTTCGTTCTCGGACCCAGACTCGTTCAAGCGCTCGAGACACCTTCTTTAAAGTGAGTTTGTTGACGCGTCTCTCACTCACTTTATACACGCGTGTTGGGACACAGTTTGATTAATTTTTACAGTTTCTCCACTTCTTTGGGTGTGCGCACCATACGTTTTTCACTCGGTTGTTCCTTTAAGTCTCAATCACCATCCCATCCTACACTGATTCACCATTCACATACTGGCATCTTTTTCGTGTTTTTCACCACGGCGATTACCCACTCACATCCACTCCCGATAACAACGTTAGCATGACTTCGTGATCATGAGCATAACACAGACCTCCTGATACCCTGTTTCCTCATTTTCAGCTTGACAGCCCCTGATGAAGGGCTCATAAGCCCGAAATGCATTGGGCAGCATGAATTGCATCAAGTTATACGTATTTACTTGGAAATAATGAAAGATTTATTTTTCAACGATTGAACCATGAAAAATTAATGGATTTAAGCGTATGATCAAATAAAGGATCAACTTACAAAGAAAGCCTGTTGAATTGTTATTACATTTCTTATGAGTGCAAAAGGGAGACATTCTTTATGATTTAAGGAGTGCAGTCAATACTTTACCATATCCTCACACTCAGGAGGATTCACCCAATTGCACCACCGACCTACTTACCCGTGAGACCTTTATCTCACCCAGGAGTGCGACAATCTGTTTATTTACCACTTATATTTGCTAGCTCTGGACCCCCATCGTTGTGCAATGTTGCGTTTCGCTATTGTCATGCCCAGAGTTACCCAATGTCTGAGCAACCGCGCTGAGATCTGTTGGTTCCCAGATATTGAGCAGGCAGCACCTCGGGCTTGGGAGTGTGGTAATATGTGTGACCTGGGAGAGAGTCCGCATTACCGCCATCCAGTAATGCACTATTTTGGGGCAGAGCCAGATAGTATGGTAGAATGTGCCGTCCTCTCCACGCTGTTGAAGACAGAGCCGTGTGTCCGCACGATGAATCTTGTACAGGAGTGTCCTAGTGTAGTATGTGCGGTGTAGAATCTTTAATTGGACCAGCCGTAGTCGTGATGGGATTGCAGCCTCTCTGGGGGATGCTAACGCTTCCTGCCAGTCTGCCTCGTCAATATCTCCTAGTTCGCGCTCCCACGTAGCCTTCAGTGTCACCGTGGGGTCTTTGTAATCAATAACTATTTTCTTGTATGTTAGTGAAATTGCCTTTTTGTGGAGGTGGTCTGTTAGGAGTCTATCCTCCAGCGGGGAGGACTCTTCAGGCCTCTTGCCTGGTGGTATTAGGGACTGCAGTGCATGTGTGACCTGCATGTACCGAAAGAATTACGTCTGGGCCAGACCATAAGTGGCCTGTAGATGGTCAAAGGCAACCACTCCTCCCCTCTGCCACAAGTCTCCAACTTTTGATATGCCTATCAGGTCCCAACTATGAAACCCCTACAAATGGCCTTTTTTGATGTAATAAAGCAGATCAAACCTGAATTTAATTTGGGGGAATCTGAGGCCGACAAGGACTTATCTAACCATGTCTCAGCAGTCAGTATGAACAATATGTATCTAAAAAACACTTCACAAGGGAGGCTTGTGGAACACTAGTGCTGCAGCTCACCATCCTTAAAGAGCATCTCCCCATGAAGTCCCAGTATCATTTTGAATGTTTAACACAGGAGAGAGTTTATGGATGCATATTGTTTAAAGTTCTTTTAAAGTATTCTGAGTGCTGTGTGAAGCAGCTTAGCAGATACGTATGTCCATTTACTTTGAGGAGTTAATAATTGGAATAATTGGGTTCAGAGCTTTTCATAGCACTGAGTTGGCTCTACTAAAATCTATGGAGGAAATCAGAGAGGCCGTGGCTAGGGGAGGTAATGCTTTATTAATCCTATTAGACCTATCCGCGGCCTTTGACATGGTTCACCACATGGTACTGCTTAACCGGCTTTCTGAAGTAGGTGTAAGGGGTTCGGCCTGGAAATTGTTACAATCGTTCCTGTCGGACAGGTCACAAACTGTAGACCTAGACGGTAACATCTCAGAACCTTTTTCACTGCCGTGTGGGGTGCCACAGGGCTCGGCTCTTAGCCCCACGCTTTTTAATATCTATGTGGCACCCCTGGCCGGTATCATTAGGTCCTTTGGTTTCCAGCTCACCTCCTACGCTGACGACAAACAAATCGTGTTGTCGCTGACGGAGGGAGCACAAAAGGAGGCAGGTGATCGCTTCCATGACTGTATTGGATCCATCTCAGCCTGGATGTCCGCTAATTGTCTAAAACTAAACTCGGCCAAGACCGAGGTTTTAAAATTTGGCAATAAGCCGCGGGTGTGGACACCAGAGTGGTGACCGGAGGATCTGGGCTTGTGTCCAGTACCCTCAAAAGTCAAGAATCCTGGTATCGTGGTCAGGGGTGGTGGGTGAGATTTTAAAGTGGTGGGGCGCAAACGAATTAGCATACAGCACCGTAGCGAGTGAGCGCAGCGAGCGAGCCCGAACCCCAAAAGGGGGGTTTGGGGGGGTAACCCCCCCCCCAAGAAAGTTTTGAAAAAAAAGAATAATCGTGCATTTTCAAGCAAATTTGAGAAAGCAGCAAGGTTAATAAAGCAATTGTGAAAGTGCAGTTATTACATTAATAGATGGCATAACATAGGTAGCTGCTTATTCAGTATTACCACAGAGCTTCATACATTCTGTCCTATTATGCTCAGGTGCTGAATTCAGACTATAAGACTCATGGAAATCTCAGCTCTAAGAGTAGAAGAAGTTGCACGGCAGTGTAATGGTTGCCAGGCTCGTTCCGCAGGAGCGTCAGGAACTTGAAGAAAAGTCCACAGTCTTCCCCTACGGCCTTCCGACTCTATTAGACTCTAGAGTAACGAATGGCACGCAAGGGGAAAACAGGGAAACAAAACAAGGAAAGGCGGGAGAAGAAAAACAGTCTTACAACATACTGAATATTAGACTCTAGAGTAACGAATGGCAAGCAAGGGGAAAACAGGGAAACAAAACAAGGAAAGGCGGGGGAAGAAAAACAGTCTTACAATATACTGAATATAAAAGAGGCAGCGCAATGCGCTGTTACCGTGATTCTGGTTGAGCTGAGCTTTGTACACACACTTCACATAGGTCCACGCAAGTACTTGTATTCAACAAACAAGTAGCAGCATTCACTTTTTGTAAATGAAATCCGCACGTCTGTCTTTCAGTGTAGCAAACTTGTCAATTACTTTCATGTTGAAGTCCGGTATCTTTTGGACTAGCTTGCTCTCTACAGATAGCATCGCCAAAGCATTTAGTCTTTCCTCTAGCATGGTGTTCCTGAGGAATGTCTTTATGCGCTTTAAGGCTGAAAAACATCGTTCAGCTTCTACTGTTGTCATTAGAGTCGTAATCACAATTTTTAGTAAAGTCACTGTCTCTGTAAGTGAGTTTTCCATATGCAGTTTATGAATTAAACTCAGCAAAGTCAAGGCGCTTGTGGCCTTCCGGTACACAGGCATTCCGTAGAGTACAGTTAACTCAGTTCTCAGCTGCTCTTTTTTGAGCATAGGATATGCTTCCACAGCCTGATTCAGAGCACACTCAGGGAAGGATTCATCATATTGTGCAAACTCTTTACTTTGCAATAAAGTCGCACTCACCAAATGTTTTGTGAATGAAAAACGTTCTTTCGCCTGCACAATTACAATGTCACATATCTCCTTTCCAATTCGAACCAGAGAGGTGATGTTTTGTCTGCGGTTTGCAAAAATAGAATGCTCCGGCAGTTTGCTCTCTAAGGGCCTCATGTAGGTAGCATACCAGTTACCACTTCTAAAATACCGAACGATACCGAATCGGTATTTTAGAAGTGGTAACTGGTATGTAGGTAATGAGTCGGTATTTTTTACCGAATCGTTACTAGTCGGTAATTACCGAATCGGTATTTACCGATTCGGTAATGAGGCATACCTTCCCATTGAGGGGAAGGTATGCCTCATTACCGAATCGGTAAATACCGATTCGGTAATGGGGGGAACACATACAAGGGTGGCAGGGTGTCACGTTGACACCCTGTTGCACCCCTGATTCGGCCATGTGTGCACATGTGGCACACATACATGCCCTAAGGGCATGTATGTATGCCACATTGCACACTGCTACGCGCGTAAAAATGCATTTACACATACATTCATTATTTACCACCAACTATAAGTTGGTGGTAAATACCGACTCTTAAACACACACACACACTCCCCCTACATCTCGATTTTGCTTTCGGAATTTACCGAATCGGTAAAATTACCGATTCGGAAAAGTTACCGATTCGGTAACATTACCGATTCGGTATTTTTACCGAATCGGTAATTTTACCGATTCGGTAAATTCCGAAAGCAAAATTTGTACCCCTACATACCAATGGCCAAAATACCGGTCGGTAACGGTATAATTACCGAAAATCGGCCGTTACCGACCGGTATTTGGCTACCTACATGAGGCCCTAAATCTTCAACCCCATCTCTCACTTTCATAATCTGTTGTACAAATGCAGATGTATTGGCTTTCACAGAGACAGTATCTAGGTCTTTTCTTTGCAACTGATCGTATAACACATCAACAGGAATCATTATGTCATGAAATAAAAACAGTAAGAACTGAAACTCTTTGTCTTGTAGTGTTCTAATAAAGCCATGGGCTTCACTCTGACTTGTGTGATCAAAGTCTGCTCTGGATGCTATGGCGACAAAACATTTCTCAAGGCCCTCCCTCTGTTCAAAGATTAAGTTGACTGTACGTATGTGAAAGTTCCAACGAGTTGAGGATCCCCTTGGTACGCTTTTGTCCACAATCTCATGAAGGGCTTCTGTTCTTTTGGGGGAACGTGTGAAGAATGCTGCTATGCCTCCGATATCCTGAAAGAAAACTCGTGTCTCTCTGATCTTTGATACCGCCTGTTGCATAATAAGATTGAGTTGGTGGGCGTAACAGTGCACAAAATGAGCATTAGGGTACACATCTCGAATTCTTTTTTGTACTCCACTAAGGCTTCCACTCATTACGGACGCACCATCATAGCTTTGTGCGATAAGTTTTTGTTTTTGAGGCAGGTCCGGGAAAATTAAGTCCAGTTGACACAGTATTGCTTCAGTGATGGTTGCTGCACTAGAGTCACTTAAATGCGTGAAGCCATAAAATCTTTCCACAACGTTTCTGTCACTGTCAAGGTACCGAAACACTAACACGGACTGTGTTTGAGTGGACACATCAGTGGTGTCATCAGCCTGAATAGCCACAAAGTCTGTGTTTCGCAACTCTTGCACAATATGGCTTCTTATAATTTCAAGCATACAGTCAAGGAGTTCATTTTGTATTGTATTAGAGGTGCCCTTAAAGACTGTAGCATGTGCTAAATGTCTTTCCAAATCCTGGTCTATGGTTGACATTAAATCCACTAGGCCTCGGAAGATCCCAGGTTTTGAGGAAGTTTCTGATTCGTCATGGCCTCGCAATGCCAGTTCGAAAGCACCACAGAAACGAATGCAATCAATGATCTTGGATAGATTTTGTCTGTTCTTATCAACAGCTTCATTGTGTATTTGAATGGATTTGCGATACGCATCATTTATCTGCTGCTCAATTGGTGCGTCTTCCCCCAACATTCCCAGTCTTGTCAGGTTTTCCAGATGATTTCTTGTGAGCGCATGCTTCTTTATTTTTTCAGCGATGTGCTTCAGGTCGACCATTCCTTGCCGTGTCCAAGAAAAGTCACCGCCAAACAGCAAGCAGGGGAAGCAGAACAGAGAATTTCTTATAGGGCACCCTGTAAGCCAATCAGCTTTTGTGTACCAGGCATTTGAGAATGTACGTTTTGACATTTTTCCTCTGTCCTGGTTAGATTGTTGTAGGTTTATTTCAGGCTGATGAGGTCCCAATTGTTTTATCTGTAGTTTTTGTTCAAGTGGCCGTGACTGGAATGACTTTGTAATCAGCTCTTGTACTGTATTCATGATGGTGTGTTGCTGGCCTTACCAATATATATATATTAAAGAAACCTGTCAATAATCAAAGTACAACGTATAAGGTGCAGTGCAATAATATCTAATTTCAGTATAAATACATTATACATATATCTTGTGCATTATCCTAATACATCTCAAATGACTGCTAAAAATAGAGCCGTACTGCCTCCTGCCTCTCTGTGCCATAGTGGTTGCTGGAGGCACTGAAAGACACTGCTTGAGGGCCTTGAGAGTGACCACATACATAGCCCTAACTCCCATGTAAAAAAGTATATAGCATCAGTTTCCTTACCTTTAACACTGGTGTTTGCTGGGTTGTAGCCGGGGTCGGGTGAGAGAGCAGCAAAGGAGGTTGGGGTCCTCTTGTTGTTTGCTGGAAAATTGCCCCAAAATGCGGTAATGTTTCAGGTTGTCAGGTGCTGAAAATGAAAAGATAACAATTTATTTTTGAAACAGTAGGGTAATGAAACAAAGACTGTGGGGATGTATTTTGGGCATGTATTTTATGTATGTGTTGTAAAAACTTGCAAGTGGTTGTAAACACGCACTTTTCTACTTTTCGTCGTTGCTTACGAGAACCAAGGCTGGCAGTAACTGCGCCTCGTTTACTGCCAGACTTGCTTGTCGTAAGCAAGGACTACAAGTACAAAGTGCTTATTTACTCACCGCTTTCAGATTTTCAAAACACAGAAATAAAAGGCATTGTCAATAGCTCAAACTCTTGCAAATGCGAGACCTATTGCTTTGCAATTGCTTGTTTTTATAGCGGCCTAATCCTCAGCAAAGATAAATAGGCTGCCCTGAATCACCTCTGTGGGAAGGGAAGAAAGACTTTTACACTCCTGTTCCCCGAATATGCATTCCTTTGCCTCTAGTCACATTCACTTCACGTCTATTATTTCTGTAAATTCGGATTCCTACTCTGAGTGCCAGAAAACAGGCATTTAAGAGGGCAAAAAAGATGTTGGTGGATTGATTGCGCTTCACATAAAATGCTAACCACTTAAAACTCCCACTTCCTGGAGTTCTTCTTTCAGCTTTTTATAATGTATTCATCGCTCTAAGAATCTGAGCCATGTGACAAAGCCAGAATTGACTCCCTTACCTACATTTGGACCAAGCTATGCTTCCCTAGCAAGCTCTAGTGGGCAAATGCTCTTTTTCAAGGTGGGTTTGAATGGTATTTCTATGATATAAAAGCAGGAATACTTTGTATGGAATGGTAAATGTTTCTTGGTTTTTGGCTCAGGATTTCGCCAATCTCCTACAAAGGATCAGAGAGAATACAGACGTTTACAGCGTTGCTGGCCCACAGCTTTCTTTCACTCACATGAAATGCTCTCTCTCTATAACTGGAAGCACCCAGAGTTCTTTATCCCACCCACCCGCAGTGCACCAATAAGAGGCCGTACCCCCTCACCTCCGGTGCCCTCCCTTCTGGGACCACTTCCTAACTGAAGCCTGCTTCTCCTAGTCCTGTCCCTGGTAGATTAGGATCAATGCATCCATTCTCCCTCACTGATTCTGTATTTATGTGCCAGGAAGGAAATGTCCCCGAATCCTCTTATGTTTCAGAATCCGCCATGCACTGCAGGGACAATTAGAGGATTTCCCATTGGAGCTGGCGGCTCTTACCTATATAAAAGAAAATGAAGACAATTACAAAAATGTACAATGAGGCCGTGGCAATCGAAATTGTTACGAGGCAATGGGTAGATAAGCTGCCTGGGGGTACACAGACCAACAATGGGGATACTTCAGTTCACAAATTAAGCCGATATCTTTCAATAGAACACAACATGATACATTTCAAATTCCTAGAGTAGTTCTACTACTCACTGGTCAGGCTATATGAATTCCAGCTGTGACTAGATGCTAAGTCTGCAAGATGTTCCTAACCACAGGCAGATTTCATACTTTTGGCCTGGGAACACTCAGACGAGAAATGATTTTCGTTAAGATCTGCAGTATGACAGAAATCAAGCATCTCCCCACCCCATTGATAGCATCACTGGGGCATGGTAAGTAGATCTCATCAACGGAAAGGTGCTTTACAGCTCTTGCAATGGAGTTGGCAATTTATAGCACTTGCAACGAAGTTGGCTAAAATACAGTAGAAATGTGTTGCTATAGAGGCCACAGCCCAACCATGGAGCCCTAGAAGAAGGATTCAATACTCTGCAATGAAGCATCAGAGTCTTATTCGCTACTCCTGCCACGTCAGGCCAGACCAAAAGATATTTGGGAACCCCCGAGAAAATAGTTACGAACAGGAGAATAGGGGAGTCCTTCCATATACCCGAGGTACACATCTTAAAAGTGCAGGAGATTATTTGAGCTATTCCGGAGGAGAGATGTTTGGGCAAACCACTCCTCCCCTGCCCTGCTCAGAGAGAAGAGCAAACTGCCCACCCAACCGCCCGCCCGCCAAGGAAATGTATAACTTCAGGTTATTATCATTTTATATTTCCTTTGCTTTGCACTGCACAAAAGTAGTGAGACGAAGCTCCTCCTCCCGCCCGCCACTGTTGATTTGTAAAAATGTATTGGGCTGTCATATACCCTGTATGCACTCTGCCTATACACACACATGCACTATCATCACACTATCAGTGCAGAAAGCAAGCAATAATACAAGCAAAACATTCCATAAACACTGGAAAAACAGTCTCTGTTGTTTTTAATGGCGTGAAAATGTGTAATCACCAATAACCACGTTTGTTTAAGGTATGGAAAACACTGAAAAACCACCCTCAGAATTTACAAAAAATATAAACTGAAAACAGGAAAGCCTAGTTATATATAGTTTTATCGGGCAAGCATTGCCAAAGCCAATAGGATTGATTTTAAAGTGCTAGTGCATGCACAAATAGGCACGTGCAAATCAAATGCTCTGTGCATGCTAACACATGGAACCCAGTTCTGTATGTTTAGCCGACGCCTGCTGGTGTGTGCCCCTTCATTGCATATGTGAACTTTAATATCAACGTTAATAGCAATCTCAAAATTCAATACATATTGGCCTGTTGGCCAGGCCAATATTACTAAAGTGTGTAAGGCTTGTGCGACGCAGAACAATTTAGCGCTGCACATTCGGGTCTTTAACTCCAGCGCTACTTAAGTGTACTCCGTGCTTTGCATTCCATCGCCCAAGACTCAAACTTTCATAAATGTGGCCCTAAGTCACGCCATGATCCTAGGCAACTCGCAGTTTGTAGTAATACTCTCTGACGCCTGCCAGCGTCCACGGAATCCTTTTTGTGCACCCGGTAAAGCCCTTGAAGGCTTGGGCGTCTGACAGAAGGCTTGGGCGTCTGTCTGTCTGTCGGGATGATGGCAGCTAATGAACCTGATCAAAGCATTTTCGACCCTCTTGTTGGTGTGCGAGAAAGACCCATTGCTCAATTACATCTGCGGCGGCGGTCTCAACGCGACGAGCACAGCAGTGACGAGTTTGTGACCAAGATAAAATTGGATTGTTCAACCACGCAAGACAGAGCTCGATGGAAGCCGCGGTTTTAACTTGTGGATAACCCGACACCGGATCTGTGAAATGGCCGCCACAGCGCTTCTCGTTTTTCATGCAGTTCAGCGTCGGGAACAAAATCTTTTTTCCCAATTCTATTCAGCATGAGCAAAAATCTAAAAAGGATGTTAATGTAGGTCATAGGGTCAAGGTGCATACGTGCGCATAAGTACGCTATTTATAGTTTTATACCTGGAGGGCTGTTGGCCTCGGTGGGAGCTTACAGGCGGATGGATGGCGAGGTGCGGAGCTCAAGGGTGTCACACAGCACAGCGTCAGCGTGGGCACAGCGGGTGGCGGGTCTAGGCCGGTGCTAGCGGTGCTATGGCACGGAGCATTTGGCTTCCAAGTTCCTATCCACACACCGTCCACGAGGCGACGCGACTCGAGTGAACCTTACCGGATCCAACGCACGCAACGACACTGCAGCGCCGCGCGCCGCAAATGGCCAATCACTGCATGACTACATTAAGTCAGAGACAGTGATTGGCCATTGTGCAGGGCGGCTGAGCCACCCACGCTCGGCATCCAATATGGATTGCCCCTGCTGTGCTGTGCGGTGACCGGCCAATCCTGGCGCTGCATGCAGCGCCAGGATTGGCTTGGAGGGCACACTAACTGCTCGCCCTGTCGCCCTTTTGCGGCGCCAGCATAAACCTGCACCCCCCCCCCCCTACTAGCTAATGGGGCCGGCCTGGGTGCGCATGCTCGGGCAAGTTGCTGCCCGAAGCATACATGCGGAAAAAAACTAAGACTTCACTACTCACACAGTGTCATCATGTCAATCATTCAATCATCACCAGCCAGCCCGCCCCCCCTGCGCACGCCCGATCAGGGCTGCTCCCGATTCAGCCGGGTGCTGCCCGGCGGCGCCGGAATAATTTTGGTGCTGCTAATTTAACTAAGTAAATGAAAACTGAAAACATTTTAATTATTTTACCGTACGGTCGGCAGCCGCGGGTCCAAGCAGCAGGGTTGATGGGGCTACGCCCCTACGCCCCAATGGACGCACCGCGGCTGATCGTGGTGGATAATAAACTCACCATTGGGGACCAAGTGAGCATGGTGACTTCAGCATGCTTCATGGTCCTTAGAATAATCAAGTAAATTAGGTTCTTCCTGTCTGAGAGGAGCCTGAGGACTGTGGTTACGGCACTCATAATGTCGCGTCTGGACTATTGCAACAGTTTATATCTTAATGTTCAAAAACAACATCTGAACAGGCTGCAAGTGGTCCAGAACGCGGCAGCTAGATTGCTGACCGGAACACCCAGGTTCGCCTCGTTCAAGGGAGAACTTAAGAAATTGCATTGGCTTCCAGTACCACTAAGATCACGCTTTAAAGCACTTTGTATTGTCTTTAAAGCTGTGAATGTGACAGGTCCTGAGTTCCTTAAATCTAAACTTTCATGGTATATTCCAAACAGAACATTAAGGTCAACCGGGTCTAAACTAGTGATATCCCCCCCTTTTAAGAAAACGAACTGGGGAGGCAGAAGTTTTGTCCACTGTGCCTCTAAGGCATGGAATGAACTCCCGTTCCAACTCAGAAATGCTCCAGATCTTATTTCTTTCTGGAAGGGCTTGAAGACATGGTTCTTTTCTCACCACTAGGCCTTATGCTCCTCAGGTAACCAGTGCTTAGCGCCAGGACACACTAGGGTAACCGTGCCCTCTATAAGCATAAATAACATAACATATCCCACTGCCATTGTATCAGCAGCAAATAGTTACAGACCCTACCACCAGCCATTTAGCCCAACCGTGAACATGAAGCATAGGTTGTCCTCAAGGGCACCTATGTGACAATTCACTTGTGTGACAACTTGTACGACACTTTATGACAGGCATGTGCATTACATGTGCATCGCATGTGCGCAGCCTTTTGAATCTCAAAAGAGCCTGGAGGGGACTACGGGAGAGTAATCCCATTTAAATGGATGAATATATGGATGGATGGATGGCTGGATGCATGGATGGATGAGCTTTCATGAGAGGACAAATATATCTGCGAAGAACATTGTAAGAGTTCGGCCCGACAGCTTTATCACAGTATATCTAAGATAAAGCCCTCACAGGTTCAAAATATAAACAGTGCACCATCATATATTATAATCGCACAGCCTATGCACTCATTGCGTTAATGCATCCAATTAAAAAATATGGGTTTACAATCCGGCATATCTGTTCCGTCTCCCACCCGTACAAAGCCGAATAAAAGCGTAGTAGCCATCTCCCCTTCTTGTCAGGGCAGACACAATGCCTGCGCGCACCAAATCAAAATTTTTAATTATGATGATTGTCACATTGCCAAGGTATTTAAAATGATCGTTTGCCCTTAGAAGGGTAGACACATCCTCTATGTCTATATGGTCACCTGCTATCAGCATATACATTGTTTTCTCCCATTTAACTAAGAATTCAGATGTGTCCCCACATACATCCCATATATGCATATCTGGGCAAAGATCGTTCAGGGTCTTCTATTCTTATTAAAATATTATCTGCATGTAGCAAAATCCTGTCTTCCTTGCATGACCCTTCACCGAAACAAATATTTTACACAATTGTAACAACACAAGCCTTATTAAATGCACCAAGCTGTAAATGTGTCGACAGACGTCATTTGCCAAGTATCACAAACATAAAGCAATCCTTTGTTTTCGATTAAGCAATAATAAAGTGCCCACAAAGCCTTTACAGTAAGGGACTTTCCCAAGCAGTTGTCTCTCTCTCAGCGAGATAGTTAAATTCCCAAAGATAATTCTACAAAGAGAAATGAAAAAGGCAATTTGCAAGCAAAACAAACTGTAAATGACATGAGAGATATCTCTGGGTGAATTCCTGCGCCATCCATCTTAACAGAAGCTATTAAAACTTCACCTTATCTCTTAATTCAGCACAATTTCTGGAGTCCTTTTTCATACCTCGATTGGTGAATTTATGACTACCTCCTTATATCTGAACGCTGTTAAAAACAGATGCTTTGAACCAGCCTGTTCCTGCTTTAAGTCAACTTGATGCAGGGTCTGTGATTGTGACCGCACCAGTTCTACTTTGAATTTAAAATAAAACGAAATGTGAATGTCTTCCCTAATCCCGATGCTCCTTCCTTGCCACTGCGGGTAACGCTTCCCACGCACCGGGATCTAATGACGAAGTGTGGTCTTGTGTGGAAACCAACACAGGCGAGGGAGCGTCTCAAACATAAATTCAATTTATTACAAAACGAAACGAGCACAAAGCTTAACACGTCTCTGGAATCCGTTTCCATTACATGGTGAGGCTGGAGAGGCCTACTGCCCAGTGCTCCTACTGTAAAAGGGTCCAGGTCGGGTCACACAAATGGCGCAGGGAGGGAGGGGAGGACGGTTCCTCTATGTGACGCTGTGCTGATTGAAGGCCGGGAGTTGGTGTTTCAGGGTGAAGCAGAAGAAGGAAAAGGCATTGAGGCAACAACAGAGTTCATAGAAGCAGACTGGTGATGTACATGCAGTGTGACTTGGTGGATCTGTGATTTGTCACACTGCATGTACATCAGTCTGCTTCTGCTGGCACGTCATCCACACCCTGCACTGCACTCCATCACTAGCAGCAATCAGGCAGGCCTGGCAGCAATGACGTCCCGCATGTGCCGTGTGCTGCTTTATTACAAGTGTTCTTCTGAGACGCAGTGGCGGAGTTTAGTGCTGTTGTCACTCAATGGTGCAGGTGCGCTTGGAGGGATAGTACATGCATGCTCCCAGATAAATGGGAGGCCTCAGGCCACAAATGATTTACCCCATGGATCGGGGATATGTCGCAAGGATTTTGGACACCTGCATGGGACTTCACGACTGATTTTTCATGGATCGATGTGTACACTAGCATCTGGGTCACCCAGATGCTAGTGTACATCATCGCTGCCGTGCCGCTCCGACCTCATAGCCTAGAGCCAGGCCAGCCACCACCTCACTCGCTCCGCCCTGGTCACAAATCTGCTGCGGAACCAGGCCGGGGCCTAACCGTTTGCTTTTAATTCCGGCCCGGTCGCGATGCCCCCTGACAGTGCCATAATCAGGGTGGGACTGCATGTAATCTAACACTCAGGAGACTCAACTGCGGGCGGCAGACACAGGGCAGCCTAGAAATAATTAAATTATGGGGTGCCCCGTGCCTCTCTTTCTCATTCGTCTCTGGCCTCTGAGATGCCTGCCTCCTCGACTCGACCCGCAGTCACGCGCACTTTTTATTGCGCGACCCCCAATGCGCATGATCACCAGGTCCACTCCAGACCCCACCCTAAGGGTGAACTGTACCGCGGCGCGCAAACACGGCGGCGGAGACAATACTGCGCGCGGCATGGATGGTGCAGCCAGCCTGGCAGCCAGGTGGATTTTTAATAAATAATAGCCTAAATGAAATTGAAATCGGGTAACTCACGGACATGGACGGTGCTTGCAGCACCAGCAGCTGCATTTTATGCAGATAGTTGTGCTTGTTTCAGCGGAGCGAGAGAGATCCCGAGTACTAGTAGTCTGTCTGACTGTCTGTCAACACAATAATCAAAGAGAGGGAGTGAAGAGGTATTAGGATAGAACCTACCTCCTATCTGATATTTAGTAAACAAAAGTGATTCTACCCTGTCATGGAGTGAAAAAAGTGATTATAAATTATTAATTTTTAATTTTGTAATGATAATTATAGTGAGTTTCGGGTGATCCATGAAATGTCACGGAAAACACTATGTGTTTTTAAAATACCCCTCACACACTATGAATCCCATAGTGTCATGCTTCATCATGGGGGTCTTCCCGTCCCTCTACGGGGCGGGGCGTGCTACTACCTACGACTACGCGGGAGCACTGTTGTTATGATGGTAAGGCTTATGTGTAGTGCAAGGGATGTGAGTGTTTAGAAATATGTGTAAAATATAAAGATTAAAAGAACCCTGGCTAGTAGAAAAAACAATGTTATTCTGTTCTCTAGCTGGGAGCGTTAAAAATGGGGAAGAGAGTAGGAGATATCACAAATTAGTGGCTACCTACTGGGTCAACATGTTTCGTAAGCAGTCCCCACTGCTTTACTCATCAGGACCAGTAAATTATCCCTTAAACACTAGAGGGATATTGTATCAAGATATGTATGCCTATTCGTATCTATTAACAGACTTAAATGAAAGCTGCGCATGAGGGTACACTGACCCCAATGAAAAATATGACCAAATTGGTATCGACGGAGCAGCACGGAGGCACACGGAAGCGAGGAATGATCCTATAAACTTGACTATAACCAGGCGCCCTCCCCTCCAGTGCGTGCTCATGAAGCCTGAACATTACGCCTAATTAAAATACCAATTTGGTCATATTTTTCATTGGGGTCAGTGTACCCTCATGCGCAGCTTTCATTTAAGTCTGTTAATAGATACGAATAGGCATACATATCTTGATACAATATCCCTCTAGTGTTTAAGGGATAATTTACTGGTCCTGATGAGTAAAGCAGTGGGGACTGCTTACGAAACATGTTGACCCAGTAGGTAGCCACTAATTCGTGATATCTCCTACTCTCTTCCCCATTTTTAACGCTCCCAGCTAGAGAACAGAATAAAATAGTTTTTTCTACTAGCCAGGGTTCTTTTAATCTTTATATTTTACACATATTTCTAAACACTCACATCCCTTGCACTACACATAAGCCTTACCATCATAACAACAGTGCTCCCGCGTAGTCGTAGGTAGTAGCACGCCCCGCCCCGTAGAGGGACGGGAAGACCCCCATGATGAAGCATGACACTATGAGATTCATAGTGTGTGAGGGGTATTTTAAAAACACATAGTGTTTTCCGTGACATTTCATGGATCACCCGAAACTCACTATAATTATCATTACAAAATTAAAAATTAATAATTTATAATCACTTTTTTCACTCCATGACAGGGTAGAATCACTTTTGTCAACACTGACATTCAGAGTCTCGTCACAGTCAGGGTCTAAATCGGCATAGCTGCCAAGGTTTCATATTGCCATGTGTGACGTTTTCATAATTTCAATGTGATTAAGAGTGACATTTGAACAAGAATGAGGGACACTTTTCGTGAGCAAAATGAAGCAATGGAGATGAGGGAGACATATAAATATCACAAATTACAACTATTTGCACAATGAGACACTATACTAGCTTCTTGGTGCATCCCTGTGTTGGAGGAGGTGAAATGTCTGGCAAGCATTTACTGCACTGTGTGAGGTGGACATCGGTGAAGTTTGAATGAGAGCTTCTGAAGGCAGTGAAAGGCCTGTTGGCAGTGCTACTGTGCACACTCCAACTGAGAGAGACAAGGAGGTGGAAAGACATAGATTGAGTGACACTGGGACACAGACACAATAACACACGCGTATTCACAGACACTGGGATTTATAGAGATAGACACAGGAGCATAAAGAAATGGGTAGATTTCTGCTACAACTTAAGGCAGACACAGGGTAGAAAGGCACAGGGCACTCACACCAAAACGTAGGGAGACATTAATGGGGCATACAGGAATGAGTGAATTGGCACTGCCAATTAATTACAAACACAATGCAAAGATAGAAACTGAAACTTTGAAAGCTTAGAGAGACCAAAAACGGGATAAAAGGCTTAAAAAATTAATGTGACCTTGTGGGGGTTGTGAAAAGTGACGACATGATGCCAAAATCAACTGCATGACTATTTATTGCACAGGCCCAGTAACACGTTTAAAAAAAAAAAAAAACTTTATTGTGCAAAATAGCATCGTTACAGATATGGGCCTACAACCACCAAGGCCGGCCGCTAATAGATGCATATCAATTGCTGGATGTCACGAAGCAGCGACTGATCCCCAGAGGCAAAGCAGGGTACAGGAGATATTCTAAGCAACTCAGAAGCTAGGCAGGATACAGATATTTTTGATAAAGAAAAAGAAAGAACAAACAAAGAAACAATGAAACAAAACTCAAGGCGAGAAACAGTCTAGATGGTGTCGAGCTCCGACGGGGGGATCCCACCATACCAGGTAGAGAGTCAGGAGGACAATAAAGATGACGGGGGGGCAGCGGGGAAGTCAGAGCAATCAGTCAAAAGGGTACAGTATTCCAGGAACCTCAGGATCAGGGGGACAGGGAAGTGTCCGGAGTATCTACAAAAGGGGGCGTACAGATGTTACCTCGGTAGGTGTTCCACTGACCCCAAATTCTACCCCACGCCCCAGGCTTGCCCCGAACCAGATACACCGTCTTCTCTCTGAACATGCACAGTAACACGTTTTTAATCATCACGCAGCACTCCCGAGGCAAATGTTTACCCAAAGTCACCAGTTAATTATGCTACAAACAGTCACAAAAAAAGACATTGTTTACTAGAGACACAACCAAACACTTCACAAAGTTATAGACGCGCTAATCTTAAAGCAGTCAGAATTATTGCTTACCTGACTGGAACGCGGAGCTCAAACTGTCTGTAGCTACCGGGAATGGTTTAGGGCAGGCAGTGGAGCATCTAATCAGCAGCCCTGCTCCCTTACACCACCTCTGCCCTGTATCGACCCTCCTCGGGCCCGACTTAGTCCATTACTCTGAGGCCTGGTCTGCACTACCTGTCACGGTGCAGCACTGCACCCAGTCCCCCCGTGCGCCTCGTTGGGTGGGATTTGGGTGGCTTCTCTGTCACATTGAGGTTTCTAATTTTAGACTTTTGGCCATAGTTAACTAACCCCTTGCAACGGCTGGGCTCAGCACCGGCCCCCACCATCGAGCGAGGAGGGCGATGGCTGCCTGTTGATGGACTGCTACTCCGAGTCCGGGATGATTATGAAATAGGCCTCCTGTCCCAGGCGTTGTGACTGCGGAACCAGGCAGCAGCCATAGGTGAACTTCAGACAGCTGCCCAGGCTGACGGGGCAGGAAGGGGAGGCTAACGGCGCAATGGGGTTGAATGAGGAGCGGACAGCTTTATTTCCGGTTTCTACCAAGATAGGAACCCATAATGTAACAGCATGGCGCCAGCAGGAGCAGCTGCCTGTGCTGTTTGAAACTTTAAATTGTGCACAGCTCGCGCGTCGCAGGTCACGTGACTATCCTTCGTCGGGGCAGCAATAATTGCGCTAAATCAGACTGACTCGTGACATCAGTGCTGAATGCTGTGGTGTAACATTTTGGCCTAACGGCTAGGGTGCTCGACCTCGGACCTGGGGAACTGGGTTAGAGTCTCGGTAATGACGCTGAACTTCCTGTGATTCTGGGCAAATCACTTAATCTCCCCGTGCCTAACAAAAAAAATGAATGTGTGTCCTCATGTAACGTAACTGGTGCTATGTAAAGCGCTCTGATACCTGATTGGATTCGGGTCAAGTGCGCGCTATATAAAACTCTGCAAAAAAAACATTACATTGTAGACAAACTTCGCTCCGGCGCTGAGTCAGACCCCCAACCCCAAGCAGCAGATCGCATGCTTCCACTAGCTTGCTAATTCGGTAACACACTGGTGCTAAAAGTTAATTAAAGCCACGTCCGCAGCCCCTGCAACAAAACCGGCCCCCTGTCACAAAACCGGCTCCCACCCCATCCAGCCTACCGGGGGATTGCCCGGTTGCCGGAATTACCAGTCCGGCCCTGACGGCAGCAGTGTAAGTAGCCCACATACACTGAATATGCACAGCAGCAGCAATGTGAGTTTTGTTCCCCCACAGAATTGATTTGATACAGTCAGACAGAAGTAATGCAGTCTTTGTCTCACATACAGAAAGTAGGAAGCTGCCTTTTTATGAAGTGTACCAAATCGAGGTACACTATGTAGAAAGTCTGGGTGACACTTAGGTGCCGATTCCGATCCGGGTCGGCAAGCACTCCGACCGAGCCGGATCCGGAGTGTTTTCCGACCGAGCCGGAGTCCTGCAGTCCGACCGAGCGAGTACGATGCGGCCGTATGCTGTCGGACTCGGTTCGGTCGACTCCCATAGAAGTCAATGGGAGCCGGTCGTACGACGCGTACATGGGCTCCCATTGACTGAATGGGTATGTCACGGGCAAGTGTACCCCCTACAATGAGTACGCGTCGGTGCCATCTGCACCGTACATGCCTGTGTTGGGGGACCCTTGGGTCTCCCCCTGTGTCCGAGTCGTAGGGCTGCGGTTGACAGGGGGTCCGACGATTTGCGAGCCGGACACTCCGGCTCGCACAGGCTGTCCGACGCGTGCATCGTACTGGCTCGGTCGTGAATCGCATCCATTGCACGCCACGGTTAGCTTACGACCGAGACGTACGGAGCGGTTCTGACCCAGAAACGACTCGGTCGGTGAATTTCATGTAGCTCGCATCGTACTTGCTCGCTTGTACAGCTGTACGAGTCGGGTGGAAAACACGCGTACGGCTCATAGTTTTTCCAGCCGGATCGCGTTCGGTGCCCTTCCGACCCGGATCAGAATCGGCCCATTATTGGTTTACAGGGCTTAAATTAATAATCCCAAATGCTGTCTTTTGTGGTAGTGTGTGCGAGCAGTTTCGGCTTATCAGAGCATTTGTTGCACACAGAATCAATTAATGAGACATGCTTAAGAAGAAACTCTGGACCAATTAAAAAAAATAACAGGTATTTTTATATAATTTTTAACACAAGCGTTGTTACTGGGTAAGTACTTTTCAATTTATCAATTTTTACAGGTAAGTAAAAATGTCACACTGCATTTTTATGCATTAATGTTTTCCTATGGAGAAAGAAACATATACTGCATACAGGTACTTGCAATCGTATTTCCGGGATCCCCTTTAGGACTTAAGGTGCTACTGGGTCAAGGTCACATGATCCACCAGCAGTTTGGGTTTACCTGCCCTGGAGTGTCCAGGTGCAGAGGTGCTGGACGGGTTGGTAGCCTTGCACGCTATACCGTAGGCAAAGAAAGGGGGGACACCTAGAAACAGGCTGCAGAGGGGGACAAGTCCAGGAGCTCCCAATGGGGGGCTTAGTTTGTGATGGTCTTGGGAGCTGGAGGGCACATTCGGTATTCGTGGACCCAGCCGGGGAGCTCTTGTTCAAAGTCTTTTGGTCGACTGGGCCCATGCATCAAAGGCACTCCCGGTTCACGGTTAGACCTGCCAAGGGCGACAAAACAGGACAGCTCATCCACTCAGTGATGTCCTCTGTGATGCTGATGTCCCTCGTCGGCCTTTGTGATGTTGGAGTTTGGATTGGACTTCAAACAAGCAGTGGTTGCTGCAGGGGCCAGTTCCCTTTGTATTGGTTCATGCTCCTGGGGGTCCTGGGATCTCCAAACTCAGTTGGCAGACGGATATGACCTCTGGGAACATGGTGGCCTTTTCTTGGGCGCTTGTTGAGTCAGTGGTCAGCAGAATGGTGAATCTGACGTTGTGGCCAGTGCCTGCAGGTTGCAGGGAAGTGGCTCCTCCACTTCAAGGGAGATGCTGACGGCTTGGCTAAGTGTTGGTAGCCCTCTGAGGCTTTTGAAGGATGCACAGCTGCAGGACGAGTCGGGTTGTCACAATTGTCGGGAGCAGGCAGACAGGGTTTGGCTCCAAAGTCCACCAGTAGTCCTCAGTTCTCACTTCTTCTTCGGCTCTTCTTTGTCCTTCTTCTTTTGTCAGGTGAATCTGAGTTCCTGGTGTCCTGCAGCCAGCTAAGTAATGAATTTAGGGGCGTTAAGGAGATGGAAGGGTAGTAGCCAATGGACTGCCTACCCTTGGAGTCACTACACCTCCTATATGACCATTTCCTGTGGAGAGTGGGCATAACCTGTCTTAGAGTTCCTAATTTCACCAAAATCAAGATGGTGGAATCTTTCCTTCATGGAGCACATTAGGCAGCCCACTTTAGGGGTGTGATTAGCCTGGTGATGCAACACTCCTACTTGCGTATTTAATTTCCTGCCTGTCCTGGGGCCACATGCGCCTCAGTGCAGGGGGTGGCACCTCCCAGGTGTGGGGGAAGCCAGGGCTGCATATCAAAGGAGGCAGAGGTTTTGAAGCCTCTGGCCTTGTTATGCAGATTCACTAGCCATCCTGCTGGAGGAGGTGTAAACACCTCCTGCCAGAGCAGGCATTATTTCTGACCTCTAAGAGCATGGGCTCTCACCTCCAGGGGGCAGTAACTCATCTGTGGTGGCAGGCTGAAAGATGCCAGTCAGTTAGTACACTAAGAGGCTGGTAGGTTTTCAGGGGGCACCTCTAAGGTGCCCTCTGGATGCACATATTAATCAATCCACTACTGGCATCAGCATGGATTTATTAAGACAAGGTTTTTTTTTTTTTTTTTTTTTTTTTTTTTTTTTTTGAAACCGTTTATTGCAATCTCAAATAGTTACAGGTATGGGCCTACAACCGTCTGGCCGGCCGCTAGAGTGGCAGAAGCATACGACATACATACAGAAAAATCTCTTTGCGGTGCAAAAGAGGTATATCGGGAGATATCAGTAGTGCAGGCCACATAACTCCAAACCCACAATACGGTTTCCTTTTGTCGAAACACAACAACACAAAAAACCACACCCGCAAGGCAACCCGCAATCCCAAGTGACAGCACGCGCTCCTTAAGTGGGGGACCCCAACCAATCGCCAAACTCTGAAGAGGGGAATGAGAACAGATCAGGGACTGGGGAACCACGTGCCCATGGCTGGGGGAGGGGGTCGGCTAGGGGGACGGAGCTGGTGAGGCAGCCGGCAGCAGTGGCGGCTCGCAAATACCCCCGCGATAGGCGTTCCAGGGGCCCCAGATTTTCACCCACGCCCCAGGCTTACCCCTCGCAACATACACCACCTTTTCACGAAACATACACCAATCCATGTGTTCTTTCCAGGCCGACACCGCCGGGGGCCTCTGGGATCCCCACAATTGAGCAATGTCACGCTTGGCTATCATGTATCCCAGAGTCACCCACCGCGTCTGCGGAACCGAGTAGTCAGTCGGCTCCCACACATTCAGCAAGCATCTCCTCGCTTCAGGCAACAGCGCGACACGCGTAACCACTCGCAGGACCTCGTGCACACCACGCCAGAATCGCTCCACCTTTGGGCATTCCCACAGAATATGCAAGAAAGTTGCCAAAGCACCACAGCCACGCTTACACAGTCCATCCTCAGCAAAGCCCATACGCAGAAGCCTTGGCCCCGTCACGTAAACCCGGTGGAGGATCTTAAGCTGGACGAAGCGAAGGCGAGCCGGGATGGCCACCTCCTTCGGAGAGGCCACCGCGGAAATCCAGTCCTCGTCGTCCAACTCCAGCCCATCGGCAACCCAGGCCTCGCGGAGGCCAGTCAGCAGGCCCGATCGGTCGTTGATCAGTTTTTTATATATAAGGGAGATCGTGCTGTCTGGGACATGGCCATCCAGCACTCTGTCCTCCAGGGGGGAAGACTCCGGAATGGACGCGACATCCGGGAAGACGGAGCCCAGCGCGTGGCGGACTTGTAAGTACCGAAAGTACTCACTGCCTTGCAACTGAAACTCCGTCTGCAGCGTCTCGAAAGTTTTGAATCCCCCCCTCGTCCAGAGATCTCCCACTGTGCTGATGCCGATCGTGTCCCACTTCTCGAAGCCCTTCGAGGTCCACAGGGAGCCCAACCTCGCGGACGCATATAGCGGTGACGCCCGGGTCAAACGGTCCTTCCACCCCATAGCTGCGTTAGCCGCGTGCCATACACGCACCATGACACGCGTCGGTCCCGTCAGGCGAGGGTCCGGCGCGCCAGAGTAGAGCGCTCGATTGTAGTCGCCACCGGGCAGGAGCGTCCTGTCCATTTCAAATGCCGGGTTCAGGGCGGGCCCGTAAAGGCCATGATTAATCGCAGCTAGCTGGGAGGCCCAGTAATACCGTTTAATATCCGGGAGGGCAACCCCCCCATCGTACCACGGGAGCGTCAATTTAGCCAAGGCAATACGTGGCCTCCCGTCCCAGAACAGGCGACGCTGCAAACTCTCCACCTCCCGGAAGTAGCGCGCCGGGACCAAGTCCATAGTGTTCTGGAGAGCGTACAGAAAGCGCGGCAACGACATCATCTTAAACAAGGCCGCTCGGCCGAGCGGCGAAAGCGGCAGACGCCGCCAACGCACCACGTCCTCCTTCAAGCGCTGGAGGGGGGGCAGCAAATTCCGCTCGTAGCGGGCCTCCGGGTCCAGAGTAATATATATACCCAGGTACCGAAACCCCTGGGAGGCAAGCTGGATCGGACAGTCCCGTGGAAGGACCGGAGCCTCCCCGGCAAGAACATATACACAGGATTTCGCCCAGTTGATGACGAGGCCTGAGTTGCGACCGAATGAGCGCAAGACATCAACTAAGACGATCAGTGATTTACGCGGGGAGGCGAGATATAGAAGGATATCATCAGCGTAGAGGGACACACGGTCCTCATGCTCGGGGGTCCAGCGGAGACCACGGATGGAAGGGTGCCACCGCAGCCACTCCGCCAGGGGCTCCAGGGCCAGTGCAAACAGGAGAGGCGACAGGGGGCAACCCTGTCGCGTGCCCCGTCCCAGTGCGAATGGAGCCGAAACTCGTCCATTCACCACCACCTGCGCCAATGGGCCGGAATACAACAACTTGACCCAGCTGATGAAGCCCGGTCCGAAGCCAAACTTCGCCAGCATCGCCCAAATGTATGGCCACTCGAGCGTATCAAACGCCATGGTGGCGTCCAAGGACGCCAAGATGGCCGGCTCCCGCACGAACGGGACACGCGCGAGCACCCCGTGCAAGCGTCGCAGATTAAGGGCCGTGTTACGATGGGGTATGAAGCCGGACTGGTCTTGGTGGACCAAATCGCCCACCACGCCGACCAGCCGGTTGGCCAGCACCTTGGCGAGGATTTTGGGCTCCGCGTTCAAGAGCGAGATAGGCCTATAGGATGTGACCCGCTCACGGGGTCTCCCCTCCTTGTGGATCACCACGATCGTAGCCAGACGCTGGTCCGGCGGAAGGGAACCCCGCGAGCGGGCCGCCAGGAACATCGCGCGCAGGTGGGGCGCCAGTACATCCGGTCGCAGCTTATACAGCTCGATAGGGATGCCATTGGGGCCCATGGCCTTGCCAGATGCGACCGAGCGGATAGCAAGGGCAATTTCGTCCGAGGTGGGAGGAGCGTCCAGCGAATCCCTGTCCTCCACCGAAAGGGAGGGCAGCGCGATGTCCCGAAGCAGGGCATGGGAATCCTCCTCCGAGCAGGGAGAAACCGGGGAATACACCTCGCGGAAATAATCCGCGAAGCAGGAGACAATGGCGTCCGGCTCGGTGACACACACACCATCCATCCTCTCGATCAACGGAACCACACGACTCGCTCTCTCCTTTTTGTCCAACCACGCAATCAATTTACCAGCCTTATCACCCACATCATACAGTCGCCCCTGTTGCTCTCTACTGAGGCCCCTGGCCGCCTCCGTGACGAGGGCCCTATAGGCCGCCTGCTTGAGGTGTAGAACATGCAATGTGGCATCCGTCACCCCGCTCCCCAGGTCACCCTCTAGTTCAGTAATTTCGGCCTCCACCCGGGTTACCTCCTCCCGCTCGCGCCTCCGGGCATGAGAGATAAAGGAGAGGGCCTCCCCCCTGAGAACTACCTTAAAAGCCTCCCAAAGGGAGATAGCCGAAGGGACAGACCCCACATTCTCCTCAAAGTACCGCTGCAAGGATTTGATCAATTCGGCTCGAATAGTGGGGTCGCGCAGGTACCAGGCATTGATTGGGGCTACCCTGCCCTCCCCCCTCGGGAAGACATCAAAGTGCAACAGTAGTGGGGAGTGATCTGAAATACCCCGCGCCAAATGGCGCACCTCTCCCACTCTCCCAGCATAGGCCGCAGGGACAAGGACATAATCAAGCCGCGAGAGGCTACCATGGGCACCCGAGTGGAAGGTGTATTGCAGCTGCACGGGATGCTTTTGTCGCCAGCAATCCACCAATCCTAGTGTATCTAAAAGGCCGGACAGCAACGCCTGTGCCCGGGGGAGGTCCCTGGGGGGATGACGATCCATAGACCCAGAAGCCACCGCATTGAAGTCCCCCCCAACTACCAGAAGCCCACCCGGGAGGTCAAGGAGGAGGCGCCCCAGGTCCGCAAACGTGGTAGATTGCAACCCCGGCGGAACGTACACTGATACAAAAACGACCACTCTGCCCTCCATTCTACCCACCAAGACAGTGTAACGTCCCCTCTTATCATGGCGCACCTCATCAATCTCCAATGGGAGCGAGTTCTTAATCATGATGCCCACCCCCCGCGAGCCCGAGGTGAAGCCCGAATGGGCCACCAAGCGATAGCCTCGCCGATTCATGGCATGAAAGGAATTACCTATAAGGTGTGTCTCCTGCAGGAAGACCACATCTGGTGAAATTCGTTTCAGATACTGCAGGACCACACCACGCTTAATCCTATCCCCCAGTCCGTTAACGTTCCATGATAACACAGTCAAATCCCTACCCCCCATCGTACATGGAAGCCATCAGTCGTCCCCCACAGAGCATCTCAGAAACAACAATACAGTAAAGGGTTCGCCTTGCGGTGCAAACAAACAACACTCCACCCCCGCCCACCCATCCCAACAGAACTCCCCCCTCCCTGCACCCCTGCATGAGCCCAGACAGCCCCCCCAAAGTGCAGTGTGCCTGTCGCCCCATAGATGAAAAACTAACTAGTCCCCCAGAGGAGGAGGGAAAGCCCCCAATGGACCCCGTACGACCTCCATAGGAGGGGAACATACACGATCAGTGAATGGTAACCGGAATGTTGTCCAGAGCAAGGCCTACTATTCACCCCTCAGTTCTGATCCGGCGAGCCCTCCCCGCCAACCGCACCCCCCCCCACCCCCCCGGCCCCGATCCCCAGGCAGAGTATCCAACCAGTCCCCAGCCGCCTCGGGACGGTCAAAAAAGTGCGTGCGACCATCCACCTCCACCCTCAGCTTAGCTGGAAAAAGCATTGAGTACTTAAGGTTCAGGTCCCGTAGGCGACGTTTAACTCCGAGAAAACTCAGTCTCCGCTTTTGGACCGTCGGAGTAAAGTCAGGGTAGAAATTCACGTCCATATTATCGAGCTTGACCGGTCCCTGTAGCCTGGAAGTCTGCAGGATAGCGTCTCTGTCCCGAAAGTTAAAAATCCGGGCAATGAGAAGCCGCGGTGGGGCTCCGGCCTTAGGTCTTCCTCCGGGGACCCTGTGAGCACGTTCCATCGCAAAAAGTTTACTCAGCCCCCGGGGCTGGAGACGGGTGAGGATCAGGTCTTCCACAAACAAATCTGCCGCCTCCTCCTCCCGTCCCTCCGGCACCCCGACAATGCGAACGTTGTTCCTCCGGGCCCGACCCTCGGCGTCCTCCAATCGACGGTCCATCAGGGCGCTCGCCTGGCCAAGCCGGTGCACCTCCTTTTGAAGGGCCGCCACGTCTGTAGTGAGACTCGAGGTGGTGTGGGCCAGGGAATCGACCCGGTCATTTGTTTTAGACAAGTCGGCTCTCACCAGGCCCACATCCACCAGGGCCGAGTCTATCTTCTGCGCCAGAGTATCAAAGCGCTGGTCCACCGAGGCCTTCATCTCGGCAATGGCGCCCATGACGTCCCGGAGGGTCAGATCCGCGGGCTGAGCAGACGCCTCAGTCGGGCCCGCGGGGGATGTACGCTGTGCCTCTGGGGATCCCTTCTGGAGGGTGTAGCGGTCCATGCTGTTTGACTGATGTGCCGGGCCACGGCGGGTCGATTTCACCTTTGCCCGGTCGCCATCTTGCTTTGTGGACATGTCGCACTCCCAAAGTCGTGCCAATCTCCTCGAAAGGGCCGATAGACCAGTTCACGGGTTCCGGGGGGGGGTGGCCACTGGACCGCAGGACAACTCACAGCCGGCGGGTCAGCCGGGCACCGGGACAAGGCCACACCACCGCACCCCGCTCCGCAACCCTACCTCGCTTGAGGGCAAGGAGGGCGCAAAAGCGAAAGTGAAAGCGCGGGGTACGCGAGTCGCCCAGCCCTGCCCGTCGCTGTTGTTCGCTTTGTCCCCGGATCGCCCCACAACTCCAATCCGGGGGGCCGGCGCGGAGAAGGCCGCAATCTTCGATCGGTGCTCCCACCAGCGTCCGAGGTCCGATTCGAAAACGGAAAACGGGTGCCGCCTCAGCTCGGGCACACAGACACAGTCCCCTCATCAAAGACAGGATATAATCAGGATTAATTCAGGAGGTCGCGGAGGTCCTCGGGAGCTTCGCACCTACGCGGCCATCTTGGTTGCGCGCTAGGCTCCTCCCCTAAGACAAGGTTTTTGATACCGAGCACCATAGTTTTCAGTGAAGCCATCATGCAGCTGGGGAATGACCAGTGCCCAGTACATATAATTAAGATGCCTTCCCTGTTCACTTGTACTATCTAGCTATTAAACTAGACAGCACAGTCCGCACATGTAATATAATGCTCCCTGCTTTAGGGCTATAAGGCCTGCTGTAGGGATGACTTGCATATATTGCATACAGTGTCTGTGGGCATGGCACACAAGGTGTGTAAAATTTCTTGTTTTCACATTTGTCTGCATCATTTCACGCAGACTGTAATGGCAGTCTGCATGAGTTTGGTAGTGGGTCCCTTAGGGTGGCACAATACATACTTCAGCCCTTATGGACCCTCTTTAGTACCCATGCCCTAGGTACCAGGGGTACCACTTACTAGGGACTTACAGAGGTGCTAAAGGTCTTGCCAGTTAGGTGGCAATCAAACAGTTACCTTGTTTTAGGGAAAGCTCACAGGCACCGGGGACCTGGTTAGCAGGAACCCAGTACACTTCTGTCAAATTTGCATCAAATACCAGGCAAAAAGTTGGGGTGACAATGTCTAAAAAATAAAAGCACTTTCCTACACAGAACAGATACAGCCTGTCAACAGCAATGCAGGCACAGACAGACAAGATATACCACATGTAGCTACCGTGCAAGACGCACAGAATATGCAATGGAAGAGTATGGGCAGGTGCAGCTACCGCACAAGGTTTCCTGCACATGCAGAAAATGTACAGTGCAGGTAACGGTTGTTGAAGCTTCTCTAACATACATAGACACACTCTATCTCACTCACTCTTTATCTTTCACATGAAGCAAGTGCAGATTGCATGCAAGTTTCCCTTACATACTGAGGTCCAGATTTACTATTTTTTCTTTTACTCCATAGCTTCTAAGATTTGGTTGCTGCTGATGTTATTGCTTTTGCTGGCCGGCCAACAAGGTTGCCTTGCACAACTCACAGCCCACCACCATAGTGCAGGGTTGAGCCTGCACTGTGTAGCTTAGAATTTATAGTGTAGACATGCCCTCCCATTACAAATTCCTTTGTGTTGACAAACTAAAGAACGTACCCACATACTGGATGTGTGCTGTGCCCTTCATCTTTTGTTTGGAAAAGGGACACATTTCCTCTTCTGTGTATCTGCTTCAAGTAATTGTTAGTTTTTAATGAAAAAAGCAAAGCAAGGTACAGCATTTTTTTGTGCTGTGAAAGTTCCCCTTTGCCCTGAGTAATAAACAGCATGAACCACTTTGCATCTCGCTAGCTCAAACTCATATTAAATCTAGGCCTCCGTGTTTTATTTTCGAAGGCTAAGTTTTGTCTGTATTAAGTTTTTCAGTCTTTTTTGGATACAACAGGAAATCCCAAAGCAAAACAGTTCTACTCCCCTTACACTGTATTACGTCATGTAATTTGTTTTTACTTTGAATTATAATATACTATGATAATGTACTGATCTCATTACCATGCTTTAGAATAAATAAAATGCTTCTTCTGATTAATTTCCCAAACTATGGATTACAAAATAAGAATATTCTCATTACTTTGTTCGAGACAATGCTATACCCTGAGTCTCTTCAACTGCCAACTAGTGCGTACCCTTCACTTGGTCCTTCCAGTGACTGGATCAACAAAGTATTCTTAAACCTAACTACTTCAGAGCTTTTCTGTGTTTATACGTCATACTTGATCTGTTTCACTGCTGAGAGCCTACTCTGGATGAGAATATGTGTGTCTCTTAAAAATAATAAAATGACTTCCCTAACACTGTATACACAGTGCTAGACTTCTCCCAGCATGCAGTGAACCTTAGATGGTTAATTCAGAGCTATGGGTGCAAAATGAGTGCTTCCAGTGTAAGGTGGAGGTAGCTAGTGAACTTGTTAGAAAACGCCCATAAAGTTGTAACTCAGAAGGTATTCTCACCTTATCTCTGAGAGGAAAGGAATAAGAGACGGGATGAGAGGCGGAAACAGAATTAGTAAATCTTGCATTGGTTCATTGCAAGGACTTTTGAGATGATCTGTCCACTGTAGGAAATACGCCTTTTCTGTGTGATCACCCTAGATTTTTCACCTTTTGCTGGCCCCAATATATATATATATTTTTTTTTTTAGAACTGTGAAAACTTTGCCTGTTCTAAACAGTTATAAAGTGCATGTGCTCTCCCTTTTTAACATGGCTGAATTGACATATTCCAAATTGGTATACATAACTTACCTGTAAGTCCATAGTATATGGTACAAGTTGCACCACCTGTGGACTACAGCACCTATTGTGCCATCCACCACAGTGGCTGTGTAACCATGGCTTCAGGCCTACCCTATGTAGCCTGACTGCAACAGTGTAAACTTCAATTCGACAAGTCAAAATAAACCCTCTAGACAGGTCAAAACTACCCTTTTAAATATCAATAAGGGACCAATATGTAGACCTTGTAGCCCACAAGACAAGGTACATGCTATTTAAAAAAAACGGTCCTAGGATGCTTGTTTGCAGTCCAGGGAGGACCTGGCCCGGCAGTTCAGGCTGGACTGTCCCCATTGGGTGCAGGGTCAAGACTGATTTGCATATGGCTGGGTCCAAACTGGAATGGCATGGTGAGCAAAGAAACAATGGATTTAGACCCAGATCTCTGTACTGAGGTGAATGTATTACATTGTTCTGCATTCTGTCCATCAATTGTTGTAATTGCATTTGTCACCCCGAGTGGGATGGGTATGTCCAGACGTGAGTCCGATGCTCTCCATGCCACTGGAGTCAAGCTATCCTGGCTGATGAGGGGTTAAACCCCGAAACCCGCCCTAGGATGCTTGTTTACAGTCCAGGGAGGACCTGGCCTGGCAGTTCAGGTGGAACTGTTCCCATTGGGCGCAGGGTGAAGACTGATTTGCACATAGCTGGGTTCGAACTGGAATGGCATGGGGAGCAAAAAAACAATGGATTTAGGCCTAGATCTCTGTACTGGGGTAAATATATGACATTGTTAAGCATCCTGTCCATCAATTGTTGTTTTTGCATTTAAAAAAAGTAGGACATGTATGTGGGTCAAATGTCCTTGGAGTGACTTTCACCCAAAAGCTATGTGGCAGGCCTAGCTGTCCTATGTAGAAAACCAGTGCACAGATTAAAACCCTAATACTGTATCTTGGGAATGGGGCTAGCTAGAAAAATAAGTAAACACCAATTTTTAATAATTAAAATCCAATCCAATTGTGAAGCCTGATTTTTAATAAATATTAAGGGAAAGTAACTTTTAGAAAGTTACCTTTTCCCGGCCCGAATTTCCTGGAGACTAATTTGCATTTGCTCTCCAGCATCTCCAAGACTGTGATTAGCATTTCAATGGGTGTAAAATGCCTCAACAATAGGATGACCTGAATGGGATGGCATGACTGCTCTGAACCTCACCGAACATGCATGGTGGGGGCTGCGGGCTTCCTTTTTGACGCTACAGGGTCAAATCCTGCCGGAGTGCCAAATGCTGTTTGAAGTATCTGGTGAGTTAACCCATAACGCTTAGGGGGCACTTAAAAGATAGAGAACAGGATGCTAAGACAAATCTTAAATATTTACTGTCTGGTTGCTGGATGGCCCTGCTTCTCTCCTACCAGATACCTGTCTCTGGGTTTTACATATAACACTTGGGGCGCACTTGAAAGGAAGGTAAATGGATGCCATGCCAATTCTTGTGTATCTATTGTCTGGTTGCAGATGAATCTGCCTTTGTCCTACTTAACCTCTGTGTTTGTCTTTATTGTGGGTACAGTGGCTGCTTCAAACTGGAAGTTAGTTTTACCCATTGAAATGCATATGTGATCAATTGGTCTGATAGTTTTCTGTTTGTGTTATTTCTCAATCATCCTATCATGAAAGTCTTCCTCAAGGTGATACAATCCAAGATAAGAATGATCATAATGTATGCCAAATGGTTTCCCATGGTAATATTCAGATCGTTTACATCCCTCAAAAGGGACGGCAGTGCAGTGGGACCGTTTCTCCTTATTTCTGATAAAATCCTCCACTATAGCCGGCTACTTTGGATGAAATTCTTCACTTAGCTTCTGAGTACATGCACCATATACACACAAACCTCCTTTCAGACTGCATGACCATTCTGTAGGAGCCAAATGTCCAGCCACCACATCTTCCTACCTTGAAATAGAAAAGGTTCTGTGCTGGTGCCAGGAGAAAGGGACAGACATATGTATGGTTAAAGATGAAACAGAGCTTCATACACTTCATCTACTAAAGTCTGACCTGAACACTCTGGCATGACTTACTGGTATTCAAACCTTTCTTACCTACCAGAGTAATTGTTTTGATAAACAATTTTCATTGAACTTTTCATAAACTTGCACATCATGACACTCAGATAGTACAACAACAGTAGTCATAGCAGGTAAGCAGGATAAAGGCCAAAAGGATATGATTGTATCTTCGTTCAGCGGACAGACAGTGGGGGAAATACAATGGAGTGCAGGCTCAGTCCAACTGTCCCAGCCATTTCCCCCACATCCGACCATGTTTCAAAGGACAACCCCGGGCTTCGTACATGGTCTGCTCTTGCTGTGCACACCAGTCTGCACCCGTCTTCTCTGTGATAGGGTGGGAGGGGCAGGATTTTTCTAATGGGTGGCTAGGTCTCATTTGGCTACGATGAGAGTTGTACCCAGCAACGCCCGGTCTGTCTTCCAGCCCCCAGAGCACTCCATAACCCACAGCAGGAGCATCACAGGCGAAAAGTCCACCTTTCATCCCAGCACATCAGTTAATTTCGTTACCACAGCAGTCCAGAAGCTTTGGATCCTGGGGCACAGTCTCACCATTTGAAAGAAATCAGCAGGGGCATAGGTGCAACGAGGGCAGGCAGGCTCAGAGAGGATGTCGGCCTGGTGCAACTTGGCTGGAGTGAGATAGGCACAGTAAAGATAATAGGTCTGAATCAGACATAGCCTAGAGGAAATGGTGATAACCCTAGGTGCCATTAGTGCATCCCGCCAATCGACATTCCCAAGGGGACATAGCCTACCCACCCAGCGAGTCCAAAGGTGGTCCAGTGTTCCTGCCTGGGGAGTTGATTATTAATATGCCATATATTTGGGAGCTACCACCCTTGCCTGTCGCACTCATGAGCAGCTTAGCCTCCAGTGGACTAAAATCGGAGGGAGGGGCATCCTGGGGGTACGTGGATGTGGAGTGCTTGTCGTAGCTGTAGGTATATATACAGTTGTCTGGCTGTGAGAGTGTAAGTAGTCTGAAGGTCTTGGAAGGCTTGTATGTGGATCCCAGACCATACGTCTCCTAGCAACGCTATATTAGACCCCCCTTCTCAAAGCCCCCAGTGCCGAAACCTCCCGTAACCCGGTGCCATGCCAGAGGGGAGTGTGCTGTGTGAGTCTATTGTCGCAGTGAGTGTGGCGGAGTGCAGCCCTCCAGGCAAGGAAACCCAACCTGGTCACCGCGAGATTGACAATTTGAATCCGAGCACCATAAAGCAGCGCCATGATCTGGGGAAACCCCAGGGCCATCACCTCCAGCGATAGGTGGGATCCCACCAGCCCTCTTTAAACCAATAATTAAACACTGAGTGTTGGTAGGCAAGTTAATACAGATAGAGGATGGTCATCTCTAGGGCTCCATCATATGGGGCGTGTTGACAATGAGCCACGACCAGGCCAGGACTGGTCTTATGCCAGAGGAAGAGGTCGAAATTCTATCCAGGGCACGGAACCAAGTCCTCTGTATGGGTATCGGGAGATTCTGAAAGACTTAAAGGAATCTCTGCAAAATCATTTTGTATAGGGCTATTTGGCCCATCACATTCAGTGGAAGAGAGTGCCATTTATCGAGATCCTCTTTGGCCCTCCGTGTCAGGGGCCCATGTTCGAGGGACTACGTGAGCTCTGGTTGAAGCGCCACCCAGATACCCAAATAGCGCAAGCTAAGACAACGAATGGGGTTGGTATCTTTCCAGTCACAGCAGTCTCGCCCGGGAGCCAGAGGCATCAACACTGACTTGGTTGGATTCACTCAGAGACCCGAAACTGCCCCAAAAATGTGGAGAATTTGAAGGCAGCGGGGTCCACTCACCGCAAGGTCAGCAAGGTAAAGGAGGACATCATCCGGATATAACGCTATGCGGTCTTCATGCCCCTCCATCCATCTCCATCCATGCACTTGGGTGTCGCATCGGAGAAGACGCACCACTTGTTCAATAGCCAGCAAGGAGAGGAGACCGGGGACAGCCCTGTGGAGTCACTCTCCTAATAGGAAATGCATTGGAGAGCACTCAGTTCACCTGGACTAGCGCGGTAGGATTAGTGTAAAGTGCCTGGACGAGCCCATGAAAACGAGGCCCATTCCTAGGTCTCTGTAGTACACACAACAAATAGACCCAATCCACTGTATCAAATGCCTTTTCAAAATCGATAAGGAGTAAGGAGTGGGATCTGATGGTGAGGAGCCAGGGCCACGTGGAGGTGCCAGAGGTAGTGCCATGTACTGCTGGCCGGCATGAGGCGACACTGATTTGGATTTGTGAGTGTATGGAGGACCCACTTGAGACTGGTGGCCAGAAGTGTGGCGTATATCTTGACCTCACCATTGATGAAAGAGATTGGTTGATAATCAATGCAGGAGGGCGAGGGGGGCTGCTTCTTTTGGATTACTACAATGGTAGACACGTCAGTTTCCGACGGAAAGGTACCCTTCTGTACCACCTCGTTATAAAGGGCAGGGAGCTGGGGGTCAGGGTTTTCTGAAATCTTGCATAGTACTCCACGGGAAAAATGTCCGTACCAGGGGTCTTTCCAGAGGCTACTGCAGAGATGTCTGCCCCAGTCTCCTCAGCCGTTAGTGCTTCATCTAACATTTGAGTCTCCGAGTGGGACTCCTGAGGAAAAGGCACCTCAGTGAGGACCTGAGAGGCAGGACCAGGGTCCACCAGGGGGCCGGAGCTTATAGGTTACTGTAGTAGTGGGCGAACGTGTGAGCTATGTCAGGGGAGAGTGTGATTAGTGACACCAAAGTCATCCACTATTTCAGGTACACTCCTGTTTGCTTGTGAGCTGGAGGCCAACCAGTATAACAGCTTCCCATTTTTATCCCCCATCCATAGACTCTAGCTGTCGTAGCGCACCACAAGTGTTTCGCTGCTTTTAGGGACTGGGAGTAGATCTCCCCGTGAACAAGGCTCAACTGCTGAGGCACCTCACCACAGAGGTCAGCAGCAAGATCCCCTTTCAAGCGGAGGGCCCAGGCCTCCAATTAGTGATGTGGAGGGATCAAGCTCGCTCCTGCACCTGAACTCACCCCTTGATGTGCTCCCTAATAGTCGCTTTACCGGCATCCCAAAGGGTTCTAGCCGAGCTAACAGAGCCCTCATTACTTTGGAAGTGAGCCTGCACTTGATCTCGCAGGGCCTGAGTGTAGGATTCGTCTTGGAAGTACCACTTGTTGAGATGCCACATAGAGTGTGGGCCGCTTCTGGGGAAGCCAAGGTGAATGAGAAGAGGAGCATGGTCTGATTTGCCATGTGGAAGGATCTGGGTCTTGGATACCGCTTGGTAATCTGGGTCTGGCATGAAGATGAGATCAATACAGGAATGGGTGTGGTGGCCTGCAGAAGTGCGAGTTAACTGAAGCTGTCGAGGGTTCCAGACGCTCCATACATCACAGAGGCCAGGAGTGGCGACCCAGTCAGAGATGATGGGCCACAGCTCGACAGGAGGCAGAGGGAGGACTAGTGGCGTCTATGTCCGGGGCAAGGACTCCATTAAAGCTGCCTTCGATCAGTGTAAGCCCCTATGGGGGATCCAGAAGGAGCTCGGATAGGTCTTGGAGGAAGGTATCTAGGGCCACTGGGGCGCCTAAACGCACACAAGATTAACAGTTTGGCCCTCAACCGTGCTAACTTGAACAAGGTATCGTCCTAGAGGGTCTCTGACTTCCTGGGTGACGGTCATAGGGAAGAAGTGATGTAATAGAATAGCCACACCCCAGGAATCCTGAACAAAGCCTGAATGGAAGATTGTCATAACCTCTGTGCACCAGGAATGGATAACGATTCCCCAGGAGGTGGGTTTCTTGGAGAAGCAGGACATTAGGGAGAAATTTATTGGCGTACCCTAGGACTGCAGTCCTTTACGTGATTCAGCAGCCCGTTAATGTTCCAGGACAGGACTCGGAAGGATGCCATCTCTGAGGAGGGGAGTTTGTGTGACCAGGCGGGGGCAGGGGGTGTCCTGCGCTGCCGGGGAAGTCAGCCTGAGTTTGCGTCGGTGGCGCGAAGTGACCGTGTAACTGAGCCAAACTGCTGACGATAGGACATAATTGTGTGCCTGAGTACAGTGGAAAACAAGCAGATATTCAAACAATGCAAAACTGGCATTAAAAACATAACAATACACAATCCCCACCCAATACTTCCACCCGAGAAGCATCTGTCGCCCTTAAATCAGTAACTAAGACCAACTTCAACTTGAAATCGGGAATAGAGTGGTGGACCCCTCCAGGTTATAGGATCAATTGCAACCATGAGAAATTTACATATAGAGATTGTCAGGAAATACTGCCAAAGTACACATCACAATGAGCAATTAGCGAAGAGCACTTCCCTTTAGCGCCAGAGCGCCTATAACTGGAGATTTTGATCTTGGGACTTTGTGAAAGGTCGCTATCAGCCAGCAATTCGACAGAAGGCGTAGAGGTTGCAGCAAGAAGGTCCTCTCGATTCGATGGGAGATCCACCATGTTAGTGGCTGCAGTGGAGTGCACTGAGGATATGAACTGATCTCATGGATAAGACCTTGAAGATGATTTGGACCTTTTAGTGCTGTGTCCTCGTCGTGAGCGGGTGCGGGTGAGATTCCTCTTTGGCTTAGGAGCCACAGCTGTCCATGTTGGCTCGGAGTCCCCACCCCCCCCCACCAGATGGGGGCGGGCCGATTGGTTCAGCGAAAGGGTGCTCTTTGGGGTGAGCCATATCCAGGCCGATTCCAGGGTCACAAAAAAATTGGATTTATTGGCATTGACAACCCGAAGTTTGGCCCGGACCAAGAGGCGGGAAGGGATGTCCAGTGCTTGGAGCATCTGCTTGACTGCCGAGTAAGATCGGCGCTATGCCTCATTAGTATAACCGGGAAAATTGAGCACCTTGGGATCGCGACACCAGAGGTCTGAGCGGGCTCAGGCCTCCTGCAGGATCGCATCTCTGTCCTTAAAATTGAGGATTCGGGTAATCATGGGCTCATGTGACTCCCCCGGAGGTGGCTCGGGAGCAATGACTGTGTGCTCTCTCTATCGCGAACCATGTGTACAGCTGGTCCGACAGCATCCAGGACCTAATCCATGTTTCAATGAAATCTGCAACCTGTGGCGGCTTGCTGCCTTCCGGGATCCCAACGAGGTGTACATTATTGAGGTGAGACCGATTCTCTGCATTTTTTGTGTGGAGATGGAGCTCCACGGTGCGTGCGTGGAGGCCGGAGACCTGGAATTTCAGGGTGTTTTCATTATCCTCTACTGTGAACAGGTGGGTTTTGGCCTCAGTGATCCTGGCCGTAGTGTTGTGCAAGTCCTGGCGCAATAGGGCGACATCTAGTCGGACCTCACCGATCTTGGTTTCCACTGTGGTTTGGGAGGTCTGGATGGCTTGGAGGATCGTGGCCAAGTCCCCCTCTGAAGAGGAGAATTTCTCTGCCCCGCCTTCCCCTGTCTGTCCTGAGCCCGGTCCCGTTGTATATTGGTCCATGCAGGTCTGGGGCGCCTATGAGCAGAGAGTTCTGTCCTTACCCATTGCACCAAAGAGTTCCTATGGCACGTCACTCCCCCAGAAGAGAACCTAGCCCGCATGCCATTGAGCTGGAGTGGCACGAGCAGCCGGGTTCCAGGGAAACGCTCACCCCGGTGGCACGAGGGGGGAGAACAGTGCTCTCGTCCAAAAGGGAGGTCAGCAGGCCATGCGGATGACACATCGTGGGCGAGCACTGTAGGGGCAAAAGCTGAAAAAGACAGGGCAGCAGAAGTAATGATAAGTCATGCCTCTCTTCCTCAATCCTCGCCTTCAAAGAGCTCTCCCCCTGGAGCGCCAGTAGGCCATTGGGCCCGATTCCAGGGGCTTGGCCCAGGCCAGACAGATCAGGGCCGCCGGCGTAGAATGTGCACCTAACTTGACATGCAAGGAGAGTCAAGGTCCACACCCTTCACCAGCAGAGAGGGCACAGTGCAAGAAAAAGGGCAGGTCCACCATATAGCACAGACAGACTGGGGGCCCACAAATGGCCATGGAGTCAGGGCCTAGGCGTGTCAAGCCTGCCCCACATGTGATGAAAAGTGGACACGGGCCACCAATCTGCAACTCCTGGGCCCTCAGTTGACGATCCAACCGGTGCTTCTGTGCTGCAGTCAGCGTAGGAGGGCCAGCGAGCACCAACCCAAGACTGCTACAACGACTGGGGCCCCCTCACCAGCCCATCCCCCCCAAGTCTAATGAAGGTATTAGGGAGAGGGGCCTGCCTTTCTACCAGTCGGTGTCCAAAGGGGTTGCTTCCAAACCCCCAAGGCAATATAAAATGTAGCAAAGCCAAGTCCTCCTGTTCCTCAGGGAGATGAGGCCCAGGCGGCCCAGGCGGCCCTGGAGCGTGGTCCCTGACGAAGGCGTCAGGGGCCCAGGATCAGGGCAGAGTATACATCATACCGGGTGCCACCATATTGTGAAGGGCGAGCTCTCCATGGTAAAGCCATCATGCTGGATCCCAGTGCCATCCATAGCCGTGCAGTACACTGAGCCGGCCCAAAGGATCGGCAGCAGACCTTGCAGATAAGAAACAGGGTCCCTGATGGTGTGAGGATGGGAACGGATGATGGAGGGGTCCGGAGCGCTCTCAGAGTTCGACTGCCATCTTGACGCTCCAAGCTACGCCCCCTCCTACTAAAGTAATTTAAGACTTCAACATTAATCACACATTTTATGAACAAAAACAAATGTATTCAATAGATTAAGCAAATATGTGTTCATTTTATTGCTATCTACACAAGCTAACCAACAAAGAATGAATGGATAGGTGGTTAGAGGCATGCATCTCTACATGAAACTAGAATGCCAACAGACCCCTTCACTGTATGCCCAAAATAAGGGAAGGCAGCAAGTGCTTCTTTGATGAGTAATGTTCCTTAAAAATGAAACTTTAGGGCGGATACTTGGAGAGCAATCCATAATATCGTAAGCACCACTGCTTGAACACTGATTCAGATACCTATTCATAATTAGGTCGTGACATGGTTGCACTGGAAAACAAAATGTTTCTTGCCAATAAAATGTTTAATCCAGCTCGATATTAAAGAAGGCTAGAGTGAGTTGATGTGGCTTACATGGTTGGTTCCAGAAGGCCATCCATCTCTGAAAGCAGAGACTTACCTTGTAGCCTATCAGAAAATGTCAAGGTGGCAGAATTGCCTCCATGAGTCATGCCGCTCAGTGACCTGTCTGGTTAGTTAACTATGATCACTTTTTTCTCCCTTTTCATCGGCTTTACTCACCTTTGTGTTAAGGGCTGAGCTTGATGTTATATTCTATATCAATGAATATCAACGAGAATCCCATGATGGAGATGGTAGAGTTACTTAATTGAAATTTTTGTTTTCCATTATACTTCATTTAATACATAAACTATGGTGGTGATGTTTCTACTACTTAAGGTCTTCGGTCTGACTTCCCCTAAAAACAACTTCACAAACTGGTAATGGCCTGCGCCCTGGAAGATGCGAGCACTTGGCCGTCTTAAAGTGACAACATCAAAAATCTTTTCTAGGGAGTTTGATGTCTGACTACATTTTGTGCTTATTTCTCTTTTTAAGAGAGAATTTGTAACATAATTTATGTCTAAGTGTCAAGCTTTCATTCAGTTTTTAATGTTTGTAGGATGATGCAAGCTCATCACTATCTCTGCATTACAACCGGCACTTTGTATGTTTTTTACATCTCATATCCTCAGTGTATACCTAGTACGGCCAGAGCTTAGGAGACTTGCCATCAAACACTCATTTGTTCCCTATCAAGTAAAGTTCAAGTGCAACCACCAGTTTTCACAAATCTCCCATTGTTTCCACACACATCCCTTGGCTTCGAACAGGTCTCTAAAGTATCATATTCTTGCCCTTTTCTTCTACCTCTAAACCACAGGTTTTTCGCTTTGGTGGCCGACTTAAATCTATTTTTCTTCGTAATTATCATGTGTAGAATACTTCAAGTAGTGATTTGAATTGGATTCACTGATATCCCTCTCAGGGACGGATCAGAGCCTCTGACCAACCCTTGTGCTTGAGTGCTCCCATGCCCATTTTAGACTGGCTGTGTGGGTTCTGGGGTGTGTGCATGGCTTTTGCAGTTTGGTCTCCAGCCAACCAGTCAGTAGCTGGTTTTCCAGTGAGCTAATGGCTGGTGTGCCAACGAGCCCTTTAAGCTCTTCAACAGAGCATGTCCAATCAATAATAATACGAACCCATCAAGGAGTACAGCTGTACTGCGAGTTAAAAATTGTCTGTACCAGTGTGATTGTAACCTTGTTAAATATGTCCTGGCGACATAGATGTTAGCCCAGGTAGAGTTCACATTTTTAAATAAATCTGTCTCTGTTTATTTAAAAATGTTACATTTGACATCAAAGTTCTCAAAATAAATTTGTCTCTTTGCGCATTATTTCGATGCTGTGCAGAAAAATTGTACATTAAATGTTAATGATAAATGAGGCAAAGAGAAAAAAAATAGGACCAAAGGACCAGATCTACCAACGCTCTGCACCAGGTTTACATTACAAAAGAGTAGCAAACTGTGCAACGTGCAGAATTAGCATTTATTTTCCAGACCCAAAGATCTTTTACGCTGGAAAGTAACGCTAAAGTAACACAAAGAAGTGCTATGCAATGCTTTGTGCTAGTTTTTGTCTAGGGGTGTACCAATGGTAGTAGTACGCGGATGTACATGTGCACCCCCGCATGGATTGTGCTGCAAAGCCATTTCTAGTAAACAAGGAGACAGGGCTTTGCACCAGAAATTTCACCTTCTTCAAGCAGGTTGCAACAGTGGAGAAAACTGTTTTTTAAAACACTTTTCGAAGTAGTACTCTCACACATTAATAATGATTTGTTTTTATCTAAAAAAAAAAGTCATTTTTATACACCGCTTCATACCGCTTTTGTGCCGATTTTAAATGCTGCATTAACAGAGGCTCCCAATTCTCATGTTTATGGTACTCAGAGTACTGACCTCGGAAGCAGATGAACAGCTGGCTATTCCTTACTGGGGTTCAAACTTGTGAGCTTCAGATCACTACATTTGCCAGTGCTAAACTTTAAACTCGCAGTGCCTTTTTTTAGGTGTAGCTTGACAGCGTATCTCCCTGCCAAAGCTTCTGTCTTTAATATTTACAAAATATATACATAAACAGTCTTTAAAGGAACAAACCTCTTTCACCTCATGCTGTTTTCTGTTCGAGGTTTCATTGCACCTCCTAGCAAGTGTGTCCATTTAAGTTAATAAAGACTATTTTTCATTTGGAAGCAATCTCGTTTTATTTATTTTGACTGCAGAAGACATTTTTGAATTCATTTGTCATGGCTTATGAGCACACTTGACCATAAGCTGGCAGCATGTTGTAGTTTCTCTTCGACAGCCGTATGGCCTGCCAGCAAGATGGCGGTCCAGAAGTCTCGTGAGATTAATATTGAAAGTTGCGATCGCAGAGATGTAATGACTTCCATCTGGGTTCAGGCCTTCCCAATATCAAAGACATAACCTACGAGCAGCGAAGCATCATCTTTGCTTTCACACACACAGAACATTTATCCGCGGCTATAGCATCATTTTCTCTAGGCTACTTCAGGTGTCCTCCTTGGGCACTCTGTCCTCATAATGCAATTGTAAGCAGATGTAGTCTAATTGGGAATCTGTGGCACAGATTCAGAAATTTCAACATTTCTGTTTCTATCAACTATATGAAAATACAAAATGAGAATGTTTCAGGCTAAAAATGCCTACAATTTCTATAGTGCGCGCACAACGTGACACACTCTCTCAACCCCCACGGCCGCCAAACATCGGTTTCCGCCCTCTCCCTGCCATGCCCAGATATGCCCAAAAATTCTGATGGTCAGGTTATATTGTCCAAGGCGTAGAATTTATTCACCTCAAATCAGGTAATTCACCATAATCCACTACAGGAGTACAAATATCCTACTTGGATATGGATATATATATATATATATATATATTTATTTATTTATACAGGGCATCACATCATCTTATCAGCACCCACATGGTAAGGCAGTAAGATATTAACATTGACATTACTGTTCCGCATTGCGCCAAGTAGACCATACACTTGAACACTCAGCTGCGCACATTGCGCCGCCAGGCCCCAATGCGCTACAGCAAACAGATAAACACTCAGCTGCGCACATTGTGCCGGCAGGCTCCAACGTGCTACAGCAAACCGATACATAACTTGAAAACCAACTTGAAATCAGGTGCACCGCATAGCGCACCGGCCCTCCAGGGAACCTGAACGCAGGCAACCTCCCCAAGAATCACCTCAGTCCATAGATGGCAGGTTAGGGCAGTAGAGCCGAGGGCCACCGGCAGGCCAGTCCCTCCTCCCCGCCAAATCTATTGCACCGCAAGCCTACCCCCTCCTGGGGTCCATCCAGTCACTGAACCTCCATTGTTGTGCCTGTCCCCTTTGCTGTCAACTGTCAGCGCTCTGCCTTACATATATATTGCCGGGCGGGTGGGTGGTATTGCCGACGTTCCTGCAGCTCCAGGGTCCAGGGAGACAAAGAGGACGGGACCCTTAAGGCACTGCCTTAAATACCCCAGGGCTTAGGATTCAGTTTCGTTTTCTGCCAAAGACCATCCCAACCCTACGTCACTGGTCAGTCTCCCTCCTCATCAACTCACCTCTGGGAGCTCGGTCCCGTGTCGCAACAAAGGACGCCCCTCTTCTAGGCGCGGGGGCGCCTGTGCATTCCCGTAGCTGCCCCAAAATGTCACTGCATGTGACCTGACATTGTTTTTTATCTGCCAAAAAATATGATATATGCTTGCGGCGAAAGCATTAATAGACCACTCTGTTCTGTGTCAAAGATTAGTGGAGATTGGCATTAGGGACTCTGCCCCATCAGTGGTCACCTCTTTCCTTCAGGATCGCAGTTTCCAGGTCATCTTTAAGTCTCATAAGTCTTCAGTCCTGCATCTGCCGTGTGGTGTGCCTCAGAGTTCTAGTGACCACACCGTCATCCGCTCCACACAACACGCATGCACAGACGTCACCCAAGGATTACACTGACACTTTCATTGTGGGTGAAGAACTGCTGCAGGTTTATTTCATACAACATAAGTATGACGATAAGTGGGTTATCTTACGGGCGATCCAGGGCAAGCAGCCCCTCGCTGCTCCGCCCGCCTGGCGAGCCAGCACGCACGGTGGGTCGATGCCCGGCAGTGCGGCACATATTTTCAGATCATCCACTGGATCACGTGATCTGTCTACTACTCCCGCCCCTTTTGACGGGGGCGGAGCGTGTTGTGGCACACCCCCGGTTGGTCAGGCCCCCCAACTGCCCGAAGGACTAACGGGGCTCCGTCGCGGTCTTCCCAGAACCTCCTTCGGCTCCCGGACCTTGGCTCGGGCACCCTTACTGTGCCGGACAGGGGTACCCCTACTGTACCGCCTGTCGCAGAGGTACCCTTACTGTACCCTTCTGCCTCCAGATCGCCCTGTAACTCCGCCTGCAACGCAAGAAAAAACATTAAACATTCCAATAACGCCCTGCCTGCGTTAAGGGTAAGCGGAAAGGGTGGGAAAACGCATGGCCAGGTAGGAGCGGCGCAGGAAGCAGAGGAGGATCTGGGGGGGGAGAGGCGCCCAAAAAGGAGGTCTAGCCTCGCCCACCCTATTGGCCCGCCTCCCAACGCCAAGCCCATTGGGGGGGCCTCCCCTCCCCGAGGCGCGGCCTCGCTAGCAAGGCGGAGCGGGGGGGGGGGGGGGGGGGAGGCTCCGACGGGCGGCCACTAGAAGGCTCATGTCCCTCTGCGTGGGACGCGGGCAGCGGCATTCTCTGAGCCCTACACTCTAGTTGAGGTCTGTGGACTGTCTGTTTATGTATGTTGATGATTTCCAGATCATTGTCTCACTGAGAGTAGAGGATGGGGAAGGTGCATCCAACTTCCGCCTTTGCCTGGCTCACTGAAGTGGCAGGATTGATGAGATTAAGCCTCCTTAAATGAATGGTGATAAAACAGAAGTGTTGGGGTTCGGCAATCAACCGCCGCTCTGGGGCCTTCAATGGTGGCCGGATTATCTTGGGCCGTTGCTAGGGTGACCAGACGTCCCGGTTTTTCCTAGACGGTCCCGGCTTTCAGAGCAGTGTCTCAGTGTCCCCACACTTTGCTCCAAATGACAGAAATGTCCCGATTTTTGTGCAGTGCCCGGGGTGCGAGACACTATTTAAAAACCGGGACATTTCTCTCTTTACTTCGCACAGGTGCTGGGACGGGTTTCTGTTCGACTGTCCATGTTTGCCCTCAGGATGAAAATAGAATCTTACCACTGCAGCAATACCAACCTTTTCTGCCTTCAAAGAGACCTGTTATAGTTTTTTTCAGTCTCATCATTCCAGAACTAAAACATTTTCAATGTTATGTTTTATCTGGATACAATGACAGAAGTAGCTGATTTTTTGGGCGGTACACTATGGTAAGCATAGATTTTTTAGCTTATGTGTTTTAAGCCACGCCCTTAATTAAATTGGCCATGCTCCTTTGAGAGACCCCCCATTTTTTCATCCTACGTAAAGCCTGGGTACTTCTGTCATGTCACTTTGTCTTTGTAGAGTGCTGTATGGGACTTCAGCACGCTGCCTTGTTTTGGAAGCGCTGGGAGGGCACAGGGTGCAGGAGTGGTTTAAGGGAGTGTGGGGGGAATCAACGGGTGTCGTGCACGAGTGGTGATGTGGACAAGTTACAGCAGCCTCCACGCCTGCTCGAGTAGTATTTCTACTACATCTGAAGGGCCTCTGTGATGTAGAAGCAGTGAAACGTCTGGGGTGCAGTTGTCTTATGGGACATGGTTGGGTGAGATACACAGGGTCAGAGGCGAGCTCTGCTTGCTGTGACCCACAACACATTCGTGCTGTAATACCCTTCTCCGCTCTACTCAGACCCCCTACCTGGGAGGAAGCTGGACACTGGACGGTTCTACCGGACAACCAGAAATGCTGAATGGTAATTGGACAGTGACTGTCGCAGAAGAAAGGTACTCACCAAAATGCACTTGGGGAAATGTTTTTGAGCACTATGATGTCATGGGTTTTATCACAGCAAAGAATGGATGCATACACAGTGCCTAGTGGTTTTTTTCAAGCTACTCAACAGGAGACACTTATGTACTACAGCAGCGTGCACAGAGCGGACATCACCACTAAAATACTGCATCTATTTAAAAGTTAGCCTTGTATCTGAGAAATGCCACTGGTCCCCCCCCCATCTCAGAGGCACATTCAGGCCAATAGTCACAGTCCATCCCACACCTCAGAGACACAGACAGGCCTTCTCCCAGCCCTCCCCTCATCTCTGAGGCACAGACAGGCCTTCTCCTATCCCTCCCCTTATCTCAGAGACACAGAGAGGCCTAACACCTCAACCCTTCCTGCATCATAGTGCCCTTTTTCTCCCTTTCTCTTCCTTCTTCCCCTTCTCAACTTCTGGCATGGGGCAAGGTTTTTAGCATTTTTTGTAAGTTACTAGTTTGGAGGCCGTTCTTGGCATTTTCAAAGCAAAAACCCAACATCCTATAATGCACATGCTGTTAGCTTTAAAATCTATTGATTGCTGTCTGTGTCACACATCTGATTTGTCATCTGTAATTCTTCATCTGTGTCTGTGGAGGTGGCTGTCATTGTGGTCCTTTACTATGTCTCTGACAGCTGTCAAATAGTCCTACTTTTATGTCGACGGTTACTGCAAACTGTAGTCCTAATTCTATGTCTATTAACTGTCCCGGTTTTTAGGTCTCGCCTACGCAACGCACAAGCGCTGCTTTGGAGTGACCTCTTGGAATCACTCCAGGCTTTTTTGGAAACTCGGCGTTTACCTTGCGGGAGCGAGCAGCGGCGCCATCTCTTTGCAATTATCGACCTCGCTCCCGCAAGGTAAACGCTGTACATGGACTGAGCCTCAAAGCCGCGCCCACATATCCATCCATACAGGCGCAACCGTCATCACTTAGTTTTCAAGCATAAACAGCCAAGTAAAACATCAAACTGAGACTCAAATAGTGTGCGTGAGTTTGCGTGCGTTCGTTTTATTTTTATTTTCTTGCCACATCAGGAATAACGCCAGGTCCAACATCTTGCTTGCTCTGTGTTTACCGGCTACTCGCTGGTTTTGTCCGACAGAGATGGCTGCTACACATTGATCCCTAGGGGGCAGCAGAGCGCTATCTGCAGCCGACCCGGCAGGAACCATTGGGGGCCAGATCAAGGGAAGAGGCAGACTCCTGGCACCCATGCAGCATCCAGCAAGTCCCTGCAGAGCCGCTGCCTCTTCAAGGAGCCTGTTATCCTGGACCTCCCCTGAGTGCAAGGCAGGGGCCCAGGCCGGCCTGCTGCTGGGCTCCGGAGCTCTCCACCCACGCAGCTCTTCCAGCGCCTTCCAGACTATATCAAGACTCTGCTCATTCCTCTGCCCGCAACCACGTGTATCGAGCGTCGCGGTGTGTCCCAGTACTATACAACCGTGCACGAGCTTTTAACACGTACATACCGTGAAAGCATGGGTTCAAAGCTCGAGCACGGTTGTATAGTACTGGTACTATATTGTATAGCGCTTTTCTACTTATTTCGACTGCTGACACGCTTCAACAGCAAATCAACGCACACGCACAATTATCTCACTGCAAAATACCCGAAGCGTAGACATTTGATGGAGGGATTGGAGAGAGAGTCCTGCAAGAGTCTATGCACTGTTCAATGCTCTAGTGCACACCGGAGAACCGAGAACGGCGCCACCTACCCTTGGTCATAAGTATGTGCTCGGTAAGTGGTGCACTAGAACGAGCCCGAAACTGCCAGGTGAGGAAGGCAACATGGCTGCGCTTCAGGAACAGATACTGGAACCAGTAGAACAAAATAATGCAGGGCAGACACCAGTGCTAGTGCAGCAAAACCCTGCCACAGACACCAGGCCAATGGAATGTAAACCTGCAGAGAAGACACCAGGGCGAGTGCAGCAAAACAAGGTAACAGGCACCAGACCAAAGGCATTTAAACCTGCAGAGCAGACTCCAGTGCAGAGGAACCCAGACATCAGACCAATGTAAGATGCACCTGCAGCGCAGACACCAATGCTGTTGTAGCAAAACCCAGTAAAACACCAGACCACTGCACCAGATCAATGGACTATAAACCTGCAGAGCAGACACCAGAGTGAGTGCAGCAAAACAAGGTAACAGACACCAGACCAAAGGCATTTAAACCTGCAGAGCAGACACCAGTGCTAGTGCAGCAAAACCCAGTAAAATGCCGTACCAATAGAATATAAACCTGCAGAGCAGACACCAGAGCAAGTGCAGCAAAACAAGATACCAGACACCAGACCACTGCGCCAGACCAATGGACTATAAATCCGAAGAGTAGACACCAGTGCTAGTGCACCAAAGCCCCGTAACAGACATCAGGCAAATGTAATATATACCTGCAGCGCAGACACCAATGCTGGTGTAGCAAAACCCAGTAAAACAGCAGACCACTGCACCAGACCAATGGAATATAAACCTGCAGAGAAACTGGTGCTAGTGCAGCAAAAACCACTAAAATACCAAACGAATAGAATATAAACATGCAGAGCAGACAACAGTGCAGCAAAACCCTGTAACAGACATCAGACCAATGTAATATATACCTGCAGCGCAGGCATCAATGCTGATGTCGCAAAACCCTGTAAAACAGCAGACCACTGCACCAGACCAATGGAATGTAAACCTGCAGAGAAGACACCAGGGCGAGTGTAGCAAAACAAGGTAACAGGCACCAGACCAGAGGCATTTAAACCTGCAGAGCAAGCACCAGTGCAGCGTAGCCCAGACATCAGTCCAATGTAATATACACCTGCAGTGCAGACACCAATGCTGTTGTAGCAAAACCCAGTAAAACACCTGACCAATGGACTATAAGCCTGCAGAGAAGACACCAGGGTGAGTGCAGAAAACAAGATAACAGGCACCAGACCAAAGGCATTTAACCCTGCAGAGCAGACACCAGTGCAGCATAGCCCAGACATCAGACCAATGTAATATACACCTGCTGCGCAGACACCAATGCTGTTGTAGAAAAATCCAGTAAAACACCAGACCACTGCACCAGACCAATGGACTATAAACCTGTAGAGCAGACACCAGGGCGAGTGCAGCAAAACAAGGTAGCAGATACCAGACCAAAGACATTTAAACCTGCAAGCGCTGCTTTGGAGTGACATCTTGGAATCACTGCGGACTTTTTTGGAAACTCGTGCATGTTCTGCACTGTTTCCAGTGAGCACTTGTGCATGTACGCCGTTTACCTTGCGGGAGCGAGCAGCGGCGCCATCTGTTTGCAATTATCATGCTCGCAGGTAAACGCTGTACATGGACTGAGCCTCTAAGCCGTTCCCCACCGTGGCATTGCCGGCCCGCTCCCCGCTTATCTGTTTATACAGTGGCGTATTGGAGGGGAGACCTACCTAGTGCCGGCTGACCGTCTTCACCAAAATGTGTGATATTCGGCAAATCACATTGTTTCGCGGCTTCAGTTTCGTGCCCCTCACCCACCATTTCTCACAGTCAGGGCAGACAGCGCTCTTCTCAATACAGGCATTCGAGACAGAGGCAGCCTGAGAGAGTGTCCCCGTGTGATTAATTTAACACAGTCTCTAGATTGCCTCTTGCTTTAACCCTTGCTTACTCTCTCGGTCTGCACTGTCGTTGCCTTTTGCTGCCCTCTCCATTTGAATAAATGTGCTCATTGGCAATTTATGTTTGAACCAGTTCTGCTGGGAGGGGGAAACAGGCCGTAGAACGTGAGTGCATTATCCAAAACAGACACAAACAATACATCTAATTAATTACTCCCAGTTTCCTTCTTGTTTCTCTCCTCCCACTAACTCTTCCATTTCGCCCATTCTCAGTTCCTGCCTGTCCCTCCCTACCCGAGACCTGCTTCCCACCCCGGCTGAGCGCCTCCCTGCTCTCGCCCAGCCCTCTTTCTAGCTATTGTTAGCGTCCCTGCAAAGCTCTCTCTGGTAGACGCATTCTCTCAAGCGACCCCCCCCCAAGAGTTCAGAGCCGGGCCTGTGCCAGTGAACGCGAAAGGGGCGGAACCATTCATGGCAAAGGGTTTCTATGTGCGCGGATATTTACCCACCTTATTACAAAACACGCTTGGGCCTACATCTACTGGGGGTTTGTTCCTCTGACTGATTACATTAAGTGTGAAAAACACACATTCAGTAATAGTTCTCAAAAAGCTTAAAGTGTGTAAGGTTCCCACTAAATGGCTTTTAAAAACAAAACTGCTAAATTCAGTTGGAAAGAGAATGAGCAAAAAAAAAATATTTTAGTAGATCTATCGTAATAGAGCCAAAGGACGACTTAAGTCGTTTTGAGGATTTCTCTGGAGTGCTTTATAGTCAGTACATTATGAGAGATTATGTAAATCCAGTTTCCTATGGTAGAGTTATGAGTCTAATTGGACTAACGGTGTAGGCGGAGTTGAGTCGCAATAATATGTTGCTGCCGTGTAGTAGCTGCTATGCACAGTGTAACTGTAACAATTTGGTGGTGGTATCCTCTTTTTTTACGTTTCCTAACTGGTTCTTATGCATGGCCATCTTTGCTAAGGGAAAGCTAAGTTGTGTAGCCAACAATGTTTGATGAGTTCTACTGTAAATGGAAAGCGTCTGCCTTTTTTTTGCTGGGGGCAAAAAAAGTAAATAGACGCTCCAGTAAGATACTACTTTAATTTAGGAGTACTAGTTCCATTACAGAAATCTGCCCGGTGGGTGATAATGTGCTGCATGGCTAAACACTTATAAGGTCCCAAAGGCGAGACCTATTGGCTATGCCAATGCTTGTTTGTTTTGAGAATCTGGTCACCCTAGCCGTTCACCACTCCTTGTAACGTCGTCAACCACCCGGGTGCTGGGGGTGTGGCCTGACAGTTCAAGATGTTGGACACCCCTTTTTGAGCTCTTGGCTGCTGACCCGGAATCTTTCCAATCCTGATTGCTGACACGTACTATCTGTCTTCTGGACGCCCCCATCTGGGGACCCTGCAAGCCACAAACACACTGAGGACATTATTTTGCCTACCTCCCCCACGGTGTGATCTGGAGGCTTGGAGGGGGTTGTGGACCCGGGCACACGTATCTGGGAACTCTCCCCGATCTATTGTTGTCGATTTTGCTTGTGAAGGGGTACAGATGTTCACTCGCCCGGACAGACTATGTGCACGCGTACGGCTCGCGCGTTCTGCACAACGCGCGCATGGTACACTTTCACTTTCCCTCCCTCCCTGTCGACTCCAGATCATCTCGGAAGTCCCGGGGACCCTGCACGGCGTCAGCAGTCTTGGAGTCGGCTCACGGTTCTGGGATTCTGGGCAAGTCACTAATCCCCGTCTCTTCCGCCTTGTTTTCCCTGTGTTTTGCTACATATTCTGTCTTTGTCTCCTTTGGTAACAGTAGCGGTGCCTGGAAGCTCCGGTTGTGCACGCGCTCAGTCTGTCTCCCAGAGGTTCGCCGTGGACTTGGTGGGCGGCATTCTCGTGCAAGGCAGGACGTGATAGTAGCGCAGTCATTCCCCTGGTTCGAGCTTCTAGCTGCTTACGGTCAGCTTTCCCCCAGCTTTTGCTACTATTGTCAGGCTGCCAGATAGGCAAAGCGGCGCTGGGATATTCCTTCTGTCGTAGAGACCATGTGTTCCATTGCACATTGTGCTCTTTTGTTTTTCAGTTTTCGATAATGCGTGTGAAACCAGAAAATAGTAACAGTGGCATTTCTGTTCTTGGGTAGTCGGGCAACGAGAATTTGACAAGATGGGGCTAATGGCGTTATGGTGAGCCAATAGCATTTTTTTTTGTGCTTTATTTGAGAGAAGGTTTGCTGGTGAAGGTTGTTGAGCACGCGTGTTGCCATATGTTAAACTATGAGACGTATTTTAGATTGCTAGAATATAAGATTGACGTTGCATTACCACTGGGGTGCCTCTGAAGATGTAACATTAATTTTCCGTCTTTTTCACTAACTTGGAGCACCTCATGTTTTACTTTTCTTTCCACTTTTTTTGGTTGCTTTTTTTATATAGCGCGAACTCGACCCGAAGGTATCGGAGTGCTTTCCTACTTATTGGTCCATCTCTCTTACCTTTGTGAATGTGTGCAGTTCATGCTTTTTGGGGGTTGTAAACATCTGTTATTCAGCGCTAAGATACCCCGTTAGGGTGAACGTGCGCTTTAAAAATGCACATGTTCTGTTATGTTATGAATATGCTTGTGAGTTGGGGTGTACTGGTGGCCTTCGCGGGGTAGGACTTGCAACACGGGTTTTGTTGAAAGCAGAGATTTAAACAGGGAATATTGTGGGCTGCTCTCAAGAGCGTGCGCAATATATCTCTTCAAGCACACTCGGCGTACTCCTGTAAATCCCTGGAAATTTTGGGGATGCAGCGAGAGGTGCTACTTCGCACTACTACCACATTCCTAAGTATGCTTGAATCGGTTAATATTGTCACTTTTTTCACAGACGACTCCTCCGTTTTTTGTAACATAAGTGTATTAGATACATAGTTTACTGTAGCATCATTTATCTTAAGTGAGGTCATATAATTGTACAAGTTTCTTGACACAATAGCATTTCTTACCTTTTAATGATGGTATTACACCTGCGTGTTTAGTTTCCAGCGTATGCCTTTGTTAGGTCTTGCCTAGTCGGTTTGCGTAAGACCTCTCGTGGACCATATAAAAAACTTTCATTAACTTAGAGGTCCTTTGCGTACCATTGTTTGGAATTTTTCTTTCTTCTTTTTTCATTTTAAACTCTTTCCATGCTCCATACTTAGTATCTTGCTTCCAGTGGTCGAAGTGGGGGAAAAAAAGTAGGGGAACTGTGGGCAGAGAATCAGAGGGCAGGAATTACCCGATAAGGCAGTCTCTGGTACTAGATTGTGCAACGTTTAATGCATGGCTCTCACTCACTGGCCACTTCATTCGGTATGTCCAAGAAACCAGTTTAACAAGCATTTGCAATGCAATAGGTCTCTCATTTTCAAGAGTTTGAGCTATTGGCATTGTAAATGACAAAACGTTTTATCTATGTGTTGGTTTTGAAAACGGATAAATAAAGGGAATTGTCATTTACAATCCCAATAGCTTAAACTCTCGCAAATGCGAGACCTATTGCATTGCAAATGCTTGTTGCCCTCGCCGCGGTAAGGTGAGAGGGGAGCTACCCAGAACCCAATCGGCTCTGCTTGGATCAGTACACTACAGAGGACTCCTCTGAGGATGCGGGAACAGCCCTACAATAACTCTGGTGAGCGGAAGCGAGGTCTCTTTCTCGCATTGGGCCATCACAGCCGTGACAATTTAGGCCAGGGGGCAGGTGAATGTGGTGGGGGGCATGAGACCCCTTGTGGTCCCCCACCACATTCACCTGGGGCAGAGAGGGCCCCCCCTTTGTTCCTTTTCTTTGGGACTCAAACCCATCCCCCGCCGCAGCCCTCGCCCTTCTCCTTTCCTGTCATGGAGGCTGGGGCACAGCCCCTCGCCTACCCACCCCTTGAGGCACTGGCAGGTCATGCTTCCCTGCATAGATTTGTCACGAGGTAAGTGGTCCTGGGTTCAGCCTGATCATACAGGGGATGCAGTTACGACTAAGGGCTCAAGCTCTCTGTCTTGGAGGTGGATACGTCAATGCCAATGCACCCTCAACACCCCATATGCAAGCCAAGAACGACAAATATATGGCCCCAACGACCAAAAGGGTTATTGGAAGCTGTGGGTCATAATGCAGTGAAGCCATCCACCCCAGAGAAGACAGACACTATCCTGCAAACCATGCAAGCCTCCCTCACAGCCCTTCAATACAAAATCGGCAAAGCAGGTGTTGAGGTTACTTTTTTGCGACAGGATCTGCGCGAAGTGACAGACAGGGTAACAGAGGCAGAGGGCCATGTCTCCAAACTTGAGACACCATAATGGAACTCAAATCAATGGTCCCACGTCTCACCCACACGTCTAAGCTAGTTGAGGCTTGCGTTGAGGATGCTGAGGGTAAAGCCCAATGTCACAAACTTCGCTTTGTTGAGTTTCCTGTGGGAGTAGCGGGCAATTCACCCAAACAATTTTTGGAAAAGTGGATCACTACCTGGATGTCTCCTTTGCTGCTCTCTACCTGTTTTGTGGTGGAGAGGGCCCATGGCTCCTTGACACAGAGTGCCCCTCCGGGAGTCCCCCCTAGCCCACTGATTGCAAAATTCCTGAATTATAGGGACAGAGACATAATAGTTAGAGAGGCTCGTAAAGCAGGGGACCTCTGGCACCAAGCAAATCGCATCTTGTTTTTCCCGAACTGCACACACACTTGGTCCAACAGTGACAGCGGTCCTATGAGAAGGTCAAACAACATCCCAAGGCCCATTGAATCCAATATATGCTTTTGTTCCCAGTGAAACTTAGAGTATTCTACGACTCTAAAACCCTCTTGTTCTATAGCCTTGAAGGAGCCTGGACGTGGGCAACTGAACAGCGGCCCCTCGTGAGCAATCCGCCAATGCCATTGAGGGTCGCCTACCTCGCAGAGGAGCGACGTCCAAGGACGACATCTGCGGGGCTGCCAGCATCCAACAAGGCAGAAAGAACGGGGCTCCCTGATTCAGTGACAGCTGTACTCTGAGGAGGACCATACCAGTGATGTCCATTTTGCCCCTCCCTTGACCCGATGCAGCTCACGCCGCCCTCAACCTGCTGTAACTAGCTAAGCTGGTCCCTTCACACTACTAACTATCTGAGCCAACCGTTTACTTCTAACTCCTATGTCAGCACCACCATATCCATTTTATCCTACTAATCCAGCTCGGGCAGGGGGGAGTCTGGTTACTGTAGAACCACTCATTTTTGGTTGAGGGATGGTGAAAATGTAGAGTGTGAGGCGGGGGTTATTGTTGTGGATCTGGGATGTTGCAATGGTTGTATTGTTCTTGTTTGGTTAATTTTAGTCCTTTGGTATTGACTATGCTGCATTGCTCCTCTGCACATGTTATGTGCGTACTCCGTACAAACCCCCCATGACAGATCCACCTGAAAAGATCACTGCCCTCGCACGGAACGTCAACGGTCTCAATAATAAAATTAAGAGGGGGTGATGTTCCAGTAGCTTAAGCGTTCCCCCCCCCAATTCCCCCACCTTCCCGGTGCTACTGCAGGAGACACACTTGCTTGGTAATAATTGCCCCTTTCTCCAACGTGGCAGATAAACCATGGTGTACCATGCAGGATATACTAACACATCTCATGGGATGGCCATACTCCTTTATAAGCACCTTCCTATCCAGGTCACTAAAACTAATTGCAACGCTTTAGGCTGCTTTGTTATCCTGGAGGGCGCACACTGGAGGATGCCATTGTGTATGCTTCGCACACAGTCCTTATGAATACACTGCAGGCACTCACAAAAGTACAATTGCAATCTCCCGGCCCAAAATTACTGGGTGGCTACTTTAACTTAGTCATGGATCCCTGTCTAGACTCTAGTAACCCCTCCAAACGTAGAGAGGTTCACCTTGCAGCATGGGCCGGGTCCCTGGCCCAGGCAGATGCTTGCCGCCTGCTTCACCCCCAGACCAGGGAATACACCTTTACTTGCACTCACACAGATCCTCTTCTTGTATAGACTATTTCCTCCTGCCTATAGAAGATGCTGCCAGTTTGGAAGAGGCCCTAGTTCTGCTGTTTGTGTTGACAGTTCAAATCCTGATTGCCCTTACACTTAGATAGCCCAAACAGAGACTAGCGGGACATTGGCTCCTGAGTGCCTGGTGGCTCCTTGATACCGCATTTAATGACTTCCTCTGACAACAGATTACAGGCTATTTTAATACCAGCAAGGGTACGGTGGACTTGCCCACTGCCCTAAGGGAGGCCCTAAATGCACCCCTGAGGAGACAGATCATATCCTACCAAGCTGCAGCCAAACCCGTAGGTGTAGAGGAATATCCGAGTTAGAATAAGAATAAGGGGCCTGGGGGGAACCCCTAACAACCACTCGAGGCACACCTCAGAATTGAAAAGGCTAGCGCTCAGACATCTATTATTTGATAAGGCGAACCTGGCACACCTCTCTATATACGATGTACGAAATGGGAGATAAGGCAGGGAAACTACTACACTGGCTAGCACATAGGGAACACAACATCAACTTGTTCCTAGTCTGTCAATGGACATAGACTTGATGGTTACAACATCCCAATGCATAACCAGAGATTTCGCCAACCTCTATGCTGAACGCCTCATACCCACTGCTGAGCAGGGCAACTCGATCGTTGAGGACTTGATAAGCCCCAAACTTGCAGATGCAGATAGGTGTGACCTAGGCGAACCACTGACCTCCAAAGAAGTTTTGGAAGCCATACGGGCGCTTCCCACCAGAAGGATGCCCGGTCCTAAGGGAAACGTTCATTAGAACGAAGCCGCAATCCAGCTGTGCCATCACAGCGCCGGCAATAGAACAAGCGCGTCTTTAGTACGAATTCGTTCAGCACGCAAGTTGTTATAACAACTTGCTTTAACAACTTTCTTTAGGGGGGCGTATTGGTGGAATGGAGTTGGATTTAAAGTCCAACACCTTCCCTACTGTTGCGCAGGCTGGAGTTGGAATAGTAAATTAACCTGTTCCAAAATCTAGCACACCCCTAAGGCAAGTCGTTATAACGACTTGCGTGCTGAACGAATGAGTACTAAAGACTCGTTCATTCTAATGACAGCGCTGTGAAGGCACAGCGTGATTTTGGCTTGCGGAAGACCATCATACATTCGGTCCTAATGGCTTCCCATTGAAAAATGTACAAGAGGCATGCGTCACACTTGACTCCCCCTTTGCTAGACATGTACAAAAATACTTTGCGATTATCAGTGCTTCAACATTACTTATGGGGAGACACGATCTCTGTGATTAAGAAACTCAGAGCCCGCTACTTATGGGGAGCCACGATCTCTGTGATTAAGAAACTCAGAGCCCGCTACTTATGGGGAGCCACGATCTCTGTGATTAAGAAACTCAGATGCCGCCAGATATATTTGAGTCTACAGGATGATCTCTATTATTGACATGGAGGCCAAGATCCTAGCTAAAGTACTTGCAAACCGCCTGGTGAAGGCGATCCCATCTTTGATACACCCAGACTAGAATGGCTTCATGCCGGGGCGTGGTACCCTTCACTGCCTTTGACGCCTGAATAACTAAATAGCCTTGACTAGAAATGGGATAGAGCACAGGGACCTCTCATCAATCGAATTTGAAAAGGCATTTTATTCTTTCTGTTGGCAATTTATGTTCCGCCTGCTGAAGCGTATAAACCTCGGCCTGCTCTTCTGCCGTTACATTCAAGTATTATGTTCAAACCCGTGGGCAAAGGTCTGGGTAAATGGATACTATCCCCAACCTTCAAAATTGAATGAGGAACAAGGCAGGGCTGTCTTCAGTCGCTCCTCCTATTTGCTATGGTCATTGAAACGCTAGCAGAGTGGCTTCATCAAGATGCGCAGCTAAACGGCCTCCGCTTGCCTGATGGCAGCGGGGATAGAGTGTCATTATATATGCCGATGACCTATTAATTTATGTCTGTGACCAGGAGACCTCCCTGCCCACCTCTAATCTGTAATGCAAATCTACTCAGAAGCATCCGGTCTTACTGTGAACTGGCTCAAATCTACCTACATCCCATAAATCGATTCCCAAGACAACATCAGGGCTCCCTTTCCAATGCAGTGGGCAACCCAACATTTCAAATATCTAGGGATGCACATTGCACTCACCCTGCAGCAAGCTTGGGACCTGAATATCGTACCTCTGATAACTTTGGTGCGGAGGGACCTAGCCCATTGGGGGACCTTCTGCTCAACATAGCAGGGAGGGAGGCGCCGTTCAAGATGACCGAGCTACTTCAAATCCTTTACTCTTTACAAAAGTATCCGCATCATGTAAACCCACCCCCCTTGCCTTTTTCCATTCCCTACAATCAGATGTTTTGAGGTACCACTAGGCAGGAGGTCTTCCACGTATCGCTTATCATTCTCAACCCCTGTAGGAAAGCGGCCCTTTTTGACATGGTCACCCCTGCTTTTTGCCTGGTATTTGATGTGATTTCGAATTAAAGTGCTCAAGGTTCCTGTTAACCAGGTCCCCAGTGCCAGATCTCTTTCCCAAAACTGTACAATTGTTTCCCCAATTTGCAATACCTTTATCACTCTCTAAGTCCTTAGTAAATGGTACCCCTGGTACCTAGGCATGAGGTGTTTAAAGAAGGACTACGTGATGGAAGGACCGTTCCTGTGACTTTTAAAAAAAGATATAAATTCTAGTTCCTAACAGGCCAACTTACACTGAGAGCCTTACACAAACTCGAGGAATTACAACGGTCGTATATAAACTTTTCTCTAAAGAAACGCTAACCACTAACTTCAGTATTGAGGGAACATACGGAAAAGACCCTCTTATTACAGTTTTGCCCTGAAGAAGTCCGTAAGGACGAAACGCGTTGGCTACGCAGATTTAAAGAAGAAAAATAAATAAAGAAATTTTAAACCAGACCTGCTGATTGGACTGATATTCTTCAATATACAACACTGTATTACGTATAATGATTATGTGGTGTACTGGATCATAGTGCTTTGCTCATGAGGTGCTAAAGAAGGGTCTGTCAGGGCTGCAACACAAATTGTGCCACCCTAAGAGACCCCTCACCAAACACATGCAAGACAGCCATTGCAGGCAGCGTGTTTTGGTGCAGACCAAAGTGAAAACACAACATGACACACATCCCTGTGTGCCATGTCCCCTAACACTGCATGTAGTATTTGTGAGTCACCCTTACAGCCCTATGACAGTGTCATTTATATTACATGTGAGGGCCTACCTGCATGGGCAGATATGCCAGTGTGCTGGTCGGTTCCATTACTGCCAGTGCAGGTGAACAGGGAAGCCATTTTAAAACATGTTCTGGACACTGGTGAAAATGAGTTTCCCAGCTACAAGATGGCTTCACTGAAATAGGGGTGCTTGGTATCAAACATCTCGTTTTAATAAACCCACACTGTTTCCACTGGTGGATTTATTATCATATGCACCCAGAGGGCACCTTAAACGTTCCCCCTGATAACCTATAAGTCCTTGGTGTGTTGGCTGACTGTCTTCTGCCAGCCTGCCACCAGACACGAGTGTCTGACCCTCAAAGATGAGAGCCTTTGCTCTCAGGAGGGCAGAAATTAACCCTGCTCGGGAAGAGGGTGATAAGCAAGGGTGAAGCAACCGCCTGTGAAATATGAGTCTAGCTTCCCTCACAGGAGAGACAGCTAACCCCCTTTGTCCAGAGCCCTTTGGCCCCTGGACAGGTGGGAAAATTAGTGGGTCAAGTAGGGGTGCCCACCCCCAGGATAGTACCACCCCTAAGGTGGTCTATTTTGAGGTGGACACAACTTTTCAGAGTTAGTCATCTTTGTGTTGGCAAATTTAGGAATTCTGGAACTAGGTTATGTCCACTTCCCACAGGAAGTGGTCATATAGGGGGCGTAGTGACCCTAAGGGTCAGTAGCCCATTGACTACTACCTTACACTCCCCCAATGCCCCTAAGTTCAGTATTTAGGGGAGCCCCTGGCACCAGAAAAACAGATCCTGCCGACCTGAAAGAAGAAGAACGACATGAAGAGTTGCAAAGAGCAAGAACTGAAGATAAAGCAACTGACTTGGCACCAACCCCGCTGGCCTGCCTGCTGACTTAAACAAATAAGAATGGGCCTAGGGTGACAATAGTTACATATGTAACTATTGTCACTTGCCTTGGCTCTTTCTTATTTGTTTATATATTCACTGCGGTTGACAAGTGTACCTTGTATGCAGGGGCCCCACTTTTTCAAATCTGCTTGCTGACTTAGACAATTGCGCCAAAAAACGACTTGTCCCCTAAAGCCCAGGAGAACTGCCAGTACCTCACTCAGGAACAAGAACTCCTGTAGAACCGCAGACCTATTTCTCTGCATCCTGCAGTCAACCCAAAGAAACCTGAGAGGACTTCAAGACTGCGGAAACCCGACACCTATGGACACCACTGCACCTGTACTTGCAGGCCCGAGTTGAAGTGGGCCAACAGTGTCCTGGTAGTCTCCCAGCCCTCCAGAGACCGAGTCCACTGTGGTTTTGCCTCTCATGTGCTCCTTGATATCACCTGCAGCCTCTGCATGCAGGCCTCCTCTACCGCAACTGCTACCGGAAAGGAAAACCCGACATCTAAAGACACCTCTGCATCTGTCACCCCTGGGCCATTGAGAAGAGGACCAAAGATGTCCCTGTTGATTCAGCCTGACTGGCCTCCCAGTCAAAGCCTGCAGGTTCTTTACGCAAAAAACGATTCACATAGAGCAACATTGGGTACCTGAGGCTGTTTACACGCCCTAGTGCTGCTGGTGGTGTTCTGCCTTGGATCTTGCCCACTACTCACTTTAACTCCTAAAGATAGGTCCCGTAAGTCACTGTACTGTACCGGAATGGTGTACTTGTTCTTCCTCCCATAGGATAACATTGCAGCTTCTGAAAATTGCACTGTGTCGACTTTTCGGATACAAAAGTATTTCTATTACAAAACTTACTTACCTGATAAAATTCGTTCTGGTGCCTAAATATAAGTAAAGATTGGTGTTGTTTTTATAAATTGTTGTAGATCTCCTTATTGAGTCGTGAGGATCATGTATTGACTGTTGTGTGTTTTTGCAGATGTCTTACAGTCCCCTCTGATAAGGGAACCCTTGGACTCTTTGCACGAGATGTCTCATTTTGATATATAAAGAGCCAGTTTCCTACAACCCCTATGATGGGGGACTGGGGAGTGCGGATATAAGGATGTACTATTGGGCCAGCCGCTTAGTACCTATAAGTGTCTGGCCATTCGCCAGGAGGGACGACCGCTTCGGTTCCAATACACCCACGTCCTTCCCACCTGCAGCACAGATATCTTTATTCTGTTGGCATCAAGTGCTGCGGTGGATTCGATGGCAAGGAGTGCCGATGGTGGAAATACCTCGGTGGGCCAGGAAATGGCTCAAGCATACTATATTGCTGGAGGGCTTCGGGCCGGGGATGATAATGTTGTATCCAGGCTTGGGGACATCTGGCAGGGCACCGCCATGTGCACATTTCAATATGCACAAGATACAATTTTAATGATCTCTATAGCTGCGTCATGTACTTGAGGCTTCTCTTGATCCTACACAAATTCTTTCACAACATAACCCCCTTAAGACACATATTACAGACTTACAGATGGGCAAGGAAAGTATTTACATCGAATAGCACTCATTACATCGCATAGAAATACCACGCATGCCTTTACAACACGGGTATTACTCCGCGATGTCAATTACGAGTACCATTACAACGCTAAATTTTACCACGTCTATAACTTTACCACGCATGCCATTTCAACGCCAAGGCATGCGTGGTAAAAGTATACTCCTGGTAAACATTTGCAAGTTAAGTGACTCCAACCTCCCCTACCCTAATCCCTAATGTAGTTCCACTGCACAAGCCTCCCCGACCCCCAGTCCTCTCCCTACAATAAACACTACACTACCCTGCACAACCCCCGACACTACACTAATTTCCCGACCCTCCCCCGACCCCAGTCCTCTCCCTACAATGACACTACACTACCCTGCACAACCCCCGACACTACACTAATTCCTAAAACACTACCCTACACTACACAAACACCACAACACTACCCCAAACCCTAAAACTCTACCCGCTGCTCCACCCCCCCTACCCCCAATCCGGTCCCTACACTGTAACTCTACCCTGCACGACCCCCCTACACTACCCTAAAACACTACCCTACACTACGCAAACACCACAACACTACCCTAAACCCTGAAACACTACCCTACACTACACAAACACCACAACACTACCCTAAACCCTAACACACTACCCCCAGCACGACCCTCCCTCTACCCCCAGTCCTGTCCCTATACTGTAACTCTACCCTGCACGACTCCCCTACACTACCCTACACAAACATCACAACACTACCCTAAACCACTACCCCCTGCACGACCCCCAGTCCGGCCCCTACACTCTAACACTACCCTGCAAAACCCCCTCAACACTACCTTAAACCCAAAAAACACTTCCCTACACTACACAAACACCACAACACTATCCTAAACCGTAAAACACTACCCCCAGCACGACCCTCCCCCTACCCCCAGTCCGGTCCCTACACTCTAACTCTACCCTGCACGACCCACCCGACACTACCCTAAATCCTAAAACACAACCCTACACTACACAAACATTACTACACTACTTCAACACTACCGTAAACCCTTAAAAATTAACCCCCACCCCAAGCACAATCCCCCTCACCTTTCTCTCCTCGTGGTTCCTCTCTCCTGGTTCCAGCGTCGACAGAGGGGCGGTGCACGTCGTTTTGAGGAAATGGAACAGCCCAGTTTTCTCACAACGATGTGGATAACCATTACATCGCATGCGTTTTAAAAGTGCATGCGATATAATGGTTTGCGTTGTAATGGTAGTCCTTGTTACATCGCATACGTTGATACGCATGCGATGTAACAACTTGCGTGGCAACAGCCCCGTTGTAATGGCTGTTTACCATTTCCATCTTCTGCTGCTTGCTGGTGAATAATAACCCAGATCCTATGAGGACTTTGAAGGAAAGTGGGAGCGAGAGGTGGGGCCCCTGGAAGAGGAGGATTGGGTGGAGGCCAGAATGGCCTCTAATACACTGGAGATTTCTATGAAATTGCATCTGATCTAGTTAAAATACTTGCACTGTGTTCATTTTAGCCCCATAAGACTCTACAAAATGAATAATGACCTAGACCCACTGTGTTTGAGATATCACCAATCCTTGGGCAACTTTTTTCACACCATATGGGAATGTCCTGTCGTACAGCTGTACTGGCAAACAGTTTGTTCCACGCTATCACATGTAGTGCGAGTCACTAAACCGGGACCCAAAGATGATCCTACTTGGGTTAAAGGATAAGTGGGGTGCAGGGGGTCGATACACAAGGCTTTTCGTCACCACAGGCTTCCTTGTTGCAGAGAGGCATCTTGCACAGCATTGGCGTTTTGAGCAATCACCATTGATAACTGAATTGACATATACACTGAACTATTGTGCTGCAGCAGAAAAACCTGCATACAAGTCCTGTGGCTGCCCTGAGAAGCACCAAAAGATCTGGGGGGATTGGAAGTCTTATGGGCTTAATGTGTGTAGTTAATATGCGCACTGAGAACTTAGGGTCTATGCTTGATAACTATGCAACAATGTTTATTCTTGTTAATACAGAAAGTGTTGTATATGACTTAAAATCCTATAAAAAGCGTTAGAAAAAGAAAAAAAAACATGGGTGTCTAGCTTGACTCCAAGCTCTCAATGAATTTCCAAACCTCGAAGATTGCGACCTTCTGCTTCTTTTGGTCAAATGCCGTAGGAACATTTTTGGGGTTCTTCTTCTCTCTGCTCATGGAACCATTGTTCAAGCCATAATTATTTCTCAGCTATACTATGGAAATGTGGTTTACTTAAGTGCACCAAACCCATTGGTGGGGAGACTTCAGATTGTACAAATCGCAGCAGTGCATCTGCCTAGTCACATACCTGGGCATTCCTCAGTCGCTATCCATCTACACTCCCTCCACCACAGAGCAGCTCCAGGACTGGTTGAAGCAAGTTAACCCAGTGCTCATTTTGAGGCTTGGGGCCTGTGGCTGCAATCCCCGGCTGCTGCTCAGCCCTGGAATTGCTAACTCTGAACTGCGCATGTCATATTAGCCCACTGTAGACAGCTGTCCAATCTGACATGCGCACTGGCAGGGGCTGCAATAATAGTGCAATTGCACGAATCAGCCTGCCCCCTGCCCGCGCGCTGGAACAGTGTGAGCCTGCGACAAATTATAATAAAATTGTATTTATTACCATTTTATTAATGTGTGTTTCTGCTGCGCTCGCAGCAGTTGGGGCAACGCTCCTCCACCTCAATAGAGGAGCCACCGCTGATTATCATTATTAAATCAGCGGAAGCATAAGTGACATTGCCAGATCGAATAGAAAAGGAGAGATGGTCTTATGGGAGGCACCATCATTGTTGTGAAGTCTCTGGTATACACTAACCGGCCTGGACCCCACTGTATTTAGCAGGTAGCTTCTTTAATTGCTAATGTTAGGTTGCAAGTTGCAAGTATATATGTACAGGACACCGCCCCAGATCCTGGGCCATCCTTGGCAGCCTTCGGTCTCAACTGATGAAACCATCAGACCAACCTTCCAAGCGAGAGAGCAACATTCTCTGCAGCATCGTACCCATGGTGGAGGGGAGACACACAAAACACAAGGAAAGACAGACACATCATCCTAGTACTTGCTTTTAATAGGATATTGCAGCAAACACTGGTATAATAGTCTTGTGTCATGTTAGCTCAGGGCTGGAAACGCGCTTCTGTGTAGCATACATAGGTTGTACATTTCTAGTAAAAGAAAGCATTTACACAGCCTAGGTCTAACTGTAACGTGCAGATACGGCCATGTATAACCCATGCGTAGTGGCGTATTATATCAGACATATTGGTTTTGCCAATGCTTGTTCACCATCCGCTTACATGGTCGTTGTGGAGAACGGCTTGAAGAATCATTTGGAACAAAAGACCACAACAGCCCCTTCCGGCATTTAAAGGTATCTTTAATTTCACAGTATGTGAGTTAAATCAGTAATGAAACAATTGCGACTCTCAACCACTGAAGACGTCATCCTTAACACAGGGTATTTATTCGTCAGGAAGTGCACTTTTTAACAGAGTAGATCATTTCGACAAAGGAAATTGGGAGGTAAATGAAAATGAAAGCAGGAGCGCATAAAGAGTGTATTAGGTGCACTCCAGACGTATTTTTGCGGAAAATGCATCACACTTTGAAGTCACACAGACCGCAGTGTACTGAAACATATTCTTATCATAAAACATAAGTGAACATTAAGGTCATAATCAAACTGGCCGGAAGAGGGTGGTGTTGATTCACCCAAGTACACGCCAGGAAACCCGGTATCAGATTGGGAAGGAAACGCACTGGAGAAACAGGGAGTCGGCTAAAGAGAAGCACGGATGGGCACAGGGAGTACGGGCACAGGGTTATATGAGGTGAGGAGACTCGGCAGGGCGCAGGAAGCGTACGGCCATGCGGGACGGAGGTGATAGAGAAGCCGCAGAGACGGCATTACCCATTCAAGACGTGAATGACAATCAGGCGCGCAGCACCCATTGGACTGACAGGGCTTCAGCCCCCCCCCCCCCCCGTCGTGTGTGGCAGCCCGGGCTGAGACAGCTTCCGGGCAGAAACACAGCCGCACCCGAGCACTTCACAGGTCTTTAAAAGACCATTTGCATGTTAATGAGGCCTCGCTGTTGTTTCACCCCTTCCAAGAGCCCCTGCAGCTCCACTCTACCGATTGCTTAAAGTTTGAGCCCCCCCGAAATTTTTTCCTAGCCCCCCCCCCCGAAATTTGGCTCTAGTTGCGCCCCTGATGACAATATAAACAATAAAAAGAAAACAACAAAGGTGGGGAAGACTGCGGGGTTATCTACAGAACTGCGAGGGAAGCAGCGCCGCTGATGGCGTCAGTGAGGATGGGCGAGTGAGGTGTCCTTGGCTCTTCTTCATCTCGCCCGAGGGGCTCGCTTCAGCATGGGCATCGCCTGGGCCTTCCTGAAGGTGCACCCCTCGCCACTCGAGGAGCTCAGCTTCGTCCTCCAAGGGCCTCTGATCCGCTCACATTTCAGGGAAGCTGGCCAGGTTGGCGATCCCACAGGCGTTCCCTTTGTTTCGGGCCATCAGGACGTAGCCCTTGTTGCCCCAGGAGTCTCCCCAGCTGAAAAAAGAGAAGGGACATATCAAGTACAGGAGTTTGAGTGGGCATTTCACTGCCACAGAGTACTGGCACTGCCTGGCACATCACATCACGGCGACACGCACATCTGACTTCACTACTGAGAACAACAAGCCTGCCCAGCTCCGCGCAGACTGGCACGAAGAACGTAACCCGACTGCATGAGGCCCTTAGGGCGGGCACAGAGAAGGCCCCGGCCTATGAGGGCAGCTGTGACACCCTGTCTCTTTTCAGGCCTTGGTTTTGAGAGCACACATGTCCAAATACCTATTAGTAACAGTATCAGCAGGGTGCGTTGTCTTCCTCCCTTTCGTGGATGTGCTGCAGACTGTGTACAATCGCGCCTGGATACGCGCAGTGATGCCCCTCTTTCAGATACGGCCATTGGCTGCTTGGGTGTATGCTTTCAACTCCACGTGAGTGCTTGCACTGGAATGCCTGGGGGACTACTCCATGACTCGCTCTACTGTGTTAACGCTGCGTGTGTTAGGATAATAAAACCAGGGGCGGGTTGGAGCTTCAACAATCACGCTGGCATATCTGGTTAACATTCACTATCTGAGAAGCAGGACTAGAGGGGGAGCGGAAAGGGAGAGCAGTGCGGATTGTTAACAGTACTGAAAATATGTGGTAAAACAACGAACATTTTTAGGAACTTCAAAACACGAAAAAGAGCATTAGTGTGTTTTAGTTGTGTGTGCAAGTAAAAATCCCAGGTGAAATCCAACACCTCACCATACCTGACTGAAAGCACCTGCGCCCAACTATTTACTGCACAGTACATTTATTGGGGGGGGGGGGAGGGGGTGTAATACCCCAAACACCACCTTGAAACTATACCCCTGATTAATCCAAGAGCTATTGGCTTTTCCAATGCGTGTTATGCGTAAGTGTGTAGTGGCACAGCCACTAGGAGTCTGTGTGTTGCTATGATGTGCTGAAAACAGGGGTTACAGGCCACACAAGTGTCAACACATGCCATTGTGTTCTTCCTCAGCATTGTAAGCCTTGTGTGCAGGAGTGCTGTTGCCTTGTGTGCAGGAGTGCTGTTTGCACGGTAGTGGATGCACGCCGCGGCGTCTTTTACTGCTGTAATCACAGGACACGCATGGGCAAAACAACAGTTTAGCAAATGCATGGTGTGCTAATCCTTATCTGATCTAAAAATGTTACTTAATATTTATAAATTGCACTGTTACCCAGGAACCTGGTGTCGTGGCACTAAAGTCCTGGAGGTCAGTGGCTCGCAGCTACACAGTAGAGGAAAGCTAGGTTTATAACAATTTACGGAAAGAAGAGGTTACTCCAGCCACCCTGACCTGAAGACTGGCCCTCTCCTTGGCGGTGATAACCGAGAAAGCCCGTCTGCCGAGCCTGGTGCATTGAAAGAGAGCAGAAGAGGAGAGCGCAGTGCCCTATTAGGAGAGTAGAAGGCAAAGAGCTTCCCAAGAGAAACCAGAGCTGCATCATGGATACAATGATGACTACATATATAAGGTTTAAATAATGCTTCTGAGCAGGGAGCCTGTGTCCAGCATTATGGTGAACAGTGGTGTTTAAGGCCAAAGTTTACTGGTAGCTCCAGGATGGACCCAGTGAAGTACATAACAAGTAAAGGCCGAGAAAAAGAGAACTGCAGTATTACAGGCGAGAGCCAACAGTGGCCTGAACCAGGTCTTTCCTGCAGGAAATAGGAAGTAAAGGCATTTTTTTGTGAGTATTCTGATAAACATCACATCACAGTGTCCATCAAATGTGAAATGCGGAACAGCCAATGTACATTAAAGATATCGACATAACTGGCCTAAGTGAGGAAATTACAGCAACATTGTTCTGCAGTTGGGCTTAAATAACTATCCCGTAATACAACAAGCTACTTTGCGGTTGCCATCTAAATGGCAAATGGAATTGGTACTGACTTGCAGTTAAAAATGAGATCACAGAGGCCCTGAAAGCAGAAAATGACATCACTAAGGCTGTCCCAGAAAGAAATGATATCACAACTCTCCGACAGTGTGGATGTCACACCACAGCTGTCCTGCAACACGTACATGGCATCTGGGACAGGAAGACCCATGCGCTGGAAAGTGACACAGGACACTGTGCGACACAGAAACACAGACACTGAGACATGCGGCCAAAGACAGTGGGACACATTCAGAGAACGGGTACAGGGGACAAGAACACCAGTGCAAATGGGCATGGAGCCATGCAAAAGGGAGGCAGGGGCTGTACACAGACACTTTGGGACGGAGACACACACCATCAATAGTGGGTGAGACACAGGCAATAAGGAGACATGGACACGGGCTGTGTCTGATGTGGGGCAAAGAGACACATGAATGGCTGATGCTACGGTGGCCTAGGAGAGGATCAGGACATGGGTTTACTGATAGTTCTCACAATGTTATCTGCCAATGAACTCTTATTCCCTTAAAAGTCATTGTGTGCGTAATAAGCATAGCTCCCAAGGCATACCTGTTCTTGACAATCCAGTGCTTTGTACCCTTCTGCTTTCCGTAGCCAACCACGAGCACCGCATGGTTAATGCCTTCGGGGTTGCAGCTGCTATCGTAATACACACCTGGATGGGCAGAGATGCAAAATGTAAGGAGGCCTTGCACACCTTGTGGATTTCTGACATAAGGCAAAGTTTCTTGTATTAGCTCTGAATGTTCCATCAATCTCTCCTAAACAAGTAGCAGGTCAAGTTTCATTAAAATACTGAGGGCCTCATTGACGAGGCCGTTTGTGCGCCGCCGGAATGTCACTTTCTGTGACGTTCCGTGGCGCAGGAGCCTGCTCCATGTTTACCAGGCTGCACTCAGCCACTTTTTTTGGCTCAATGCTCCCTCGAAAATATCGTTCCCTTTAACGCAGTTTTCTGAGTGAAAGGGGCGCGCAATGGGTGATGCTGGGGGCGTTCCTAATAACATCCATAGCTTTTTGACACTGCCCCTGATTTACGAGAATTCGTAACTCTGAGGCAGCGGCAAAAACGAACGCCTCCCCAGGGTAGGCATAAGGAAGGCACAACGAGGAGAAATGTCTTTATTTCTCCTCGTTTTTCCTTTTTCTATGTGTGCTACATAAAGCAGCACACATAGAAAGAGGAAAAAGCCTTGTGATTGTTTTTGTGCAAGAAGGTTTGCCTTCCTGCACAAAAATATTAATCCCCGCAACTCTGGCACCTTTGCACCATGGTGCAAAGGTGTCTGAGTTGGCGCACGGCAAACCGTTGAGCACCAGCGCAGGGGAAAAGAACAGGAATGCGCCATATCTGATAGATACGGTGCATTCCTGCCCATTTCTTTTGCCGTAGGGCAGCGCCGCAGGAATGCTTGCGGCACTGCCCTACGGCATAACCTCATAAATGAGGCCTGATTCTTAAAGCTCCTAATAAGAATGCAGTACCGTGGTCCAACAGGAAGGGTTCCAAATCTGTTACACCCCTGCTTGCCCCCTTCGCTCAGCAGCGGCTCAGCCCACAATCTGCTAGTCTTATTGTGACGGGCAAGCCTTCTCTTAAATTACCGTTATTATCTGGAACTCTTTTCTTACCAGCCTCCACTGCTAGTGCAATCTCCTTCTAATAGATATTTCAACCTGAAGCTTCCTCTCCTCGTGAATCTCCTCCAAGGGAGAAGCTGGATCCTGTAAAGTTTAAGTCACCCTCTCGTGCCTACAGCTGGCATGACTCCAAATTAGTGCATTTTTTCCTATACCCTTTGACAGGGATCCCAAGTAGCTCGCTTTGATTTTTCTACAATTTTTTTTTTTTGCAGTGCGTGGTCCCTGTGTCTAGGAGTGGCCACAAACTGGATTATCTGCCAACGAAAACCAGCCATTCTCCGGCATCCCATCCGGTCACAAAGTGCTGGGAAGGTTATATGCTGGAGGAGACCCAGGTGGTTAGGAGGTTAGACCTCGTTGGGGCCATAATCAGCTCAAACTAGGTGCGTTTTCAAGATTTTGTATAATCTGAGATTTCTGAAAAGTTAAATCTTGTACATATATTGTTCTGCCAATTTAAATTCTCTCCCCCTTGCAAATGGATAGGAGATTGAGTTTGGCAGATCTTAGACCTCAGGAAGATATGCAGGGTTTGTAAACTTTAAACAAGTATCGTAGGGTATGGCCATGTTGTTATTTGTAAATGAAAAGTCTTGAACTGCGCTCTTTCCTTAACCCGCAACCGCTGCCAGGCTTTCATTGCAGGTGCGGTGTGATGTGCGCATGGCAATGTAGACTAAAATGAGATGAGCTATATGGTTTTGTGCTCTCTGAAATTAAACCGTGTGTTATGTTAGTTGGTCTGCCTTTATAGTAGGAATTACAGTAGTCCGGATGGGATATTACAACTGCAAGGATCAGGACCGTGTTGTGAGCTGCCTGAAGTAAGGGGGGATCCTGCATAGTAGATGTAGAGGATGGAAAGCAACCTTTGGTAAATGTATTAATGCTAGCCATAATGGAGGTGGGAAGTCACACGGGTCAACTAAATTGCAAATCTGAGCAGGCACGTGACATTGGCTCAGTGGATGGGTCAGTCAGAAAGGGGAAAAGGGGATTAACTGAACACATCACTATAATTTCTGTTCAGTCACCGTCCAGTATTGTATGTGTTGAAGGCAGGCTTATACACAATTGAAATTAAAATAGCCTTCATCAAGATGGAGATAAAGCTGGGAGCCAACGGCCTATGTGTGGAAATTGATGTTTGCTCTGCTGCGGTGAGCGGTGCCCTATAGCTAGAGTTATTAAAAAGAACTGGCGTGAGGCCAGAACCTTGCAGCATTCACCATGCGATAATAGTGGAGTTAGAGAGGAAAGTTCCAGCTATCCTGTAATGGTCACTGCTGTCAACGGCTGCTGCGATGCTTATCAATGCTGGGGCCATCAGGAGGATTCAGGGTAGTGCACGGTATGTTGTAATGCATAGAACACAGAACAGCACAACGTCTCGTATTTGTTTTATCCATATATGGAATGATGCCTTGTGCAGGGTTTAATCTAGGGCAAAGTCAAGCAAGACACGCCTAACAAAGATCACCCAGTTAGAGGCTGGCATAATGCCCCTAGTATGGTTCGACCCCAACACAATATGGTACAGTGCTCTATGTATGTTTCTAGCCAGTGCCCAGTCAAGCTTGATAATCAGTGCATTCTTCTGCATAGGGTCCATCATGAAGCTTCATCTAGAGGGCTGCCAAGCAAGCGGTCTTCAGACCCTATAATTTAAATTTAGAGACAATGTCTCAGAACAATGCCATACACCTAAAGCACTCCTGCATGCGTTACCTTTGCTGTAGAACTGAAAAGAAGCAAGACTTGCGTCGATGCTGACAGCCACAGGGCCCACTTTAGCAACAGCTTTTTTTAATGCCTTCTCACTGCCTTTGGGTATCTCTTTGTATCCTGCACAGCCAGCAGCTTTACCACTTGGGTTATAAAGGCAACTTTCATCCTACAAAGAAAAGAGAGAGAGAAAAGAGTAGTGACCAGTAAAGGAATGCCAGTCTTTGTCATCTAAGATCATCGCATCCCTTGACATCTCAAGACCTTCAGATTCCTGACCTCTGTTGACTATTTTAGCCTAAAGCACTACAACATTAATAGCCCACATTGCCCCAAGACTGTCCAAACTCAGGAAATCCTGTTGTGCTACCAGCTTGTGACACCCCAAGGCCATCCAGCCTTTGAAATTTGAAGATCGTCACAAGGCTGAAAACTGCTACAGTCCATCGACATCCAGTGACATCTCTCTTCCTGACCATTCCAAGACTGTTCCAGCCCTGGATATTACAAGACAGTCATAGCTCAGGATATCCAGAGACCATCCCAATCTTGGATACCGTGAAACATTTTGAGCACTTTACAGTGAGACAATGCCAGTAATGGGCACTTCATTAGAATTATTGCATCCATGGGATTCATGAGACAATTAATGAGACCATTCCAGCTTTCAACATAAGTATAAGGTCTAATTCGTATAACTTCCTTAGTCAATCTATGCCTGCAAATATTGAATAACCAGGCAGTCACAGATCTGTCCATCCAGGTACAATCAAAGCCTTAGGTATACTGAGATATTGATCTTAGAAAACATAAATTGTGCGCTAGTCTTCTCAACACAGTTCCAGTCCTGGAAATGCTTAGACAATAAATGACGTTGTAAGACATTCCCAGCTGTCCAGTGTTTCGATAATACTTTGTTGGATCTGGTCATATGAGCTGAACATCTTCAACTGTTCTAGCCTTAAACCCCAGAGATGATCCTAGGCCCCAGACATCTTATGGCCATCCTAGCACTGACATGTTATCAGGATACCAGTCATGAACATCTCCAGATGACCGCATCCCTTGACTTCCTAATGTTTTCTAAGCCTCGGACGACCGAAGATAATAACTCTGGTTATTACGAAACAATCCCAGCTTTGGCTATTACAATATCAGACCCAGTCTGCCCATACCATAATAGCAATGAGTCTAGAAGTGGGATGATCCTATTGCTGGATCTACAGGATGGTACCGGTCCTGGAAATAACAAGGTATCCCTACCTATGAACACTGAGAAAATTCCTGGATTGGGGTTTCCAAGACACTTGTATCCCAGGAAATTGATATGATCTCAGTTCTGAACATCCTGAGGTAAGAGCCTTGAACATCATTTCGTAACACCCAATCACCTTCCAGTGCCGTGACACCCAAAATCATTTCCTGAATGGACACGGAGATAATCCCAGCCATGGACAGCATAGAGATCTTGACACTGAAATGATCCCAGGCCTAAACATAACACTGTCAAGGCCTTGCAACCTGGGGTGATTGAAGCTCTCTCTACAGATCCCAACTCGGCCCTGAACATCCAGAGACAATCCCATCCCTCCATATCCCGAGATGATCCCATCCCCAGATATCAAGATACTGTCTGTCCGAGCATCCCCAGGCAAGCTCAGCCCCAGAAATGAAGTGTGACCTGGACATCCGCGGATGCTTTCATTGTTATATCTGTGAGTATTCTGAAATCCTCCACTCATTAGACAGTAAGACCGAGCCATGCTCACTGGGACAATACAAGAATTTAATATTCATAGACACGCTTAATCTGCATGCTCTGAGAGGAGGCCTACTCTACACCCTGACAAGAAACTATAAAAAGATATCGAAAGATTATCCAAAATCTGAGTGTCATGAAATAATCTGTGAAATGATCCAAGGTAAAAATTATTCCAGTCCATTCCAACATGATCCCAAACCAGAACATAAAAAGAAGATCCGTGTCATGGATGTTGAGACAATTCTAGCTTTCAACATATAAAACCATCCCAGCCCGGATTACCTAAGGCAATTCCAGCCGTACATAAATTGATGCAACCTTGGGAGCGCACCGGTGCATCTGGACTAAGACAACCTACAGAACGCAGGGAGATGAAAGACGGTAGCGCCTTGTGAAATTGTTGATCGATGCACACTCACTGTCACCTCTGGGTAGCCCTTGACACCAGACAGTTCAGTTATGATTAGAAGTCCCGTGGGAGGTCAAGACTCTTACCTGGCCGATGTATGGGTACGAAACCTCTGAATCGATCCCCTGGTTGTCCCGCACATATCCAAAAGCATTAGTCATGTAGCCTCCATCACAGCCATAGTTGTCTTTATCACAGTCCACCAGATTCTGGGGGCTGAGGGACACCAACTTCCCAGTCTTCTTCATGAGTTGTCCTTCCAGAGCACCGACAGAGCTGAACGCCCAGCAGGAGCCGCAGTGACCCTGGAATACATGAATGATTGAGTGTCACGTGAAAGCTGTCGCATCTTGCTCAAATATCCGTCTGAAGCTTGTTCTAGGACTCTGGTCCTATCACCTCACTCATGAAATGTAACAGAAACACTTTAAATCCTCAACAGCTATGGTATCAGTTCCTGTCATTGGGGTATCATTCTTTTATTGAGGACCTCGGGCAGCGAGTCGCTGTTGTTTACCACTCGTCGCCCAGGGGCATTGATTCTGTTGGGCTGTTCTTTAGATGCCAAGCATCAGGATCTTGACTCTTCGATGGCTAGAGTAGCCTGGCCATCAAGGTCATTTGTCTTTTTCCCTGTAGTCCAGAGTGCCATTGTCATCAAAATTCTAACGTGTCGTCTATAATGTATATGTGTGAATTGCCAAGACAGTTACTGTTATTGACAGTTCTTCCTGCATGCTGATTCCTTACTCTGACCTCATTAAAGTTGGTAGAGTTGAGCCTGCTGTGGTACTTTAGTCATCTCCCAGCAACCACTTATCAAGGTGTACCTTAAAAGGTGATAAAGGTTGAAACTTGAGCACAGTATGATACAGAAAACTAGTTATGCATCAGTGCATGCACCCAGCAATTAAAGGCCCGTGTACAGATGAGCACGAATAAAGCGTGGATGGGTAATATACAGCTATAATTCTTAGGTAGGGAATAATTAAGGGGAAAAGTACCCCTGCTGAAAACATGGAGAACAACAAGATAGGCGTACCGACTCCGCCCTTTGCTTCACTAAGAGCAAATACCCCTGAACAACCACTGAAACCAAGAAAAAGAGAATTAAAATAGGATGTTTATATTTTTTTCTACTGCTTTCTGGCATTTTGGCTTACATTCACTTTTTAGTAAAGCAAAGAGAGTGGAGCTCGAACACTGTGGCATTGATAGCAACTTCTTTGAAGAGAGCGACAGAGCTCGGGTGCAAGATAGAGAGGCCATTTTCTCTTATGCCCACGATGTGCTGGATTTACCACTGGTTTCCTAAATTCTGAAAAAGTAAAGAAACTTTGAAAGAGGGATGGTGGCTATAATAAAATATGGAGGAGTGGTGTAATTCCCAACCCCATTGCTAGAGCACACCGTTGAGTAACAGGGAGCTGGCTGGCAGCCATAGAATGATTCTTAAGCAAGCCTATCATGGTTGGTACAAACAGAAGAGAAAGAAAGCATTCTGATCGTTTGTCCTCAAGGCCAGACTGGCCGTGGTGGGCACCAGGCGTTTTCTAGGTGGGCCATAAGTAGGGTGACCAGATTCCCAAAACAAAGAACCGGGACAGTTCATAAACAAAGAAGTAGGACTACAGTTCACACTGGTGGCTGGCTGGATCTTGGTGCAGGCAGTGACCTCTGACTCCAGTGAACAGGATCATGCTGGCGGTTCGGACACGCTGTTGCCCCGATGGCTGGCATAATGACATTCTAGCTGCGTTTTAGAAAGAGAAGGGAAATCCCGAGAGAAAATGTCTCTCTTTAAAAGATTTCTCTTCCCACAACAACCTCATCTAGAGTGACATCATGTCATAACATCTCCAGTAGTGAGAAGTGAGCATGCGCACATCTTTTTAACACCAGTGCCTACTCAGCCACTACTCAAAAACCAGGACATTTCTGTGTTCATCCCAGCCGCTGTCTAAAAACCGGGACATTTATTCAGTTTGGAGGAAAGTGTCGGGACACTTCATGAAAAACAGGGACCATCCAGGGAAAACCGGGACGTCTGGTCACCCTAGCCATAAGGGTGGGGCCTGGCTTTGGAGCGGTGGGGGGCATTTTTTTGTTACTGAGGTCCGCTTTTGCAGCAGTGCTGCAATATCGCCGCCCTGCAACAACAAAAAAGCAGCAGCTCTGTTTCCCACCAACACCCCACCCCAGTCCAGCCGTGTTTGTTCTGCTTCTACCAGTCCACTCTGGGACTTCCAGACAATAATGGGCACTCTCCAAAAAAAGCTATATCTTTTAAAAAGTGAGGTTGTCTTGAAAACTGCAAAGGATATAATAATTTCTGTATATCACAGTGGCAGTCTCCACACTGCAGGTCAGCTGTACTTTCCATTGAAAAATAATCTCTTGATTTGCATTTTAGTTTGACCCCCCCTCCACACCCCGCCCCTTCCCATCAACAGATCTACACCTAATTTGGCACTCGCTTAGTGTGGTCATCTGCCCGCCCCTTCCCATCAACAGATCTGCTCCTAATTGGGCACTCAGTGTGATCATCTGAGGTCTGGCATGCCAAATTTATTGCAGACCCAGTGCTGCTGGGTAATGAAAGTTAAGGAGCACTTTCAAAAAAAATATCTTTTCCCATTTTGTATTCAATAGGAAATTTTGCTCGTGCCTAGAGCACAAACTACTAAACGGATTTACACCAACCTTAGCACGAAAGTAGACCTTTACTCAGAAAGCATGCTGTTGGTTTGGTGGAAATCAATTCAGTAGTTTTTTAATTATTAGCAAATTGAAAAAGGTGAGGATGGGCTTGATAGGAGTAACACTTTTGTATACCTTATCAGTTGAAATGCCATGTTTTAGTTTGCCTATAACTTTGGCAACGTTTGACAACTGTGACACTTAAAATGTTGAGAATACTCTAGGGGGCATATTATCAAGACAGGCGATAAAATTATCGCCGCTTTAGCGGCAGAAAACTGCCGCTAAAACGGCGATAATGGGCTTGATAATATGCTCTATGGAATTCCAATTGAAGCTCAGTTTAGATGTCCTTCACATCTAAACTGAGCTTCAATTGGATATCCATAGAGCATATTATCAAGCCCATTATCGCCGTTTTAGCTGCAGTTTTCTGCCGCTAAAGCGGCGATAATTTTATCACCTGTCTTTATAATATGCCCCGAGGTACTTTAACATCCCTGCAGATCCATCAATGGATGACCTGGCTGAAAATGGGGAGGCAAAAAGTGGTAATTTGCTAACACATTTGGCAGTGTGTGATGAATGGGCACACAATTTGGCAGAGGCAAGGAAGGAATAATATTGTATTCGTTTGTCATGTTTTGTTCCAATCTATCAAAGGGTTGGCAAAGTTAGAGTGGGTGTTAATAAAAATGGCATTTGTTTATAACTTTGAAACTGTTTGATGAATATGCATCCAATGGGGGCAAACAGTTTCAAGTTACACCCAGTGAAGGTATTTCAGGTTTTGTGCAGTTTCAATGGGCTGGGGGTGGCTGAACGTGGTTTAAGGGGTCCAAACATTTTTGATTTACTAGTAACTTTGGCAAGTTTAATGGCCCAAATTTAGCTGGCACTTAACTTATTTACCCTACTCTTCGTTTTCTCAATTTCATGCAAGGTTCATGAAAGTGGGATACATTTCAAGGGCGCTGACAGAAGTGTTGTTTAAGAAATAAATTTAGCATCGTTTATATCACAGCAGCAGTCGCCACTGTGTAATAATGGTTCAGCCAACTTTACATTGAAAAGGCATGTTTGATTTGTCTTTAACTTTTGACCCGTTAATGGATTTGCACCAATTTTGGAAATCGCCTTACTTAGGGCCATATGTAGGAAGCCAAATACCGGTCGGTAACGGCCGATTTTCGGTAAGTATACCGTTACCGACCGGTATTTTGGCTTTTGCTATGTAGGGGGCATATTTCTGGATTCGGTAATTTACCGATTCGGTAAAATTACCGATTCCGTAATTTTACCGATTCGGTAAATACCGAATCCAGAAATGATATGTAGGTAACACTCAAATGAGTGATGTGTAGGGAAAATAATTCGGTATTTAGCACCAAATATATGTTGGTGCTAAATACCGAATACATTGCAAAAAGCAATATTTTGCTGGTCTAACAGTGCCATGTGGCAGACATACATGCCCTTAGGGCATGTATGTCTGCCCCATGTGCACACATCCAGGAATCAGGGGTGCAACAGGGTGTCACAGTGACACCCTGCCACCCTTGATTGTGCTCCCCCCATTACCGAATCGGTATTTACCGATTCGGTAATGGTAACTGGCTTCCCATTGATTCCTATGGGCCTCCTGGCCCATAGGATTCAATGGGAAGGTATGCATCATTACCGAATCGGTAAATACCGATTCTAAATTACCGACCCATTCCGAATCGGTAAATATTACCGATGGATTACCTACATATCATTTACCACTTCATAAATACCGAATCAGTAAAATTCGGTATTTATGAAGTGGTAAATGTTAGGCTACCTACATATGGCCCTTAGTCAGCTGAGGTCTCGCATGCAAATTTTCATGCAGATCCCTGCAGGGGGAAAACAAATGTATTCCAGTTGTATCTCCTCCAGAACATTTGCTTGCGCCAACAGCCCAACCCGTTGAATGGATTTATACCAACCTGAACATGAAAGTTGAATTTTCCTCAGAAATTGTGATTTGATTGGTTTCCATTCAGTAGTTTTCTAAGCTTATAAATATTTTAAATTTTTGTTGTGTGGGCTTTAAAGGGTTAATCCTATTGTATGTATATGCCATTTAAAAAAAAAAAATCAGAGTTTTATATTGCGCGAAGTTCACCCGGTATCGGGTATCAAAGCGATTTACATAGCACCAGTTGTGTTACACGATGACACATTTTTTTTTTTTAAGGCACGGGGAGATTAAGTGATTTGCCCACAATCACAGGATATTCAGCGTCATTGCCGAGACTTGAACCCGGTTCTCCAGATTCGAAGTCGACCGCCCTAGCCCTTAGGCCAACTCCTCTCCCCTAATTTAAAATCACGAACAATTATTTGTGACTTCTGTCAATACCATTTTGAATTTTTTGAGACATGCGATTGGCTTGAGAAGGGCTCTGAATTTTTTTTCTTTTTAGCTATTTTGAAAATCAATATTCTGCTCCGATTCACAGGCTTTCTACAACTATGGAGGGCCACCCTCAGAGGTGGCACACACAGGGGAGTGCTGAGGGGTCCCGAGAGGCGTGGAAAATTCAAGTTCCCCACCTGGAAAAAAAACATGGAACCTGGCACGCGATTTATTAATCAAAAAACGTTCTCAATCCTGCAAGCTGCCTTATGAGGTGCCAGATTAGACCACCATGTTCTGAGTAATTTGTAAATCAATTTGTGTTTTCAACTTTTGTGAATTGCTACTTTTATGTGCTGGAAAAAAATCCACAGCAAAGTAAGGCATTGTAACGAGTATCTCATTCTAGGCCAGAGGTGGTAGAGACATAGAGGCAGGGAAAAGTGCCAGGTTCCTATCAGCAGGTTAGATGCGAGGCTTCCTGACCTTGGCCAAACCCCTAGATGAGGTCGTCTGCACTACACTCCACGTAAAGTATCCAGAGCAGTGGAGAGATGCGCATGCAGGCATGCCTAATCTTGTCCCACCATACCTGGTTCTGGACCGGCGTCACATAGCCTTTCTTCCTGTAGTCGATGTAATCGGGGACCCGACCTTCCCGGTCAGGGATCCAGGTGTTGTTACTCTGTCGTTCCGCTGGCACCCGCAGGCCTGTCATTTTCGTCACAATTTCTTCACTGCTCTGGACAAAAAAATGAAACATTTAGAGAGCCATAAACATCTGTATGAACGGCAGTCCTGGAAACTATGACTGTCAGTGCAAGTGTTCTGCCCTCTGTACTGGGGACATGTATGCAGGAGGGCCGGACTTTGGGCAGCTAGAGTCTGCCTGATGATCTGACGTAGGGCATAGATTAATCGAGGAATTCTTTTTGAAGTGTTCCGGACTGTATGATCATCTAAGGGAGCTGAGTCAATCTTTTTAATGATCCAGCATGGTCTCACTCAGCATCTGCATACAGGCTAATCTGGGTCCCACCAAATTTGAAAAATGGCCTTACCTTAGGGCCACAGGGATCTGCATAAAGACCCAGCCTGTGGCTAGGGACATCAGTGGAATGACCCACATTGGAGGCTACAGTCATCAAAGGTCCAGACTGGGGCATCAAACAGCTCAGGACTGCCCCACCAAGGTTGTGGTGGGTATCTGAATAAGAGATGAGCCAGGTGGTCACTGGCATCACTATGATGGTGGGAAGTATCTGTATAATGGCTGTACCTGATGGTCATTAGCATCAATATAATGGCCCAATCTGGAGTATAGGGAACGTCTATATAGTGACTGAGCCTGATAGTCAGTGGCATCAATATAGCAGTCCAGTCTGGGATAGAAAGGAACATCTGTATAATAAAGAGCCAGATGGTTATTGGTATTAATATAATAGCCGAGTCTGTGGGCAGGAAGAGTATCTGTATAAAGGCCAAGTCTGATGGCCATTGGCTTTAGTATAATGACCCACTCCATGGGCTTTTAAAACCTCTATAATGGCTTAGTCCAGAGGTCCCACGCATCTGTGCGAAGGCAAAGCCTGGGATGACAAGCATTTGTACAAGGAATAGGGTTTTCAGATGGTACCTTGAGGAGTGTGCATGCAGGAGATGGACACCTACCATGTCCCCTAGGTGATTCATGGCCAATTCGTAGGTATGCACGCCCAGGTTGTACTCCAGATTATGGGCATTGATGTACTTCAGGTTCTTCTCCCAGGTGAGTCGTCGCAGGAGCTCATCCACCTAAGCGAGGGGACAAATTAGAACGAATGAAGGATAGGAACAAGTAGGTAGACTCGAAAGGAACACAGGAGAGGTAAGTGGATTACAACAGGGGGCGTTTAAAAGGTAGACAAAAGGCCGATGTAGGAGAAGCAGAGAGAATAAGAACAAAAATGGGGAGATAATGGGAGAAAATATGGATGCCTAAGTATGAGAGGGAAGGGAAGGCTGATAGGCTTGGAGAGGTGACTACTTGGGAGAAAGTAGCAACATAAATGTAAGAAACAAACAAGAAAAATGGAGACACAAGATAGAAGAAAAAAGAGAAGAAAAGGGGAAGATGTATGTATGAGAGGTAAAAACGAGTGAAAGAGGTGAGGAAATAACGAGAAGTTAGATGATTAGAGCAGAAATGGGAGGGAAAAGAGTCAGAGGGATCTCACTGGCAACTTTCCATGATCTGGAAAAGACTGGCGAGTACAGTAAATACTCGGTATAACTAGAAGGAAGCGCTAACCCTAACATTAGTACATGATCAAAAGATCCGGAGAGGACACGTCCCTCCTGAGAAAGGAGCTCAGGAGCCTGAGACCTTCAGCGAACCCATTCAAAATAAGTCACTGATCTCGCCCAACAAACTCCTACCTGTCTGTGACTGTCTTTTAAATGTAAGTGGACATGTTAGTGTGACGAATACAAAAGTATATAGGAAGCCCCCATGCAAATGGTCCACCTCACCAATGGACAATGGGACATAGTAGAGCTCAAAAAATATATTTTGCAACTAATACTGAAGCTGGCCTGCCACACCATGTTCGACTTCTGTGCAACACCTGGCACCTTTCCTCATTCCGACTCGTGCACTCTTTCCCGGCTCGAAGCCATTTTATTGACTAAGCATTGGTTACCTCAATGGCACATCCACTCAAATTCACCCACACCTGCATACCTATCAAATGGCATCAAAATCGCATCATGGGGAAAGATGACTTGATTTATAAGAATCACTTGGAGCTGAAAAATCAGCATCTGTAAAGACTCCAGCAGAATCAAACAAACTGCAACACCCTTCAGCACAAGCATTTGTGATGATCATCATCTCCACCAGATCTAGAACAGGATCCATCAGGCCACTGTCCAATTTATTCCATCACTGAATTATATATTAGTCGACTTCTACCTTGCTGACCACTATCCAGCATGACTCACTTCCACATAATAGGAAACACAATCAAATACTATCTCAATGGACCATTTTCAATCTGGTCCGTGAAAACCCAGTACTGCAAGGGGTCCAAAAGCCCTAGTGGAGCATACAAATTGTCAGAATGTGCTATACAAATGCATAAAATAACATAGAGTCGCACAACTTGACCACAGTCAGTTTCACCCCAGCCCAACCCAACCGATTTGAATACATGTTTCACTTTCTAAGGTACACACACCCAATAAAACCGTGAACAACTTGAGGAGGGACAAGCAGAGGCATTAAAACAGTGAACTAAAGAGAGAAGGAGATGAAAGAGCAATGTATGCAAACAAGAGTTGCGAACCAGAGTTAAGAACGAATAGGAAGATAAAGCGAGAACAGAAGACACAGAGGTAAAAATAGGACGTGATTCTACATTCTAGATGTTACTGATTAGTGTGTCAGTCAAAGGAATCGCATTTTTAATCTCCTTGGAGCTTCAGGGGTCTCATTTGCGGAAATACTGGGGCGACCTCTGCAGTGTGTGCCCAACCACTCCTGGGTGCTACCAATCAATGTACAGAGCTGACTTCTGAAAGTAACTGTGCTCTGAAAAAGATATCACAAACTCCTCTCATACCATAGCACTGGACACAACTGGCAGCTGGCCCCAGCAGGACTTGAAGTAACTCTTAAAAGCGCCAGCCAGTGTAGATCAAAACAACAGTTCTCTTTACCCAGTCCTGCATTTCCAACAATCACCAAGAATAGAATGTTGCAGTGTTTGATGACGTCTGCATGCGTTTTGCTAGGTCTCGAGGCATCGTTCACCAGTGGGCCCATTTAAAGGAGAGGTGCCAAACTCAGCCCAGTTCTTTATTTAGTGTTAGGCCCTTAGGTTGCAGCAACAGCAGGTAGGTCCTGTCAGGGCTCCATCCTCCCTCTATCTGCATCTCCTAGCTTCCACTGCAGACCACACGGCAGCATCCTATCACATAATTCACTCTCAGCAATCCAGACACCGGGCAGACGTACAGGGAATGGGAGCACACAGGATACTACACACCGCCCTTTCTCACAAACAATTAAAAAAAACAGCCATTCTCTTGTATATAAAGTACAGGGGCAGTCATTCACAGTCACTCAATCTCCAGTATCTATAGCTTACCTATTCACCCTACAAGAACATGTTAAACTCTCAAATAACTAGGCAGGCACACAAAGACAAGTAGCAGTCACAGAAACTCTGCAATGGTTTAAGATGTGAAGCTCCCCACACCTCATGTCAAACAAAGAAACGAGACAACTAGTTTGTGACTAGCATTTCACAATGGGCTCTTTACAAGCAAGTCTCGGACATTAGGCCCTATCAACACATATCTACACACTCACTATGACACGGTACAACCTTTATGCATGTAGGACATTTAGTCAACAGGCACCCAGTTACGTGACAGCCATAACACGGAACCCACTGGCTACCTTCGACAAATGGTTTCCCCCTCATCTCTATGTCTACACATTCAAGTCACAAAACAAAAATAGAAAGTTTAGCCATACATCACCTCAGTTCAAAACTCCTTTGACCAAACTCCAACACAAAACCTATCACCAAAACAACACTGGTGCTCAAGCGTTCAGTCCAACACTCCAACTCACCTACATATAGTCACACTGGCTGGCCAAACCAACGTGAACAGGTGCTAGGCTAAAGAAAGCACGTATTCTGCATTCCCTGGAGATTTCATCAGAATACGTTAAAACATCTTCCGAACACAATGACAACCTCCACAGGATGTGTACTGAAAAATGATTGACACTAAACAAGAATCAAACACTAGAGCATTCCATCAATAAAAGCTTTGACACCATACCCCCTCAGCAGGTAAAGAGGTACAAGCCTCCCACACATCAGAGCCACGGCTAACACTTTTTATTCAGACAGAACACTGACCAATTTCACTATGCGCACACTGAATAAAACACATGAAAAACAAACGCAAACATACTCTGCATCCAGTACAACATACTTGTCAAATCTTCCCATTTTTGCAGAATGACGACTAAACCCAGAGCACACTCAGGCAACATTTTTGGCTAACACCACCAGGACAATATACATCCCCACCTTTCCACTCCACGCGTTACTTCCTCCTTGTAACATCTCACAACATGGTACCTCCCTTCTCCCACATTGCACACCTGGGTATTCCCCCAGAGTATTCACCAGCGCTGACTTCAAGTCTCAAACACCCACACCACCTGGCATCCAAAACAAACAAGATATTCACTTTATGACCATTCTGCATTTATTTGTCTTTGTATGGAACGCCCTCTGTCTTAAAACCTCTCAATAATTGAGACATTGTTTTACCTCTTCTGTCTGTGCTTTCTGAACACCTCTCATGGATATTATTCTTCAGGCGTCCGTAGTCACCATGTTGGCTATATACTACTACCTTTTAGCTAACAGTATATATCTTTCTTGGGCCTTCTAGGTCCTTATGTCGGATATTCCCTTCTCTGCCTGTTCTCCCTGCACCCATCTCGTTGACATCTTTCTTCCTGCCTCGTAGTTCTATGTGGAATATTCTGCATGGTGCTGCATTTTGAGCACATCTTGTTTTTCCTTTATTTCGTTGCACGGTGGTGGTCTGTCTGTGACATGTTTCCTTCAGTATCCGTATTTCTGCCTTCTCTCTTGGACCTCACCTTCACCTCAAATACTCTGTCCTCTCTCTTTTATTTTCTTAGACCAGTTTGCTTCTTGCTTTCTTTGGAACTTTCTGGTTTGGGCTATTCTGATCTCAAACCTGTGGATCCATCCTAATTTATCCTTCTTTGACCTCCGTGGTCCTATAGGGGCTATTCTCTTCTCCACACCCACTTCACATGAACCCATCATACTTATTGTTTTTTTCACCTCTACGGCCTTACTCAGGCTCTCCGCCCCACTTTCCATGATCTCATCATGGTTGGGCCTCGCGTTACCTATAAGGGATACTTTGTTTTTGATCCTTGCTGCTCTTGTCCCTATGTTGATATCTTTTCTGCACTTTACTAGTCCTTGCATGGAATATTCGACTGTGTACTGGGGTTTCCTGTGATTTCTTCAGGGTTCTAGTTCATTGGACCTCACCTTTATGTAGGCGGGTTATACTTTACTCTCTGACTCCACTTTCAGTAGGCCTATCACTGGCCCTCTCAGTGGTCCGTACACAAGTACTAACCATGCCTCACGTGGGACATCAAGGCCCTCCTTCTTAATATTTCAGCAGTACAGATGTGGTTGTTACGCTCTAGCCACACTTTCCATGGGCTCAACATGGTTCTTACTATCCTCACTGCTCCTTATGAGGGTTATTCCAATCTAACTAACTGCACTCCTGTTGACTCCTAATCCTTCTCTTTCTCTGGACCATAAACTACGGGGTGCTCTGTTCCCTGACCTCCATTCCCATAGGATCATCACAATTCCCTTCTGTGGACTTCACCACTCCACCCGTGAGCCATTCGTGACCCAACTCCATTTGTCCTGGGCTGACAATGCTTCTCCATTGGCCCATTATGAATGTCTATCTTTGAACGTCCCAGCCCATATTCAGAGTATATCGCTTCCTACCATAACTTTCCACTGGCTCATCATCAAATATTTCACTAGCCCGTATGTGGATTACATGGCTTTCTAGCCGTACTGCTCACTGGCCCATCTTGCTGTCTCTTTTTGGACTTCACCAGCCCATAAGTTGATCATCTTTCTGCCTCTCCTCGCTTTATAGGTCAATCATAAAGGTCTCTCTTTGACCTTCACCGTGGCCATATGTGGGCTACATTGCTTCCTAACATCACTTCTCGTGGGGTTTTCATGACAGTCTGGATTTTGGCCTCACCCGGTGCATCAGGGAGTTCTGCGCTCCCTACACTCTGCTCCCAGAGGCCCGTTCTGGTGGATATCCTGAGAACTCACTTGGTCCACATGTCGGTTTGGTACCCGTAGGTCGGACTCTCACCTGGCTGTTGTACTGCTTCCGGTAAATCTTCTTCCAGTGTTCCCATTGGGAGTCCAGACTCTCGTCCTGATACAGGGACCCAATGGCCGCAGGGACCAGCAGGAGTAGGAGAGAAGCCCAGGACATTCTAGGGGATGGAAACAGAGCATCACAACTCCGCATTAGTAGGCATCTTTCCAGACAAATCACAAAAGCAGTTCAGGGGCATCACGGTATAAACCCACCTGTCGGAAGCACAAGAGTCCCAGCCTTGCACCTTAAACTAAAACTGCCTATGTTGCATACATCTTCTACTGTAGCTCCATACCATAGCTCTGAGGGCTTTGAGGAGCTAAGGGTAATAGGCACACATGGTAACAGTCACGTCTGCGGAGAAGCAGGGGTATAAACCCCATACCGTACTTGCCAGAGCAACAGAGAACATATAGTACCTGTCCCTCTATTGAGATTTTATGGGATAAACACTGAAGTACACTTGTAGAGATGACAGAGGCTTTTTTCCAGACAGGACCGGTCAGAGTTGAAGGTGTCTCGGGTTACCTACCCCAAACTGTACCTGTCCGGCCTGCAGACATCTTAGTTTAACAACCCCATACTGTTCCACAAAGGGAAGATGAGATTTCAGGCTATAATCGAATTATGTAGGTTATGACTGAAGATATTCAATGTATTAAACCCCAAACTGCACGTGTCAGAGCTGCAGAGATCTTAGGGTGCGCTCTGTGTACTGTACCTGCCACGAGTGTCGAGGTCTCTATAGTGGCCTGTCAAGGTTGTTGAGATCCCATGCCAAACCCCATTAAATACCTGCCATGGCTGCTGAAATTCAGGGAAAACATCATAATATAGCTATCAGATCTCAGGGCATGAACAACGTACAATAAATATCAGATCTGCACCGACCTTGGCATATAAAACCCTTCTTATACCTGCAATGCTGCAAATATCCCGGGGTACTTACAGCATACCCCTCTGTTGCATTTTCAGAGCTCTTGGGGTATTAACCCTAACGTGTACCTGGCAAGATTTCACCCTGTGCCAGTCATAGCTGCAGGGATCTCAGGGTACGTGGCAGATTTCACCCTGTGCCAGTCATAACTGCAAGGATCTCAGGGTACGTGGCGAGATTTTGCCCTGTGCCAGTCATAACTGCAGAGATCTCAGGGTACGTGGCGACATTTCCTCCTTGCCAGTCGTAACTGCAGGGATCTCACCCTGTGCCAGTCATAACTGCAGGGTTCTCAAATTAGCCACATTTTGTTCCTATCAGGCTAGACGAGAGCTCAGGGTATAAACCAACTACTTTGCCTGTCGGCGTTGTGGAAGGTGGAAGCTTCTCGTTGCAAACAGCGCCTCAGGTTGGCAGATCTCCCATATTATAAACACCACACTTTGCCTGTCATTGCTGCAAATCCCCTCTTATAATTCTGATAGTGTAGTCATAAGTCTGGCAGATCTCAATTTATAAAGCCCAAACCATACCCGTTAGAGCTGCAGAAATCCATGGTTATAAACCCTATACTGTACCTGCCAGCACTGCAGAGAAGTCTTGTTATAAATTCTACCTGTCTGCAAGTAATCCGGCGCTGTATCTATTGGCCCCGCAGTAGACATGGTATGTTGTAAACCCCGTACTGGATCTATCAGTGCAACAGAGATTTTAAGTTACAATCTCTAAGCTGGTCCTGTTTGCGGAGAAGCCATACTAGAAATCCCATATTGAACCTGCCAGTACTGCAGAAATATTGAGTTGTAAACTACATATTTTACCTGTGCGTGCTGCAGAGACCAGAGTTTACAAACTCCAGCCTGTACCTGTCAGTGCTGCAGATAAGTCAATATGTAAATACCAATCTGTACCTGTCAGTGCTGGAGATATGTCAATATGTAAATACCAATCTGTAGCGGCCAGTGCTGCAGATACGTTATTATGTAAATATCAATCTGTACCTGTCAGTGCCTCAGAGACCAGAGGTTACAAACTGCAGCCTGTACGTCACTGTGTACATCCCTTGCTGTACCTGTCAGTGCTGCAGATACCAGAAGGCATCCCTTGTTAAGAATACCATGCTGCGCCTGTACCTGTCCGTGCTGCAGAGACCAGAGGTTACAAACTCCAGCCTGTGCCTGCCAGTGCTGCAGATATGGCATGCTGTAAATACCAGCCTGTACCTGTCAGTGCTGCAGAGTCCAGAGGTTACAAACTCCAGCCTGTACCTGTCAGTGCTACAGATAAGTAAATATGTAAATACCAATCTGTAGCGGTCAGTGCTGCAGATACGTCATTATGTAAATATCAATCTGTACCTGTAAGTGCCTCAGAGACCAGAGGTTACAAACTGCAGCCTGTACCTGTCGTGCTGCAGAGACCAGAGGTTACTAACTCCAGCCTGTACCCGTCAGTGCTGCAGATACCAGAAGGCATCCCTTGTTAAGAATACCATGCTGCGCCTGTACCTGCCCGTGCTGCAGAGACCAGAGGTTACAAACTCCAGCCTGTACCTGACAGTGCTGCAGATAAGTCAATATGTAAATACCAATCTGTACCTGTCAGTGCTGCAGAGACCAGAGGTTACAAACTCCAGCCTGTGCCTGTCAGTGCTGCAGATATGGCATGCTGTAAATACCAGCCTGTACCTGTCAGTGCTGCAGAGTCCAGAAGTTACAAACTGCAGCCTGTACGTCACTGTGTACATCCCTTGCGGTACCTGTCAGTGCTGCAGAGACCAGAGGTTTCAAACTCCAGCCTGTACCTGTCAGTGCCACAGAGGTCTATTGTTATGAACCCCTTGCTGTACCTGTCAGTGCCGCAGGAATCTCAGGTTATCGACCCCACACTGTACCTGTTGTAGAATGACGAATCCCTCTGAAAACTGAAGTGCCTCCGACGCTCCAAAGGATAGGACGCTCTGCTGGGCCGAGGGGGTTTTATAGTGCTCGGTGGAGGGAAGTGCCGGAGCTGTCTGGAAAGATGAGCAGGCCAGGCCGTGCGGGTGAATCATGCCCGCCTCATATTTAGCAACGGAAAATCCTTCTCCCGGGGCCTTCCAGTTCTAATTTAAAACTCACGCATATTCGGGGTAGAAAACGCAGAGACCTGCAAGGGCTTTTCATAAAGCATTAATGGCACCCTTTCCCGCGACTACAAGAATAAGCAAAGACAATTCACAGAGACGCTTTTTTCAGTTACAGCGCAGCCCTTGACTGAATGTCCATGTTGTACAAATGTCACTGACACAAAGTACTCGTACAAAAGAGGGTTTAGGCTGGTGGTAGCATGTCACCAGCATTGATATGATACCCTAGCCTCGCAGAGCCCAGCCAAAAACCGTAATGCCATGCTAATTAAATATACGCCCATATGTTGTTAAAACGAGCAGCACCCATGCGTTCCACCCATCATGACCCTCCATTGCCTTGCCGCCACCTTCAGTCCGGTGCTCCATATTCACCCTTAAGGATCAGTCTCGTACTCACCCTTAACTTCCGTGCCCACACTAAACCAGTGGTCGAGGTGGTGGAGATCTGAGGGGCACGACGTACCCATACTTTTTTAGTGTTTAGAAAAACGGTTCCCCTACTTTTTGTGAAAAGACAACTGAAGTGTAAGGCTCCTGTGCTGTGAAACCAAGGGAGGGACAGACAGCTAAACAAGCCTTCTTGCCAGGGTGCCTGCTTCTTGCCTAAAACAAACGTAAATGCGCGCAACTGGACAATATGCAAATATAAAGGGTGCTTGGAGGCTGGTTTTGAGTATAAGTGATGGAATCACTTAAAGCTTCCTGATGACGCACATTTATTCTTTTTGAGGAGTATTGTCAAGGAGTTACCAGCTAAGCTGTGATGTTTGCGCTTTTAAAAGACCATCAGGAAAAAACAATTGCACTACTCACAGTCTGGGTATAACTCAAATCTATATTTTGGAAGCACTTTTTTTTAAATCAAAAACCATTTTCCCATTTTGTATCAGCCTATCTTATACTGAATGTAATGCAAGTTTAAAATAATGACTTACATATTCACAGTGCTTTCTGTCACAGACTGGGACCTTTTAGCACTAAACATACACAAGTCGCTATTCTCCACCACAACAACCGGGATTCAATTATGCGTCTCTCTGGTGCAGTGCATTAACTAATAGAGGTTTCATAATATACAATAGTGCATTTCCTACTGATTATAACAAAACTTGCATTTAGTTTTCATTTAAGTTGTGCGTTATTTTATGTGTATTTATCTGAAGGTGAAAGACAGAAAAAAGTTACAGGATATTTTGTTTATTGAGCCACACATTTGACCACGCCCACTCACCCCAGCCCCATTGTGCGCAGCATCACAGTTTCCCATACTTTTTTTTAATGCACTTCGACCGCTCTATTAAATACAGTGTCATCGTAAGGTCTATTGGAGCCCCGGGCAATATATCTTTTGAGGCCCAACTTTACATTTCACTACACTTTTTTCTGATGTCTTGAGGCTGCATGATCCCAAACGATATTAAAATGTGCATTAAACTTTCAGAAGCAGGATCACACAAAAACAACTGAAATGTGTCTTCATTGACCAGGGCCCCAAAAAAACTTAGGGTAACACTTGCAAGAGAAGCACAGAGCTAGTCTCCCCACAGGAAACATTCTGAATGGCTAGGCCCCTTCCACAGAACTCAAACAAAGCCCAACATATTTGGGCCTTTTTATGGAGGTGAAGTTTTGAGTCTTGTGGCACAGTGACCTACGAGACACGTGCCTACCACACGTACAACACCAAGAACGTCTCACTATGGGAATTAAAACCTGATGGGGAAAAAACTTGAAGTAATCTCATCCACTCTTAATTACTCGTGATGCATTTGTTTAGGGTTGCAGTGCCACTACAGACAGGGACCAACCACATGCAAATGAGTCCTAGCCCCACCCAAAAGGGATAGTCCAGCTCTAACCTCTAGGCCACTTTCCCTCTGCATGGGAGTAAAAAGTAGTGCAAGTCATGTTCTGGACTTGCTGGACCTCAAAACTGAGGTAAAATGTGTGTGAAATTGCACGTGGAATTAAGGGATCCACATCTAGGTAGTGCGGTCACATTTAAGGTACCCCCCCCCACCCCCATGAGAAAAAAAGACGTGAAACACCTACATTAATCTCAGCCATTGCTAAATACTTTGGGCTTCTTAGGAGTCATCCCTGTGTTTTGTGCTCAGTGTCCTACTGCGGACAGGTGCAAACCACAAGTGAATCAGTCTTGGCTGCACCCTGAATCTTGAGTGTCATTCTCCAGATCCTCTTTCAGTTGTAGCCCACACAGCACCTTCAGTTCCTTGCTCCTAGAGAGTGGCGGCTCCTCCACAATGGCAGAGGAGTGTTGCCCCATTGGCTGAAAGCCAGCAGCTGAAAAATAAAATGATATTTCATTGTTTTGTTTTTCACCTGCTGGCTGAGCCAGCGTGTGTGGGGAGGGGCCGGGCCATGGGAGAGAGGGGTGGAGTGCACTTCTAAGTGTGCATGCCTGTTTGTCCGGCCATCTTAGGCCGGCCAAACAGACATGCACAGTTAGGTTTCTCCATCCCGGCTGCATTGTACAGCCGGGTTGGAGAAATGCCACGAGCTCCCTGTGCCTGAGCCAGCATTAAACCATCCCGCTCAGGCCAATCTCCGCGCTGCTCTCATAGCATGAGAGCAGCGCGGGGATTGCACAGGGAGTCTCTGATGCTGTCTCAGTGTCTGCTGCGACCTGGAAGAAGAGGAACACAGAGGAGCGAATTTATTATTACCCTCCCTCACTTCTTGCTTGTGTCGGCTGCCACTGTCCTAGACGTTCAGTCATAGGCTCCCTGCCCACCCGTTGCATTCAGCCCTCTGTTCTTAGTTAACTGCAATTCCCACCTTCGAGCATCATTTCTGTGCATCCTACAGTACTTTAACCTATAATTGCATGTGTCATGCCCACCCTTAACTTTAGTTCCACGACCACATACCACCTTCAATTCTTTGGCCCATGCATACTTTGGAATTTGAGCATCATTCTCATCATGTCAGCCCCATGCTTTCTTCCATCCACATCCCTAAACTCACTGTTCATGTTTTCATGCCACTTTTTAACCTTCTGAATCTTTTTCCATGTCCTCCGTTAACCTTCAGTCGCACGCTTATAGCCCAGTTTAAATCTTCCATTCTGTGCTTTGTTGTTGACATCAACCATGGAATTGTTTTCTCCATGTCCACCCTCATCTTCCAGTTTCCTGCACCATCTTTAATTTTCGATTCCTTCCTCCATTAACACCCCATTACTTCATTTCTGTGGCCCATGCGTCCATTTTAACTCCAGTTCCTTTCTGTATGCCCAGCCTTCATCTTCAGTTCCATGTGCTTCATCCACCTTACTCTTCAGTGTAATGCCATCTTTTAAACTTCTGTACCTTCCCTTCATGCCATCCCATAACCTTTAGAGCCTTCATTCATTTATATAGTCATTTTTGTGATTTTATATAGCGCAGACATGGCCCAGAGGCATCTGAGCACTTCAGAATCAAGCAGAAAATAAATAACAAATAGAAAATATACATGTACATTAAAGGTGGCGTGATCGTCAAGTTGCTCTGTACCGGGAGGTAGAGTGCTTCACACATATTCATTGTAAAACATAGCAATGAATGGCAGGTGGTACAGTACCCTATGACTTTCAGCAATAGTTTGTGCAGGTTGAGGGTGGTATTTGATTGGTGGGAGCGTTTGGAAGGAGTTCCAGTTTAGGCCAGGTGTGATTCAGTGAGAAGAGTTTTGAAGTCTTTTTTGAAGGTGACATGACGTGGTCAGGTGGAGGCTCGGTGGGAGGGAGTTCCAGATTCTTGTGCCGCTGCCGGAGGAGGATTGGTTCATGTATCGCCCATGCTTGAAGGCGGGAAGGCAGAGGAGGACAAATTGAGTGTTTCTTAAATCTCGGCTGATGCCTGAGATTTTCAGTTTCTCAGAGAGGTACGAGGGTAAAGAAGAGTGAAGAGCTTTATGAGTGGTTCAGGCTGTTTCTAAATTTAGGTGAAGCCACTAAAGAAACCATAAAATAGGGGAGATGTGATCAAATTTCTTGTGCCCTGTGATGAAGCGGACTGCCCTGAAAGGATGTAGGTGGACTTTGAGAATGCCAGAGACGAGTGCAATCCTGTAGTGGAATCCGGAGAGCACGAGCGCCTGGACAACAGATTTAAGGTTGCATCCTGGATAAGGTTCCTGATTACCCAAAGCAGCCTTACCTGGAAACGGACACTGTTAGCCATGGAGGAGATATGACTCTGGAGGTTAAGAGATCTGTCGAAAGGGGATCCCAGAGATTTGGCATTCTGAATGATGAAGGGGCAGCCCACAATTTACAGGAATAGATCTATACATTCTTGGATCGAACAGTTAGCTTTGTTTGAAGCTATGAGAAGATATTCTGTTTTCGGTATGAGGTGGTTGTTTGCTATCAAGGCTTGATTTCTACTCAGGGAGTTGATTTGGCAGGTGAAGTCTCTCGGGCGATGAGACCGTCAAGTGAATTTGGGTGTCTTTGGCGGATAGGTGGAAGAGGACTCCGAGTGGCTGAGGATTGTGCAGAGGGGTTCGAGGTACAGGTTGAAAAGGATTGGAGAGAGAATTGAACCTTGGGGACCCCCTGTTGCCGGCTAACTGGATCCAAGGCGGCATTCAGATTATTTACAATATTGAGAGAAGTTTGTTAGGAATGAGGTGAACCACTTAAAAGACGACACCATCAGTACCCATTTTATGCTTCAGGGTATATAACCAAGCCTGGTGGTTGACTTTGTCAGATGCAGAGGCGGGGTCGAGGCAGGAGTTGTCAGTGTTGAGAATGCAGAGGGCGTCGTCCACAATCTGTAGAATTGCAGTCTCAGTGCTATGGCCCTGACAGAATACCGATTAAGGGAAGCCAATGAGGTTGTTGTCCTGGATGTGGATGACTTCTGGGAGGCTACACAACTTTCAACCACCTTGCCTCGGGGAGGCAGGATGGATACTGTTCAAAAGTTGTTATAGTCATTAGGGTTCAGTGATGATTCTTTTTTATTTTTTGGAGAGGAGAAATGTAACCCTTTTTTAGACAGTCTGGAAGAGAGCCCCGATCTAGTGATGAGTTAACCAGTGTTTTTTCCCGAAATATCTTTAATTTGATTTTTACTTTATTTACATATGCAGCAGTGACGTAACATAAATTAACAAAACTCCATGTCAAAGGAAGGAAGTCAGATGCATTTTAATTGTATTTGTTCTTAATACCTTCTAATACAGTGTACTGTGTTTGCCCACCATCCCTACTGAGACCCTGTTCCTTGGGTAGGCCAAAGTACCTGACCAGAATGGCATGCAGCACTTGCCAACAACAAAAAGGTAGAACATCGCCATATCAGAAAACAGGCAGTTCATTTACAGCCCAATAATACTAAACAGAAAAATACAACCCCCCCAAACCGCGTGTGTGTACGTGTGACCTATCTTAACCCATCCCTACACCTGTATCTTCTGCGTATCCCATGTATCACCAACCAATGGGCGGGATATCTCATAGTCAGCGACCCCACAAACATCTCTGCAGGTCTAGCCAGTGTACGCGTTCACCCAATCCCTAAATGTACCTAAATGGTCAGTAGCATCGTGACAGGGTTGGGGTCCCCCACATCTGTCCTGCGCAAGGCATTCAACAGTGTCCTTAACCCCTTCGCTGCTAGGCCTTTTCCCCTCCTGTGCTAAGCCTTTTTTGGGCTATTTGGGGTAGTGCGCGCTTAGGCCCCTGTAACTTTTTGACCACATTAGGTATCCATGCCAAATTTGCGTCCTTTTCTTCCAACATCTTTGTGGATTCTCCTACAGGGTTCCCAGAAATTAGTCAAAATACAGCAAAATTTTGTTTTTTTTGTGAAAAATTGGAAAAACGGACTGCAAATGAAAGCTTCTGGGTTTTTCTCTGCAAATGGTATCAAAAAAGGGTTTGTGGGGCTGAAATCACCATTTCTCCAGCTTTTAGGGAATGACCGAATTTTGTTAGAAAACCAACATTTTGTACACAGTTTTGGCATTTTTCTGGGACATACCCTATTTTTGCTATTTTTTGTGCTTTCAACCTCCTTCCAGTTAACGGTAGAAATGGGTACAAAAACAATAATGGATCCTGTAAAGCTATACATTTTTGAAAAGTAGACAAAATTCTGAATTCAGCAAGGGGTCATTTGTGTAGATCCATCAAGGTTTCTTTATAGAAACTTACAGGTAAATTTAGGAAAAATTAAAAATTTGTTGAAAAAAGCAGCCTTTTGAGTCAACGTTTTCACCTGTAACTTCTTCGAATTATGACATCTCTTTGAAAGCAATGTACCGTTACATCCGGTGGACCTTCCTGGTTGTGGGGACATATAGGACTTGTAGGTTCACCAAGAGCCCAACGAACCCAGAGTAGAAAACTGCGCAGCATTTTGTAATGTTTTTTTTTTTTGTTCCGGGTATATAGCAATTATTGTGCGAAAATGTATACATGGAAAAATCGGTATGAAAGACACCTATGTATTTCTGAAATGGGAACAAATTACAGAGTTTAGAAACAGTGCATATTTGTACATTTTCGAAATTGGGAATACTCATATTTGCATGACAATTATTGGTCATTTTTCAAAATGACTTTTTTTTTACACAATGTCTTTCATTTGGAAGGGAGAAATGCATCAAAAATCAATAGGTAATAACAGTTGCTTTACAAACCTGAACTACCCTATGTCTCCCGATAAAAATGGTACCTCACTTGTGTGGGTAGGCATAGTGCCCACGACAGGAAGTGGCTCAAAACCTAGGGTGAACGCACCACATTTTCACACTGAAAATTTACACTTTATTTGCGAAGAGTCTAGCTGTAGTTTTTGAACCCTAGCCCTGCCGGCACCTAGGGAAACCTAGCAAACCTATACATTTTTGAAAACTAGACACCCAGGGGAATCCAGGATGGGGTGACTTGACTGCCTCCCACCATGGTCTGTTACCCAGAATCCCTTGCAAACGTAAAAAATTGACAAAAAAAACACATTTTCCCCACATTTCTGTGATGGAAAGTTCTGGAATCTGCGTGGATCCACAAATTTCCACCCACCCCGCGTTCCCCAAAGTCCTACGAGAAAAATGGTACCTCACTTGTGCGGGTCGGCCTAGTGCCCGCGACAGGAAACGGCGCAAAACGCCACGTGGTTTTGCAGTGAAAAATGACCCTTTTTTTGGCAAAGTGACTAGCTGTAGATTTTGAACCCTAGCCCTGCCGGCACCTAGGGAAACCTAGCAAACCTATACATTTTTGAAAACTAGACACTCAGGTGAATCCAGGATGGGGTGACTTGACTGCCTCCCAACATGGTCTGTTACCCAGAATCCCTTGCAAACGTAAAAAATTGACAAAAAAAAACACATTTTCCCCACATTTCTGTGATGGAAAGTTCTGGAATCTGCGTGGATCCACAAATTTCCACCCACCCCGCGTTCCCCAAAGACCTACGAGAAAAATGGTACCTCACTTGTGCGGGTCGGCCTAGTGCCCGCGAAAGGAAACGGCGCAAAATGCAACGTGGTTTTGCAGTGAAAAATGACCCTTTTTTTGGAAAAGTGACTAGCTGTAGATTTTGAACCCTAGCCCTGCCGGCACCTAGGGAAACCTTGCAAACCTATACATTTTTGAAAACTAGACACTCAGGGGAATCCAGGATGGGGTGACTTGACTGCCTCCCACCATGGTCTGTTACCCAGAATCCCTTGCAAACGTAAAACATTGACAAAAAAAACACATTTTCCCCACATTTCTGTGATGGAAAGTTCTGGAATCTGCGTGGATCCACAAATTTCCACCCACCCCGCGTTCCCCAAAGTCCTACGAGAAAAATGGTACCTCACTTGTGCGGGTCGGCCTAGTGCCCGCGACAGGAAACGGCGCAAAACGCAACGTGTTTTTGCAGTGAAAAATGACCCTTTTTTTGGCAAAGTGACTAGCTGTAGATTTTGAACCCTAGCCCTGCCGGCACCTAGGGAAACCTAGCAAACCTATACATTTTTTAAAACTAGACACCCAGGGGAATCCAGGATGGGGTGACTTGACTGCCTCCCACCATGGTCTGTTACCCAGAATCCCTTGCAAACGTAAAAAATTGACAAAAAAAACATTTTCCCCACATTTCTGTGATGGAAAGTTCTGGAATCTGCATGGATCCACAAATTTCCAACCACCCCGTGTTCCCCAAAGTCCTACGAGAAAAATGGTACCTCACTTGTGCGGGTCGGCCTAGTGCCCGCAACAGGAATCGGCGCAAAACGCAACGTGTTTTTGCAGTGAAAAATGACCCTTTTTTTGGCAAAGTGACTAGCTGTAGATTTTGAACCCTAGCCCTGCCGGCACCTAGGGAAACCTAGCAAACCTATACATTTTTGAAAACTAGACACCCAGGGGAATCCAGGATGGGGTGACTTGACTGCCTCCCACCATGGTCTGTTACCCAGAATCCCTTGCAAACGGAAAAAATTGACAAAAAAAACACATTTTCCCCACATTTCTGTGATGGAAAGTTCTGGAATCTGCGTGGATCCACAAATTTCCACCCACCCCACGTTTCCCAAAGTCCTACGAGAAAAATGGTACCTCACTTGTGCGGGTCGGCCTAGTGCCCGCGACAGGAAACGGCGCAAAACGCAACGTGGTTTTGCAGTGAAAAATGACCCTTTTTTTGGCAAAGTGACTAGCTGTAGATTTTGAACCCTAGCCCTGCCGGCACCTAGGGAAACCTAGCAAACCTATACATTTTTGAAAACTAGACACTCAGGGGAATCCAGGATGGGGTGACTTGACTGCCTCCCAACATGGTCTGTTACCCAGAATCCCTTGCAAACGTAAACATTTTAAAAAAAAAAAACATTTTCCCCACATTTCTGTGATGGAAAGTTCTGGAATCTGCGTGGATCCACAAATTTCCACCCACCCCGCGTTCCCCAAAGTCCTACGAGAAAAATGGTACCTCACTTGTGCGAGTCGGCCTAGTGCCCGCGACAGGAAACGGCGCAAAACGCAACGTGGTTTTGCAGTGAAAAATAACCCTTTTTTTGGCAAAGTGACTAGCTGTAGATTTTGAACCCTAGCCCTGCCGGCACCTAGGGAAACCTAGCAAACCTATACATTTTTGAAAACTAGACACTCAGGGGAATCCAGGATGGGGTGACTTGACTGCCTCCCACCATGGTCTGTTACCCAGAATCCCTTGCAAACGTAAACAATTGACAAAAAAAACACATTTTCCCTACATTTCTGTGATGGAAAGTTCTGGAATCTGCGTGGATCCACAAATTTCCACCCACCCCGCGTTCCCCAAAGTCCTACGAGAAAAATGGTACCTCACTTGTGCGGGTCGGCCTAGTGCCCGCGACAGGAAACGGCGCAAAAGGCAACGTGGTTTTGCAGTGAAAAATGACCCTTTTTTTGGCAAAGTGACTAGCTGTAGATTTTGAACCCTAGCCCTGCCGGTACCTAGGGAAACCTAGCAAACCTATACATTTTTTAAAACTAGACACCCAGGGGAATCCAGGATGGGGTGACTTGACTGCCTCCCAACATGGTCTGTTACCCAGAATCCCTTGCAAACGTAAAAAATTTACAAAAAAAACACATTTTTCCCACATTTCTGTGATGGAAAGTTCTGGAATCTGCGTGGATCCACAAATTTCCACCCACCCCGCATTCCCCAAAGTCCTACGAGAAAAATGGTACCTCACTTGTGCGGGTCGGCCTAGTGCCCGCGACAGGAAACGGCGCAAAACGCAACGTGGTTTTGCAGTGAGAAATGACCCTTTTTTTGGCAAAGTGACTAGCTGTAGATTTTGAACCCTAGCCCTGCCGGCACCTAGGGAAACCTATCAAACCCACGCATTTCTGAAAACTAGACACCCGGTGGCTTCCAGGGAGGTATGGCTTGCGTGGATCCCCCAACGTTTCCTTACCCAGAATCCCCTGCAAACCTCAATTTTTGCTCAAAAAATCACTTTTTTCACACATTTTGGGATGGGAAAGTAGTGGCATCACCGGGCTCACACAAATTTACCACCACCCAGCGTTCCCCCAGGTCTCCCGGTAAAAATGGTGCCTCACTTGTGTGGGAGGCCCAAGTACCCGCGGCAGGCAAGGACAACAAACGTAGTGAGGCGACATCAAAATGGCCTATCGCCAAACCACCTGGTTTTGCAAGGGGGGTCACTTTGGTTTTTGGCCCGGTGCTCGGCGGCCATCTAGGGAAACCTATCAAACCCACGCATTTCTGAAAACTAGACACCCGGCGGCTTCCAGGGAGGTATGGCTTGCGTGGATCCCCCAACGTTTCCTTACCCAGAATCCCCTGCAAACCTCAATTTTTGCTCAAAAAATCACTTTTTTCACACATTTTGGGATGGGAAAGTAGTGGCATCACCGGGCTCACACAAATTTACCACCACCCAGCGTTCCCCCAGGTCTCCCGGTAAAAATGGTGCCTCACTTGTGTGGGAGGCCCAAGTACCCGCGGCAGGCAAGGACAACAAACGTAGTGAGGCGACATCAAAATGGCCTATCGCCAAACCACCTGGTTTTGCAAGGGGGGTCACTTTGGTTTTTGGCCCGGTGCTCGGCGGCCATCTAGGGAAACCTATCAAACCCACGCATTTCTGAAAACTAGACACCCGGCGGCTTCCAGGGAGGTATGGCTTGCGTGGATCCCCCAACGTTTCCTTACCCAGAATCCCCTGCAAACCTCAATTTTTGCTCAAAAAATCACTTTTTTTACACATTTTGGGGTGGGAAAGTAGTGGCATCACCGGGCTCACACAAATTTACCACCACCCAGCGTTCCCCCAGGTCTCCCGGTAAAAATGGTGCCTCGCTTGTGTGGGAGGCCCAAGTACCCGCGGCAGGCAAGGGCCCAAAACGTAGTGAGGCGACATCAAAATGGCCTATCGCCAAACCACCTGGTTTTGCAAGGGGGGTCACTTTGGTTTTTGGCCCGGTGCTCGGCGGCCATCTAGGGAAACCTACCAAACCCACGCATTTCTGAAAACTAGGCACCCGGCGGCTTCCAGGGAGGTATGGCTTGCGTGGATCCCCCAACGTTTCCTTACCCAGAATCCCCTGCAAACCTCAATTTTTGCTCAAAAAATCACTTTTTTCACACATTTTGGGGTGGGAAAGTAGTGGCATCACCGGGCTCACACAAATTTACCACCACCCAGCGTTCCCCCAGGTCTCCTGGTAAAAATGGTGCCTCACTTGTGTGGGAGGCCCAAGTACCCGCGGCAGGCAAGGGCCCAAAACGTAGTGAGGCGACATCAAAATGGCCTATCGCCAAACCACCTGGTTTTACAAGGGGGGTCACTTTGGTTTTTGGCCCGGTGCTCGGCGGCCATCAAGGGAAACCTATCAAACCCACGCATTTCTGAAAACTAGACACCCGGCGGCTTCCAGGGAGGTATGGCTTGCGTGGATCCCCCAACGTTTCCTTACCCAGAATCCCCTGCAAACCTCAATTTTTGCTCAAAAAATCACTTTTTTCACACATTTTGGGATGGGAAAGTAGTGGCATCACCGGGCTCACACAAATTTACCACCACCCAGCGTTCCCCCAGGTCTCCCGGTAAAAATGGTGCCTCACTTGTGTGGGAGGCCCAAGTACCCGCGGCAGGCAAGGACAACAAACGTAGTGAGGCGACATCAAAATGGCCTATCGCCAAACCACCTGGTTTTGCAAGGGGGGTCACTTTGGTTTTTGGCCCGGTGCTCGGCGGCCATCTAGGGAAACCTACCAAACCCACGCATTTCTGAAAACTAGACACCCGGCGGCTTCCAGGGAGGTATGGCTTGCGTGGATCCCCCAACGTTTCCTTACCCAGAATCCCCTGCAAACCTCAATTTTTGCTCAAAAAATCACTTTTTTCACACATTTTGGGATGGGAAAGTAGTGGCATCACCGGGCTCACACAAATTTACCACCACCCAGCGTTCCCCCAGGTCTCCCGGTAAAAATGGTGCCTCACTTGTGTGGGAGGCCCAAGTACCCGCGGCAGGCAAGGACAACAAACGTAGTGAGGCGACATCAAAATGGCCTATCGCCAAACCACCTGGTTTTGCAAGGGGGGTCACTTTGGTTTTTGGCCCGGTGCTCGGCGGCCATCTAGGGAAACCTATCAAACCCACGCATTTCTGAAAACTAGACACCCGGCGGCTTCCAGGGAGGTATGGCTTGCGTGGATCCCCCAACGTTTCCTTACCCAGAATCCCCTGCAAACCTCAATTTTTGCTCAAAAAATCACTTTTTTCACACATTTTGGGATGGGAAAGTAGTGGCATCACCGGGCTCACACAAATTTACCACCACCCAGCGTTCCCCCAGGTCTCCCGGTAAAAATGGTGCCTCACTTGTGTGGGAGGCCCAAGTACCCGCGGCAGGCAAGGACAACAAACGTAGTGAGGCGACATCAAAATGGCCTATCGCCAAACCACCTGGTTTTGCAAGGGGGGTCACTTTGGTTTTTGGCCCGGTGCTCGGCGGCCATCTAGGGAAACCTATCAAACCCACGCATTTCTGAAAACTAGACACCCGGCGGCTTCCAGGGAGGTATGGCTTGCGTGGATCCCCCAACGTTTCCTTACCCAGAATCCCCTGCAAACCTCAATTTTTGCTCAAAAAATCACTTTTTTTACACATTTTGGGGTGGGAAAGTAGTGGCATCACCGGGCTCACACAAATTTACCACCACCCAGCGTTCCCCCAGGTCTCCCGGTAAAAATGGTGCCTCGCTTGTGTGGGAGGCCCAAGTACCCGCGGCAGGCAAGGGCCCAAAACGTAGTGAGGCGACATCAAAATGGCCTATCGCCAAACCACCTGGTTTTGCAAGGGGGGTCACTTTGGTTTTTGGCCCGGTGCTCGGCGGCCATCTAGGGAAACCTACCAAACCCACGCATTTCTGAAAACTAGGCACCCGGCGGCTTCCAGGGAGGTATGGCTTGCGTGGATCCCCCAACGTTTCCTTACCCAGAATCCCCTGCAAACCTCAATTTTTGCTCAAAAAATCACTTTTTTCACACATTTTGGGGTGGGAAAGTAGTGGCATCACCGGGCTCACACAAATTTACCACCACCCAGCGTTCCCCCAGGTCTCCTGGTAAAAATGGTGCCTCACTTGTGTGGGAGGCCCAAGTACCCGCGGCAGGCAAGGGCCCAAAACGTAGTGAGGCGACATCAAAATGGCCTATCGCCAAACCACCTGGTTTTACAAGGGGGGTCACTTTGGTTTTTGGCCCGGTGCTCGGCGGCCATCTAGGGAAACCTACCAAACCCACGCATTTCTGAAAACTAGACACCCGGCGGCTTCCAGGGAGGTATGGCTTGCGTGGATCCCCCAACGTTTCCTTACCCAGAATCCCCTGCAAACCTCAATTTTTGCTCAAAAAATCACTTTTTTCACACATTTTGGGGTGGGAAAGTAGTGGCATCACCGGGCTCACACAAATTTACCACCACCCAGCGTTCCCCCAGGTCTCCCGGTAAAAATGGTGCCTCACTTGTGTGGGAGGCCCAAGTACCCGCGGCAGGCAAGGACAACAAACGTAGTGAGGCGACATCAACATTGCCTATCCCAAATGTCGCCTCACTACGTTTTGGGCCCTTGCCTGCCGCGGGTACTTGGGCCTCCCACACAAGTGAGGCACCATTTTTACCGGGAGACCTGGGGGAACGCTGGGTGGTGGTAAATTTGTGTGAGCCCGGTGATGCCACTACTTTCCCACCCCAAAATGTGTGAAAAAAGTGATTTTTTGAGCAAAAATTGAGGTTTGCAGGGGATTCTGGGTAAGGAAACGTTGGGGGATCCACGCAAGCCATACCTCCCTGGAAGCCGCCGGGTGTCTAGTTTTCAGAAATGCGTGGGTTTGATAGGTTTCCCTAGATGGCCGCCGAGCACCGGGCCAAAAACCAAAGTGACCCCCCTTGCAAAACCAGGTGGTTTGGCGATAGGCCATTTTGATGTCGCCTCACTACGTTTTGGGCCCTTGCCTGCCGCGGGTACTTGGGCCTCCCACACAAGTGAGGCACCATTTTTACCGGGAGACCTGGGGGAACGCTGGGTGGTGGTAAATTTGTGTGAGCCCGGTGATGCCACTACTTTCCCACCCCAAAATGTGTGAAAAAAGTGATTTGAGCAAAAATTGAGGTTTGCAGGGGATTCTGGGTAAGGAAACGTTGGGGGATCCACGCAAGCCATACCTCCCTGGAAGCCGCCGGGTGTCTAGTTTTCAGAAATGCGTGGGTTTGGTAGGTTTCCCTAGATGGCCGCCGAGCACCGGGCCAAAAACCAAAGTGACCCCCCTTGCAAAACCAGGTGGTTTGGCGATAGGCCATTTTGATGTCGCCTCACTACGTTTTGGGCCCTTGCCTGCCGCGGGTACTTGGGCCTCCCACACAAGTGAGGCACCATTTTTACCGGGAGACCTGGGGGAACGCTGGGTGGTGGTAAATTTGTGTGAGCCCGGGGATGCCACTACTTTCCCACCCCAAAATGTGTGAAAAAAGTGATTTTTTGAGCAAAAAGTGAGGTTTGCAGGGGATTCTGGGTAAGGAAACGTTGGGGGATCCACGCAAGCCATACCTCCCTGGAAGCCGCCGGGTGTCTAGTTTTCAGAAATGCGTGGGTTTGGTAGGTTTCCCTAGATGGCCGCCGCGCACCGGGCCAAAAACCAAAGTGACCCCCCTTGCAAAACCAGGTGGTTTTGCGATAGGCCATTTTGATGTCGCCTCACTACATTTTGGGCCCTTGCCTGCCACGGGTACTTGGGCCTCCCACACAAGTGAGGCACCATTTTTACCGGGAGACCTGGGGGAACGCTGGGTGGTGGTAAATTTGTGTGAGCCCGGTGATGCCACTACTTTCCCATCCCAAAATGTGTGAAAATAGTGATTTTTTGAGCAAAAATTGAGGTTTGCAGGGGATTCTGGGTAAGGAAACGTTAGGGGAATCCACGCAAGCCATACCTCCCTGGAAGCCGCCGGGTGTCTAGTTTTCAGAAATGCGTGGGTTTGGTAGGTTTCCCTAGATGGCCACCGAGCACCAGGCCAAAAACCAAAGTGACCCCCCTTGCAAAACCAGGTGGTTTTGCGATAGGCCATTTTGATGTCGCCTCACTACGTTTTGGGCCCTTGCCTGCCGCGGGTACTTGGGCCTCCCACACAAGTGAGGCACCATTTTTACCGGGAGACCTGGGGGAACGCTGGGTGGTGGTAAATTTGTGTGAGCCCGGTGATGCCACTACTTTCCCACCCCAAAATGTGTGAAAAAAGTGATTTTTTGAGCAAAAATTGAGGTTTGCAGGGGATTCTGGGTAAGGAAACGGGGGATCGACGCAAGCCATACCTCCCTGGAAGCCGCTGGGTGTCTAGTTTTCAGAAATGTGTGGGTTTGGTAGGTTTCCCTAGATGGCCGCCGAGCACCGGGCAAAAAACCAAAGTAACCCCCCTTGCAAAACCAGATTAACTATTGTTACTACAGCGTGAGAATTTTGGAATAATACTGCAAAGAAAATGTGGCAGACAGTTTGAGGTTTACAGGACAATGGGGATAAAAAGTATTTTTCAATTCACTAGAGAGACATCACCATGAACTCCCAAGGGTTTTCGACAATATCTACAGTTGGTGGGTTATTCTTACATGGAAAGTGTACCTTGGCAGAGAAACTAAAGACAAAGATTCCTGCACAACCATCTATTCCTCAAACACACACACATACTGGTTGGATTTGGCACGAGGGCGAGTCATGGTTCAGTGTATTAAATTTTATTAACAAGAGATTTCACAAAAATGAAATGCACGGTCAATAATTAAATTCACAAAAAACCAAACCAATGACTCGCAGCTCGTGAGCTGTAAAGCCACGTCAAGGCCCCAACCACTTTACAGGCCATTCACACACCTTTCATACGTGATACAAACAAGACCATTCGCACCACCAGGTACAAAAGCAACACAGTACAAAAATCACCAAAAAGGGACAAGGTACACCCTGCTTCAGAAAGACAAATATTACTGCACAGCCATCTAACCCGCAAGCACACACACATACTGGTTGGATTTGGCACGAGGGTGAGTGATGGTTCAGTAGATAAAATTGTATTAGCAAGTGATTTCACAAAACATGAAATGCACTGGTAATAATTGAAAGGGCGAGAAACTGAACCATTGACTCACAGCTCGTGAGCTGTAAAGCCACGACAAGGCACCAACCTCTTTACAGGCCATTCATACACCTTTCATACGTGTGAGACATACAAAACCATTCACACCGCCAGCCGCGGGCCCATCACATAACAAAACTCACACCAGCACACAGCGCCATTCAAGGGCCCATCACTTTCACACGCCCACAATCCAGACACAGCAACTACACAGGCTGAAGGATTGCGTGGAGTGGCACTCAGCTAGCAGTGTGTGTAGTGACCAGCAGAAAGTCACTACTCACACACAGCCAGCCGAGCACCAGTCGACACACACCGCTAGCCAAACGCCAGTCCACGCACACCGCTAGCCAAGCGCCAGTCCAGGCACACCGCCAGCCAATCGCCAGTCCAGGCACACCGGCAGCCAATCGCCAATCCACCTACACCGCCAGCCAAGCTCCAGTCCACGGACACCACCAGACAAGCACCAGTCCGCACACACCACCAGTCCACGCACACCGCCAGCCAAGTACCAGTCCACGCACACCGCCAGCCAAGCACCATTCCACGCACACCGCCAGGAAAAACTCCAGTCCACGCACACCACCAGCCAAGCTCCAGTCCACGGACACCACCAGCCAAGCTCCAGTCCACGGACACCACCAGCCAAACACCAGTCCGCACACACCACCAGTCCACACACACCGCCAGCCATGTACCAGTCCACGCACACCGCCAGCCAAGCACCATTCCACGCACACCGCCAGCCAAGCACCATTCCACGCACACCGCCAGCCAAGCACCATTCCACGCACACCACCAGCCACGCACCAGTCCACGCACACCGCCAGTCCATGCACACCGCCAGTCCACGCACACCGTCAGCCAAGCACCATTCCACGCACACCACCAACCAAGTGCCAGTCCACACACACCAACAGCCAAGCGCAAGCCTACACACACCGCCATCACATTTAGGATTTTTTTAGAAAAAAATAAAAACACAAACAAATTGCAAATAGATACAAATCTTCTAACAGAAAATCAGCAACTAAATACATTGCACTAACACCAACCTTGAAACAGAATCATATTTTCCAAAGAATACAGACCAGGCAGTTCACTTTACCACTCATGAATGTTCCCAGAAATTTTTTCGCGTGTGGTACGCTCTGAAACAAGCAGGGAGACACAGTGCAGGATGAGAGGGGCAATCGGGGCAGTACATACGACTCTCCTTCCGCAAACCTCTTCGCCAACAGACTCTACATCTCCTACTGGGAAAATCTTTTGCGGGTGTGGGAGGAATATGATCTGGAAAGTGGCGTTCTTTCAATCTAGCAACATCCTCCACCACTCCAACTCTAGGAACACTTGCCTGTTCCACTACAACAAGGCTGCCTATTACAGACTCCTGAAACTTAGCAAAAGTCATCTTTGACTCAGGGCAAGAATCCTGGAACACAACAAAAGCATTAAACATTGCCAAGTGGAAAAGATGGATAGCCAACTTCTTGTACCAAATGTAAGCCTTACGAAGAGCAGTGTAAGGTTCCAACCTCTGATCTACTCTGTCAACACCACCCATGTGCCTATTATAGTCTAAAATGCACACAGGTTTGCGCACTTCAGCGACCTGACCCCAAACAGTCACAGGTGCAGTGCTTTCATCATGGATGGAAGTCAGCATGTAGACATCTCTCCTGTCTGTAAACTTCACAGCAAGAAGCTCCTGGCAACGCAACGCACTGCACTGTCCCCGCACCAGCTTTTGACAAACAAGTTCTTTCGGAAAACCTTTACGGTTAGAGCGGATTGTGCCACAAGCAAAAGTGTCCACTTTGGCCAATTCCCTGAACAACCGCACACCAGTGTAGAAGTTATCTACATATAAATGGTGGCCTTTGTTAAAAAATCCTCTACCAAGTTCCCAAACAATTTTCTCAGTCACTCCAAAAGTGGACGGACAACCAGGGAGGTTAAACCTAGATTCCTTACCGGTGTACACCCTGAAATTAGAGACATATCCAGTCCTACTGTCACACAGCATATACAGCTTTATTCCATAGCGTGCCCTCTTACTAGGAATGTATTGCCTAAAAACCAAGCGGCCCTTGAACAACACCAAAGACTCATCCACTGCAATTTCTCTACCAGGGGCATAAATCTCAGAAAATCGATCAACAAAGTGATCAAGGACAGGCCTAATCTTAAAAAGACGGTCACAATCAGGGTGATCTCGTGGCAACGCTAAACCATTATCAACAAAGTGCATCATCCGAAGCAGAAGCAAATACCTGTCACGACTCATGACTGCCGGAAAAATAGACGTTGCCATCAAGGGACTGCTAGACCAATATGAAGCCATTGATGGCTTCCTTAGCAAGCCCATCAAAAAAGTTAAACCCAAGAACTTCTTCATCTCTTCAACATTTGTGGGAGTCCACCGGGTAGCTCTAGAGTGTGGCTTAAGACTGGCACTGTTGTCCCTCAAAAACTGTTCGGCATACAAATTAGTCTGCTCAACAATCTCTGCCAAAAACACATCGTCCATAAACAACTGAAAAAAATTTACAGGCAAAAAGTTTTCAGTATTCACTCTAGACCCTGGAACACCAGTAAACTCTGGCAATTCCGGCTGCACCATGCCAGGGGCAACCCAGAGGTCATCACTTTCAACGGGAAGCCTTGCAGCCCCAGCCTGCAGCCCAGATGCCTCTTGCCGCACTACACCAACGGGAAGCCTTGCAGCCCCAGCCTGCAGCCCAGATGCCTCTTGCCGCACTACACCAACGGGAAGCCTTGCAGCCCCAGCCTGCAGCCCAGATGTCTCTTGCCGCACTACACCAACGGGAAGCCTTGCAGCCGCAGGCTGCAGCCCAGATGCCTCTTGCCGCACAATCGGCACATCAGTCTCCTCCTCTAACACAGGCACTTCATCCGCACTAAGAGTATCTTCATCATCCGATGACCCCATACGGAGAGAAAACTCACTGCCAGAATCGTCCCCTGCCTCCTCTCCCTCAGATGCAGAGTCAGTCTCTGAACCAATATCAGAGGAAGACTCAAACAGCAAACCAACAACCTGCTGAGCAGTAATCCTGCGGCTAGCCATTATACTTACTAAGATAGAAGACTGCACAAACAAGTCAACAATAACCAACAATGTGCACACCAAGTAAGTAAAGAAATGTGTACCTTTATCACAAAGATCAATGTACTCAAAAACTATACAATCCAATTACAAGAGACAGCTGCACTCACCAGAAACAAACTGCAGTGACACAGCAAAAACCAACGATATCAAACTAGAAAGAAGAAAAAAAAACAAATTACTCACAAGACAACAAAATACACATCGAGCACCAATGCAAAAAGTTTTTGACACTCAAAAACCAAACATACTGCTATTATTACACCATTTGCAAAAAAAAAACAGGCAGAGAAATCAAACACATTTACATTGTACAAAAATAAGTCTCTTACCAAACTACACAAACAGCAGAACCACCAGCCACAAAACGGCAACGTGAAAAGAAGAAAAGCCTTCACCTAGAACAAAAAAGTAAACAAAAAAAAAACATTACAATTGGAATTCACAAAAAATATAACAATAAACATTATAACATGCTATGTCACTACCCAAATGGTCAATCGGCTTGTGTGCCAGGTGGGGCAGAAAACAAATTGCACCCTGGAAGCGAGGGGTCACTTCTATTTTTATTTGAACTAATTCCCTGGGGTCTAGTGGGCTTTTCTGCCCCCCGTGGGAGCAGAAACGGCGAAAAAATAAAACCGATCTGCCCCCAGAGGGGGCAGAAAAGTCTTCAAAAAATTTAGGGGCCCAAGGAAGCGACCCTTGCCCAAGGGGTCGCTTCCTACAATTATATTTATATCCCTGGTGTCTAGTGGGCTTTTCTGCCCCCCCCCCCCCCCAGGAGCAGAAATGGCGAAAAAGAACACCGATCTGCCCCCAGAGGGGGCAGAAAAGTCTTCCAAATATTTAGGGGCCCTAGGAAGCGACCCTTGCCCAAGGGGTCGCTTCCTACATAAATACTGATATCCCTGGTGTCTAGTGGGCTTTTCTGCCCCCCCTGGGAGCAGAAACGGCGAAAATAAAACACCGATCTGCCCCCAGAGGGGGCAGAAAAGTCTTCCAAAAATTTGTGGGCCCAAGGAAGCGACCCTTGCCCAAGGGGTCGCTTCCTACAATAATAATAAGATCCCTGGTGTCTAGTGGGCTTTTCTGCCCCCCCTGGGAGCAGAAACGGCAAAAAAATGACACCGATCTGCCCCCAGAGGGGGCAGAAAAGTCTTCCAAATATTTAGGGGCCAAAGGAAGCGACCCTTGCCCAAGGGGTCGCTTCCTACATAAATACAAATATCCCTGGTGTCTAGTGGGCTTTTCTGCCCCCCCTGGGAGCAGAAACGGCGGGAAAAAAACACAGATCTGCCCGGGGCAGAAAAGTCTTCAAATAATAAATGGCCCCAAGGAAGCGACCCTTACCCAAGGGGTCGCTTCCTACATAAATACTAATTTCCCTGGTGTCTAGTGGGCTTTTCTGCCCCCCCTGGGAGCAGAAACGGCGAAAAAAAAACACCGATCTGCCCCCAGAGGGGGCAGAAAAGTCTACAAATAATAAATGTCACCAGGAAGCGACCATTACCCAAGGGGTCGCTTCCAAAATAAAAAAAAAACACATCCCTGGTGTCTAGTGGGGCATCCCTGCTCCACGATCGCGACGCTGTGCGCGATCGTGGAGCAGGAATGCCCTGTATTGAGACATCAGGGGAGAGGAAATACTCTTTCCTCTCCCCCGATGCCTCAATACACTCTAAAAGGCCCCCGCCACCCCACCGGAGCAAACACCACTCACCTTCCTCTGTGGACGCCTGGAAGCAAATGGCTTCCAGGCGTCCGAGCACTTCCTGATTACGCCAGCGCGCGCTGTGCGCGCTGACGTCACCAGGAAGCGTGGGGGGCTCGGGGTGGCAGCGGAAACTCTTCCGCTGCCATCCCCGTCTGTGGGGGCACGATCGATGCCCCAGGGGGGGAGCGCCAGCGCTTCCCCCAGGGGCTGTCCTCATGACGGAGCGGTTCCGTCATGAGCACAGCCCAACTGATGCTCATGACGGAACCGCTCCGTCATGAGCATCCAAGGGGTTAAGGAGGGTGATTATCCATATTTGCCTCCAAATTCAGTAGGTAAGTGTCCCAGCATTCCAGAGGGTCTACCCCATCCCCCCTCATGCGTAGCAGTCGACAGACCACCAGCTCGGCCAAGTCCCATCTACGTATGTCAGCCTGCCAACGCTTCAGTGGGGGAACCATGGCCGAATTCCAGACCAAAATAATGCAACATTTAGTCAAAATCAGTGTCAGATTTTGGAACAGCAACAAACCATTAATTTTCCTAGTAACATGTCTTACATTGAGTAAGCACCGAACAGGATCCAGCGGAAACTGACAGCTCATCACCTCCACCACCGTTTGCGAAAACTTGCACCCAAAGGGGCATATCACCACGCATGATCACACCATGTGGGGAAAATCTGCTTCCTCCACCCCGCATCTGGGGCATTTGCTAATCGCACCCTGGAACATCCTACCAATCTTCTGTGGGGTGAGATATGCATGATGGAGATATTGGAACTAAATGAGGTGAAACCGCGCATTACTCATGGTCAGACCCCCACTCCTCCGCATCACACCTCTAAGGGACGAGCACAGTAAGAACTGTTCCGGTCCCAGGCTGTGCTCTGGTGCTAAGGTATCAAAAGTACAGTATCCCTCCTCAGACACTATATCAGTTCTGTAGTCAATCTCCGCATCCTCCCAGTCACTAACGCGAAATACTGCCTTCAGACTTGCACATTCCGACATTGTCCAAATCGGTAGACTGAGCGCATAGGGTGTGTAACGCATACCTTCGCAGGCATACCGTCTCCGGAATGTAGAGCCATTTGCAGTAATACACAGTCCCTATTCCATGGTGGGACAGTGTCCAAGATCCAGTTCAAGACGGGTCATCCCACTACTTCATCCAGAATTCCTGCAGATTCTAGTACCGGCGCACCATCTAACCATTGCATCGGCCACTACAACAGAGCTGCAGCCAGATTGAGCTTGTAGTCAGTGGCACTGAGATCCAAATCCAAACAGCTTTATTCGACAGAAGTCATAAAAGCGATGCAAAACAGCACAGGTACAAAATACACAAATATACAATCTAAAAATGTTACTATTTAAAATATTTACATTTTTTATTTTTTTTTTAAACATTTGAGATACACAAAAATCATTAAGGGTAGCATCCAAAATCACTAAACCTACTCGCTAAGTCTCTTAGATCTAATTACCCATGCCCACCCCAAAAATTTGGCCACGGCCACCACAATTACCGGGTCTGTGCAGGTATGAAGGAGTCTTAACGCTTCTACACTCTGTCTTGTGCCCAAAAGTTTACAAACGGGTCTCAACCATACACGCCTCGGGCCGCGTAGGCAGGGCACGCAAAAAACATGTGAGCTAGGGTTTCTACCTGAGATTTACAGTAAAAACATAAGTTGCTACTCGTAGATTTCCATCTAGCAGAAAAGGATTTTAAAGGCAATGCTCCCACCCGCATCTGGAAAAATAGTTTCCTATCAAGCACTTTGGTGACAAGATCCCAGAAGTGTTCTAACCTTGGGGCTGGTTTAATATTCAAAAACTCATCAGTTAGTGAGAGAGATTTGGTTTCCTGGAATACCTTGGCATTTACCCACTCCCAATATTTTACTTTCATGTGCGCTTTAGATGGAAAGGTAGCAGCCAAGGGGTTCTCCCAGAGATCACTCATCCCTAGCGCCACAAGGGATTTTCTGGTCTCGTTAAGCCAAACAATCTTCCGGGAGCCTGCCAAAGACATTATATCCAGAATTCCTTTAGATTCTAGTACCGGCGCACCATCTAACCATTGCATCGGCCACTACAACAGAGCTGCAGCCAGATTGAGCTTGTAGTCAGGGGCACTGAGATCCCCTCTTCCAAAGGGGCAAATAAATTACTAAGAGCCACCCATGTCCGGCCTTCTCCTCATATCAATCTTGTCAAAACGCCCTATGAATCCTAAAAGAAAGCCTTCTGTATAATCAGCTGGATGGCGGCAAAGAAGTATAACAAACTGGGCAGTACCAACATTTTCGCAATGGAGATCCTGCCAATCGGTGACAATGGCAGCCTGATGTAGAAGGGAAGTAAGCGACAAACAGAGGCCACTGCCTTCCCCAGGATTCCCTCCATGAGGGCATGTTCCTCGTAATGGACTTGCGCCCCCAAGTACTCGATGGAGTCGAACTGCAAGGCCAGCTCTGTGCGCGGCAGTGCATCTCTCTGATCATAGGTATTAGCATCAGAGAAAATATGCAGGACTTATCCCAGTTAATATGGAGTCCCGACATCAACCCAAAGGTGTCTAACACTGTCATAAACCCCTAGCAGCACAGTGCGATCTGCCCTCAAATAAACCAGTGCATCATCCGCAGAGAGGATGTGGTCTGACGGCTAGACTGCCGACTTTGGAGCTGGGATACCAAGGTTCGAGCCTCGTGGTCGCGTCCACATCCTGTGATTCTGGACAACTCACTTAATCTCGCCGTGCCTAACCAAAAAAAAAAATTAATGTGTCTTTGTGTAATGTAACCGGTGCTCATGAAAAGCACTCCAATACCTTTGGGTCGAGTTTGCTCTATATAAATCTGCAAAAAAAAGATATGATCGGGGTGACCCAGTACCACGAGACCCCACTGCGGTGCACAGTCCTGCAGCATGCACACCAAAGGTTCCATCGCCAGGGCAAACAATAATGGCAATAGAGGATAGCCCTGCCTTGAACCTCTAGCCACTGGGAATGGGTCTGATATCACTTCCCCTGTGCGTACATGGGCAACTGGACTAGTATACAGCAACACCACCCATCTAAGGAAGGGTTGTCCAAACCCCATGTGCGTTAAAACCGTCTTAAGATAAGACCATCCCATGGTGTCAAATGCCTTTTCAATGTCAAGGGAGGCGGCCCAATCCGCTGTCCCCGTGTGCTTCACCAAGTCCGTAATGTGGAATAACCACAGCAGATTAATGACTGTGTTGCACCCAGGAATAACATTGTTTCAATCTGAGTGTACTAAAGAGGGGACCACAGCAGTGAAACGATTGGCCAGAATTTTGCCAAGAACCTTGTAGCCAAAGTTTTAGAAGGTGATAGGATGGCACATTTAAAGGGTCACGTCCAGGTTTAAGAAGTACAACAATCACGGCTTCCTTCATGAAAGCCGGCAAGGTTCCACCAGCCACCACCCTCTCATACACTTTCAGCAAGTGAGGGCCAACTCAGCGCAGTGATGCGCATAGAATTCGAGCGGAAACCTGTCAAGTGCCCCGTACCTTCCTACCTTCCTGCAGGCTATCTGTGCTATCGCCCCTTTCAATTTTGCCAATATAACCGGGCTGTCCAACTCTTGCTGATGCAGGGGAATAATCGTGGGGGTTTTGATGTGTGCTAAATACTCAGCGATCTCATCCGATCCCACCTCTGTAGATTCCCTCGACATACCTTTATAATATCCCTCAAACACCCCATTAATCTCTATTTGAGTATTCACCACCTGTCTCGTCTGGAGTAGGACTGCAGCATTTGGGCATCTGGCGGTCTCTAAACACAACAACCATGCCAATAATTGACCGGTTTTGTCCCCATACTCATATGTTCGCTGTAGGTGTACCTCATAATCAAAGTTGGATAACCTATCCACTAGCTTCCTGTATTCTGTGGTAAATAAAAATACCGGACTGAATTTCATACGGAATCTTAAAATAAAGTAAATAGCTCAAAATAACAAGAGGCAGAATCCGTGGTATAAGAGGTTTTCTAAATGGGCTTTATTCCATTTTTGATGGCCGACTCGAGTCGCGGCCTTCAGGTTCCGTCACCACGAGGGTTCAGGAAGTGAAGTACAATAATTTATTAACAGACATGTATTTTTATAATAAGTACATTACAATGAAACGAATGTAGAAGGCGTAACATTTGATAAGAAAAGTGACAAAACAGTGACATAATCGAAACTAGGCGTAATAAGGAATAAAAGAAACATGATTGGTTAGAATTATCAGACATAGGTGGATCTATAAGATAATACTTGGCATAGATGCGCGCGCGGCAGCATGACGTGTAATTGACGTGCAACTAGGGGGTGAAGGGGACTTGACATTTAGCTCTACATGTGGAGACGAGAAGTCTGGGGGTCAAGTCAACCTAATCCCAAATCATATCTAACATCCTATGTTTAAAGAACTATGTTATCCACAAGGAAGAGACTCTCGGACAGAATCTATTCTATACTGACTGTGTACGTGTACAAGCGTCTAAGTGTCTATATGAGATGCGAGGGATAGAAAACTTTCCATGGCAACAGGGCTATGAATCACTTGCAGGAGGACGGAAAGGCTGAGTCCTTTGCTTGTGAGCTAAAGGAAATGTTTACCTAAATCACTGGACAGGAATGCATCGGCTGAAGAGCAAAATAGATAATTCGAAGGTGAAATACAACTTCTTGGCAGACAGGCGAAAACTGGCCGAGGCAGGCACCGTTAGCTGCACAGGGAGTAGGACAAAGTTCATGGATACAGATGCGAGCTCAAGCTGAAGCTGTCAGAGACAGAGAGCAGGGAAAGGCTTTGAGGACAGAATCGGGCCTACTCGCCTGAACTGTAAAAATGGAGTAACTTAGCCATATAAAGTCGGTGGCCTGTCATACCTAGGAATCGAATATCCAGCCCATTGATGGCGGATCTGACAGAGAACATGTTGACGGTAGACACACATATGTTTGCGTCTTAGAAACTGGAACTGGAGGGAACATACATGTACTTGTAACATGTATATAGAACCGTTGGGGTCCAAGATAGGGGACATAACTGATCAGGAAAATCCACATTTCCACATTCCCTCCTTGTCCCCTACTTGCCCTTCAAGAGATATCAATCTTCATCATTCCATCGATTTGCTCATGGAGCATCATTTCTTCTTCCTTCCGGCATTCTGAACGGGACCTGTGATGTGGAATGCATGATGTGGCACACAGACCACAAATCGCTGGTCCACCTTGCAGGCATAAACAACAACTGAAGAGCATAAGAAGGCCAATACCTAGGAAGGATAAAACTCTCCATCCCCAGGCTGATATCACACTCCAAAACCACCCGGACCACGTCCAAGTGCCTGGATTTTCGTGTATCTGGCTTACAATCTTATGAAGGCGTGTTATAGCTTTATATACAGATGGCGAATTTTCTGGTATGAATATGCAGCAGCTGGATCCGATGACCCTGCAAGCTCCGCCCCTATCGGCCAGGATGACGTCAAGGACAAGACGATTCTGGAGAACAACAATTCTCATCACTGATTGTTCCTCTGTCAGATTGCCTAGGGCGGCTATAGTCTCGTTTACTACAGCTTCAAGAGTCTTGGTGAGTCTACGTATCAGCTTACTATTTGATATAGTACCTATATAGGGAAAGATACCTTTATTGAAATCTACATACTTGTCCCATGCCGTCTCAGTATAATCGACAACTGGGAGATCTCTTTGCTCTCTTTTGTGTACTAAATGAACATGTCGATAATAATCAGGAGGAGCTAGGAAAACAGGTGGCAAAAGGAATGCGATGTAACAGGTACCATCCCAATCTAGAGGCAGACGCATATATGCCGTCTGACCACATATAAAGTAAGAATGGCGAGAAGCTCTAAATGAAGATTTACCTTGATCACTATATTCTACTGTAGTAACGCATTGGCTATGGCCCATGTGTATGGAACCAACTTTTCTTACACATAATTCACCCTTTACTGGGAATACTGACATAGTGGGCAGAATTAGTTCAACTTCGGATTTGACATTCAAAATCATAAGATTAGGCGTAAAATTACCTAATTTATACACTTCATTTTCTAAATCAGTTCCTGTTCTACTGGGGTGACCCTCCTTATTAGGGTGACAGACTTTGAATAAAACTAGATTCAGATTTCCCCATATCCAATGTTGTTGATAAACTGCTGTGTCTGGGTCTATGGAATTTAATAAACTAAACCATGCTCCACAGGAGCCATTGTGTGTGAATGGATGTGGAAAGAAAGGCAGAACTCCTTTGTTATTCTGATAGGGAGGAAGTCGGCCACACACCCAACAATTGGTGGCATTACTAGTCTGATGGGAATGATGTAACATACTAATGAAGGTGTTATTGCGCAGCGCAAGTCTATAAGATAATTCATGTGGCGGTAGGTCACTAAAAGAATGTTCTGCAGCAACATTATAAACATGTCTAGAGATAGGATGATATATGTGCAAAATCACACTCGTAATAATTACTAAAATACTCAATAAAAACAAAATTAATAATGTCCTCATACAGTAGCTACGTAGTGATTTACAATACGCCTGTCGTTTCAACATTTCTCGGGTATTTTCTCTACTCAGGTCCAAGGGATACATGTCGGAGACAATTCAACCGCTTCACCTTGGAGAGGACTTAAACAATCAAATTGCTCGACTGTTTGGGCCTAAGCTTTAATTTATAGTACTGAGAGTCATTCTGTTCAACAAAAGGAAGTTTTGAATCAGTCTGTGAGGGAGTGCAGGGCACAGTGTCTATATCTGAAGGTAGTCCATGAAATTTTTTGACGTGACTTGAATGAATCCACCCTTTGCGTCCCTCGATCTTCACGGCTGTTCTTGTGGTCAACAGGACCAACTTGGGTGCTTTCCACCTGGGCTCCAGTTGACTTTTCCTGTCGAAATTTCTCACAAAGACAAGATTACCCGGAACAACGTCATGGGGTTTCGCCTCAGTGTTGTCGGGAAAGGCTGCAGCTACCTGTGAACGAGAAGATTGTAGTGCAGACATCAAGGAAGCCAAGTAATCTGTCAGCATGTTACAGTCAATGTCAGTTATTTTACGGGGTATAGGCGTCCCCCACATATTCGGTGGTCTACCAAAGATCACCTCATACGGGGATAGCCCTGTTCTAGAGTGTGCTACCATTCTCATGTAAAAGAGTGCAACTGGTAATGCTACTATCCAGTCGACACCTTTCTCTCTACATATTTTGGACAGTCTGATTTTCAGTGTCTGGTTATGTCTTTCTACGAGACCTGCTGCCTCGGGGTGTCGGACACAGTGGAATTTCCACTGATATCCCAACAAGAGTGAGACATGTTTCATTAATTCGGATGAGAAAGGCTGACCGTTATCTGAATATACAACACGTGGTAAACCGTACCGTGGGAAGAATTCTCGAACTAGCTGCTTGGCAGTAGTCGGGGCAGTGTAATCTGATACGGGATACGCCTCTGTCCAACGGGAGAGAGCGCAGACAACTACGAGGACATATTTGAATCCTCGACAACGTTCCATCTGAATATAATCCATCTGGAGGATTTCAAAAGGATGGTCAGGAGGCTGAAATCCACCCTGCTCTACGGGAACACTCTTTCCTGGATTAAACTGACAACATATCATACAGGTACGAACCTTTTGTTTAGCTGCTGCTCGTAAATGTTTGTTGAACCAAATGTGCTGAATGCTGTCTAGCATAGCCTTCTCTCCTAAATGTGCTGGACTGTGAACTGTAGCTATAATGGCTTGAACCATGGAATCAGGGAGAAACCATACAGATTTCTCCTTCGTCATCCACCCTTGATCTGTCTGGATCCCTCCTAGTTCAGTCCACTTCTTTATTTCTTCTGCTGTGGCATGTGTCTGTATGTCAATTACGTCAAGTGCGGGATCCTTAATTGTCATACACTGTGTTGGTGTCTGAACTATTGGCTTTGTCATGTCTAATGTGCGATTCTGAGCAGTCTGTTTAGCTGTTTTGTCAGCTAAATCATTGCCTTGAGAAATGGTATCAGTAACCTTCGTGTGTGCTTTACATTTCATAATCGATATAGCAGTGGGTAGATGTATTGCGTCTAACAAAGCATGAATGAGGGGCCCGTGCTGAATGTGGGCACCATGGGACGTTAAATAACCTCTCTCTCGCCACAGCACGCCGAAGTCGTGTACAACTCCGAATGCATAACGTGAGTCAGTGTATACATTAACTTTCTTATTTGTGGCTTGAATACAGGCTTGCGTTAGAGCAATAAGTTCTGCTGCTTGGGCTGACAGAGTATCTATACAATGTGTCTCAATAACTTCAGTGTCTGTTGTGACTGCATACGCGGCCACTAAATCTCCTGTACTTGCTCTCATGCATGATCCGTCTACATACAACGTCAGGTCTGGATCTAACAATGGAACGTCTGTCAAGTCTTGTCTAGGTTTCGTCTTTATTTCAATGATTTCAACACAATCATGAGCTAGTGGGTCTGTTCCAATTACAGGTAATAGTGTAGCAGGATTCAATGTATTACACCGTCGGATCTCTATGTGTGGTTGAAACAATGTCAGTTCATAACCGGTAAGTCTTGCTATGGTCAAGTGTTGTGTTTGTGTTCGGTTCACAAGAACCTCTACTGCATGTGGTACTTGAACTGTCAATGGGTGTCCTAATACTATGGCATCGCTTTGTCTGATTGCTAAAGCTGTCGCTGCCACTGATTTCAGGCATGCAGGCAAAGCCTGAGCTACGGGATCTAATGTACTGGAAAAATAAGCACATGGCTTGCATGATCCTGCTTGATCCTGAGTGAGTACTGACAAGGCAGTACCTTCGCGTTCTGTAACAAAGAGTGTAAAAGGTTTGCTATAACATGGTGTTGCTAAAACAGGTGCTTGACATAAAGCTTCCTTTAGGCTTTCAAAAGCTTGTGTATGTTCCTGAGTCCAAGGGAGAACAGTCGATGTGGCTGCCTCCTGTGTGGTTAACTGAATGAGTGGTTTTGCTAGAAATGCGTACTGAGGGATCCACTGCCTACAATATGAAGTGAGGCCTATGAAAGCCCGCACCTCCTTTTGTGTCCGGGGTATTGACATGTTAGCAATTAACTGGATGCGATCTGGTGTAAGCTGCCTTCCCTCCTTGGACAGCGAGTGACCAAGATAAATAACTCGCTGACCACAGAATTGCAGCTTAGAAGGGGACACCTTGTGCCCCTTGTCGGCTAGGAAATGTAAAACTGTCAGAGAAGCTTTTTCACATTCTGGCTCGCTTCTCGCGGTGATCAGCAGATCATCGACATATTGAAGCAGTGCAGTATTGACTGGCATGTGGATACTGTCAAGTTCTCGTTTCAATGCTTGGCTGTAGATGCTGGGGCTTTCTGTAAATCCTTGAGGAGCGCGTGAGAATTTAAAGCTGCGCCCATTTAAACTGAATCCGAACAAGTATTGGCTTTCCGGATCTATTGGGACGCTGAAAAAGGCATTCTTGAGATCAATTACAGTAAAAAATGTTGCTTCGGAATCAATTGCTGTCAACAATGATGATATATCAGGGACCACAGGGAATTGTGGTACAATACACTTGTTTAGTTCACGCAAATCAATAACCAATCGGTATACTGGCGGAGCAGTAGGATCAGTTCGTTTAAGAATCGGAATTATCGGTGAATTACATACATTGGAGTCTGTTTCTACAACTACTCCCTGGGCAATCAGCTCATCAATGATTTTCAACAAAGCCACTACAGCATCATGCGGTAACTTGTATTGTCGCATTCGTGGTAGTACCACTCCTGCTTTCAATGTAACTCGATAGGGTGTAATGTTCATGCAGCCAACATCCGTAGGGCCTTGTGCCCATAGATGTACTGGTAAAGTCTGTAGTCGGGGATCCATGTCTCTGGACACATAGTGACCTTTAAAATCACGTAAAAACAACCTTACTCCTTCCGGAGAACAACATATTATGGCTCCTAGTGCTTTCAGAGTCTTAATTCCTAACAGATTTTCTGGGCATGATTTAGTAAGCAATAAATCTGTAGTTCGTGTCAAAGGTCCTATCGTAAGTGGTAGAGGCTGTGATACTTCATTAACAATAGGTTTTCCTGAAAAACCAAGGGAAACATTTTGAGAGCCTGAGAGGGGTGCCCCTGGAACTTCACTACGTTTTATGGTTGTTCGACTTGCCCCTGTATCGAGTAAGAATTTTCTATCTTGACCTAATAATTCACTATGTACATAAGGTCCTTCTTGATCTACCGGAATCTCGATAAGCGGTAAGTCAACTTCCCTCTCTAGGCTGGTTCATGCGTAACGCTGATACTCAGGGTATTCATACTGTGCAGTCTGATACATTTGTCGTGTTGTGGTTTGTGTGGCAGTAGCAGGCAACGGTGGTGCAGCTGGCACAAACTGTATGGGTTGCTGTGAGGCTGGCATGGACTGTTGCTGAACTGGCATGGACTGTCCATGCTGCATAGCTCCTTGTTCATTCTGATCTTGTCTAACTAATCGTGGTCTCTCCTTTGCAATACCTGTAGCTATATTACGTTTCAGGACTGGACAATCGTGTACATAATGGCCTAGTTGTTTACAGTAATTGCAGGTTCCTTTTACAGGAACTGCAGAATCACCAGAATGTGTCACACCCTTTTTGTGACCATCTGCTGGTACTGTCTGAGAAACTAGCATTTTCATTTTTGTATCCTTCATGCGTCTATGCTCGTGTTCTTGTTCATCCCTAATTCTATTGTGATGATACTGTAACATTTGTAGCATTTGCGACGGAGTGTTACTTTGCCAGGTACTCTCGAATTTCAATATTCTATTCTTTACTGGAGGTAATGCATTTTCCACTAATTTTGTCACAAATAAATGTGGATATGAATCACTACTTGCTTTTATACCACTATTTATACCAAAACATTTTTCAAATCGAGCATAATAATCGCTTGTGTCTTCATCTTGCTTTTGTTTACAGGCTGTGATTGCACCCCAATCTTCCTTTTTTGTAGTTAATAAACGTGGCAGTACCTGTACTAGTAAACCTGGTAATAGTTTAACTTTATCCCCGAGCCCCGAACCTGCAGTTCGGCTCCTTTCTTCCTCTGCTAATGCTGTCCAGTCTATCTTTTGGTCTCCCACTTCCCACTCTTTTTCTTTTAGTTTTTCATAAATGCCAGCAGGCAAAAGCACCTTTAATATCGTCATAATATCAGGAAAGGTGTACTCTCCCATCAGTAACATGTCTTTAATTTCTCGGTGGAAACCCGCTGGGTCTTTGTCATGACTAGGTACTACTTTCTTCATTTCTAATAATTCCATTTTTGATATGGGTGTGTAAACAAATACACGGTGAAACTCATTGTCTTCGCCTTTTATTGGGTGCACTTCTCGTAGGGGATTTTGTCTATCCATATAGTACGGCGCTCTTTCTCTGTGGGGCAGCGAGAGAGAATCCGGACTTACAAAAAGGACATACTGCTTACGTGACACTAATATCTCTTTAATTAGCTTGTTACTAGAACCTCTCCATCTGTTCGTGAGTAGTTCCGTTAATATATCAGGTAAAGGACCAGGGTCAGCATGTTGGCTCTTATATAATATGAGGAGTTGCTGAATCATATATATTCCAGCTAAACGTTGTTCATCTGTACTGAGGTTAAAAAACGTGTGTGCTACGGTCTCATCACCGTATTTTTCAGGACTGTCAATCCAGTGAACGGCTGATCTGGCTAATTCTTGCTCATCCATGGAATCGAGGAGGTGATAACCTCTTCGTTCTCGTAGTATTTTATCTGCGGCTTGAAACGAATGTTCAGGAGATTTCAGATTTATTACAGGCGTCGGATACGTTCTGCTATTATTTGGACATACAGAGTGTCTTGGATCAGAAAAACATCTAGTATTTTCACAAGATCTTCCTCTGCCTACATAGGCTATGGTCTCTGACTGTCTTGCGGAATTCCCTGATTCGGACACTTCATCTTGCTCAAACTCGTCTGTTCCCAATCTCTCTTCATGAATACGCTCTATTTCTTTACGTATTTTTCGGCACATGGCTATTATACAATTTTGCTTATCGTGTCTCCCTTCTGATATATTCTGACTCCATCTTGTAAGAATAAGCATTGCATTCGGGTCTACCCCCGGACGATCTTGATTTCTGATTACACAGTTTATGAGGAAACGTAACAGTTCCCCCTGTATCTCTACTTTCTGGAATTCCATAGCTCTGTTAATACATCCTGGATCTCGTCCTGTTTGAACAAACTGATATATGTTATCTAGATGCGTAGTCATCCCTGGTAACCTTGCTAAATACTCTGCGGCTCGCCTGATACGTAATGATGCCAGGACCATTTCGTCCTCTTTACCAACCACTGGGTCATATCTACAATTTACAAGGAGTTCCTTAAGCGTACGTTCATTTACGAATTTAGGTGTACGTGAATGCGCTGACTCTTGAAAAACAAGTTTATTTATTCTGGGTGGTGTAAAGGTACTGCTAGCACCTCCCGTGGCCCCATCTGGGGCGTCGGGTGTGAATGGATTCGTTGAACGTGACACAGCAACTATGGGTGTCGATACCCCTATAGGATCGACTGCGGAGACAGATGCGGAAACGGATGTGCTTGCCGAAGCTTGTATCGGGACTTGCTGTTGCACGGGGACAGATACCTGATCCTGACGTTGAACCCCTCCGCCAGACGGTCTATGTGGTGTGGCGTTAGCATACTCGGGAGCTGCATCGTCTAGATATGAGGAAAGAAAAACATCTTCTGCGGTTCTGGGATGCCCCTTTGGATGTACCTTAATTGGAAATAATGGGGGTGGCAAGTCTTTTGGCATCTCTGTAACAGCCTTAGGTAGTCCTTCGGCTAGAAGGGGATACATACCATTCATAAGAGCATTTCTTTGTCTATTCACTTGTTCTGATTTCACTCGGATACCTTCCTCAATTAATAGATTTTCTTGAACTTTATTTGAACTTTCTTTACTCCTCTCTTCTTGTCTACGTGCTTTTTCTGTTCGTCTATGAGATTCTTTACGCCATAACTCAACAGCGTCTTTCTGTGACTGTCTGACCCTTCTTTTCCATAACTCTTCCTCCACTTTCATGATGCACTCTGCATCCCAGGTTCCCGCTGCGGGCCACCTTTGACTTTCCGGTAATCCTTTGGTATAATCTACCCATAGATCAAGAAACAATATGGCATCTAAGCCATGTTTATGGTACATAAAATGCCCTGGGGTGTCCCTAGGAGGAATAGGAACTGCTTCTTCAAGCACCCCTTTTCTGGTAGTAATCTGTCTTAACTTCGAGAAGAACGGCATATTGACAACTGATCTGATACTTACTCTTGAACTTGCTTAATACGAGAAACACCATAAATGAACAGTGAACAATGAACAGTCATTCATACCACAATATGCAAGACATTTCTGAATACTTTAAACATTAAACATTAAACATTATAACAATGATCGACAATGATGACAGTCTGCCTAACTAATCACCACGCTGAATTCTTGACAATAACTGAATACTTCGGAATACTTGATATACTGCTAAACAGTACATATACACTGCTAAACAGTGCAGACCGGATTTGTGTACCCAAATCCGTCTTGACCGGCACAACCTATGTGCGCGTCAACACGCCTCCCCGGCGATGGTACTCACCGAGTAGCTCCTTGAAACGGAAGGCCTCAGAGAATGGACAGGACTCGATAACTGCGGACATCGGACCCTCTGGACATCGGGATTTCGGAAAACCTGGTGGGCCTCTGTATACCTCGGATCTTGCTCTCTCAGCTAGGCTCTGGTCGGGATACTTCGCACTTCTCACCGCCTCGTCTGGGTTGATCGCAGCCTCAGTCGCCCCCGCTTGACCGGAGGGAGCTTACAGGAAATCCTGCTGGTACGCGTTTATGGTCCGTCCAGCTGTGGCAGGAGACCGGGCCTGCAACGCACCGCCGGCGCGTGAGATGAGAAAGTGTCCCTGTTCGGGCGCCATTATGTGGTAAATAAAAATACCGGACTGAATTTCATACGGAATCTTAAAATAAAGTAAATAGCTCAAAATAACAAGAGGCAGAATCCGTGGTATAAGAGGTTTTCTAAATGGGCTTTATTCCATTTTTGATGGCCGACTCGAGTCGCGGCCTTCAGGTTCCGTCACCACGAGGGTTCAGGAAGTGAAGTACAATAATTTATTAACAGACATGTATTTTTATAATAAGTACATTACAATGAAACGAATGTAGAAGGCGTAACATTTGATAAGAAAAGTGACAAAACAGTGACATAATCGAAACTAGGCGTAATAAGGAATAAAAGAAACATGATTGGTTAGAATTATCAGACATAGGTGGATCTATAAGATAATACTTGGCATAGATGCGCGCGCGGCAGCATGACGTGTAATTGACGTGCAACTAGGGGGTGAAGGGGACTTGACATTTAGCTCTACATGTGGAGACGAGAAGTCTGGGGGTCAAGTCAACCTAATCCCAAATCATATCTAACATCCTATGTTTAAAGAACTATGTTATCCACAAGGAAGAGACTCTCGGACAGAATCTATTCTATACTGACTGTGTACGTGTACAAGCGTCTAAGTGTCTATATGAGATGCGAGGGATAGAAAACTTTCCATGGCAACAGGGCTATGAATCACTTGCAGGAGGACGGAAAGGCTGAGTCCTTTGCTTGTGAGCTAAAGGAAATGTTTACCTAAATCACTGGACAGGAATGCATCGGCTGAAGAGCAAAATAGATAATTCGAAGGTGAAATACAACTTCTTGGCAGACAGGCGAAAACTGGCCGAGGCAGGCACCGTTAGCTGCACAGGGAGTAGGACAAAGTTCATGGATACAGATGCGAGCTCAAGCTGAAGCTGTCAGAGACAGAGAGCAGGGAAAGGCTTTGAGGACAGAATCGGGCCTACTCGCCTGAACTGTAAAAATGGAGTAACTTAGCCATATAAAGTCGGTGGCCTGTCATACCTAGGAATCGAATATCCAGCCCATTGATGGCGGATCTGACAGAGAACATGTTGACGGTAGACACACATATGTTTGCGTCTTAGAAACTGGAACTGGAGGGAACATACATGTACTTGTAACATGTATATAGAACCGTTGGGGTCCAAGATAGGGGACATAACTGATCAGGAAAATCCACATTTCCACAATTCCCTCAACAAGGCTGCATGCCTACTATGGTTGGTCAGACATTTCCTCTCCAACCTCCCAAGGTAGTCCTTTACATCATCACTTCCACATTCAAGCCCCTCTGCACACCATACACTGTCTTGAAACCAAACCCAGTTAAACCACTTTAAATGCATCCCATGCAACCAGGGTGTCTGAGACTGTCCATTCATTGTCCTGGAAGTATTGGTCTATGGCTTCACCAATCTGTGAACTGAACCTCGCATAATCTAAAGCAGTGGTGGGCAAGCGCCAAGTGGGGATCTTCTACCTAGACCTGCCCCACCCAAGTGAGATCAGGAAGGGATTGTGATCTGTTATGATACGTCCCAGATATTCTGCTCATTTGCACTACATAACTAACGCCGACGGGGCAAAGATCATGTCCAGTCTAGAGTGCAGCACATGTACCACTGAGTAATGGGAGTACTGCCTATCAGCTTGATGTAAGAGTCACCAGAGTTACCTCACTTGCTTATCGTGAAACCAGGTGTTGCGAGACAGTACAGAATTGTGCCCCCGATTGGGAGGGGGGTGGACCTATCCACCGCCAAATCCATGACCCCATTGTAGTCCACACACCAAAGTGTGTCATCTGCCCGGTCCGCCAACACGACGGGTGCAGAAGTTCTACTCCCTGACCTGTGGTCGGGTCAGGGAGTATACCGCCTCGAGAGTCAAGGAGTTAACCAGTGGTATGCAAAAGAGGAAAAGCAGTTTAGCTATGGATTTACTGATTGACCCGGAATGGCCTCGCTAAGACAGTTAGAGGGTTTTATCTTTGAAAGAGTTAGTAGAAGATCTGCCTCTGAGATAGGGGAGACCATGGCTGCAGTGCCTTTCTAGGCAGTTTTTCCTCGATTATGTTGTCAAGTTCGACCAGAAGGGAGATGTTAAGGCTTTTGACATTTTTGTCGAAGAGCTCTGCAAAGATATAGCACAGGATCTCTAATGCCTTAAAAGGGGGCTTGAAGGGAGGGTTGTTGGCTCAATTAATTACCTGAAATAGTTGTTTTGGTCTGTTCTTGGCTGTATCAAGGAGGGATCCGATAGCCATGCCTTGCTTTCAAGATGTGGCCTTTAGACTTGAAGTGCACTGGATTTGGTGTATAGCATTTGAGAGCGGTATGTGAGATTCTGAAATTAGAGATGGCCTGGGTAGTAAGGATGTCTATTTTCTTCGTGAGATAACATATAGAGGACAAGTGTGTGGAGAAAGCAGGCCAGTGGTCTACAGAAGAGGGCTGAGGCTTATCGAGTTCTTTCGTGGTAGGCGTTGGGATGGACTTGTGGGTCAGAAGCATCTGATGTGGGTGTGGTGGACAGGGCAGAAGTGGAGAGTTAAGGCGAGAAGGTTTCGGAAGGTGATTGTTCCGCTTGGATGTGAGTGTGAGGGGGGATGGGTTAATGTCCCAGGGGGTTGTCAACAAGTGAGTTGTGGGAGGTGTGGGGAGAGAGTTGAAGGAAGGAGGGTGGGTTTTTCAAGATGGGTGGGATAGTGTGCAGACTCTTATTGAAGGGCCTGGGTGTAGGTCTAGCTTTCTGTGTCATGCTGGGGTGTTTGGCAAGTGGATGAGTGAGGCTGGGGAGTACGAGGATGTATGAGGGTAAGAGAAATTGTAGGATGGGTTGAGTGGAGGTGAATGGTACATTTTATGGAGGACCTTGGGTATCCCAAGCCTGCCTGGTGAAGACATGAGGAGGAGAGGAATCCACACAGACAGATTTGGGTATTGCTGCATTCCTGTGAGCTGGGTGGGACACATACTGGTGGGAAAAGGAGAAAGCTTCCTTTGCACTTCAAAAAGACTGCTCTTTGATTCAGTGATAGATCACAAGGCAGGGGCCTGGACACATCTCAGAAAGGGAGATGGGGCTGATAAGGGAATCATAAAGAGTAGAGCTGGGTGTCAAGGATTAACCCTTTGATGCACATAATCACTGTGGCTGATATCCAAGTGTGAACTCTGGGCCCTCCCATGAGTGATGTTGTGGGACAATCACCTTTCCACGTTGTCCCTGCAGTGACAGACATCGTTCATGAGGAAAGAAGAAAGAGAGATGTGCCCACTTTAAAAGAAGCATATCCCCAACATGATACTTCAAAGATTCAGATCCGCAATCACATTTTGGGTCTGGAAAAGGACTATTAGAAGGGGGGTCTGAGTCCCTAAAAATGTGTCATCATCCATGCAGCCAGGCAGGCTGAAAGAGAAGGGGAAGCTCTGCAAAAATTCTGCCTGCGACCAGGACTGGGGTCTAAGGCTTGCTAGTCTCCCTGCTGGGTAAGGGGGCATCATCCAGGGAAACCAAGACCACCTGCTCTGGAGCCTGGAGCACCAGCGCCTGCCTGCTTTCCAAGACCTGTGAGGAAGAGGAGAGTGTTAGAGGGAGCACGGTACAGTGGAGAACCCCACCGTGAGGACTCCCTGTACAAGGTGTGAGAATTCATCTGTGCACCGATCAGGCCATAGCCCATGTGCAGGACTATTTTTGGTGACCCCCGCATGCCACAGACTGAGCAAAGTATTGAACGCTGTATGGAGGGTGCTAAAACCCAGAGGCCTTGTTGCATTGACCCCTGCTGGGGAGAGCCAGCACCCGTTTGATTCTGCTGCATGTACCATAAGCAGCCCAACTTCTCCTACTCTGAACAGTGGGGTGCTGACATCCAGCACCCAGTGTTTGTGCTCTGGTCTCTAAAAACATGTAGAATTGACTGATCCCTGATTGGCATATTGTGAGAAGTTGGCCTGGTATATGCTGTTCACTAGTTCTAGTGACCACCTTGTACCATGCCAAGCAACCCTTATGGTGTGGTTGTAAGTCAACCTTTTCGGACTAGCTGCCCTAGTGGTAGCGTAGGCTAAGCAGTCTTTGAGGCTAAACTCGTGATGCGTGTTAAGCAAGCTGTTTTACCAATAGTAACCCCCTTTTATACCAATGAAAGGACACCACACAGATATATATTCAAAATATATATGTATTTATTTCTCAAAGTAACCCCTAGTCTCTTTATGAGCACAGGAGCACAAATCGTCAAACAAGATTATCACAGAATACACAGAAGTTGCACTTTATATGGATAGGCCCTGGTGGCCACTCGAACCATATACTAAAATAGTGGTATAAGTACCACGAACAGAAAAGGGAAAAGGCCTAGGGCCTCTAGAATCGCTGGGCCTACAAGGAGCTAACGTCAGTTAGTGACCAGGAGGTCCACGGGTGGCGTGTGCAGAGCAAATAGTCACACGCGGGCTCCCATAGGTTTCAATGGGTGCGTAAAAAGTACAAAGTTACTGCAAAAGGAATCTTCCGGATGACCTAGGAACTTAAGATTTGGAACACAGGCACTAGAGATGTATTACTACACATGGGCACCGGAGTACCAGCTTTACCTCACCCACAGGAAGCGGGTGCATAGGCCTCAAAGTGCGTCGGGTTTCTTCTATCTGTTCCGTTGAGCCTGGGACAAAGATGCTGCAGGCGGTCGGTCGGGAAGAGATGCAGTGGATCCAAGAGTGGATCGGAGATGTTGAAGACCTGTAAGCAGAGGGGACAGTGTTCACAGTCACTAGCCAGTGACCAGCGTGGCACCAGGTGGGTACCAGGCGATGTCGGGTGCAAACAGGTGATGAGGGGTAGCTTGTCTCCGCAGCCACGTGGTCCCTGAGGGTCGACGACGTCCAGGAGTCGGCTCACGAGCTGTCCCACGCAGGCTCTCGCTGTCGGCGGTGTCGGCGACTTGATCGAAGCAAACAAGCCTTGGCAAAAGCAATTGCAGGAGGATTCGGAAATCAGCTGTTGGTTCTGACCAGCAAGGTCAGAGGGATTGCTCCTTTGGAGGGGAGCAAGGGCCAGTCTGGAGCAACCAGACCAGCGGTGTTTGTCGTAGATTTCGTCGCCAAGATGGCCACTAGCCAGCGGGCCAGCAACCGGTTAGGCGCGTCGAGTGGCAAAATGCAGAAGGGCCCCACGCAGATCGTGGAGATGCTGGAGGGCTCACCTTTGGTGCAGATGCTGCTCGAGGGTTGGGCTTCTCAGGACCCAAAGCACAACTTGGAGGGGGCCTCGGTTGTTGCACTGGTCAGCTTGTCGTAGTCGTTCCAAGATGGCTGGCTCCACGTGTCTCGGTGCCTCCACGGGTCTCCTCTTTTCAGGGACTGTGGATCGGGCGGTGAGAGGTCTGGAGGTCCAGGTCTTGTCAGTCTCTGGGCTCGGGCTCCGGCGGGAGGCGGCGGCAAAGCAGACGTTGATTCGCTGGATGGTGCTTGCGTTAGCAAGGTGGTCACTCCCTGACCACAGGGGAGATTTTCTTCAGTCTTCTGTGCAGCAGAATGTCGAAGTTCCCGTCTTCTTCTTAGTTTCAAGTTGATTCCAGGATGTCTGAAGTCTTAGGACACAGCTCCTACCTTTATTCGGATTCTAGGGGCCGGACTACCTGCTAGGTCCCTCCCTATGGGTGGGACCAGGAAGGGGGGTGGTTACACCCCCAATCCTTTGTCCAGCTCGCCCCAGGCCCGGGACTGGTGTGCCCCAGGACCGGTTTGAACTGGCATATGCACCGAGGCTCCTTGTGAGCCACAGGCATGTCTGGTTTCTTTCAAGCCCTACCTGACCAATACACAAAATCCTGTCTGGGGTGGTGCACGCACCTCCCCTGGCAGGAAACCCTTTGTCCACACCTCCCAAGCTGGAAGGACTCCCAGCAGCAGGAGGGCAGACTTGTGTCTGTGGTGGCAGCATCCATTTTGTGGAGCTGAGGCTATGTCTGATTTTACCCGGGTTTCAGGCACTGTACATGTCGTGTCCCTCTAGAAGGGTGGAATGCTAACCCCGTCGCCAGAATTGGCGAGGGGTTAGTATTCCAATTCGTATGACACCTTACTCGACATGTTTTGATAAAGCCAAACCAAAGATAGCATTTAACCGCGAGGTTCATAATGCACTTAAGAGTATATGGTATGACGATATCTGGAAACAGTAGAAGGAAGTTGTTCCGACCACTGCAGACAGGCTCAGCTCATGCCAGAGCACCATCTCACATGGAACCAAGCACTCTGCCTTCAGGATTGTTAAGGCCTGCCATAGGAGTGACTTATAGGTTACCAGGTGTCCCATTTAAGTTTAGGTATAGGTATACTACACCTAAGTAAGAGGTGATTACACCAACTTACCCCAGCTGAGTGATCAGCCAGTTGTGTCAGATTGTTAGGCCAAGCCTGGGGTGGCATAATACATGCTTCAGCCCCTGGCAGGCCTTGGATACACCAATGCCCTGGGTACCTAGTGTACACTGGTACAGGGGCTGACAGGGTGATCCAACCAATTGGGTATGTACCTAGGGTACATGGAGTCCATTTTACAGAGAGAGCAGATAGCCTGAGAGCCTGAATGGCAGGATCTCAGGCCAACTAAGTCGAAAAACCAGCTAGACACTAGGCAAAAATTTGGGGGTAACCATAGTCAGATATCCACCTTCCTACACAACCCCCCCCCAAACGAAGGGAGATAAGGCTGACCTTGACCAGGTAAGCCTATATTGCCCAAGTGGCCATATAAGGAGGAACCAGCACTGGCATGGTTACCCCCTGTCTCATGGTCCACTAAGCAATCCCTCACCCTAAGGGTATCAGAGGGTCTCCACCATAGGGAATCTCTACCTGTGGTGTGTCTTGGCAAAGTAAAAGGCTGGTGTTGAGATGGAGTACTGAAGTGAGTGTCCTCAAAGTGAGGCCTCAGCTTCCTCCAATCATCCTCCACCATGGATGCCTTTCTTTCTTTAACTGAGTTGCACTGTGCTCTCAGGGTCAGCCTCTGGCTACCTAAAGCTGGAGGCTGGGTCCCTTTTGTGGGCTTACTGGAGGGACAGGTCAGGTTTGGGGCCCTAAGGTCCCATGTTTGCCTGTGCCCAACAGAATCCCCCTGGGGGAGGTCCCTAACTACCTGTAAAGGAGATCCCTCAGGAATGTTTTTACCCATCACCTGACTAGGGCTACTAGCCAGGCAATCCTCATTCTTTTGATGGGGGGGTTCTTGTGGACAGGGGCCCTCTGGGGGTCCACTGGCCTCCCTGACCTCTGCAGCCCTGGGCTGACTGAGGCAGGGTAGAGAGAGGCAGGCTACCTGCACCAGACTGGATCCCACCTTGGAAGGGGCCACTGACATCAGAGGCTCTGCCAGGCCAGGCCTGGCTACCTCTGGGGCAGTTCCTTCACAAGGGGTGAGGTCAGATCCCTGAGGAGGCTGACCTTTTCCTAATGTCTGGGGAGAGGGAGACTTTTCTTCCTCCCCACTACTCTCAGTTTGTGTGGAGTGATCCATTGTTTCAGGCTTCACTACACCTATGTCAGTCTGAGTATAGGCTGAGACCATTACAGCCTTGCCAACCTTTTCAGGGGGGCACTCAGTTTGTGTTTGAGCTGTGACTGTCACAGCTCTGCCAGTCCCTACAGGGAAGTCTGTCTGTGCCTGGGCTGTGGCTACCACTGCCCTTCCAACCTTTTCAGGGAGGAAATCTATTTGGACAGGGGTTGTGAATGGCACAACCCCCCTACCCTTTTGTGAAAGGCCTACCATTTTAGAATGGGTGTCTTGTTCAACTCCAGCCCAAGCTGAGAGTTCTAAGTCATTCCCCAGTAAGCAGTCTACAGGCAAGGTTGGGGACACTGCTACCCTTTTAGGGCCAGTGACCCCTCCCCAGCTGAGACATACCTCTGCCATGGGATGACTGTTCTGTTTGCCATCAATGTTAGTCACCTGGTAGGAGAAACCGGGCAAAAGCTGCTCAGAGGGAACTAGCCAATGGGCCACCATTGTGATGCTAGCCCCAGTGTCTCTGTAGGCCTCAGCTTTTGTACCATTGATGTAGGGCTCCTGTCTGTACCTACCCAAAGTGTTGGGACAGGCAGTGAAGTTGGCAAACCCCATGCCACCATCACAGACAAGAGTGGTTGCTGTAGGGGAATTGGCTAAGCCAGGGTCCCCCTGTGTTCCCCAAGTAAACCCACCCAGATTTCTGGGGGCACTCCCACCACCTGGGGGATTACTGCTGACAGTAATAGGTGGTGTGACAGGAGTAATTGGAGGAACAGTTTTGTTTTTAGCCCTTGGGCAACCGCTGTCAGTTTTCCAATGCCCAGGAGTTTTACACTCATGGCAGTAGGGCTTTTTAGCTGTGGTAGAGGAGGGAGCTTGGGACCCACCACCCTGTGTGGAGTTTTGGGGCCCTGAGGAAGGTTTCTCTTTTTCTTTATCCCCACCCTTCTCTTGAGGCTTGGTGGTATCTTTCTTTTGGTCACCACCCTGGTTTTTAGGCCTGATCCTGGTCCTGACCCATTTATCTGCCCTCTTTCCCAATTCTTGGGGAGAGGTCAAATCTGAGTCTACCAGGTGTTGATGGAGAAGCTGGTTTTGACAATTACTTAAAATCTGCTCTCTCATCATCAAATTGTACAATCCTGTATAATCAGACACCTTACTTCCCAGCAACCAACCCTCCAAAGCCTTAGTGGCACATTCCACATATTCAGACCAGTCCTGAGTCTGTGTCTTCTGGGTGTCTCTGAACATTAACCTGTACTGTTCAGTGGTTAAGCCTAACCCATCAACTAGGACACTCTTCAGGACTCTGTAATTTCTGACATCCTCTTCTCTAACAGTGAGGAGTCTATCTCTGCCTCTCCCCTCAAAGGAGAGCCATAAGATTGCTGCCCACTGGTCTTCAGGAACCTGCTGCACTTTGCAGGCTCTCTCAAGAGCAGTCATCCATTTGTGGATGTCATCCCCACTTTTGTAGGGGGGCACAATCTTGGACAGGTTCCTATTGTCAAAGACCCTATCTTTGTCCCTAGGGACATTGCTGCCACCAGTGGGTATAGACCCACTCTCTCTATGCTGCCTAGCCTTGCTCAGTTTTTCTTCCATCAGGGCTACTTCTAGCTCCTGCTTCCTGATCCTCAGCTGGGCTTCCTGCATTCTGGCCTCATGTTCCCTCCTCTGAGGGGTGGTCAGTCTCCTTCTGGAGTGACCTTGAGAGCCTCTAGAGCCATGGGAAGCATTGGAGTCACCTGAGCGATTCCTTTGCCTTCCAAGCCCTGTGTTAAGTCCACTGGGGAGATCCAATGGGGTGAACCCACTGTCAGTCCCCAATAGCCTTAGTTTAGCTGGGCCAAGTATAACACTTGGCACTGGGCTAGTTCTCCCTTCATCCCCACTCACATCTGTATCCCCATCACTTTCTTCCTCTGTGGTAGGCATCCCATCTAAGGGGTGACTATTGGGAAGGGGTACTTCAGTGGCATCTTCAGAAGGGGGGCCTCCTGTTCCTGTCCCTAAGGGGGCTAACTGGGAAGCTTTCTTGAGTGCTCTCTGATTCTCATCATTCTGTAAGAGCTCTCTGAGCTCAGCAGAGTTTGGGTTCTTGGGCTGTTTAAGGCCTCTAAGAGTTGCCAAATGCCTGAGCTCATTCTGATTAAGGGTAGCAAAGCTGGATGGTGCCCTCTGGGGGTCACTCTCAACAGAGATGGGTACAGTGGACCCCTCTGCCCCGGCCATTGCTCTTAAGTGTGGGTGGATGTGTTGCAATCTACCTACACTTGGGTTTACCTACTAAACCTATCTAGTAGTTGTAGTCAGGGTGTGCTACTCCCTTTGCTCTACAACAACTAAGTTCAGTAGAACTTAAGTATATCTAATCTTGTTTTATATGTACCTACAGGTACCTATGTGATCTTTCAATTGGTAACCAAGAGATTACAATGGTAAAACACAGCAAGCTCAAATCCAACCGCTGCTCACCAATGTGAGAAGTTGGCCTGGTATATGCTGTTCACTAGTTCTAGTGACCACCTTGTACCATGCCAAGCAACCCTTATGGTGTGGTTGTAAGTCAACCTTTTCGGACTAGCTGCCCTAGTGGTAGCGTAGGCTAAGCAGTCTTTGAGGCTAAACTCGTGATGCGTGTTAAGCAAGCTGTTTTACCAATAGTAACCCCCTTTTATACCAATGAAAGGACACCACACAGATATATATTCAAAATATATATGTATTTATTTCTCAAAGTAACCCCTAGTCTCTTTATGAGCACAGGAGCACAAATCGTCAAACAAGATTATCACAGAATACACAGAAGTTGCACTTTATATGGATAGGCCCTGGTGGCCACTCGAACCATATACTAAAATAGTGGTATAAGTACCACGAACAGAAAAGGGAAAAGGCCTAGGGCCTCTAGAATCGCTGGGCCTACAAGGAGCTAACGTCAGTTAGTGACCAGGAGGTCCACGGGTGGCGTGTGCAGAGCAAATAGTCACACGCGGGCTCCCATAGGTTTCAATGGGTGCGTAAAAAGTACAAAGTTACTGCAAAAGGAATCTTCCGGATGACCTAGGAACTTAAGATTTGGAACACAGGCACTAGAGATGTATTACTACACATGGGCACCGGAGTACCAGCTTTACCTCACCCACAGGAAGCGGGTGCATAGGCCTCAAAGTGCGTCGGGTTTCTTCTATCTGTTCCGTTGAGCCTGGGACAAAGATGCTGCAGGCGGTCGGTCGGGAAGAGATGCAGTGGATCCAAGAGTGGATCGGAGATGTTGAAGACCTGTAAGCAGAGGGGACAGTGTTCACAGTCACTAGCCAGTGACCAGCGTGGCACCAGGTGGGTACCAGGCGATGTCGGGTGCAAACAGGTGATGAGGGGTAGCTTGTCTCCGCAGCCACGTGGTCCCTGAGGGTCGACGACGTCCAGGAGTCGGCTCACGAGCTGTCCCACGCAGGCTCTCGCTGTCGGCGGTGTCGGCGACTTGATCGAAGCAAACAAGCCTTGGCAAAAGCAATTGCAGGAGGATTCGGAAATCAGCTGTTGGTTCTGACCAGCAAGGTCAGAGGGATTGCTCCTTTGGAGGGGAGCAAGGGCCAGTCTGGAGCAACCAGACCAGCGGTGTTTGTCGTAGATTTCGTCGCCAAGATGGCCACTAGCCAGCGGGCCAGCAACCGGTTAGGCGCGTCGAGTGGCAAAATGCAGAAGGGCCCCACGCAGATCGTGGAGATGCTGGAGGGCTCACCTTTGGTGCAGATGCTGCTCGAGGGTTGGGCTTCTCAGGACCCAAAGCACAACTTGGAGGGGGCCTCGGTTGTTGCACTGGTCAGCTTGTCGTAGTCGTTCCAAGATGGCTGGCTCCACGTGTCTCGGTGCCTCCACGGGTCTCCTCTTTTCAGGGACTGTGGATCGGGCGGTGAGAGGTCTGGAGGTCCAGGTCTTGTCAGTCTCTGGGCTCGGGCTCCGGCGGGAGGCGGCGGCAAAGCAGACGTTGATTCGCTGGATGGTGCTTGCGTTAGCAAGGTGGTCACTCCCTGACCACAGGGGAGATTTTCTTCAGTCTTCTGTGCAGCAGAATGTCGAAGTTCCCGTCTTCTTCTTAGTTTCAAGTTGATTCCAGGATGTCTGAAGTCTTAGGACACAGCTCCTACCTTTATTCGGATTCTAGGGGCCGGACTACCTGCTAGGTCCCTCCCTATGGGTGGGACCAGGAAGGGGGGTGGTTACACCCCCAATCCTTTGTCCAGCTCGCCCCAGGCCCGGGACTGGTGTGCCCCAGGACCGGTTTGAACTGGCATATGCACCGAGGCTCCTTGTGAGCCACAGGCATGTCTGGTTTCTTTCAAGCCCTACCTGACCAATACACAAAATCCTGTCTGGGGTGGTGCACGCACCTCCCCTGGCAGGAAACCCTTTGTCCACACCTCCCAAGCTGGAAGGACTCCCAGCAGCAGGAGGGCAGACTTGTGTCTGTGGTGGCAGCATCCATTTTGTGGAGCTGAGGCTATGTCTGATTTTACCCGGGTTTCAGGCACTGTACATGTCGTGTCCCTCTAGAAGGGTGGAATGCTAACCCCGTCGCCAGAATTGGCGAGGGGTTAGTATTCCAATTCGTATGACACCTTACTCGACATGTTTTGATAAAGCCAAACCAAAGATAGCATTTAACCGCGAGGTTCATAATGCACTTAAGAGTATATGGTATGACGATATCTGGAAACAGTAGAAGGAAGTTGTTCCGACCACTGCAGACAGGCTCAGCTCATGCCAGAGCACCATCTCACATGGAACCAAGCACTCTGCCTTCAGGATTGTTAAGGCCTGCCATAGGAGTGACTTATAGGTTACCAGGTGTCCCATTTAAGTTTAGGTATAGGTATACTACACCTAAGTAAGAGGTGATTACACCAACTTACCCCAGCTGAGTGATCAGCCAGTTGTGTCAGATTGTTAGGCCAAGCCTGGGGTGGCATAATACATGCTTCAGCCCCTGGCAGGCCTTGGATACACCAATGCCCTGGGTACCTAGTGTACACTGGTACAGGGGCTGACAGGGTGATCCAACCAATTGGGTATGTACCTAGGGTACATGGAGTCCATTTTACAGAGAGAGCAGATAGCCTGAGAGCCTGAATGGCAGGATCTCAGGCCAACTAAGTCGAAAAACCAGCTAGACACTAGGCAAAAATTTGGGGGTAACCATAGTCAGATATCCACCTTCCTACACATATTTAACTTACTTGTAATTCCCTAGTATAAGGTACTTTGGACCGGATTACAATCTTGGTGGACAGGGTTACTCTGTCACAAATGTGACGGATATCCCGTCCGCAGTATTAAAAGTTCCATAGGATCTAATGGACTTGTCATATGGCGAACAGGATATCAGTCACGTTTGTGATGGAGTAACTCTGTCTGTCAAGATCGTTATCAGGCCCTTTGTTTACCCAGGGCCTATAAGTTACATGTCACTAGTGGATTGCAGCACTGATTGTGCCACCACTACAGTGACAAAAAGTGAAAACACGACTCTAGGCCTGTCGTTGCAGCCTAGCATGTGAGTTTCAAAACTGCAGATTCATCTTTGCAAAATGTATCTTTTGCCAAGCCTAAACCTTCCTTTTTAATACTGGAAAGTCACCCTAGGGTAGGCCCTAAATGCCCATAGGGCAGGGTGCATGGTATTTAAAACGTTGGCCAAGTATTCTCATGTTTTACATGTCATGGCAGTGAAAAATCTCCAAAGTCGTTTTTCACAATGGCAAGGATGGCTTTCCTATAGAAAAGTACTTTGTTGTATTATAACACCTTTTAATTTATAACTTCGGTTTGGGAACAGTTCGAACCCTGATTCAAGGACTCACATTAAAATGAATACAAAATCCATTCCGTTGGTAAATTTCATTTTGCTTAAGTACTCTACAAGAGTGCATGCTTTTCCAGCTGTCTGACTTGTTTGCTTCTCTTCCCCTCTTGTGCTGCGCTGTCTCTCCCGTGTGCTTTTCCCTCGCCCATCTCCATGATAGGCTTGCCCTCGCTCTCTCTCTCTCTCTTCCGCCTGTGTTGCTTTCTCGACCATTTGCTTCTATCTTCTCCCAGCTACAATAGCTCTCTCTCTCCACTTTGCTTTTCTTCCCCACCCACCATGTTGCTATAACTCTCTCCGTTTGCTCCACACATACCCTCAGTGGTGCTCCATCGCACCCTCTTCATCCATTTTGCTTCCGGAATCCCATGTTGCTTCCACCACACCAGCACGTGGCTACTTCCGCACCTGCACACGGTACACCAGCTTTACCCAACCCCTGTGTAATTTCAATGCCCCTGCCCTTTTTGCTTCTCCCTCCCGATTATTTGCCGAGCCGAGTTTGATCATTTAGGTTTGATCAGCAAGTAAAAACAAGCATTGGCATAGCCAATAGGTCTCGCCTTTGGGACCTTATAAGTGTTTAGCCATGCAACAGTTGCATAACTAAATACTTATAAGGTCCCAAAAGCGAGACCTATTGGCTATTCCAAGTGGCCCTGCGGCCACGCAAGTGATGGCGATCAAACATCAAAGCGGCCGCGAAAGTGAAAGTAATCGTGGTACACGCGCCAGCACACAGGCACTGTAGCTCTAGGCTGGCCTGGTAGCACTTTTTGGAGCCCTCTCAATAAGTCTCGCCAGAGCAGCGCATGCGCTGGGTCAGCAAGACCTAAAAAGCAGGTGTATTATTTTGAAGCCGCTCACGGCTATAAAAATTATTTGATAGGCTTTTTTTTTTAACTTCACTATGGTGCACAGCATCAGGGGTGCTGTACAGCATAGCTAGAAGCCATTATCAAAGCCAATATGTCCCAAATACAAGACCTGCTGGCTTTGCCAAGACTTGTTCACTTTGAATTGGCGCTAGATTGGAGCTTTATATATCAGGTAGCTTATGATAACACTATCTAAGATTTACACATGGTAGGATAAGAAAAGAAGTCTTATTGATAATGTAGAGAACTTGGAGTTGTCGATACAAAATGTAAGAGGTTGTGTTAGGGCATGCGACCGAAGAAGGAAGTCTTCTACTTCATCAAGACTCTGAAATTTATTCATGTAATAAAATAGGTTACCTACAAGTAGAAGAGGGAACAAATCAGTGCGTCTGTGGTGAAATCAAAAGTTCATCTTTTTAAATAAATTAGGAGACAAGTTTTGATTGTAATTAAGAGAAACAATGCCACGTTGTAATTGTGTAGAAAAATAGCTGATCTTCCTTATGTCTGCTGATACAGAAGCTTCAGTGGACAGTTAAGTAACAGTCACAGTTATGACTCGCCGGACCCACGTCGCATGCAAGGCTTTGCGAACAAGTCACAATATGGTGATTCAGTCAGAGAAGCATGTGAGACCAATGACTAGACCAGCTCTGTCTGCATGGCCCGTCCAAGTCAGCCAGTAGTTGGTACACAGCAGTGCCAAGTAACTAACACTTCAATACAAAAGTAAATATTCATGGAGGTGAATGAGTACTGAAAATACACCTGAAGCAGGTGGTGCTTTCTGGAGCCAACAAAATGGAATATGTTACTTACACAATAAGCATATGTTTGTGGCGTGTAGTGCTGTAGAGTCTCATGCTCTTGCCATCTAGTGCTGTGCTCGGATGTTTGCAGCTTGCTATCCTTCAAACAAGTATTTTGAGTCACAAGGTATAGCAACTCCTCCCATGACTGCAAATGGGCATCTGCTCGATTATTAGACTGTTTTCCGCACAGCAGATGAGGGAGAAGATGGAGCACAGGGAAGGAATATCTGATGACCATGCAAAAAGGAAAAAAGAGAAAAAGAACATCTGCATCAACCAAAAGCTTCTGGGGAGGTGGGTGGGCTCATGTGAATCAACAGCACAACACGCCATGAACAAAATCGGAGGATGTTACAGATGACTGAAAAAGAGTTCGTAGAACAGCTTTGCCAACCTTTGCTTGTTGGCGCGCTAAGACATCCACACAGTAGTTTCTGGTGAAAATGTGTGAAGTGGACCATGTAGCTGCCTTACATATGCCAGCTATGGGAATATTGCCAAGGAGTCACAGTGAACTCCTTCTTGCGAGTAGGGTGTGGTCGGGGTGGGCAACTGTCATTTAGCCTTAACATAGCAAGTTAGGATACACTTGACAATCCATCTGGCTGTACCTGCTTTGGACAGGAAGTGTCATGTTTGTGGTTTGGTGAAAGCAACAAAGATTTGCTGAGTTTTACGAAAGGGCTTGGTGTTAACAATGTAGTACATGAGGACACACTTGACATCTAGAGTATGCAGGGTATTCTTTGACAAAGAGTTTGTGGAAAGAAAACTGGGAGCTCAATAGTTTGAGAAGGAACGGGGATACCACCTTTGGAAGGAATTTAGTTGGTCCTTAGGACTATCAGTATGAACCTCGAAGAAGGGTTCTTCCAAAGTAGGAGCCTGTAGTTCACTGACACGTCTTAAAGACATGATGGCAACTAAGGTGGCAATTTTCCAGGATAGGAACTGCAGTAGACACAAGTGTAGGGGTTTAAAGGGAGGACCCATGAGCTAGGTAAGTACAATGGTGAGGTTCCACGCTGGGGTGGGAGGTAACCTGAGAGGGATAACTCGTTTGAGCTCCTCCATGAAAGCCTTGATGATGGGGACTCTACGTTCAGCAGGTAGATTAAGGTAACCAAACTCTAGGACCTCAGGTGCCAAATCGATAGTTTGAGTTGCCTGGGATTCGAATGTCTGATTGTGCTTTGGTTCTGCATGAAAAGGTCTGCTCTGTTGGGTAACTTCTTGTGGGAACCACTGACAAGTCTGGAGGGGTCTTGAACTAGGGTGATCTGGTCCACATGGGAGCCTCTAGGATGTGAGTGAGGCATGTTTGCCAAAGCTTTCAAACCATGTATGGAAGGAGTGGGAGAGGAGGAAAAGTGTAGGCAAATATCCATGACCAGTTCATCCATAGTACATTGCCCATGGACTCTGGGTGTGGAAACCTAGAGACGCAGCTTTGGCATTTTGCTCTTTGGGCCGTGGCAATGAGATCAATGTCCAAAAACCCCTAACGATGGAAGTACTGGAGTAGGAGTTGTTGGAGCTCCCACTCATGGACTTATTCCCGCAACCTGCTGAGAAGGTCTGCAAAGTCGTTGTCTACTCCTTTTAGGCACCTCACCACAAAATACATTCCCTAGCGGAGTACCTAACACCTAATGCTCTGAGCCAATGTTGACAGCTGTGGTGTTTTTCCTTGCTGTTGAAGGTGATACATGGCTGTCATGTTGCCCATCTTGACAGGGGCCACATTGAGTTGAACCTACCAGAAGAAGGCTTTGAGTGCTAGGTGTATGGCCAGCAGCTCTAAGTAATTGATTTGGAAGCCCTGTTGGCAGGGCATCCACATAGCTTGGGCGATCATGTGCTGCAGATGTGCGCTCCATCCCAAGAGAAAGACGTCCATAGTGATGGTCACCTGCGGAACTGGATCTAGAAAGGGCTGGCATTGCAACAAGTTGTTGCTGTTCCACCACTGCAGAGAACAAAGAGTGCTGGTCCATAGCGTGACTAGATCCTCACATTCACCATTTTCCTGCTAGGTACTCTTGTACCGGACACATGTAATCTTCCATGGGGGAAATAGCTATGGAGGAGGCCATCATGCTAAGAAGGCATATAACTGTTGTAAGCGTCAGGTGGCGATCCGACTGAAAAAGATGCAGTAACAGCTTGGGCCCATGCTTGACTGGCGTAAGCTTTCCTGGTGATTGTATTGAGAACTGCACCCAGGAAGGACTGGACCTCAAAGAGTTGAAGGTGAGTCTTGAATGTATTTATCATGAAGCCTAGATTGTTTAGAAGGTTTATGGTGATCTTTGTGTGGGAAAGACACTGTTGCCTGTTTGTACTTTACGTCTAATCATCCGAATAAGAAAACACTTGGATCCGGCACCTTCGGAGCTGAGTGGATACCACAGCTATGCATTTTGTAAGTACCCTTGGGGCCATAGTGACCCCGATGGGCAGCACTTTGTACTGATAATGCTGACCACACACTGCAGGTAGTGTCAGTGAGCAGGATGGATGAGTATGTGGAAGCATGCATTGTTCATATCAAGAGCGGTCATGATGTCAAGATGTTGCAGTAGAGGGATGACATCTTGTAGAGTAACCATATGAAAATGTTCTGACAGGAAGTACTCATTGAGGGGCCTGATGTAGATTATATGCCTTGAGGTTTTGTCTTTTCTTTACATCTTAGGAAGTAAAGGGAGTACACTCCCTTGCTGCCCTAGCGGGGCAGCAAAGTTTCTATTACTCCACTGAAAGGAGCGCCTATACTCAATTCTTGAAGGAGGCGCTGATGTTTGGCTGAGGGGGTTTGGCTACAGGGTGGGATGTTTGGTGAGGATGTTTGAGCTCCAGACAGTAACTGTGATGTATGATGGAGAAGACCTGGTGGATGGTGATTCCTTCCCACTGCGGGAGAAACACCTGCAATCTTCTCCCAACATGTGTTGTGTGAGTGGGGAGAGGAGTGAGTATCACTGCTTTGTGGAGGCAACACCCTTGGCCTCACCCCCTTTTCCACTGCCTCTAGAGTTGATACCTCTGTAACGGGTTGTCTGTTGCTGCTGTTGGTAATTGGCGGGCAAGTCTGGGTAGGTGGTTTTACTGTCCCCTCTGTAATGGGGCCTTCCAAAAATGGCCTTGGGGAGAAGGTGTCTGGAGAGCACCCATTGTCTTGTCCATGTCTGTATATTTAGGTTCTCCAGCATTTGACCCACCTATGGCCTGAAGAGATGTTCACCATTGAACAGCAGGTTTAGAAGATGCTGTTGAACTTTTCGCTTAAAGCCAGATAGACGAAGCAAAGATTGGTGCCTAATTAGGACGCTTGAATTGATTCCTGTAGCCACAGTATCAGCTGCGTCATTATCTTGCCCTCTGTGACAAGCTCCTGGCCATGCTGCCAGTGTTGCTCTGGGAGGTGTTGAAGGAATTCCTCCATTCCTTCCCAATGGGCTATGTCATAGCATGAATGCACGCAAATACTTTGCAATCCTCAGTTGTATGGCTGATTGTGCAGCCATCCTCTAGCCTGCTGCGTTAGTCTTTTTGCTCTCTTTTTCAGAAAGCAGGGTGTCACTAATTCCCTGAGCACTGGCGTGTTTCTGGACTGTGTGGATCTCCGGGGAGTCTCGCAGAATCTCGCCGCAGATGTAGGTGAGGGATTGTATTTCGTATCCACCCTAGCCTTGATGACCCTAGCTTTGAAGAGCTCCTTAACGGTATCCAGCACAGTTTTGAGCATCCCTTTAAGCACTGGCAGAAACTGCAGGATGCACTGTGTGGTGGACAGTGTCTCGATCAAAAAATAGTTGTCTTCCTGGACAGTGTGGATGACTACTTTATGAAACGGAGCACCCCTTTGAATGACCTTGTGGTATGAGGAAGTGTCATCTAGAGGGCAGGGTTTGGCCAGGAAGAGATCCAGATCTGTCTCTCCAGGAGGATCGACATCGTAGTCATCTCACCAGTCGTCTTTGAGCTCAAGGTCGTACGTGGTCTCTTTAGGGTCTGCTGGGTACGAAGAATGATGTTAACCCCCTAGAGAAGGTAGGAGGTGGCACAAAGTGACAGCACCAGTGGTATTGATGTGGGATAGATGAGAGAGGGGTAGGCGGAGTGGGGTCAGGGGGACGTGCTTGAAGTGGGCTAGTGCCCCTGCCCATATGTTCCTTGTGCTTTGAAGGAGGTGTGGGCGCCAAGGCAATCTGCTCCTCAAAGATGAGTTTCCTCTTCCATGAAAGAGTGTCTAGTGCCTAAGGTGGCAACTTCGTAAAGATCTTCCCAGTCTGTAAGTTAATGTTAATTGTGATTTCTATAGCGCGTTATCACCCACTGGTCTCTAAGCGCTTTGAGAGAAAGCCCAACCTTGGCACCTCTGTAGAGTGTGCGCCCCGACCAGCCTAGATTGTGCCCCAGGCTTCGGTAAAGAGGAGAGTTTTTAATTTTTTCCTAAATGATAGGAGGGCGGGCTCCTTACGGAGCCCTGCCGGCAGCTCATTCCAGAGTTGAGGGGTTATTGTGGAGAAGGCTCTGCCCCCTTTGGAGGAGGATAAGAAACGGGGGCAGGCCAGCAAGCCAGCATCCCAGGACCGGACAGACTGTCCTGGCGTATACTTTACCAGGCGTTCCTTAATGTGAGAAGTTGGCCTGGCATATGCTGGTCACTAGTTATAGTGGCCACCTTGCACCAGTCCAATTCGACTCTTATGGTAGATAGGTTTAAGACAACCTTTTAAAGAAAGCTATCCTAGTGGTAGCTGTGGAGAGCAGCCTTCAGGCTAAGTCTCAGAGGAATGTAAAGCAGCTTGTTTTACCTTACAATCTCTTGAATTACCAAATGAAAGGACACCACACAGGTATATATATCAAATATATATGTATTTATTTCTAGACACACACTACTAATCTCTTTATGAGATTAGAAGCCAGGAACACATTAAAATATCAAGTTTCACAATAAGTTAAGCACAAATATGGCTGGGGCCCTAGGGGCGTACCAGACCATATACTAAAAAAGAGGTTTAAGAAAGTCGACTTGCAAGGGGACAAGGCCTAGGGCCTGTAGAATCGCTGGGGCTTCACTAATCCACCCAAGGCAGGTAAGTAAAAGACCCACGGGAGACGCATGCAGTGTGAGAACACAGCCGCGTGTTCCCTATTGATTACAATGGAGCAAGTCGCGGTTGGATTTTTAAAGTTTTAGGGTACTTCGAGGAAGTCTACAAGCAAGCCACTTACAAGGTAAGTAATTCGAGGGCCAACACACACTAGGGCATCGGAGTGCACGAGTTACCTCACTCAGGGAAGCCGGGTGCATAGGTGTCTTTTGGTGTCGCGTCGCTGTTTTCTACGGAAGTCAAAGAAGATTTAATGCTTGCGAAGACTGAAGAAGTGTCCGGTGGAATCCAAGGCTGGATTCAAGATGAAGATGACCTGAAAGCAGAAGGGACAGTGTTCACAGTCACTTGACAGTGACCCGGGGCCAGGAAGATGGATGCCCACGGATGTCAGGTGATTTCAGGTGATCAAGGGTGTTTTGACTCTTCCCTCACAAGGTCCAGGAGAGATTGACGAAGACCAGCAGCAGGATTCGGAGTGTCCCACGACGTCTGCAGCTGACTGAGGTGTCAGCAACCGGATTGGAGCCAACAAGCCTTGGCAACAGCAAGTCTTGTGAAAAGTGAATAAAGTCAATGGTGCAGACCAGCAAGGTCTGAGGGACTCACCCAGCGAGGGTGAGTGAGGGCAGGCCAGGAGCAACCAGGGGAGCCCTTTGGTTTGATAAGAAAGTCTTCAGGGGACCCACAAGCCAACTGGCAAGGGATCTCGAAGACGCATCTTGAGGAAATGCTTTACAGAAGCCCACGGTCACTCAGGATGCGGTAGGCCTCTGATTTTCGGTGCAGAACCTGCTGCAGGCTTGGGCCACAAGTGTTCCAAAGCACAAGTTCGTAGAACGTCGTGAAGGGGTTGCACTCGACAATAGTGCACGGTTCCCAGGTATTGCAGTTCCTCGTCACTCGTGGGGTCCACTCACCTCAGCTTTGCTGGGGACTCACAATGGCCGTCGAGAAGTCAGGAAATCCACTTCCGGGGCTGCAGGGACTTCAGACTCCAGCGGGAGCGGGAAAGTTTGCGACCGTTGATTCAAGTTTTTGGTGCCCGCCAAGCAGGGGAGTCACTCCTTGACTCCAAGGGAGATTCTTCCGTCTTCCAAAGGTAGTGGAACGTCGAAGGACCAGGATTCTTCTTGTAAAGCGTCATCCAGGGATATCTAACTTGCAATGGCAAGGGTTCCCTAACTTGTACTAAAAGGAAGGGAGGGACTAGCTCTATGACCACTCCTCTGGGAGGGTCAGGGTAGGGGGTGGTTACACCCACTTCCCTTTGTCCAGTTTCGCGCCAGAGCAGGGACAGGTAGCCCCTGAACCGGTTTGAGCTGGCATATGCACAGAGGAGCCTACTGCTCCCCCAGTGCAGGACTTCAAAACACTCTAGAAGTGCACCCACCCACCCAGCCCCAATTCACTAAATCTTGCCTGGAAGGCGGTGACACCTCCCTGTGACAGGATGCCTATTGTTGGGCCTCCTCCACTGCGAGTTTCAGTCAGCAGCAGGAGGGCAGCCCAGTGTATGTGCTGGTGGCATCCATTTTGTGATGCCAGGGCTCTTTCAGATTTCTACTGTGTTACCACAGTAGGTACATGTCGTCCCCTCTAGAAGGGTGGGATCATACTCCCACATCATGGACTGATGTGGGGGTATGATTCCAAGTTGTTTGACACCAAACACGCCATGTTTTGATGCAGTCATTCCAAAGTTAGCATTAACCGGGAGGTTATAATGCACTTAAGAGTATATGGTTTAACCGCATCCACAAACAGCCACAGGGAATAGACCCTGCCAGCTGCAGAGGGGCCCTGCTCAGGCAGAGGCACCCCCTCACATTGTAAACCAAGCACCCTGCCCTCAGGATTAACAGGGCCTGCCATGTGGAGAGGTGTGGCTCACTGGTTAGAGGCGGCAGATCCGCAAGCAGAGAATCGGCCAGGGACCAGGGTTCAATTCCCGACGCGGCAGGGTCGTGGACCAGGGTCAAAACGGACTTGATAATTCTCGCCTCGGTACCTACTCTAACCAGGAACACACTCGGCAACTCTGGGCATTAGCTTGCCTCATCTCCACAACGGCCCCCCACATTCGCCGGGGATGCCTGGTTTCACCTTGGAGATACCCTGGGGGTACCATCTCACAGGGATAGCCAGGACGGGTTCCCCAGCGGTCTACAGCGCCACGACGCCTCAGGGCAGCAGTGCGCTTTACAAGACGCATACATTTACATTTACATAGGGGTGACTGATAGGTTTATATATGTGTGTGTGTGTGTGTGTATGGTGAGATATAGAAACCTATACCTCAGTGAGGAGTGCTGACACTACCTCACCCGGGCTGCAGTAGCAGGCCTGTGGTGTCAGATTTAGTCTGCTTCCCAGGTGTGACATAATACATGCTTCAGCCCTGGTAGGCCTGTGAAGTGCCTATGCCCTTGGTACCTAGGGTACCATATACTAGGGGCTCATAAGGTACCACAGTATCCAATCACTAGTGCATCTAGTATGTACTCAAAGTTGTCTAGAGAGAACAGAGAGACTGGGGCCCTGATTAGCAGGGACCCAGCCAGACTATAGCCAGAAACCAGTGTATACATCAGAAAAAAAGTGGGGGCAACATAAGTGCAGATCCTACTCTCCTACACAACCCCCCCCCCCCCCCCCCCAAACGCAGGGACATTAAATTAACCTTGACCAGTTGAGTCTTCATGTTCTTAGTGGAAATACCTTGAGAGTCCATCTGCATTGGCATGTTGGGTCCCAGGTCTATGTTCCACTGTATAGTCCATCCCCTGTAGGGAAATGGACCACCTGAGCAGTTTAGGATTTTCACCTTTCATCTGTCTGAGGTTCACCTTTTATCTGTTTGAGCCATAGTAGGGGCTTGTGGTCAGTCTGAACTATCAAGTGAGTGCCAAACAATTATGGCCTCAGCTTCTTCAGGGCCCACACCACAGCAAAGGCCTCCCTCTCTATAGCTGACTAACGTTTCTCTCTAGGGGTCAGCCTTCTGCTTATAAAAGCTACTGGCTGGTCTTGACCTTCATCATTTAGTTGAGACAGTACAGCTCCCACACCCAGCTCTGAAGCATCTGTTTGGACAATGAACTTCTTTTTGTAGTCTGGACTCTGCAAGATGGGGGCAGTGCACATTGCCTGCTTTAGGTCATCAAATGCCTTTTGACAGCTAGCTGTCCACTGAACCTTTTTTGGCATTTTCTTAGAGGTAAGATCATTGAAGGGGGTCATTATAGATCCACATCCCTTAACAAACCTCCTATAGTACCAAGTCAGGCCTAAAAAGGCTCTAACCTGTCTCTGGGTGGTTGAAGCTACCCATTACATTATGGTCTAGATTTTGCTCTGCAATGGTTGAACCTGGCCCCCACCTACAAGGTGGCCCAGGTACACAACCTGACTCTGCCCTATCTGGCACTTAGTGGCCTTGATAGTGAGGCCTGCTTTTTGCAGGGCCTCCAATACATTTCTGAGGTGGACCAGGTGAAACTAAAGACGGCAATATCATCTAGATACGCTGAGCAATAAGTTTCCATACCAGTCAGGACTTTATGCACCAACCTCTGAAAAGTGGCAGGTGCATTTTTCAAACCAAAGGGCATCACCACAAAGTGGTAGTGCCCCCCAGGGGTCGAAAATGCTGTTTTGGCCTTGGCATCATCAGCTAACATGATTTGCCAGTAGCCAGCTGTTAGGTCAAATGTACTGAGGTACTTGGCTGAGGCCAAAGTGTCTATTAGTTCATCTGCCCTGGGAATTGGATTGGCATCAGTCCTGGTGACTGCATTGAGGCCTCTGTAATCAACACAAACCCTCATTTCTTTCTTACCACCCTGGGTATGAGGTTTAGGCACAAGGACTACAGGACTAGCCCAAGGGCTATCTGAAGGCTCAATAACACCTAATTCCAACATTTTCTGGACATCAGTCCTGATACAGTTCCTGACATGGTCAGGTTGCCTGTAGATTTTATTCTTGACTGGCAGACTGTCTCCAGTGTCCACCTCACGGGTGCACCAGGAAGTCTGACTTGGGGTCAGGCTAAACATATGTCTGAACTGTTGCAGAACTTGTCTGCATTCAGTTTGCTGATGATCAGTGAGGCTGCTTGCCAAAGCAACACCATCAACTGACCCATCATCAGGGTTCTGTGAGAGCAGGTCAGAGAGAGGGTCACTCTCCTCCTCCTGGTCCTCATCAGTTGCCACGAGCAAGCCCATGTCAGCCCTGTCCACATATGGCTTTAATCTGTTAACATGGAACACCCTAAGAGGGCTGCTGGGAGTTCCAAGATCCACCATGTAGGTGACTTCTCTCTTTTTCTCAAAAATTGTATGGGGGCCACTCCATTTGTCCTGGAGAGCTGCTGGGGCCACAGGCTCCAACACCCACACTTTCTAGCCTGGCTGATAAACAGTCAGGACAGCCTTTTGGTCATGCCAAGCTTTTTGTAATTCTTGGCTAGCCTCAAGGTTTTTGGTTGCCTTCTTCATGTACTATGCCATCCGGGAGCGGAGACCAAGTACATAGTCCATCACATCCTGTTTGGGAGGTTTGAGAGGTACCTCACAGCCCTCCTTCACCAAACATAATGGGCCTCTGACAGGGTGCCCAAACAGAAGTTCAAAAGGGCTGTAGTCAACCCCCTTCTGTGGGACCTCCCTGTATGCAAACAGAAGGCAGGGACGTAAAATGTCCCATTTTCACCTAAGCTTTTCTGGGAAGCCTTTAACCATTTCCTTTAGGGTTGTGTTGAACCTTTCAACCAACCCATTGCATTGTGGGTGATAGGGAGTAGTGAACTTGTAGTTGACACCACACTCCTTCCACATTGCCTTTAGATACCCTGAGATTAAGTTTGTATCTCTGTCAGATATAATCTCCTTAGGGAAACCCACTCTGGAGAAGACTCCAATGAGGGCTCTTGCCACCACAGGGGCTGTGGTGGTCCTGAGGGGAATTGCTTCTGGGTACCTGGTGGCATGATCCACTACGACCAGGATAAACCTGTGCCCAGATGCAGTTGGAGGGTCAAGGGGACCAACAATGTCAATCCCTACTCTTTCAAAGGGAACCCCCACCACAGGTTAGTGGTATCAGGGGGGCCTTTGTTGTGCCACCTGACTTGCCACTGGCTTGGCAAGTGACACAGGAGCGACAAAACTCCGTAGTGTCCTCTGACATGTGTGGCCAATGAAAATGAGGGACCAGCCTGTCGCAGGTTTTGTTTTGGCCCAAGTGTCCTGCCAATGGCATGTCATGTGCTAGGGTCAAGAGGAACCCCCTAAACTTCTGAGGTATTACCAACCTCCTGGTGGCTCCAGGGGTAGGATCTCTAGCCTCAGAATATAGGAGTCCTTCATCCCAATTAACTTTATGGGACCCACTAGCACTCCCAGCAGCAGCTTGCTGTCTGAGGGGTTCAAGCGAGGGGCAGCACTGTTGCTCCTTACTCAGATCTTCCCTGAAAGGTCCCCCTGCCCCCAAGAACTTAACCTGACCTGGCTCAAGTTCCTCTGGGGCAGTTCCTTCTTCAGGCTCTGCTTCTCCTCCCTCAGGAGGGGAATCTGAGATCTGAGACAGAGGGGAAGGCACAGCCTTAACCCTACTGCTCCTCCTCTTGGGTAGCATCTGGTCCATAGTTTCAGGATGCAGAGCTGGCTCAGCTTTATGCATTTTGGCCTGTGACCTGGTCACAGCAAATACCTCTGCAGGTATGCCCAACATCTCAGCATGAGTCCATAATTCCACTTCAGACCAGGCTGAAGTCTCCAGATCATTGCCCAACAAACATTCGACAGGGAGGTCTGCACTGACTACTACCTTTTTGAGGCCAGTTACCCCTCCCCAGGAGAAATTCACAACTGCCAGACTATGGTTGGTCCCGACATTGCTTGCATTGGTTACCTGGTACATTTCACCCAGGATGATCTGTGCAGGGTCCACTAGATCCTCTGCCACCATGGTGACACTAGCACCTGTGTCCCTGCATGCCAAAGCCTGTTTGACATTTATTATAGGCTGCTGTTTGTACTTGTCCAGATTACTGGGGCTCACTAGGAAGGACATATCAAGGTCTCCCTCACAAACTAGCAATGCCTGTGTTGGTACTCTGACTAGGCCAGAGTCCGCATCAGAACCCAGGGTCAACCCTACTACACCCTTATTCTGGTTACCACCTCCACCAATGACTGCACTAGGGGGAACAGCTGCCTTTTGGGCTGGAGTGGTGGTGGTTTGGTCTTTGGACTTGGTACAATCAGAAGTCCAGTGCCCTTTCTGTTTACAGAATTTGCACCAGGGCTTCTTTGGGCCCTTTCCCTTTGTAGACTGTGAATGCCCACCAGATGCAGATTTTTGGGGCCCTTGTGAAGACTTCTGGTCTTTCCCCACCTTTATCTGAGCCTTTAGTATCCTGCTTCTTAGTGTCACCCCCTTGGTTCTGGGTTTTCTGCCTCACCCTGGTTCTGACCCATTTGTTTGCCTTCTTTCCCAATGCTTGGGGAGAGGTCAGATCAGAGTCCACCAGGTACTGATGCAACAACTGGTTTTGGCAATTATTAAGGATCTGTTCTCTCACGATAAGATTATACAATCCCTTAAAATCAGTAACTCTACTACCAACCAGCCAACCTTCTAGAGCCTAGGTTGCACAATCAACAAAGTCAGTTCAATCCGGAGTCTGTGCTTTCTGGGTATCTCTGAACTTCAACCTATACTGTTCAGTGGTTAAGCCAAACCCATCTATTAATGCACTCTTCAGGGCTTCATAGTCATTAGCATCCTCTTGTCTAACAGTGAGGAGCTTGTCTCTAGCTTTATCAGAAAAGGAGAGCCATATGATTGCTGCCCACTGTTTCTGGGGGACCTGTTGAACTTTACAGGCCCTCTCCATAGCAGTTATCGATTTGTGGATATCATCCCCACTCTGTTAGGGAGGAACAACCTTGGACAGGTTTCTATAGTCTGGAATGTAATCTCTGCCTATAGGGACACTGTTGCTGCCACCATCTAACCCCTCTTTTCTAGAAGCTCTCTGGAGCTCAAAGGCTTCTCTATCTAAGGCCAATTGCTTGGTTCTGAGGGCAAGCCTAGCTTCCTCATACTGGAGCATCTTGTACCTTTTTTCAGAGGAGGTCTCCCTATGGAAGTAGGAGTTCCTCTGATGGACAGAATCTCTGCCAGAGTGATTTGAGTGGTCAGATTCCCTTGAAGGGGACCTAAACCTCTCTTCTACTCTGTCAGCTGTCTTAGGGAGAATTCCTCTTTCCTTTGCAGACCCTTGTGGGTCTGGCCCTTCAATCACAGACTCCAGGTCATCTTGATTTTTATCATCAGACCCAGAGACTATGGCTGACCCCCCTGATCCAGATCCACCAGCTTCTAGAGCCAGTCTAAGATCATCTGCTATAAGTAGATGTATCAGGTGTTGTGTGGAGGGACTCTGTCCTAACCCCAGGTGTCTTGCAACGCACATGGCCTTCAAGTCAAAGAAGGTCATGTCTTTATACTGAGGTTGGGTGGATCCACTGGGTCCATCCCTTGAGGACATTCTATTGTTATGCAGTGTTGTACTACCTAAACTAGTTTGTGGCCTACTGATCCTAGCTTGAGCTGTAGCAAGGGTGTGCTATCCCTTCACAAACAACTCTAGGTTCAGTAGAACTTATTGATACTAAGCTTGACTTTTATATGTACCTTGAATACCTTTAGTGGTTTTCAGTTAGTAATTCAAATAGAGATTTTCTGGTAAAACAATGGCAAGCTGGAATCCCACATGCTGCCCACCAATGTGAGAAGTTGGCCTGGCATATGCTGGTCACTAGTTATAGTGGCCACCTTGCACCAGTCCAATTCGACTCTTATGGTAGATAGGTTTAAGACAACCCTTTAAAGAAAGCTATCCTAGTGGTAGCTGTGGAGAGCAGCCTTCAGGCTAAGTCTCAGAGGAATGTAAAGCAGCTTGTTTTACCTTATAATCTCTTGAATTACCAAATGAAAGGACACCACACAGGTATATATATGAAATATATATGTATTTATTTCTAGACACACTCTACTAATCTCTTTATGAGATTAGAAGCTAGGAATACATTCAAATATCAACGTTTCACAATAAGTTAAGCACAAATATGGCTGGGGCTCTAGGGGCGTACCAGACCATATACTAAAAAAGAGGTTTAGGAAAGTCGACTTGCAGAATGACAAGGCCTAGGACCTGTAGAATCGCTGGGGCTTCACTACTGCAGTGAAAGCAGGTAAGTAACAGACCCACGGGAGACGCATGCAGTGTGTGAATACAGCCGCGGGTTCCCCATTGACTACAATGGAGCAAGTCGCGGTTTGATTTTTAAAGTTTTAGGGTACTTTGAGGAAGTCTACAAGCAAGGTAAGTAATTTGAGGGCCAACACACACTAGGGCACCGGAGTGCAAGAGTTACCTCACCCAGGGAAACCGGGTGCATAGGTGTCTTTTGGTGTCGGGTTGCGTTGCTGTTTTCAATGGAGACCAAAGAAGATTTGCTGCTTGCAGCGACTGAAGAAGTGTCCGGTGGAATCCGAGGCTGGATTCAAGATGTAGAAGACCTGAAAATTGAAGGGACAGTGTTCACAGTCACATGCCAGTGACCCGGGGCCAGGAAGATGGATGCCCACGGATGTTGGGTGATTTCAGGTGATCAAGGGTGTTTTGACTCTTCGCTCACGAGGTCCAGGAGAGATGGACGATGACCAGCAGCTGGATTCGGAGTGCCCCACGACGTCTGCAGCTGATGGCGGTGTCGGCAGCCGGATTGGAGCCAACAAGCCTTGGCAACAGCAAGTCTCGTGTAGAGTGAAGAAAGTCGATGGTGCAGACCAGCAAGGTCTGAGGGACTCACCCAGCGAGGGTGAGTGAGGGCAGGCCTGGAGCAACCAGGGGAGCCCTTTTAGTTGATAAAGTCTTCGGGGGACCCACAAGCCAACGGGCAAGGGATCGCGGAGACGCCTCTTGAGGAAATGCTTCACAGGAGCCCACGGTCACTCGGGACGGGGTAGGCATATGATTTTCGCTGCAAAACCTGCTGGAGGCTTGGGCCATAAGTGGTCCAAAGCACAAGTTCGTAGAACGTCGTGAAGGGGTTGCACTCGACAATAGTACACGGTTCCCAGGTATTGCGGTTCCTCGTCACTCGTGGGGTCCACTCGCCTCAGCTCTGCTGGGGACTCACAATGGCCGTCGAGAAGTCAGGAAATCCACTTCCGGGGCTGCAGGGACTTCGGCGGGAGTGGGAACGTTTGCGACCGTTGATTCAAGTTTTTGGTGCCTTCCAAGCAGGGGAGTCACTCCTTGACTCCAAGGGAGATTCTTCTGTCTTCCAAAGGTAGTGGAACGCCGAAGGGCCAGGATTCATCTTTGTAGAGCATCGTCCAGGGTTATCTACTTTGCAATGGCAAGGTTCCCTATCTTATACTGAAGATAGGGGAGGGACTAGCTCTATGACCACTCCTCTGGGAGGGTCAGGGTAGGGGGTGGCTACACCCACTTCCCTTTGTCCAGTTTCGCGCCAGAGCAGAGACAGGTAGCCCCTGAACCGGTTTGAGCTGGCATATGCATAGAGGTGCCTACTGCTCCTCCAGTGCAGGACTTCAAAGCACTCTGAGAGTGCACCCACCCAGCCCCAATACACTAAATCCTGTCTGGAAGGTGGTGACACCTCCCTGTGACAGGATGCCGATTGTTGGGCCTCCTCCACTGCGAGTTTCAGTCAGCAGCAGGAGGGCAGCCCAGTGTCTGTGCTGGTGGCATCCATTTTGTGATGCCAGGGCTCTTTCAGATTTCTACCGTGTTACCACAGTAGGCACATGTCTTCCCCTCTAGAAGGGTGGGATCATACTCCCACACCAGTTACTGGTGTGGGGGTATGATTCCAAGTTATTGGACACCAAACACAACATGTTTTGATGCAGTCATTCCAAAGTTAGCATTTATAATGCACTTAAGAGTATATGGTTTAACCGCATCCACAAACAGCCACAAGGAATAGACCCTGCCAGCTGCAGAGTGGTCCTACTCATGCAGAGGCACCCCCTCACATTGTAAACCAAGCACCCTCCCCTCAGGATTGATAGGGCCTGCCTTAGGGGTGACTGATAGGTTTATATGTGTGTGTATGGTGAGATATAGAAACCTATACCTCAGTGAGGAGTGCTAACACTACCTCACCCAGGCTGCAGTAGCAGGCCTGTTGTGTCAGATTTAGTCTGCTTCCCGGGGGTGGCATAATACATGCTTCAGCCCCTGGTAGGCCTGTGAAGTGCCCATGCCCTAGGTACCATATACTAGGGGCTCATAAGGTACCACAGTATCCAATCACTAGTGCATCTAATATGCACACCAAGTCGTTTAGAGAGACTGGGGCCCTGATTAGCAGGGACCCAGCCAGACTATAGACAGAAACCAGTGTATACATCAGAAAAAAGTAATGAATGTCTTGTCATGAATTTCATGTCAGGAATTTCATGAATGTCATGTCATGGAATGTCATGAATGTCTGGAATGGAATGTCATGTCATGAATGTCATGTCATGAATGTCATGTCAGGAATGTCATGGAATAGAATGTTAGGAATGGCATGTCATGAATGTCATGAATAGAATGTCGGGAATGTCATGGAATGGAACGTCATGTCATGGAACGGAATGTAATGTCATGGAATGTCATGTATGTCATGTCAAGGAATGGAATGTCATTACTTAGAATGCAATGTCAGGAATGTCATGTCTTGGAATGGAATGTCATGTCATGTCATGAATGTCAGAAATGTCGTAATGAATGTCAGGAATATGGTCAGGAATGTCATGGAATGTCATGTCATGAATGTCAGGAATGTCATGTCAAGGAATGGAATGTCATGACTTAGAATGCAATGTCAAGAATGTCATGCCATGGAATGTCATTTCATGAATGTCATGTCAGAAGTCATGTCATGGAATGCCAGGAATGTGTTGGAATGTCATGTCATGAATGTCAGGAAAATCATGGAATGTCATGAATGTCATGGAATGCAATATCAGGAATGTCATGGACTGTCAGGAATGTCACGTCATGAATGTCAAGCATGTCATGTTTGGAATGTCAGGAATGGAATGGAATGTCATGGAATGTCATGGAATGTCAGGAATTTCATGTCAGGAGTCATGGAATGGAATGCCAGGAATGTCATGGAATGTCATGAATGTCATGGACTGTCAGGAATGTCACGTCATGTCAGGAATGTCATGTCATGAATATTTGGAGTGTCATGTCATGGGATGTCATGAATTTAATAGAATGTCATGTCATGAATTTCAGGAATGTCATGTCATGAATGTCATGGAATAGAATGTCGGGAATGTCATGGAATGGAATGTCAGGAATAGAACGTAATGTCATGGAATGTTATGGAATGGGATATCATGAATGTCAAGGAATGTCAGGAATGTCGTAATGAATGTCAGGAATGTCATGTCATGGAATGGAATTTCAAGTCATGAATGTCAGGAATGCCATTCCATGGAATGTCATGAATGTCATGTAATGGAATGTCGTGTCATGAATGTCATGTAATGAATGTCATGTCAGGAATTTCATGAATGTCATGTCATGGAATGGAATGTCATGAATGTCTGGAATGTCATGTCATGAATGTCACGTCAGGAATGTCATGGAATAGAATGTTAGGAATGTCATGTCATGGAATGGAATGTCATGGAATAGAATGTCGGGAATGTCATGGAATGGAATGTCATGGCATGTAATGTCATAGAATGGGATGTCATGGAAAGTCATGTCATGAATGTCATGTCAAGGAATGGAATGTCATGACTTAGAATGCAATGTCAGGAATATCATGTCAAGGAATGGAATGTCATGTCAGGAATGTGAGGAATATGGTCAGGAATGTCATGGAATGTCATCATGGAATGTCATGTCATGAATGTCAGGAGTGTCATGTCAAGGAATGGAATGTCATGACTTAGAATGCAATGTCCGGAATGTCATGTCATGAATGTCATGTCATGGAATGCCAGGAATGTGTTGGAATGTCATGTCATGAATGTCAGGAATGTCATGTCTTGGAATGCAATATCAGGAATGTGATGAATGTCATGGACTGTCAGGAATGTCATGTCATGGAATGGAATGTCAGGAATGGAGTGTCAATTGTCAGGAATGTCAGGAAAATCATGGAATGTCAAGAATGTCATGTCTGGACTGTCAGGAATGGAATGTCAAGGAATGGAATGTCAGGAATGTCATGGAATGTCAGGAAAGTCATGTCTTGGAATGTCAGGAATGTCAGGAATTTCATGTCAGGAGTCATGGAATGGAATGCCAGGAATGTCATGTTAGGAATGTCAGGAATATCATGTCATGGAATGCAACATCAGGAATGTCAGGGACTGTCAGGAATGTCATGTCATGAATATCAGGAGTGTCATGTCATGGAATGTCATGAATGTAATAGAATGTCAAGTCATGAATGTCATGGAATGGAATGTCGGGAATGTCATGGAATGGAATGTCTGGAATGTCATGGATAGAACGTAATGTCATGGAATGTTATGGAATGTCATGAAATGGAATATCATGAATGTCAAGGAATGTCAGGAATGTCATGTCATGGAATGTCAGGAATGCCATTCCATGGAATGTCAGGAATGTCATGTCACATCATGAAATGTAATGTTTTGAATGTCAGGTCATGGAATGGAATGTCATGAATGTCATGTCATGGAATGTCAGGAATATGAGGAATGTCATGTCATGGAATGTCTGGAATGTCTGGAATGTAATGAATGTCATGTCATGGAATGTCAGGAAAGTCATGGAATGTCATGGACTCTAAGGAAAATCATGGAATGTCATGAATGTCATGGAATATCAGGAATGCATGTCTTGGAATGTCAGGAATGTAATAGAATGTCAGGAATTTCATGTCAGGAGTCATGGAATGGAATGCCAGGAATGTCATGTCATGAATGTCAGGAAAATCATGGAATGTCATGAATGTCATGGAATGTCATGGAATGGAATGTCATGGAATGTCATGTCATGAATAGAACGTAATGTCATGGAATGTCATGAAATGGAATATCATGAATGTCAGGAATGTCATGGAATGGAATTTCATGTCATGAATGTCAGGAATGCCATTCCATGGAATGTCAGGAATGTCATGTCATGAAATGTAATGTTTTGAATGTCATGTTATGGAATGTCATGTCATGTCATGGAATGGAATGTCATGAATGTCATGGAATGTCAGGAATGTCATGTGTGGAATGTCATTTCATGGAATGCAATGTCATGGAATGTCAGGAATATGAGGAATGTCATGTCATGAATGTCATGGAATAGAATTTCAGGAATTTCAGGAATGTCATGTAATGGAATGTTTGGAATGTCATGGATTGTAAGGAAGGTCATGGAATGGAATGTTATGGAATATCAGGTCATGGAATGCCAGGTATGTCAGGAATGTCATGACACGAATGTCAGGAATATCATGTAATGGAATGGAATGTCATGTCAGGAATGTCATGTCAGGAATATCATGAATGTCAAGAATGGAATGTCAGGAATGTCATGGAATGGAATGTCATGAACGTTAGGAATGTCATGGATTGTCTGGAATGTCATGTCAGGAATGTCAGGTCTTGGAATGTCAGGAAAATCATGGAATGTCAGGAATGTAATGGAATGGAATGTCAGGAATGTCTTGTCATGGAATGGAATATCATAAATGTCATGGATTATCAAGAATGTCATGGAATGTCAGGAATGCCATGGAATATCAGGAATGTCAAATGTCATGGAATGTCATGTCATGAATGTCAGAAATGTCATGGAATAGAATGTCGGCAATGGAATGTTATGAATGGAATGTCAGGAATGGAATGTCATGAATGTCAAGAATATCGTGTAATGGAATGTCAGCAATGTCATGTCTGGAATGTCAAGAATGTCATGGAATGTCATGTCATGGACTGTCACGAATGTCAGGAAAATCATGGAATGGAATGCCAGGAATGTCATGTCAGGAATGTCATGTCATGGAATGGAATGTCAGGAATATCATGTCATGGAATGGAATGCCAGGAATGTAATATCATGTCATGAATGTCAGGAAAATCATGGATTGTCATGGAATGTCAGGAATGTCATGTCTTGGAATGCAATATCAGGAATGTCATGGACTGTCAGGAATGGAATGTCATGAATGTCATGGATTGTCAGGAATGTCATGTCATGGAATGTCATGGAATATCAGGAATGTCATGAATGTCATGTCAGGAATGTAATGTCAGGAATGTCATGTCATGGAATGTCATGTCAGGAATGTCAGGAAAGGAATGCCATGAAATAGAATATCAAGGAATGGAATGTCATGTAATGGAATGTCAGGAAAATAATGGAATGTCAGGAAAGGAATGTCATGAAATAGAATATCAAGGAATGGAATGTCATGTAATGGAATGTCAGGAATGACATGTCATGAATATCAAGAACGTCATGGAATGGAATGTCAGGAATGCCATGTCATGGAATGTCATGAATATCATGGAGTAGAATGTCATGGAGTAGAATGTCAGGAATGAAATATGAATGTCAGGAATGTCATGGCATGCAATGGAATGTCATGGAATAGAAGGTCATGAATATTAGGAATGTCAGGAATGTTATGTCATGGACTAGAATGTCAGGAATGTCATGGATTATCAGGAATGTCACGGAATGTAATGTCAGGAATGTCATGTCATGGAATGGAATGCCAGGAATGTAATGTCATGTCATGAATGTCAGGAAAATCATGGAATGTCATGGAATGTCAGGAATGTCATGTCTTGGAATGCAATATCAGGAATGTTATGGACTGTCAGGAATGGAATGGAAGGTCATGTCATGGAATGTCATGAATGTCATGTCAGGAATGGAATGTCATGTCAGGAATGTCATGGATGTCAGGAAAATCATGGAATGGAATGTCACATCATGGAATGGAATGTCAGGAATGGAATGTCATGAAATAGAATATAAGGAGTGGAATGTCGAGGAATGGAATGTCAGGAATGTCAAGGAATGGAATGCCAGGAATGTCATGAATATCAGGTCATGGAATGTCATGGCATGAATGTCATAGAATGGAATGTCATGAATATCAGGAATGTCATAATGGAATGTCAGGAATGTCATGTCATGGAATGGAATGTCATGAATAGCAGGAATGTCATTTAATGCAATGTCAGGAATGTCAAGAATGTCATGTCATGGAATGTAAGGAATGTCATGAAATGTCAGGAATATCATGTCATGCGATGGAATGTCAGGAATGTCATGTCAGGAATATCATGTTGTGGCACTTGTCAAGCATGTCCCCAGGCAATTGTTGGCAATACCATTCTTACCAATAATCGAACGATTACTTTTCATGGAATGACCAATTGCCGGTCGTCCAATGTGGTTTATATCATCATTTGTCCGTGCAATCTTCCCTACATCGGGGAAACGAGTCGGGAGATAAGATTGCGGATTTGCGAACACAAATCTAACATCCGCATTAGTAAGACATCTGCCCCCCTAGTCAATCATTGGCTAAGTATGAACCACAAAGATTCTGATTTGAAATGGACTATTTTGGAAAAGATATACACCCCTCCAGGAAGGAACCCCACCTCTATCAGGAAGAAAAGGGAAACCTTTTGGATTTTCTATCTTGACTCTGTCCAGCATGGCCTAAATGAAATTATATTGTGGGAGAATGCCATCATATGACCTTCCCGCTCTGACTAATCCCCTCTTCGTGGCTTTATGTATGGCCCTATTCTCATTTTAGGAGCAATGATCTTGTTTATTTAGTTTGTTTATTTATCTTGTTTATTTATTTTCTCTTCCCCTCTTTTTCCCCCTTCTTTCTTGATCAAGGATCCTGTTGCGCCATTTCGTATTTCTATGTGGTGGGTTAATGATATATTTTACTTTTAATATTTGTAGGATTAATTCTATTGTCTTTGGCTATCTGCGCACTTATTGTTTATATTTTTATTTTCAACCTACCCAATGTTCTTTTTAACCTAAATCGTGTTTTCGCCGCATCTGTATGATTCTGGATCCCGACCGTGTCATGAATGCTGGCACTAGCATTTGGCCGAAATAGCCCCCTCATTATTATTATTATTTTTGATTAATGTGCGTTATATTACGTTTGTCTGCTAAGTATTAGTGGCATTATTACACTTTGAACTCGAGAATCCTTTCCAAGATGGCACTAGTCTTTTCGATCTTCTTACAGAGTCCCATTGCGCCAGTCCCCTTTCTATGGTTAGTCATTCTCCTCTTACCAACGGCCTCCTTGGTTAGTGACTAATTGGTTACGTGTATTTTAGAACGGCGTGGTTTTCAATGCCTTCTGCGAGGGTATCTCCTGACGCCTATTTTTGCCGTCCTTGTGAAACCGAGGGAACGCGGGATCTGGACCTCTTATTAGCTAGTAAGTGTGCTGCGGTAGCATTTCGTTGCCACAGATGTTTCCCCCAGATCGTTAAGTGTCGTTACTATAATCTGCGCCATGTTTGCCGTATATTTCTATCTCTGACAGGCGCATTTATATGGCGATTTATACGCTATCATTCTTACTGGATTATTTGATCCAGTACTTGTAATGTCATTGCCGCACATTAGGAGATTAACCAGCGTGGTTCTATGCTGCTCCATGCTATTATTAGGGGCTGTTACACATATAATCATGTTTGTTTATTTTCTTTTATAGAAATTTTGTCTATGCGTTCCAGTTACCTTTTTGACCCCGTAATTGGTCACCCACTTATCAGTGCAAGATCTTGCACTTTTACGCTCCCGAGTTGGACGATACCTGCCTTGAAGCCTCTGTTGCTCGTTTCCACACGCCGTCTCTGCTGATTCAAGTATGTTTCTGATCACGCACTCATTTTTTTGTGTTATTGTAGTTATGCTTTCCCATGTTATTGTAAGGTTTAGTTTGTATAGCGTAAGTCTGATTTATAAACTAAGTGAATTTCTTTCATTTGAATAAGGCTGGATGCTTCCTTCTGACACCTGACGACGTTTGCATATAGGTGTGGCAGACTGATATCCACGGTTTATCAAGGATCCAGTCTTTAGTATGTATTAGTATTGGCTTACCTTTCCCCTCATTCACGGGCCAATTTTCCAGGCTATACACACGAGAATTTGGAATATTGGTGTTGGCGCCTTCCTCTTTAATCCCTCATTTTTTATGTGACGTTTTTACTGTGTATGATTCATTGTTTCTTCCCCTCTTGGTATCTTTTCTGCCTTGACTTTGGTGTTGGGTTTCACTGTTTCTTCTTACTTGACACTGACATATTTTGGGTATATGTTTGTTTTAGCTACCTCTGGACCCATTGGGCCATATCAATTGATTTTGTGATTGACCTGTATCCACTATTAACTGGAACTGCTTTTGGACTGATGTACATTAATGTTCTTTCTGAAGAAGAATGTATTTGAACACAGCAAACTGTTGGTTGAATTTGATTTTATCTTATTGTTTATACATGTCCATTTGATTAATTTTTAGGTTTTGTTCTTGCCCCTTATTATCCTTGGTCCACGCCCTGATGAAGGTGGGGGCCCCTGAGCGGGTCCTATACCGAAACGCGCGTTGGCGCTTGATTCGCTGACCTCCTTCCTCTTAGAGTACCATCTGGCTTCCTTTGGAAGATATACCAACCATTACATCCATCTGAACACCTAAGGATAATTTGCTTCACCTTGTGATTTGTGTTGTTTTTTTTTTTGAAAACCTTTGACAGTTCAATAAGAACAAGTATGGGCCTACAACCCCCCAGGGCCGGCCGCTAAGCAATCAGAGCCATAACAACAAGTATAAACACAGGCAGCACTTCGGGGAGCAAAATCGTACTGCTAACACTGTGGACAACGTAAGTAGGGCACCAGGAGAAAGAGGTTTTCATTTTATGATGAAACAAGGCAGAAGGATCAGGTGACAAGCAATTTTAAAACAACGATCACGGATATGCGGAGTAATGAACGTTAGCGATTTACAGCAATCTATTAGGTCAGGCGCAAACACAAGAACATCAGGATGGGGAAGAACATAATATACAGTTGCGCCCGCAGTCCCCCGCCAGAACTCCCCAAGAACACCCCGGAAGTTGTGAACACATGGAGCGGCAACGAGGCATAGCAAAAGGAAGTGTATCACGCTGATCCCAGAAAAAGAAAAACAAAAAGAATCAGAGAAGAAAAAGGAGGCCATGGAAAAAGAGATGAAAGAATACAGAATCCCCTCCCCCAACCCTGCACCTCTGCAGATGAGTACGGCCCACCCCCCCAGCAGTGTGCCTGTCGCCCTGGAACCAGACCCGAAATATAGGAGAATAGGGAAAAAGAAGTAGGAAAGGACCCCCACCAGACGGGGGGGTAGAGAAAGTATTTATAAACTGGAGGAGGGCCTTCATAACAGACCCCCGGCTGCTCCCTCCCGCACGGTAAGGTTCCCCTAAAGTGAACAAGGAACAGCACAAAAAACCAATCTTCTCAAACCACGATGGGGAGCATTATGCACCTATTGTGCCAGTAGCCATGTAAGGAGAGCACGCCACCCCTAAGCCCGCCCGTCCACTAGGCGACCACCCCCGAGGGGCCAGCCTTATCCCTGACCACTCTTTGGAATTCTGCCCATGCCGACCCCTCGACCCAGCACCATACCCAATGTTCCTAGGCAGAGGAATGTCCAAGAACGACCGAGAAGCGACGCACACAGGTGGGGTGGAAGTCTCTGAGCATCAACACAGTCCGCCGCATGAAGAAACAGGCTTCCCAGTGCTGCCCTAGGATCGGCACTGCACGCAAGGTTCAGGAAGGCAGAAGCAGCCAAAGCAGACATTAGTTGCTGGAGTTGTCCCTGGGTCGCAGGACGGCATGTACGGGATGAGGCCACCACATCCCCCTCAGGTCCAACGCCTCCGGGACAGATCAGGCCCTCAGAAGGCCGAACACACTGTAGGATACTGGCCGGAGCGTCCAGTCGTGTACTAACCTCAGGGGCGGCCGCCACAGCGTCCTCCTGCGCGCAGTGTGGATAGTCTCTGTGTTCGTGCGGACAGGCGGGCCGCCACTGCCCCAACTCCGACGCCACACCATCGAGCTTACTCCCCAAGACCACGAAACCATGAAACAAGGAGGAGTGAAGAGTACCAAGAGCCTCGAGGAGGTCGCCGTACCCCAGCGCAGCTCTCTGTGATCTCGCCGCCACACTCCCAAAAGTCGTACGCTCACAGGCCCGGTGCGGCCCCGCGGACAGGATGGTAGGCGTCATCGCCCCAAGATGGCCGCCAAGTATGCCCGACCCTCACCGGGGCCGGGACCCCGGGACAAGCGCCGCGATGTCCACGTCGCGAGTGACCGGGTTCCGGGGGCAGGCAAAAAACTATCCGTGGTCACGGGCAACAGTCGTCCCCACCACGGACCAGCTCCCGTAGAAATCCGGGGGCGGCCCGCAATGATCGGGGCAGGATACGGACGGCGGCCGGGCAGCTCACCAGCAAGGCAGGGGCAGTCACCGGAGGATCTAAGATTTGCACCCTCGGTCATGCACTCGGTCCGCTACGCTGGGCAGTAGAAGTGGCCACGCCGAAATGTAGGCCGAGTTTGGCACCGCTCCGGCGGGCCGACTCCACCCAGTCACCACCGGCCGCTGTTGTCGCACTGCCACCCGGCCACGGCGTCCACTCGATGTCCCGGCTCCAGGGCCGCAAAGTTCAGATGCAGTTTTCTCCGGCGATACCGCAGCTAGAAACCTCGGAGTCACACAGTCGGGAGCCCCTCTCCCTCAGAAACACGACCACGTAGCACAGGTTGAGGATCTCAGGCAGGATATCCGTGCGGGATGCGGAGGTTCACGGAGCCGGGAGTCTACGCTGCCGTCCCGGTCGCCATCTTGGCTCCTCCCTCGTGATTTGTGTTGTTGAATGCGATTTGGATTGAGTGTGTGTATGTATGAATCTGACTTTTTGTGTGGGGCCTTGAACCTTGTTTTGATTAACAGATATACACATTGATGTGTTTTGATTGTATGTTTAATATTTATACATGTATTTAATTGACTGAAATTTTGTAAAAATTGAAATGAATAATTCAACTGAAAATAAAATATAAAAGATATATTTTTATATCCACAACTCTTGTTGGGTGCTTGCTGTATCTCAATCTGTCCATTCCTTTCCAGTTTTGCTTTGTATTTCAACAGGTACCTATTTATTAGGTCCTAATATATATCCATTGAACCGGGTTTGGTTCTCTTTTTGAGTTTTATGAATGTCAGGAATGCCATTCCATGGAATGTCAGGAATGTCTAATTTGAAGCAGGATCCTGTATCATGAATTTTTTCTTAACATTTTTCTGTTATTAGGGTATTTTAAAAACATTGAGAAAGGTTAGTCCCCACAAGGCAGGTATTCACATATAGTCCCCACAAGGATGGTAACACGTGTGGGTGTGGGTGGTTGTGTGTGGTTGTGTGTGTGTGTATGTGTGTGTGTATGTGTGTGTGTGTGGTTGTGTGTGTGGTTGTGTGTGTGGTTGTGTGTGTGTGTGTGTATGTGTTTGTGGTTGTGTGTGTTTGTGGTTGTGTGTGTGTGTGGTTGTGTGTGTGTGTGGTTGTGTGTGGTTGTGGTGTGTGTGGTTGTGGTGTGTGTGGTTGTGGTGTGTGTGGTTGTGGTGTGTGTGGTTGTGGTGTGTGTGGTTGTGGTGTGTGTGGTTGTGGTGTGTGTGGTTGTGGTGTGTGTGGTTGTGGTGTGTGTGGTTGTGGTGTGTGTGGTTGTGGTGTGTGTGGTTGTGGTGTGTGTGGTTGTGGTGTGTGTGGTTTGTGTGTGTGGTTTGTGTGTGTGGTTTGTGTGTGTGGTTTGTGTGTGTGGTTTGTGTGTGTGGTTTGTGTGTGTGTGGTTGTGTGTGTGTGGTTGTGTGTGGCTGTGTGTGTGGATGTGTGTGTGGCTGTGTGTGTGGATGTGTGTGTGGCTGTGTGTGTGGATGTGTGTGTGGCTGTGTGTGTGGATGTGTGTGTGGTTGTGTGTGGCTGTGTGTGTGTGGTTGTGTGGGTGTGTGGTTGTGAGGGTGTGTGCTTGTGTGTGTGTATTTGTGTGTGTGCTTGTGTGTGTGCTTGTGGGTGTGCTTGTGGGTGTGCTTGTGCTTGTGGGTGTGCTTGTGGGTGTGCTTGTGGGTGTGCTTGTGGGTGTGGTTGTGGGTGTGGGTGTGGTTGTGGGTGTGGTTGTGGGTGTGGGTGTGGTTGTGCGGGTGTGGTTGTGCGGGTGTGGTTGTGCGGGTGTGGTTGTGCGGGTGTGGTTGTGCGGGTGTGGTTGTGCGGGTGTGGTTGTGCGGGTGTGGTTGTGCGGGTGTGGTTGTGCGGGTGTGGTTGTGCGGGTGTGGTTGTGCGGGTGTGGTTGTGCGGGTGTGGTTGTGCGGGTGTGGTTGTGTGGTTGTGGATGTGTGTGGGGTTGCGAGTGGCTGTGTGTGTGGCTGTGTGTTGCTGTGTGTGTGGCTGTGTGTGTGGCTGTGTGTGTGGCTGTGTGTGTGGCTGTGTGTGTGGCTGTGTGTGGGGTTGTGTGTGGGGTTGTGTGTGGGGTTGCGAGTGGTTGTGGATGTGTGTGTGGTTGCGAGTGGCTGTGTGTGTGGCTGTGTGTGTGGCTGTGTGTGTGGCTGTGTGTGTGTGCTAGTGTGTGTGCTAGTGTGTGTGCTAGTGTGTGTGCTAGTGTGTGTGCTAGTGTGTGTGCTAGTGTGTGTGCTTGTGTGTGTGCTTGTGTGTGTGCTTGTGTGTGTGCTTGTGTGTGTGCTTGTGTGTGTGCTTGTGTGTGTGCTTGTGTGTGTGCTTGTGTGTGTGCTTGTGTGTGTGCTTGTGTGTGTGCTTGTGTGTGTGCTTGTGTGTGTGCTTGTGTGTGTGATTGTGTGTGTGATTGTGTGTGTGGTTGTGTGTGTGGTTGTGTGTGTGGTTGTGTGTGTGGTTGTGTGTGTGGTTGTGGGTGTGTGGTTGTGGGTGTGTGGTTGTGGGTGTGTGGTTGTGGGTGTGTGGTTGTGTGTGTGGCTGTGTGTGTGGCTGTGTGTGTGGTTGTGTGTGTGGTTGTGTGTGTGGTTGTGTGTGTGTGGTTGTGTGTGTGTGGTTGTGTGTGTGGTTGTGTGTGTGGTGTGTGGTTGTGTGTGTGTGGTTGTGTGTGTGGTTATGTGTGTGGTTGCGAGTGGTTGTGGTTATGTGTGTGGTTGCGAGTGGTTGTGGATGTGTGTGTGGTTGCGAGTGTGGCTGTGTGTGTGGCTGTGTGTGTGGCTGTGTGTGTGGCTGTGTGTGTGGCTGTGTGTGTGGGGCGGTGTGTGTGGCTGTGTGTGTGGCTGTGTGTGGGGTTGTGTGTGGGGTTGTGTGTGGGGTTGTGTGGGTGTGTGGTTGTGATTGTGTGCGGTTGTGTGTGCGGTTGTGTGTGTGTGGTTGTGTGTGTGTGGTTGTGTGGGTGTGGTTGTGTGGGTGTGGTTGTGGGTGTGGTTGTGGTTGTGGGTGTGGGTGTGGTTGTGGTTGTGTGGGTGGTTGTGGTTGTTTGTGTGTGTGGGTGTGTGTGGTTGTGTGTGTGTGTAGTTGTGTGTGTGCGTGTGTGTGGTTGTGTTTGGTTGTGTGTGTGGTTGTGTGTGTGGCTGTGTGTGTGGCTGTGTGTGTGGCTGTGTGTGTGGCTGTGTGTGTGGATGTGGATGTGTGTGTGGATGTGTGTGTGGATGTGTGTGGGGTTGTGTGTGTGGATGTGTGTGGGGTTGTGTGTGGGGTTGTGTGTGTGTGGGTGTGTGGGGTGTGTGTGGCTGTGTGTGTGTGGCTGTGTGTGGCTGTGTGTGTGTGGCTGTGTGTGGCTGTGTGTGGTTTTGGTGTTGTGTGGGTGTGGTTGTGGGTGTGGTTGTGTGGCTGTGTGTGTGGCTGTGTGTGTGGCTGTGTGTGTGGCGGAGTGTGTGGGTGTGGTTGTGGGTGTGGTTGTGGGTGTGGTTGTGGGTGTGGTTGTGGGTGTGTGGTTGTGTGTGTGTGGTTGTGTGTGGGTGTGGTTGTGTGTGTGGCTGTGTGTGGTTGGCTGTGTGTGGGTGTGGTTGTGTGTGGTTGTGTGTGTGTGTGGTTGTGTGTGTGGTTGTGTTTGGTTGTGTGTGTGGTTGTGTGTGTGGCTGTGTGTGGTTTTGGTGTTGTGTGGGTGTGGTTGTGGGTGTGGTTGTGTGTGGATGTGTGTGGGGTTGTGTGTGTGTGGGTGTGTGGGGTTGTGTGTGTGGTGTGGTTGTGGTTGTGGGGTGTGTGTGGTTGTGTGGTTGTGGGGTGTGTGTGGTTGTGTATGGTGTGTGGTTGTGTGTGTGTGGTTGTGTGAGTGTGTGGTTGTGTGAGTGTGTGGTTGTGTGCGTGTGTGGTTGTGTGCGTGTGTGGTTGTGTGCATGTGTGGTTGTGTGTGGTTTGTGTGTGGTTGTGTGTGGTGTGGTTGTGGGGTGTGTGTGTGGTTGTGTGGTTGTGGGGTGTGTGGTTTGTGTGTGTGGTTGTGTGTGTGCTTGGTTGTGTGAGTGTGTGGTTGTGTGTGGTTGTGTGAGTGTGTGGTTGTGTGAGTGTGTGGTTGTGTGAGTGTGTGGTTGTGTGTGCTTGGTTGTGTGAGTGTGTGGCTGTGTGAGTGTGTGGTTGTGTGTGTGGTTTTGTGTGTGTGTGGTGTGTGTGTGGTTGTGTGTGTGTGTGGTTTTGTGTGTGTGGTGTGTGTGGTTGTGTGTGTGTGGTTGTGGTTGGTTGTGGGTGTGTGTGGTGTGGTTGGTTGTGTGTGTGTGATTGTGTGTGGTGTGGTTGGTTGTGTGTGTGTGATTGTGTGTTGTGTGTGTGGTTGTGTGTGGTGTGTGGTTGTGTATGGTTGTGTGTGATTGTGTGTGATTGTGTGTGTGATTGTGTGTGGTTGTGTGTGATTGTGTGTGTGTTTGTGTGTGTGTTTGTGTGTGGTTATGTGTGAGGTGCGTGTGGTTGGGTGTGGTTGTGTGAGGTGTGTGTGGTTGGGTGTGGTTGGATGTGGGTGTGGTTGTGTGGGTGTGTGTGGTTGTGTGTGTGGTTGTGGGTGTGACAGTAATACTAAAAGCATATCAAAATAAAGGAACACAAACATTGGGTCTGTGGAAAGAGAAAGCAGATTGTAAGTCAAATGGGCGCAGCAAAACATTAACACATGTTCTTTGATGTTCTTTGAACGAGAACATCAAAGGGGTGCCGCGAAAGTGATCGCAGGCAAAAGTGAAAGTGATCATGGGCGCTTAATGAGGTTTGCCATATGGTGCCTCTGCTCCTAAGCTCGCGCCCGCGCACATGCACTGTAGCTCTAGGCTGGCCATGGTAGCATTTTTTGAGCCCTCACTAAAAGTGTCGCCAGACCAGCGCATGCGCTGGGTCAGACAAGACCTAAAAAATAAAAAAGGAAGAAATTGTCCAATTCCGGACACAACCAATAGATGGCGGAATAATGCACAGCATGTGAATCCAGAAAAGATTCATGCTGCAAAATTTGTATTGTTCTTCCACAATAAAGTAGTCTATTCACCGTCAGCTTGTCTCTGACCCTTCCCTTCAAGACAGCTTTACCTTACCTACCGCTCCTTGTGATCTGGTCAACATTCTCTCCCAGGCCTCCTCCTCTGATGGGTCCCGTCAAATTAAAGCCTGGCTCCCACTGGACTGGATGTCTCTTCAATGTTTGTAGGGAACCTTCAAGTCCGGCTCTCCACTTGATCCTCTCCCCCATCGAAGCTCAGACTTTTGGACGAGTCAGCCCTTGGCGTGATTTTAAATCTCCTCAATTCCTCTTTAAGCTCAGGTCAGGTGCCCCGGAATTGGAAGCACGCTCTTGTGCTCCCTCTGTTGAAAAAGAGCGACCTCGACCCTCTTTGCTGGTCAAACTACCGTCCTATATCCCTTCTTTCAGTCTTTTCCAAAGTCTTGGAAAGGCACATCAATTACCAACTCTCCTCATATGTGGCATTGCACAATATATTTCATCCGTCACAGTCAGGTTTTCGTCCTGGGTATAGTACCTAATGGGCTCTGCTTGGTATTACGGAATGTCTTAGGCAGCAGCTTGACTGCAGTGGTAAGGCAGCACTCATCTTACTGGACTTGAGGACGGCCTTTGACACGGTCTCACACCCCATTCTGGCGGATCATCTTGAACGCTCAGGCTTGAGGTGGCTGATCTCTTTTTGAAATGATCGCTCGTTCCAAGTCTTCTCACATACCACTAAATCTAACTCAGTAGCTCTAACTTCAGGAATACCACAGGGCTCGATTTTGAGCCCTTTGCTTATTAATCTTTATGTTCGCCCTCTGGCGCATATTGCAGAAAGTCAGGGTTGACCACTTTTTCCTACGCGGATACCCAAATCATTTTTTCTCTCTAATCTGCTCAGCATCAGGACACTTCCTTGCTCCTGCTCGGAATGCGTAATATCTCTTTGTGGATGTCCAGTAATGCTCTGAAACTGAACGGCTTTAAAACGGAGGACCTCATTCTGGAAAACAATCCTGAACTCTGGGAAGTTAGCCATTGGCCTGACACTTTGGGGCCTGTACCAGCTCTGGTCCCCAAGGTTAAGAACTTGGGTTTTACTATTGATACCAATCTCTCTCTTAGAGTCCATGTGCCTGGAGTCACCGCAACTTGCTTTGCGGTTCTCAAGTGGCTAAAACAAAATCCTTTGGTTAATTCCAAAAGTACAAGTATATTGAAATATATTCTAACATTTATATAAAAAAAAAGAAAATAAAAATGAGTTTTTTGAGAAATAAAGTAATGAATTATTAATTCATCTCTGTGGGACAATGTTGTTGTCTTTGATTATGGAGGTATTTCCCAATTTATTATGTAATATTAAGAAGAGGTTTTTCGTTGCTATTGTGTAATTCCACCCGCGGCACAAAGAACCGTACTGCAGGCATTGGTGGTTTCCAGACTGGACTATGGCTTTGTATTGTACTTGGGCACAGATAAGGCCTCCGTTCGCCGTCTACAGCGGATTCAAAAAGGGCCTCCCGCATTCTTTTTCGGATGCCTCAACACACCTCTACTTCATCAATTTCAATGGCTTAAGGTGAACTAGCGTATCGAGGTCAAGGCTCTATGTTACATGTTTCGAGCTGAGCATGGCTTGGCACCCTCGTACATACAAAGCCTGGTCAAACCTTACCTACCCACCCACCAGCTGAGATTGGCCACTCTCTTTCTTTTCTCTGTTCCCAGAGTTAAGCTTACTTATATGAGAGGTCACTCCTTTTTAGGTCTCGCCTACGCAGCGCGCATGCGCTGCATAGGAGAACCTTTAGCCGTCGTTTGCTCTTTTTGGAAGCACATACTCGTGCTTGTGGCGCCATACACCTTGCGGGAGCACGCAGGGGCGTGCCACAAGCACAAGTATGCGTTTCCAAAAAGAGCAAAAACAGCTGCTGCTGCTTTGCGCACGCTTGGAAGCATTCCCAGGGCGTCTCTTGGCGACAGCCCTCCGAGGGCTCCCTCTTCAGATTTTGAATAAGTGGGTTACGCTACTTGTCAGGCACTGGTAACATGACCAGCTCCTTTGCAATATAAATATTCCTTCCCTTTTGGCAGAAATGACATACGGCACAAGGCTTGATAAAGTAGGTGATTTCAAACAGAGCAATTGACCGCTGACCTTTCACACCACGATGTAGTGCTCATCAGTAAATCTGGTTAGTAGAAGGGAAGGCCTGTTGTGCTGTGGGAGAGGATCTTATCATATTTCGTTTGATTTTTTTTGCTGTACATTTTCCCTCCTATAATCAAAGCAGAGAGAATTTGATGGAACGTGAGCAAATTTCTAACCTTTACTGTGAACAATTTATTTGAGCAAAGTAATCTCTCCTAATCTCTCTCTCTCCCTCCTCGCCCACTCGCTCCGCCCTCTCCGTCTCCTTTTTGAAGACAGCTGGTTACTTTTGTGTGAAGCACTTTCCTAAAGTGTGCATGTTTTTGAGCAGTCTCCCTTGTGTACATCTGTTGCCAGACTGCTACTCCCCAGCCTCCTGCCTCTTGTGCTTAACCCTGTCCCCCTCCCCATTGCTTCCCTCATCTGTGCCCTCCATTTGGCTTTCCACCAATTCCTGTGATGCTGTAGCTCCCGCCATCCCCAGTGTTGCTTCCACTTCCCCTACGCTCCACGTGTTACTTTACCTTCCCCCATTGTTCCCATGCTGCTTATCCAATCCCCCCACCCATTCGATTTTGCTTTTCTGTTCACCCCCCTACTCTCCCCCGTGTTGCTTCGGTTCCCCTCACCTGCTTATTAAAAAAACATTTTTTTAAAGTGTGTGTGTTTTTTTGGTTAGAGATGCAACGTGGATCGGTAGCTAGAAAGAAAACAAAGTGCCTACATATTGTGTCTCTTTTGCACAATTTTCTAGGACTGCAAGGCTGTATGTGTGTGTGTTTTTTTTTTACTTTAGCCACGCTCCACAGCCTTGTGGATGCTGTGCAGAATGGTTAAACACGGTCAATGGTCCAAAAGGCGCAACCTATTGGCTTGTTATGCAAAGGCCATTAAGCAAACATCTAGTCAACAAGCGAGAGCCGCCACTGTAGCCAACATTTCTGCACCACTAACTATGAGATGCCACGAAAGCCAAACTACACAGGTCAACCACTCTTAAAGATTGTACTGGCTCTCGTAACAAAAGAAATAGCATCACAATTCTCATCTTTACCTAGACAGAATCAGAAGAGATGACACCATCTATACCCAACAAAATTCTGCTGACCTATGCCACGCACCACGGTTCTGCTGGTTGCTTAAGAAACTTCCACTCCCTCTACTGCCCTCCAAATGTTCTAACCAGTGACAACGATGGCAAGATTGTAATACTCACTTTAAAGCCCTATGATCCTTATGTACAAAATACATTTTATTAACAATCCAAACATAAGATTTTAAGAGAAATATTAAACTGAAAACTATATTAGAAAAGGAGAATCAGCAGCTTTTAAAGCGGTAGTGTGCTCAAATTAGTAAACAGGGAAAGAAAATAGGTAAACAGGTCAAAAGTGTCAGTAAGCGCCAAGTCTAAAGGACATATAGCTAACCTGGCAGCATAAATTTGACAGCTTGATGGTAAAACAGAACAAGCATTGGCATAGCCAATAGATCTCGCCTTTGGGGCCTTATAAGTATTTAGTTATGCAGCACAATATCCTTGGTGCAACAACACCAACTGTAGCATGGCTAAACACTTATAAGGTCCCAAAGGCGAGATCTATTGGCTATGCCAATGCTTGTTCTACCTTGGACCCAAGCTGTGGAATTCCCTTCCTTTAAAACTTAGGATCTGTCAGTCGCTTTTAGCCTTCCGTAAAAAGCTAAAGACCTTTCTTTATAACCAAGTATAATTCCTCTGTTTCAACCATCTGCATCCTCGGTTTGTGCTCAGCACCGGGAAACCCTGTTGGGTAGTTGTGCGCTTTATAAATCTTTAAATAAATAAAATAAACTGATAGTGCTTGGATCCCATAACGAACACCAAATATCACCCATGGGATAAGAAAATTAAATAAAGAAAGTAGGCAATATGGAGTTCCACGGATGCAAACTAATCTCTGGCCTTTAAGGCCACCAAGACCTGACTTGGACGGCATCTTGAATTTGTTGTGCCTGAGGCACATGTTCTTGTGGTAGAGATCCAGAAAAAAAGACCTTAGGTCTCAATTCCTCTGGGAGCCAGATAACTTTTTCATCCGATTGCACTTTTAGTGAAAAGATCTCACTGGATAATGTTCCAGGAGGTGGACGTACCTCCAGAAGAGGATGATCACTTAGAGCGTCCATGTGGACTTCACTCAAAAATATTTTTTGTATCCTGCGCCCTTTTGGGAGCATAGAGGGGCAGGAATAACAGGCCACAGCATTATGCTCCGACTCAGGATACCACATACAGTAAAAATTGAGATCTGAAAGAGGCATTATCTTGCACAACTTTTAGAAGGCTTGAAGCCTGAGAGATTTGTTTAGGTATTTAATCCAGTTGCTACACCAGGTAGGCGCCCAAAATACTAGGATGATTTTCATTCAGAGGAGGATTTGTGGCTATAGGCACACCTGGCAGTGCTTGAGAATCATATGGGGGGGCAGGGAAGTCTACCAGTTTGAAGCATGGAAGAGTATTCATAAGGTAAAGAATCTCTGGAAAGAGGTATCCACAGACAGTATATTTCAACAGTATTGACCACACACTTCAAAGAGGATGGATGAAAGCAGACTGAAGGATTTCCAGTAGTGGTGAATGTCAGATGCATCATAGAGTAGGTCTGTGTTAATCGTGCTTTGTTGTTTTACTTTCAGGAGGGACAGGAGAATCATTTTTCTGAAAGTAGACGTCTGTGTGCAGTTACAGATCGTCCTTTCGATGTGTTTTCTCAGCTCGGTTTTTTAGATTAGCGTTCCCAGGTGCAGCATACCACGTCTTGCAATGCAGATTTCGAGAAATGGTTACCAGTCACGCTGGGTGAGAGCATGAGATTTTGCTCATAGAATGTGGGGCTGCCATTTGGAAATGGAAGCTGGAACAGGCAGTTGGGACTGGAAGGGTTAAAAGATGCAATCTCGATCGTGCTTTGCCGGATATGTACTCTGTGGAAGACCGCATTAAGAGGCGAGCAGCTGTAAATGTGGTGACATTGCTTCAGACTTAGCTGCCCTGGGGTCTTCTCTTGAGTCTGTAGGCACCAATATTGTACTACTTACTCCTCTCCTACTTACAGAAACCCTGAGGATTTGGTTATCGGCTCAATTGTGACCTCTCTGTGTGCCTATAGGATGCTTTAATTTGTGGTTGAGCAATGCCACCAGTGTTAATTTCTTTCAAATCAAATGCCTCCACGTAGAATTATTTTGTATGCTTTTACATATGGCAGTGTCTCTACAGTGTGCTGCTGTTAGGCTGGGTTCTAACACTTCTGTCACTCCAAGACAGACGCACGGTTGAAAGTAAAATATGGGAATGGCTAATATTTCTACCGCAGATAGTATCTTGGCATCAGGTTCGGCTAAAACATTTGATACACGCATCTTACTTTGCCCACCTATTAAATATTACTCAAACTAATGGAAGTCAGTTGACTAAGGGACTTCTATTTCTGAGTGCTCAACTAATTGTCATATATAAACATATGAAGATAATGACACAACAGAGTCTAGTAGGCACCTAAACTACGTTTTGACCAGGGGCACGATGGATACATCGGTGTCCACGTCAATGCATTATTTAAGGATTTTGCAGCCTTTCCGCAGTGATGAGTAGGGAGGGTGCACACTGTGTTTTTGTGATACTGGCTGTGAATTAATGCATGTAGTCAAGCTCGGAAGTCTATACACAGACCCTTGGCATGGATTCTAAGCTGCATGCAGGACGGACTGGGAGGTCAAGGGAAGTGACTGGCGGTCTGTGGTCTCTACTGAGGTCTCGCAGTGAACCTGTGCTCGGAAATGGATGCTCAAGAACGAGCTTGGCAATTCAATGCAGGCGCCTATGGGTTTCAGATCATTCAGCAGTGGCGTGCTGGACTACAGGTAGTTTCGTGTCCTACAACGCAGTTCTCTCTGTATTCCCACAACTTACCCCGTGAGCAAAGTAAAAAAAACACGGGAGTCACGTGAAAGGAAAAATATTTCTTTATGTAAAATCTCTGCTACATATAATTATTTGCAGTTTTCTGTCACAACACAAAGCCTTCTTTTACATGGACATATTAAAGTACACAATTCTCCCAGCCCCAACCAAATGCCCTGTGCCCCAAGTCACTGTACAAGAACATGGGCTGAGATTAGGTATTAAAATCTGATTATCAAAAAGAAGACTGAGCTTCAAAGGAAGCCTCCGATTGTCCCTGTATCGCACCCGATGCCGATCTGCACGCAACACTGTCCGCCCCCGAGATGGAGGAACCGAAAACTGCACCTTTTCTTAGGTCAGAGCCGGATCTTTGTGCGTAAAAGACACATTTTACGGAAATGTCCTCTTCGAGAGCTCCTGCCACTCACTCTACCATATGCTGAGCTATGGCTTTCTTCCAATTTATTAATCTTAGCCGTGGTAGAAAAACACATTTCAATGAAATAAAAAAAATTCGAGGCACGCTTTTCAGAGCTTTTCTGCCAGGGTGCACGGCCTCAGCGTGTTGCCCGGAGCCCATTCAGCGCTTTTAAGGTCTACCTCCAACACCAGCATGTGACTTAGGACAGAATCATGTTGTAGCAGGAACTCAGCAGGTAAAAAGCAACTCCAAAAATGCTCCAGTGGAAGACAGGGTAATACTACACCTCAGCCGTGTTCTCCCTCTTTGAAGTATTAGGGCAGGGAATTAGCTATACCTGAATATTAGCATTGATAGCGTTACTTACATATTGTGCGCTTTTGCATTTTTAAAAGTGATCATTTTTTTCTTTTTTCTTTCCAAAAGCACAATCTTAGCAATTCTAAAGGGAATTTGGTACCAGCTTCTCTCTCTCCAAATCCCCAGGACTTTTACCCACCTAATACGTTCAATGGTAGGACTCTGTATTTTTGTTGCATTAGATGATATTTTATTGGCTTGGTTAGTCTTCGGTTGATGTACAAATGGTAGACATTGATGCATGAATCTTTGGAGGGTAAAAATCAGCTTTGTAAACCAAGTATCACTGTCCTGGCGTGTGCAAGGACACATTCAGAGCAGCTTTCAATTGCCTACTTACCTCACCTGAGGTAGGAAGCATCAACCAAACGGTGGGTTTAACCAGCGATTTAAAAAAGAAAGCTCCACCTGCACTAACACTGAGGTGTATTCACTGTCCGAGTCATCAAACAGATGTGAAAACAAACTCCCTAGGGTGCCTCTGGAGAGGGTGTAGGCCGAGCTTAGCACAAGTCTAATAAGTAAAGGCTCGAGCACAACATGCCTAAAGGGCTTGTTCAACTTCATACAAGACTTGGGCAGGAACTGGCAAGACATGTCACGAACCGGAAGTTGCTGTTGCTCCTGTAATGCTTAAACCGGAGCTATCCACCGCATCAACAGATAAGAGTTCTGCTTATATCACTCCACAGTTCAGACATTAACTGCCCTTAAAACATGGGTTAGACACCCTAGATACATCAGCCTATCACTGCCCTGGTCCACAAACCTTGCGATTAACATCTGCATTTCTTAATCACAGAACAGTGACATTTGGGAAGTAGCATTGCAGCTTGATGTCCACTTCTCGCTCTGTTGTGACAGATTGGCAAACGTGGAGAGTATTTCGAAAGAAGTTACCTGGAGATCAGGTTATTGCACAGAACCGGTCATGCCACCTGTGCAGCTCATGCTGTTGGGGCTAGTGTCTACTGTACCACCTTAGGATGTCTAGCGTCACAACCTAGATGCAGTGGAAGAACCATAAGAAGGTGTAAAAACCTCTTGGTTCACTGCTTATGGACTTCCTGCATCAAGCTACGAGGTTCTCTACTCACCCAGCTGGAATGGAGATAATGCAGACCACCTTAGAAGGTCCTCCATGGCTGCAATCAATTGGGTGTCAGTAGGACGCATCCTACTGAACCACTTTAGCTCCAGAGCAGACTACTCTATAACCACCCTCTTTATTTTTTCCTCTTTCATCACCAATATTTGGAGGGTGTGTGGATCTGTGTAGCTGCAAAGCTTCAAGAGAATGACATTTAAATCAAAGTGCCTGGATGAAAAGGGCAGCTGACATCGGCTGTTGGGAAGAAAAAAAGGTAACTCAACAAACCTCTGCCGTTACCCACCCGAGTGCCAAATTGTCCTTCCTACTCACAGACCCCAAAGTGTCTTTTAGCCGCTTTTCACATTTTTAAATAATGGATCTTGTCTGATCTCAGCAAATGTTCAAATGGAGGCAACAATCTGGAGCCATGTTAATGTACGGAAGTAGAACAGGGTATGTAATGTATATAAAGCGCACCGTACATTGGCAACCAGTCCATCACTGGATAGAGTATCCACATGTTAGAGTTTATAAGTATCCACACATTGTGCAGTCCGACAGATGTACTTTCCACATCAAAAAGTCTAATCCAAAACACCCGCACTTTGTACATGATGTTGTGACAGCACATCTTCGTTTGAGTCAATTTGTCCCATGTAAAAGGATCCACATTTTCACACAAAAAGCAACAAGATGCAAGCGGTGCCAGAGTTAGAATGCAGCACTTGGTGAGAGCATGGCTGGTGTATGGCCCCGCGAAATACATCCACAGGTTAACTCGGCCCAGAGATTCCAGAGTGCCTTAGACTGGCTAGAAACGGAAAGACTCCCAAGTCCTCATCCTCGGACTGCTTTATGCATTTCAAACCCACGGCAAGGGAAAATTCCCAATGTTCAGCAGTGTGAGAATGCAGGAAAATGGATCTCAGTCAGGCAAACGCAGACTCCCATCCTTCGATGGTCTTCTCCACTTCTCATTCTGGAGCAATTTATTCAGCAAAGGGTGGAAACATGTTCAGTTCGGAAAACTCTTCACTGTTGTATCCGGCAGCCTGTTCTCCCAGTATGGACAACATATCCTAGACAAGAAAAGGGAAAATAATTCAAACGTGAGTTACATCCAGGAAAATGACGATATTGTCTGAGGAAATACTTTGGACAACATGCAACTGGAAGGTAAAATGAAGTTACTTTTCTTTAACACTCGCACTGTAGGTTTTTATACCTTTAAAGATTAATGTGCATTATGATGCTGAGCTTCGCAACAACCTAAATGCACTAAAATCCTCAAACCATTTCAATGATCCTATGCCTACCAAAAGACCTTACAAATTCAATTTTCCACCTCTGGTCGAAGATATTCATGGACTATCTCATTCAGGGCACAATTCCAAGCTGCCTCAAGATTGGACAAGTAATCACCATCCTGAAAAAGCCAAAAGCTGATTTATCTGACCCTAACAACTTCTGACCAATCAGCACTATCATGACTCTAGCCAAACTACTTGTGAAATGCGTACAAACACAACTATGCAAGCACATTGAACAATTTCAGTTCCTTGACAAATACCAATTGGGCTTCTGATCAGGTCATAGTACAGAAACGGCACAAACACACATTGCTGATGATGCTCTAAAACTACTCGTCCAGAAGGAACTTTGCCTGCTCATATTGCTTGATCCCTCCTTGGCATTTGACACCGTCAAACATGATATCTTGATTGAAATACTTTGAAAAGGATGGGGTTATCCTGCCCAGTTTTAGACTGGTTTTCTTCTTTCCTTCATAATAGAACACTGTGGAAATTTTTAATATTTTACTTTGCATAAGCGACAGCCATTTTGGCTGTGGTGTCAATTTAGTTTCCTCCGTAATTCTCCCGTCCTCTGCTGCTCGTCTTTTCACTCTGCTTGTGTTATCTATTTTAGTTGACTTCCTGACTCAGCTAAAGCATTGTACGTGCTGTGGGTTTGTAGCTGCCAGTGAACCTGGTCTCAGATGTGAACGGTCGACCATTTACTGCTGCTATAAGCATTCCTGCTCCCCCTCCCACTTTGCTGACCACGTAGTTATTCATCTGCCCTAGTTTGTTGATAACTATTTCTAAAACTTGTTCTTCCTATTTCTGTTCACATGCTTAAATTGCAGAAAACCGGTATTAAAAGGAACGATGGTTTGTGAATTCAGTGTACTACCTCCTGCAGAACTTGAGTGTTGTGTGGATGTGGTCCCACTCATGGGTGATTAATAAACTTGTTATTTATTCTAACTCCAGTGCTGATCTTTATTTTGTTGGTCTTTGGACCCGTGGACAAGAGGGTGACCCTGCACCAGTGTGCCCACTTTTAGGCACATTTCCACAACACAAAGAATCAAAGTCAAACATGACCTTTCCAACAGTAAACCGATCTCAACTGGAGTACCTCAAGGATCGACACTCTCCCACACACTTCAACTAGTACATGGAACCTCTCACCAAAATTCTGAACAAAATCAAACAAATTACCACATGTACGCAGATGATACTCAACTGTACATGAGAAATTCTTCTCAGGATGACATCAAAACTCTTAATAGTGCACTTCGGAAAACCTAACAGTGGTTATCTCAAAACCACCTCATGTTGAACACACTCAAGAGGGAGTTCCTCCAAATTTCCCCTCCCCCTACACAATCACTCAGCCCCCATTCAGGATTGGCTCAAACAACAAACAGCCCTAAATAGCATCCCACATGTTGTAGACTCTACTAAATCCCTGGGCAGTACCTTGGACAAATATCTAAATATACAAGACTACATTAGTGCAACAAGAGGATCCAATCACTAGCTCAACGCACTAAGGAAAGTCAAACCGTTGCTACTGCCTGCAGACATGAAACTAGCTGTCCAATCACTGGTCATCTCCCATCTAGACTATGGACTTGTGACCCTGGCTGGGCTACTCAAATCTAAACTGGCACCTTTAAAGGGCTACTTTGAACTCTGCTGCCAGACTCGTCACGCGATCAAATAAACATGACCACATCACTCCAGATCTAATCCAACTCAACCGGCTCTCTCCCGATGTAAGTATCTGTTACAGGATAGCGTGCTTAACACACAACATCATAACACTCCTCCTTACTTGACTAAAAAACTTGGAATTTCTGGCATGAACCGACCCCTTAGAAGTCTCAATACTCCCCTGCTGAAAACATAAAAGTTCAAAAAGAAGAAAACCTACAACCGCGCCGTCTCTGGTATGGCTCCAAGAATATGGAATGAGCTCCCTCGTGAACTCAGACCGAACCACTCGACATCTGCTTTAAAATAGGCCGTCCCAGGATTACTCTTGAATATACCAAATGTCTCCTTAGTAACTAACACTTTGTATACAACTCTGGCCTACCGCACTACTAATCATTTTGTGCATCAGTAAACTTTTATTTGTTGTAGCTTTTATTTTGTACCTGCTTAATGTCTAAGATTAGATGTACAGCGCTCAGATACCCTAGCGGGTCTTGTTCGCACTATATGAAACTTCTCAAAATAAAAATTAAAAAATCTAATTCCGTCACACAGTAAATGGCTCAGGAAATGTCACTGAATTTATTTGAACACATCTTTAGATGCCATTAGAGAGATTGTCTAATCGGACTCTGATAATATTTACAGACACCTCATTTTATTTTTCAACCTGCGCCTCATAGATTCACATGCTTCGCAGAGAACACAATCATTCAGGGAAGTAGAATAAAAGTACTGTTTATGAACAGATTCCTAAAATTTGTTTGGCCTAATATAGCATCTCAGTGAGCCCCAGAATCATCATAACAGTGAATATAGGTCACAAGGTTACCTTCACGACACAAAGTTAAGCTAACAAAATATATATATTTTTTAAAACAAGTTACTGCTCTGCCTTTTCCAAACTATTAATTGTGATTTGTGAGCAACTTCTGACTATCGAACAAGTTACTTACCTTCGGTAACGATGTATCTGTAAGAAACATTAGTTAGTTAGATTCCTCACCTTAGAATATCCCCAGGCGTCAGACTGGATCCGGAAGATTTTTTGTCAGCAATACCCCTTGCGCGTCGCTAGGCGTCGTCTGCGGCTCCGCGTCCGTCGTCGGCGTCGTGCGCCGGAATGACGGAGTACTTAGACGCCGCCCTCGCGCGCTGACGTCAGTTCTTGTACATAGCTTTCCGCACCAGGAACGCAGAGCCATGCAAAGACCGACACTGGTGCCAAAAATAAAATCTAGGGGCCTGAAAAGGATAACCTTAACCCTAGATGTCAGTTCGCAGAACGGGGAGGATGGGTGGGTCGGTGAGGAATCTAACTAACTAATGTTTCTTACAGATACATCGTTACCGAAGGTAAGTAACTTGTTCATCTAAAAGAAACACGTTAGTTAAATTCCTCACCTTAGAATAGATACCCAAGCAATACCATCCCCGGTGGTGGGTCTGCGAACCAAGATCACACCAGAAAGTCCTGGAGGAGAGAACGGCCAAAGAAGCCATCCCTCCGGACTTTGCTGTCAAGGCAATAATGCCTGGCAAACGTGTGTAGCGAAGCCCACGTCGCCGCCTGACAGATGTCCTGCAAAGGGACACCCCGTCCCAAAGCAGTAGTAGCCGCTGTGGCCCGAGTAGAGTGGGCGCGCAGCCCAACAGGAGGGTCCTTTTTTGCCAAGGAGTAACAAATTTTGATGCACAAAACGACCCACCGAGAGATGGTCCGTTTGTGCACAGCCTTCCCCTTCTTAGCACCCACGTATCCAACGAAAAGTTGGTCGTCCACCCGGAACTGCTTTGTGCGGTCCAAATAAAAGGAGAGCGCACGTTTTGGGTCCAGACGGTGGAGCCTCTCTTCCTCTTTGGAAGGATGCGGAAAGAAGGTGGGCAAGGTGACAGACTGCCCAAGAAGAAATGGAGTCCCCACTTTCGGAAGAAAGGAGGGACGAGGCCGAAGGACAACCTTGTCCGGATGAAGAGAGAGAAAAGGAGGCTTTGAAGATAAAGCCTGGAGCTCACTCACCCGTCTAGCCGAGGTGATGGCTACCAGAAAAGCAGTCTTAAGCGTCAGCAGACGAAGAGGACAATTATGAAGAGGCTCAAAGGGAGCACACATTAGAAATGTGAGAACAAGATTCAAGTCCCACTGAGGCATTACAAAAGGGACAGGAGGGAACGTGTGAGTAATGCCCTTTAGAAAGCGTGTAACTACAGGGGACTTGAAAAGAGAAGGCTGATCAGGAAGCCGCAAGAAGGCAGAGATGGCAGCAAGATAACCTTTCAGGGTGCCTAGGGCAGAGCCCTACCGGGCCAAAAAAAGAAGAAACAGTAGAACCTCAGAAAGAGGGGCGGAAAGGGGATCCACAGCCTTTGCTGTGCACCATGCCACAAATTTGTTCCACCGGCAGGCGTATACCGTCTTTGTGGAGGGACGCCTGGCTGCCAGAATGATATCACAGACTTCAGGAGGCAAGTCAAATGGCATCAACTGCCGCCGCTCAATCTCCACGCATGGAGGTGGAGGCTGGACAGGTTCGGGTGGAGGACCGTCCCCTGCTGCTGCGACAGAAGATCCTCCCGAAGGGGCAGCCGTATCGGAGGATCGGTCAACATACTGAGTTGCTCGGGATACCAGTACCTTCGTGCCCAATCCGGAGCCACCAAGATGACTTGGGCCCGGTCGTGCCTGATCTTCTTCAGCACTCTGGGCAGAAGTGGTATAGGCGGAAAGGCGTACAGCAGACCGCAACTCCACTCGTGATGAAAAGCGTCGCCGAGCGAGTGCCGCCTTGGAAATTCCAACGCGCAGAACTGCTGACATTGCGCGTTTTCTTCGGTGGCGAATAGATCTAACCAAGGCTCTCCCCACTGCTGAAAGAGACCTTGCGCCACTTCGGAGTTCAGACGCCATTCGTGATCCATCATGCACCGGCGGCTGAGTTAGTCTGCTCTGGCGTTCAGAGAGCCCGCCAGATGTTGAACCACTAGGGTGACGCCCTGGTGTTCCAGCCATGTCCAGAGGCGCAGAGCCTCCTGACAAAGGGTCCACGACCCCACCCTGCCCTGTTTGTTGCAATACCACATGGCGGTGGTGTTGTCCGTGAACACCTGCACGACACTTCCCCTGACAGAGGGAAGGAAGGCTTTCAGTGCAAGTCGGATCGCTCTCAACTCCAACAGGTTGATGTGGAGACTAGACTCCACCGGAGACCAGAGGCCTCTAATCTCCGCCTCTCCCATATGGCCACCCCATCCCAGGAGGGACGCATCCGTCACTACGACATGCTCCGGTTGGGGAAGGGAGAGGCTCTTGCCCTTGACCCAATCGCGGTCCGTGAGCCACCACTCCAACTGCTGTGCAGTGCCCTCCGAGATCAAGACATGGTCGGACAGGTTGCCGTGATGCTGGGCCCACTGAAACTTCAGGTCCCACTGCAGAGCCCGCATGCGCCGCCTGGCGTGATGCACTAGTAGGATGCAGGAGGCCATCAGCCCCAGAAGGCGCAACACTAGCCTGACCGAAACCCAGGATAGAGGCCGAAAGATGGGAATCAGGGCCTGTATATCCCGGACCCGCTGTTCAGGTGGATGGACCCGGAACTGCGCCAAATCGAGAACCGCTCCGATGAAGAGGAGCTTCTGAGAGGGACTCAGGTGTGACTTCGGCACGTTGATGGAAAATCCCAGCAAATGCAGGAGATCCGCCGTAGTCTGGAGGTGGGAGACGACTGTCTGGGGCGAGCCCGCCTTCAACAACCAGTCGTTGAGATAGGGGAAGACTGGAACCCCTGATCTGCACAGATGAGCTGCAACCACCGCCATCACTTTCGTGAACCCCCGAGGGGCAAGGGTGAGGCCGAAGGGGAGCACGGTAAACTGAAAGTGCTCTGGGCCCACCGTGAACCGCAGGTAACGCCGGTGGGCCGGCAGGACGGGGATGTGGAAATATGCGTCCTGCAAGTCCAACGCTACCATCCAGTCTCCGGGGTCTAGGGCAGCTAGAACCTGAGCCAAAGTTAACATCTTGAACCTTTCCTTCCGGAGGAAGGCATTGACGTTCCGGAGGTCCAAGATAGGGCGTAGGCCCCCTTTGCCCTTCTTGGGAACCAGAAAGTAGTGGGAATAACAACCACGACCTACTTCTGGGCTCGGAACGCACTCGACGGCCCCCTTGGCCAAGAGGGCCGAAACTTCCTCGTGGAGAAGATTCAAATGATCCCCCGAGATACGGTGGTGCTGCGGTGGCATGGCTGGAGGGGTCGTCTCGAAGGGGAGGGAGTAGCCCCTTCGGACGATTTGCAGCACCCACCTGTCCGATGTGATGGACCGCCAGTGGAGCAGGTGATGGCGAACTCTGCCGCCCACTGGCGTGGAATGGGCCTGAAAGCTCGGACTAGGAAGGCTTTGAGGCGGATGCTGCCGGGGTGGATGTGGGCGGACCTCGTCGTCCTCCAGAACCGCCTCGGCGGAAACCATGTCCGCGACCGCGCGCGGGTTGGTTCTGCGGCTGGTGGCTAGGCGCACGTGAGGAGGCACCCCTTCCTTGGCCACGAAAGGCGGAAGTTTGCGACCGCGGGGCCGAGAGGCCCAAGGACTTGGCCGTAGCCCGGGAGTCCTTAAAGCGATTCAGCGCACTGTCCGCTTTCTCGCCAAAAAGGCGAGTGCCATCAAAGGGCATGTCCATGAGAGTGCTCTGGACATCGCCCGAAAATGACGTGGACCGCAGCCAGGCGTGACGTCTAAGCGCCACTGTGGTAGAAATGGCCCTACCCAGCGAGTCCGTGGTGTCAAGCCCACATCGTATAGCATGTCGCGCGGCATCCCTCCCATCGGCCAGAGCCTGGGTAAGTCGTGTCCGGACCTCCTCCGGACACAGGGGCAGCGCGTCCTCCACCGCATCCCACAGAGAGTGGGAATAACGGTCCAAGAGACAAGCGGTGTTCAAAGACCGCAGGCCCAAACTAAGGGAGGAGAACAGCTTCTTGCCAAACTGTTCCAGTCTCTTGGAATCACGGTCCGGCGGGGCGGTCGGGAAAGAGGATTGGGAGGTGGAGGCCTGGATAACCAGGCTCTCAGGGGTAGGGTGTTGGGACAGAAAACTGGGGTCGCCCGGAGCAGGGCGGTGGCGCCTGGCGACGTTCCTGTCCACAGGAGTAACTGTGGAGGGCTTGGACCAGGTGCCCTGCAGAACGTCAATGAGGGCCTCATTGAATTGCAGCAGAGGCTCAGTGGAGCTTGCTGCAGACTGAAGCACCTCAGTAAGGACGTTAGTCCTCACAGCCACGGCAGGCAGTTGAGCCTGAACGGCCACAGGATCCTCGGATCCCTCCCAGTTGTCCCCATCATCCGATTCCTGGTATACAGGAGAAAGTAACGGAGCCGGGTGGTAGACATAATGTGTCTCTAGCGGCGCCGATCGCGGCGTCCATCGACGCCGTACCGGCGCCGGGCCCGGAGTGGGACTGAACCGGGGCTCGACGTCGAGCGGAGTCGACGTCGGCGTCGGGGGTGGTACCGGTGTCGACGCCGGCAGAGGAGGCGTGACGAGGTCGACCGGCGTCGGCGGGGACTCGAGAACGGGTCCCTCGGTCGCTTGCGGCGTCGAGGCCGGAGCCGTCAACAGCGCCGGGGCCGGAGCCACCGGCAGGCAAGGCAGCCCAGTCGGGTCCGCGGGGCCTAAAGGCGCACCAGCAGGCGCCGACGGCGGAGCCAGGTTCCTCATGGCCGAGAGGAAGGCACTGACTTCCGCCGGCGTCGCGTCAGTCCCAGGGACCGGAGGGTATGGGGACGTGCGCGGCGCCTGCGGCTCCGCCGGAGCCCGGGGGGGTGGAACCACCCTGACCCTCGGCCGAGTCGCGCGACCGGCGAGGGGAGTCCGAAGAGCGGTGTCGCCTCTTGGAATGCTTCGACTTATCCGAAGACTTGGATCCCGACGACCGATGGTGACGTCGGCTGCGGCTCCGCGACCGATCCTTGGACCTCCTCCTGGACCGGGATCGAGAGGCGCGCGGAGCAGAGTGGCGAATCTCGAGAAGCTTACGGGACCGCTCCCGTCTAGCCTTCGAGGTCAGGGCCTTGCAGTCCGAGCACGACTCCACGTCGTGATCGAGGCCCAAGCAGTAAAGGCACCGGCGGTGATGGTCCATAACCGACATCAAGCGGTTACAGTCAGCACAGGCTTTAAAACCAGGCATCCTACCGGCACCGGAGTCGATTGACAGGATCAAAAAGGATCAAAAAGTTAGTCAAAAATTGACTAAAGGGGTAGCTCTCCCGGATCTGCGCTTACTGGCGCGGAAAAAAGAAGAACTGACGTTAGCGCGCGAGGGCGGCGTCTAAGTACTCCGACGACGTCATTCCGGCGCACGACGCCGACGACGGACGCGGAGCCGCAGACGACGCCGAGCGATGCGCAAGGGGTATTGCTGACGAAAAATCTTCCGGATCCAGTCTGACGCCTGGGGATATTCTAAGGTGAGGAATCTAACGTGTTTCTTTCAGATGTATCTGTTTATACTGCAATAATCCAACAAGGGCTTGGTTTCAACGCATTAATTTCTGACGGCTACTCCAATGGTTACAAGCAACATTTGCACTTCTGCATGCTCAGCCTGCATAATGCAGTGATGTCTGCTGGCATCAAGCTGAATCACAAGCATTGGCAAAGGTAATACGTCTCACCTATGCAACCGCTATTGGCTTTTCCAATGTGTTTCAACCACGTTGTACACCAGCGTGGCTGCTGTTTAGCATGGCTAAACGTTAGTAGCATGTTGTGGGGTCTTCCAGAGTGGAGTGTTGTGTAGTAAACTGGAGAGGGGAGAAAGGGGCAGAGTGTCAGAGTAGAGTGTCACAGAGTAGAGCAGAGTAAGAGTGGCGTGGGAGTAGAGAGGCAGAGAGAGCAGAGTGGCAGAGAGAGCAAAGTGGCCCAGATTTGAGTGGCGTGGAGTGGCGTAGAAGGAGTTGAGTAGACTGTCAGTGTTGTTACAGTGTGTTGAATAAAACGTTGTAGAGCGGAGGGGTTATATAGTGCCGTAGAATTAAGTGGGGTGGAGTGAAGTAAATGGTCATAGAATGGAGCAGAGTGGAGTGACGTCGAAAGGAGTGGAGAGAGTCAAGTGGAGAATTGTGAAGGGTCAGAGTGGAGTAAAGCAACACGGAGAGTTGTAGAGTGTAGTACAGTGTCCTGAAGTGGTGTAGATAGGAGAGTGGAGTGGCGTAAGTTGAGCCTTGAAGTTTTGTAGTGTTGTGGAGGGGTGTGGTGGCATAGAGTGTAGCAACGTACAGTATAGTAGCAGAGTGGAATAATAGCTAGAGTGGAGTGCTGTGAAGTGGTGTAGAGTGGAGTATCCATGATGTGGTAGCGCAATGCCATTGCAGACAACACATTTTCAATTGAAATGACCTTTATGTTTGCAAAGACATATGGTTTTACTCATAAAATTACACAGCACACTAGCAATAGTGTGTGGAAACAGCATCACCTAGTGTATTGATTTGTTTTGCTGGTATTAAAATATTTGTTACCACCACTCTTCAGAAGTAGAGAAAATGTGCTTCATTTGTGCTTTCCTAATTGATATATTCTGAAATATTTACACCGTTAGTTAATTAACATTTACATTTTGTTGTGAACTACAAAAAATTATTTGCTTGCACACACCCAGATTGTCACATAAATCCTCTCACTTTGAAGTCAGAGAAAGAAAAGTAAACACCAAGCTACCACAGAAGACCGAGCCTGACTTTTGACCTCGGTCTTTAAATGCACAGCAAATGTAACAAGAAAAGAACAAAATGTAAAGGCCTGTTTACAGAAAGCGAGCACTCATGGAAGAATAAAGTAAGCTGGCTATGCACCACAGGAGGAACTAACTCGAGCTGGAGCATAAAACAAATAAATTCTGTAAATAGAAAGCAAGCAAATCTGAGGTACAAAGCCAATAGTAAAACAATGAGGGGAATACATTCTCAGGGAAGCTTTAAGCATGTCCCCAAAAGTCTTTATCAACCAGACAGCTGTACTGTCTGGCAGGCTTCGACCTAAAACTGCACCTTTGTACCCACAATTGGCCCACCTCTGGGCCACATACAAGTCCCTTGTAAACAGTACCCCTGGTACCAAGGGCCTTGTGACCAGAGAAGGCCTCTGAGGGCTGCAGCATGTATTGTACCAACCTCAGAGACCCCTCATCATTTACACCCCCACCCTGCCATGGCAGGCCGCGTGTTTTGGAAAAACAACAATTAATGGACAGAATGCAGAACAATGTCATACATTCACCCCAGAGATCTGGGCCTAAATTCATCGTTTTTTTGCTTACCATGCCATTCCAGTTTGAACCCAGCCATATGCAAATCAGTCTTGACCCTGTGCCTCATGGGAACTGTCCAGCCCGAACTGCCAAGCCAGGTCCTCCCTGGACTGGAAACAAGCATCCTAGGACCGGTTTCGGGGTTTCACCCCTCTTCAGCCAGGATAGCTTGATTCCAGTGGCATGGAGAGCACGGGACTCACGTCTGAGCATACCCGTCCCACTCGGGGTGACAAATGCAAAAACAACAATTGATGGACAGAATGCAGAACAATGTCATACATTCACCCCAGTACAGAGATCTGAGCTGGACTGTTCCCATGAGGCACAGGGTCAGACTGATTTGCATATGGCCATGTCTGAACTGGGGTGGCAGAGTGGGCTAAAGAACAGTGATGGATCAAACCCAGATCTGTTGACTGGGTGTGAGTGTTTGATTAGTTCTGATGCTCCGTCCATCACCACCCCCTTTTGTACCGCTTAGGCTGCGTGTTTTGGTACAGACCAAACCGAAGAGTCGAAATGGCACCATCCCTGTGTACCATGCCCACCAACACTGCCTGTGGCATGGGTAAGTCACTCCTCTAGCAGGCCTTACAGCCCTAAAGGCAAGGTGCACCATACCCAGCTGCTGAGGTCATAGCTGCAAGGGTAATATGCCCCTACAGTGCCTGTGCCTTTCTGGACTCCTGGGTAGAGAGCCTCCATTCTCTGCATCTGGAAACAAATCACATCCTAGGCAGAGGTGTCATGCCTCCTCCCCCAGGATGGGCAGGGTCCTCGAAGAAGGAGCTTCGAATGCCTGCTGTCTTTGTTAGCTGCCACCAGCCTTTTGCTGCTATAAGCAACTGGCTCCCACTGGTTCGGACCCCACATTTTGGGGGTGAGAACCGGCGGGAAAACCTAGCCAGGAAGGGAGGTGTGCCCACCTTTGCCAACCCCGCCCCTCAGGTGGGGGAGGCGAAGTGAAGGCCACCTCTCAGTCTCCATCTTGGAGATGCGGGGGACCTCTCAAATCAAGTAGGAGCCCATGCCCCCCTCACACTGAAGGGTGGCATACTAGGGGGTATAGACACCTCAAGGAAGGGACCCATTGGTCCCAACCTGCACACTCCTATACCGTCCCTAAATCTAGTATTTAGGGGCACTCCAGAACCTTGCCACTTCTCATTCAACGTGGCACAAAGAAGGACCGAAGGCCATAAATCTGGCATGTCCAGCAGCCTACAACCTCTAATAACCCCGGGGACCTGCCCTGCCTTCCTAATGAACTCGGACAAATCTGGTGTCCACAGGAGATCAAACACCAAGCCAGGACTCCAGATCCAAGCGGATCTGCAAGTCCTCACCACTCTGCATCCGATGTCCACGGCCCAAGTCCAAGTGGCCCAACACCCCAGAGAGGTCCCCCCAGCGATCCTGACCTGTGTTTCAGCGCCGGGTGACCTCCACCGACCTTCTCCTCGACGCCTGCAGCCTCATCCTGAAGGGTCCCCGCGACCGGAACTGGTGAGAATAACCCGATATGAAAAGACAGCCCTGTACCCACAGCTCCCGAGACCGGAGGTGTCCAAACGATGGTGTCCTGGCATCCCGCAAATCTTCAACTTCATCCTCCAGTCATTGGACTCCTTCATCCAGTCTTCTGACTCCAGCCTGCAGTCCTACTCCGTGACTGACAACCTCCTTAGGAAAGGATTGGGCTCCCGACACCTCCTGCGCACCCTGCACCCGGCCACCCCTGCACCGCTGGTGGTGTAGACTTGGAGCCAACCTGGGGCCCATTTTGCCCTTACCTTGACCCCAGGAGCTGGTCTTCCAAGACCAAGTGGCCTGCTTGTGAGCAAACCCCAATGGAGGTGCCCCCTAGTCCAGTTGGCTAACATTGGCACTTTGCACCCTGCCACCCTAGTGCTGCTGGTGGTGCCCCTTGAGTACCAACCTGAACCTTGGTTCTACCCTTCAAAACTCAAACCCCGAATCAGTTTACTTTCCTTTTAAACTTAACATTTCGTTTTTTTGCATAGGACTGAATGGTGGGTTTTCTCTGAAAATTCTTGTGTGTTGAACTGTCTTGTACTGCAACAAAAAGTAACTTGGTGCCTTTACACGAGTTAACCCGTTTCTCAATGTCCTGTGTTGCTTAAACTGTGTTAGGAGCGTGGTTCATGCCAAAGTAGAAAAGTAATCTCGAAGTCATTTTCAAGTTTACCAATCGTTTTCTCAACTGCAAAAGTAATCTAAATGTTCCTACCAAACCAGTATCCACTGTCTTTTGAAAAGTAACATTGTATGAAGAGTTTAACTTACCTGCTACTAAGTCAATACTGGTTCTAGAAATAAAACAACAAAATAACTTTTTAAACAAACATGTGGTCTGGATGAAATCTTTGAGTGTGTGACATCATTTCTTGCCTGAGTGTGTACAACAAATGCTTAACGCTACCCTCTTATACCTCTTGGGACCCACTGGGCATATTATACCTTACTTTGGTATAGCATATACAGAGCCAACTTCCTACAGGAGGAAAACAAGAATGCAGTTTTGCAGGTAAGTACTCGACTTACAAATTCAGTCTCTAGTTTCTGGGGTCAAATCAGCACCAATACTGCACCACCAGTGGCACTGGGGTCAGATGCCCTATGTTAATCAATGGAGACGGGTAGTCAAAGTCACACTGCCAAAAGGAGAGTAAAGGGGTGTCGGGGGTCAATCTCCTTGAGTTAAGGTAAGGTACGGGGGGGACCATAAGGCAGCACCAAACTTGCACCCTCAGCTGCACAGGGGCGGCCTGGTGCAGAGTGCAAACAGAACGTCGGGCGACCAATGCAATTCAATGAGGGAGATCTGTCTTGAAGAAAGTCTGCAGGCTCAGGCCAGGAGGCCGGACAAAGAAACCCCACTGCTGCCCAGGTACGCAGAGATGCTAGGGGACATAGAGATACCATTGCTCATTCTTTCCATGGCCCAGAGGCTTCAGGTGCAGGGGTGTCCTAGGGCGTCGGAAAAGTCTTACTGGGCAGTTCGCGGTCAGGGGAGACTTCAAGATGAGGTTGCAGGCATCGAGATGAAGTCCGGCAAGGGTCAATCCATGGTGAACTCTTGCTCAGAAGCGTTGGGAAACCTTCAAAGGACCGGTGGGTCATTTGGACTTGGGTCGTGGGCATCGGATAAAAAGGTGGGTTCGGCGGTGGTTTTGCGGTTCTGCAGGGCAGAGGTCGTTCTTTGGTTTCTTCTGGACAGGTCCACTGTCCACGGGAGATCTTGATCTTGGTCGAAACCAGACAGCCCTCGCAAGGCTTTGGAGGTCGCTGGGCTGCAGAACGGCTTGTCTTTTGGCGCAGGAATGTTGAGGGCTGAAGATAGGCAGTTGGTGTCTGTAGCCTTCGCTGCTGCTGCAAAGCTGTAGTGTCCGGCTCTTCTTAGATCATCAGGAATCTGATTTCAGGTCAACCGTCTTCTTCCACTCCTTTTGTGTCCAACAAAATGTGAAGATCTGGTATTGGGGGTTCCCTAAATACTCAATTTAAGGGAGTGAAGACTAGTAGTCAATGAGCTACTAACCCCCGGGGTCATTACGCCTCCTATATGACCACTTTCTGTGGGAAGTGGGCATAACCCGGTCCAAGAATCCCTAAGTTGCCTTGGAATGCTGATCAGCAGGTAATCCTGATGAAGGGTAAACACCCTCTACTCAAGCAGGCTTTGTTTCTAACCTCCTGAGAGCTGAGGCCCTCATCCTTAGGGGTCAAAAATGTGTCTCTGGCGGCAGGCTGGTGCGAACCAGTCAGCACACGAGTTGCTGGTATGTTTTCAGGGGGGACCTCCAAGGCACCCTCTTGATGCTTGTATTAATACATTTAACATTGTGGGTTTATTAATATGAGATGTTTAATACCAAACATTCCTATTTTCAGTGAAACCATCATGACGCGGGAAATTCGTATTCACCAGTGTCCAGCACGTGCTTTTAAAATGGCTTCCCTGATTACTTGCAATATCTAGTAATAGAACTAGACACAGGGACATATATGCATGAGCAGTTCTGTCCTCTCCTCACATAAAACAGGATGCACCCTGCCTTAGGGCTCAAAGACCTGCTATTAGGGGGACTTGCATACATTAGATACCTGGAGTACCATTTGCTAGGGACTTACAGGAGTGCCAAAGCCCTTAGCCAATTGTGAAACAATCAGACCACTTTTGTAGGAAAGTAGGATCTGCTTTTATGGTTACCCCCACTTTTTGCCTGGTGCTAAGCTGTTTCTGACTAGTCTGAACGGGATCCTGCTAATCAGGACCCCAGTCTCCGTGCTTTCTCCCCTAAATTGGTTATAGTGAGTACTTGGGTACATCCCAGATTGGCTACTGGTGTACCCTTATAAGTCCAGAGTATATGGTACTGAGGTTCCCAGGGCATAATCCTTCTCTTTTTAACGGAGTGCATCTAACAGTTGACAACCACCATACTCAGTTTCCACTGGGTTGAAGGGTACCATCTCTCATCCCGAATTTAACCCCCAAATCAGCGACAATCAAAAACTTAATATTCACCCTTCTCAAAACAACAATTATCCTTCTCTTCTATTACTTCTCTAAAACCCTTCCCCTTCACTCTTAGCCCTAGGCTTTGCCCTTAATGATGATGCACTTTCCTTTGGGACTCTGCCGTCCCTCTATTTTATGTGCCTCTCACTCTCCAATAGCACTAGTGTTTTCTCAATAAGAAGTCTAGAATCCCTCACTGACTTGCCCTGATCTCTGCGGAATCTGAGGTAGGAATGCCTTGTTATTTGAATATAATTCTGCATAGTTTCACTGGAATAAGAAAAAAAAGGGGAAAATGGGAAGGAGGAAAAAACTAAAAACAAAACCTTCCTTCAATCACAATTGGCTACTGAATAGACCCCTTCACTAATTTTGATGTATGTTTTGCTTGAGGTTTGTTGTCACTACTTGTTGCAGTTTTTTCTTTATTTGTTTATTTTTTTGTCACTACTTGTTGTGATTGACCTCCATTTCAAATTCTGACATCTTTATTGATGTTCTTGTTTTTGAGTATTATGCCATTGCCTATTTTGCCCATTACTCTGGGTCTACCTCCTTTTCAAATTTTGTCGTCTATATTCTTTTGTTTTGATGTCGTTTAGGTTGCTGTTGTTGAGTTTTGGGCCTTTTCCAGGCTTTTCTCTGTATTGATGCCCTCCTTGATTATCTGCCTAAACCTGAATTTCTCACTGTACACCACTTTTCTAAAAACTCCTTTTTCGTATCGTGTTATTCTTGTTTACAACGCGGATGTTCTGTTCTACTCTACTCCTGTGGATGTTTTTATTTTTTTTTACATTCCCTTCCAGCCTCCCTTCCATTTTGATAATCCCCATTTCGAAAATTATTTCTATCCAGAATTCTCTCCGTATAGAGCACTGTTCTAATCATTCCCTCCTTATCCCGGACTGCCTCCATTCTGATGTTCTTCTATTGTGGATGTTTTTATTATTTTGACTTTCCATCTCTCCCATTTTTACCGTGTTGATACTCACCACTCCAAAAATTACTTTCTAACCTCAATCCCTCACTATACAGTACTATTCCAATCTTCCCTCCCTAGCCTTGACTGCCTCTATTCCTACTGTGCTTCTTACCATGTCTTCACCCAAGCCCCCTCTCAATCCCCCGGATCCAGGTCTCTAAAGACCTGGCCCAAACTTGTGGAACATCTTGTATCCCCCTAATATTTCTATGAACGCTAAGAAAAATTTCAAACACAAATTATTGAAACTTCACCCTGAAATGTTAATAGTTGATACCTACCACAGCCTGTCATGTCCAGTGAAATCGGACTTTATTTTCGACACCAAACGCCCCACAAAATGGAAAAACACTTCCCTTCGCCACCTTCCTATCACTAAATCTGCCAAAATCCCGTATAAATCCCGTATAGATTTAAACTGTCGACTACCCCCTCCCTCTCCGTCAATGGGGAAATTGATATATCTATATTCAGAACGGGTAATATTCTTAGCCAAGCATTTGATCACCACCTCAACACTTTTGACAGCTATTTCAGTACTATGTCCTACCAACTCTCTCTACTGGACCTTAATCCCTCAGCAACCCAATTGCCCTGCTCCCATGTTTCTCCACACACCACCCCAGTGCAGGCCCTCCCTTCCAGTTTGCAACTATAATTTCTAACGGGTCCCCACTCCTCTGCGGAAGACTGCCGGCCCTCGCTCTTGCAAGTCTGTTTAATCGCTCTCCTTCGATCCCTCCCCTGTCCCTACCATCTTACCAGATTCTCCTGCCAACTCTCTCCCCCCCCCCCCCCACCCCTGCCTCTCCTTGGGACTCAGTCCTCTCTCTCTCCATCATGTCCAATCCTCCAACTCCTAATGACATCCTTCTTAAGCAATATGATGTAGTTCTTTCCTCTAATCTTCCCCCTCTCTCTCATCCTCCGCATCACCTGATTGTTTGACTGTCCTGAATCACCCCTTGTAGAATCTATTCAATACTTGTCCTAATACCGTTGTGACTCCCTCCCCCGTCCTTGCTCACCCTCACTTCGATGGTTTGCTTTTCCCTGTCAACAGTGACCCCTTTTCTGTGGGTCTCCCCCCCCCAACTTTATTGCACAGTCACTCAACAGCATTAGAAGTATAGTCAATGCTATGGCTACTGAACTAACTCGGCTCAGAGGAGATCTCTCCATCCTTAACGCCAAGGTTTGCCCCAAATTATCAGATACTTGTCTCTCTTGCTCTCGTCTCTTCACCCAACATGCCCGATGGCAGACCATACCCCTTTGCAGACGGGCTCCCAGGCCTCGACGTGTTGTGTGCTCCCTCTCCACGTCTGCCCTAAATGACCTGTGCAATTCCTATCTCCCCAAGCCTCTGCTGACGGAGCACCTCCCTTACTCCACCATCGCAGTCCATGTCGGCGTCAACCGTGTCCCTTCCACTCCCCTCTCACCTAGACCTCCTGCACAACTCTCAACCATCCACTCCCTTAAACCTGCTAAGGATAACCCTAATCCCCTCTCTTGCATGCTTGTTAACTGCAGATCAGCTGTTCTTCATGCTATCGAGATTTCAGAAACCATTCTCAGTGAGGCTATTGACATTGCCTTCCTCACCGAAACTTGGCTCAATGACCACTCGACAGCTATTCTCAATCTACTCAACCCCCTTGGCTACTCCGTCATTAGACAGGACAGACTTGACAGAAAAGGGGGTGGACAAGCCCTAATCCATAAAACAGAGTTGCAACTCTCCCTTCTGAAGAACGCTGATCACCTGACATTCGAATACCTTGGCGTTGAACTCTCAGTCAAAGGCTCTCCTCCAATTAGACTACATAACATTTACCACCCGCCGGATGAGTCCTTCCTCTTTGCTGAAGAATTATCTGACCCCACTTCTCCCTTTCTGCCTCTAAAAATCTGTCCTTAAGAGATTTCAACATCCATTGGAATAATGCCGATGATCCTACAGTTAAGCGACTCACTAAACTTCTTGAGTTGAATAACCTTAAGCAACTATCCTACCCATATCAAAGGGGCCACACTCGACAAAATCAACTAACTCTGACCTGGTCTCCCTTACCAATATCATCCCCATCGACTGGTCTGACCACCATCTCATTCTGTTCAACATTTCAACCAGTGCCCTTCTCCCCAAACTAGTTAATAACAAACCCAAGATGTTGACAAGAAGCTTTAAACAAATACCCCTAGTGAACTGGTGTCCAAACTCCAAGCCCAACTACAACGCCTCACTCTCTCCCATAACGCCAACAAGCTCACTGAACATTTCAATAAGGCCATTAGTGATGTCCTGGATCAAGTTGCTCCACTCAAACTAAAACAAAGAAGAATCCAATCCAATCCTTGGTTCAATCCCGATCTCATAATGAAATAAGACAACTTAGGCTAGCTGAAAGAACATGGAGACAACACCCCTCGCCCTCCCATCTTGCCCTCCTTAGATCTGCAAGATCAACTTACAAAAAACACATTTTTAATGAAAAAGCATCTTTCCTTCGTTCACAACTTGATCGTGCCAAAAACAGGCCCGGAGAACTCTAACATTGTCAGAAAACTGTCCTCACCTGTAACCCCCCCCCCCCCCCCCCCCCCACCCAACCCCCAACCCCAGTGCTGACAGCCTCAATCGAAAGATGTGAGGAAATTGCCAACTTCTCGGAAAAAATTGCTAAAATTGATCAATCCTTCCCTCGAAGGCTGGCCCTCCCCTGCCCCCTAATTTCCACAGATATACCTCCACTTTTCTGCACCGTTCCCCCTGCCTAATCCTCCCACTCACCTACCCACTCCAAATATCTCTGGTGACATCCTCTCCAACTCACAAAGGAAAAATAACGCCTCCTGGTCTAATTTCTATCCTGTGACTGAGCTTGAAATCTGTAACATCATTGCGAAATTAAAGCCGACCTCGCACACCAAAGATGCACTCCCTTCTAGCCTAGTACATATCCTTAACCACATCATTGCCCCATGTTGGACAAAAATCATTAACACCTCCTTTGCCACTGGCTGCGTCCCAGACTCCCCCCAACTCGGGCAAATCACGCCCATTCTTAAAAACCTTAAAGCTGACCCGAACGATCTTAACAACCTCTGTCCCATCTCCAACCCCCCCCTTTTCGCTAAAACCCTTGAGAAATGTCCTCTATTCCAACTGGACAACCACATAGGTAAATTCTACTTACTTGATTCCTTCCAATCTGGTTTCAGGAAAGTCTGTAGCACTGAAACAGCCATGCTGAACATTGCTGATGACATTCACTACTCCCTGGACAAGGGAGAGGCCTGCCTTCTCATTCTCCTTGACCTCTCTGCTGTATTTGATACAGTCAATCACTCTTCCTTAGTAGAATCGCTTAAAACTCGCTCTGGCCTAAATGGTTTGGTTCTGAAATGGTTCACCTCATACCACCAACACAGAACACAACAAATAAAAATCAACTCATGCCTTTCCAATCCCACCCGTCTCCCTAGGCGTCCCCCAGAGATCAATTCTCCCCCCCTTCAACCTCTTTATGGAACCCCTCAATCTCATTCTGAAAAAAGCCGGGACCAGCTATCACCTCTAAACCGATGACACCCAACTCTGCTATAAGATCAGATCCTATACTGATTTCCTACATTTAAATAAGACCCTGAGCAAGATTCAATCTTGGTTTTACTCTAACCATCTCAAACTGAGCCCTAACAAAACGGAAATTACTCTTTTTTTCTCCCAAAAATAACCACCTCCCCATCCAAGGCTAGATCTCCGAACTCAGCACCCTCAACTGTCCGCTCACCTCATCCAACTCAGCGAAATCCCTAGGTTTCATTCTTGACAATAACTTGGCACTGAAGGACCATATTAATAACTCGTCCAAAGGAGCACTTCACTCTCAGACACCTCAAAGAAAATCAAACCTTCATCCCCCGAGACGACTTCAAATGTGTAGTACAATCATTAGTACACTCCAAACTTGATTACGGCAATGCCATCCTCACAGGAACCCCAAAAATGTTCCCGTTTTTGTTGACTCCTCCTGCTCTTGTAAAGTGCTCTCATACCTCCGGGTGTAGCCAGCCCTATATAACACCTTTCAAATAAAATTCAAATAAATAAAAATTCTAATCCTCTCATGCTATGATTTTAGTGCTGGGGAACAGCAAAACAGTATTCTCAACAGTCACTACGGCCAGCACACCTTCCATTATTGGCCAGTATATGCAGGCTTTTACTTTTAACCATGACAATGATTTCATGTTGCAGACAATCAACCATGGCAACCCACAAGTCAGGAGAGCAGTTGTACACTTATGTAAAGTATCCAATAATCACACATTGAATTGTAAAAAGAAAATAAGCCACAACTTTGCAAAAATGCAAACTGAGCTCCAACGGAATAAATGATTGCTTAGTGTAAAAAAATAATCATAGTGGCAAAAAAAGGATATCAGATAGCATTTGAGAAAGGGATATTCCTTTAGCCAGGCACCGATATACACATATTTAACAAATACAAGGGAACGTAAACTCAGAGCACAATTATAAAGGCAAAGTCTTGGGCATAACACATGGTCACTATGCATGAGATAAATCGTTGTGCTCAGATTAACTTTTTTTTTTTTAATTGAAATATGATAAATCATTGGTCATAACAGCTGGAAGTTCTGGGGGTTGTTCAACAGCAGGAGAGGTTAACTACCTTTATGTGGATTGGTTAAAGCACAGCTGGATGATCTGAGGGGTACTAGAAGTTTTGATAATTTGGGGCTAACTACAACATTGTAATGATTTGTTGGTTAATGTGGTCAGATACTGTGGAGATTAATGCAGTTGGCTGAGATGAAGGCTATTGTAGTCTGAAGAGTTGGCGGTTAATGTAAGTTTGAAAGAGGTGGGTGTACATTATTGCAGTTAGAACTGTTGGGGATTACTATTCAATGGGACCCGTTGGCGATTAATGCATGGCCGAATGAGTTGGATGCGGTTACTGCTGACAGGATGAGTTGGGAAATTAAGGGTAAGAGAATCCTTAACAGGGCAACAAGCTTGTGGGCTGAACAAACAGCTATCTGCACTCTGATAAGTCAGATGAAACTGGATTTGTGCAAAGTAGAACAAACTGATGGTTAAAAGAGAGAACAAGTGGTGAGTCAGTTAACAATCAGAAACCTTAGAACTAGTTACAGGATATGACACAGTCAGCCAAAGTAGACCACCTGTGCTTTGTGTTTCACTGCTGTTCTCACCTGGTCACAGCCTAAACATACAGCAATCTTAAGTTGTGGATGCCAGAGTGCCTAAAGATGGACATTCTTCATCTATATTAATGCAAAGAATCTCAGAAAAAGCAGTGACAAATAGCTGAACTTACCGGAAAGCCCTCTGGCTGCCCGGGTTGCTGCCCATGGTGCTCTGTTGCACTGCTTCCTTGCTGCTGCGACTGCCACTGAGACCAAACTGGTAGCCCTTCTGATGACTGGGTTTGAAACTGAGCTGTGCCCTGTGTCCTCTCAATTGCTGAGATAGGAAGTTGAACAAAGAAAAAGTAAACATTAACTTCATGTTCATTCACTTACTATCAAATCTAGCTGCAGCTCATTCACAATTATTTTGCAATGTCCACATTCAAACCTGGAATGGAAAATATGCGACAAAAAATTCTGTCACTTTAAATTTTAACGATGGATCTAAGCTTGAGTGTTCCAACCTCACATTCAGGGCAAAATCCCTATACACACATCACCAATCATCCAAGCCGATTCCATTTTTTGTGATGCAGAGTTAGAGTTTGTCACATGTTCGAAGTGGGATAGATGGGTGGGTGTTTTGTAGGATGACAAGAAAGTACACAGTAGTGGAATCCTCAAAGGCCATTTTTCCTTACTCTATCAAATTAACTCTACATCCATACAACCTGTCTGGAAACTGGTTTAAGAAGCCCAAAATATTTGAGAAAACCCTTCCCTGTTACGCTATTTGTATATCCACAAGCTAGTCACCTTCCAGTTGAGTGTTTCGCTGCTTTGAGTGAGACCACTGTACGTAATGAGAAGCTACTCAAGACTTCCATAAATGGAATGGAAACACCCAAGCTGTGCGGCGGCGCCTCAGAGGAACATGAAGGCTTGTTTGAAGGAGCTGAAGAATATTTTTGGGGGGGTTAAAATTAAATTCCACCAACGTTTTAGGGGAAAAAACCGGACTGCTTATAATATCCTTTTTTCTTAAAGGAAAACAAAATATGGACTTTTTGAAGAAAGAGCGCTAAACTCATCAAGTTTTCTTTCAAAAGTAATAGCAGGAAAACCTGTTTGCATGATAAGGAGGTCAACATCACAACATCTGCTTAAAGAAGCAAGGACCAAGTTAAGATCCAAGTGTTAAAGCAACAACTTCCATTGAAGATTCTAAAAGGTAGAGTCCTTAAAGGAGTCTCCTAGCAGTCTAATTTTCGAATAAAACACCTCTAGGTCTATTAAGATAGGTGGGAATAGCTGGGAGGAAGTTCACACTAGTCTAATAGTAATCCTGTATGAGCTACGAATAAAATGAAGTTAAAACATCAGAAGAACTCTACAAAGTGTTAAGGTGATGTTCCAAAACAAATAGAAAAAAAGCAAAACCAAATGTGTATATACCGATGATCTTTTCATCGTGCACCTATGCGTACATTGGTTTCTTGCAAGCATGTATGCTAAATTATAAACCTCGGAACTTTAGAAAGTCTGCTGAAGAAGTTAGGGAGCAGCATCAGGTCAGAATACAAAAGTAGTTTCAACCAGAATAAGACTCAGGATCATCTCAATTTATTAGACGTCTTGACTTTAAGGCAAGTGCTTTGAAATGGGAGAGTTGGTGTAAAAGTGTATTGAGTAAGCCAGGGGCAGTGAAGACATAAGGGTAATGTAGAGTTAGCTGATTTATTGTTTGATGGTGTTGAAAGTATCCTATCAATTGCTTCTTCGATTAACTCCTCCCATGTTTTTTGATGGTCATGCACCCAGCACTCCGCTGCCCCTCTTGCAAGAGGGGTGCTCTGGGGCTGCCTGCAAGTCTGTCTCAACTACAATTATTTTTTGTGTGCTTATCTCTCTCGTCTTCCTCCATTAGAACGCTATGCGCTGGGCCAAAGATAAAAGCACTTAAACAGTCACTCAAGCACATCATCAAAACAGATCCACCATAGAATCAAAACAACTTCAACATTGCCAACAACGCACAACCCGTGATGTTGGGTACCATCAAACTGAAAATACACTCCAGTGCCCACCATATATGTGGGAAACTATATATAAATGCTACAAAACACATATTTATTGTCCAAGTCAGATGTGAACAGAACCTCAAGGAATCTTCACATACTGTTGGGATGCAAAATGGTGAACACGACTCCATTCGCAAAGATCAACAGAAGAGTCAGCTCAATAATCTGCCATTCGTGAAGAGCATGGTGCAGTCTTTCCAGAACGGACACTCGAATATTGATTTTCTTGAATATCTCCATATGAATGTACCATAACAAATATTGTTCTGAATCACCTAGTCTCAAAATGTAAACAGCTGATTGACAAATGGAAAGAAACTATAATCCACCGTTTGTGCAAAAGGAACAAGGTTACTATATTGGCTGAGGACTTGGACTACTTTCCCAAGCAGAAAAGAATTACTTCAGTCTCTACCTTTCACCTCCAACCTACATGACGTTTTATCTAATGAGCAGATCACAAAGCATGATTTTTCGTATTCTGTCGGTGAGCTCCCCACCTTCAAAGTTGTGCTTATAAGTGGTGACTGAAATAATGGTCCTTGGAGGATGTAGAGAACTGGGCTTTAGTTACAGTTACCCCTCACTTTTTGCCCCCTTTGTAGATACTAGATGCTGATTTTCGACTTTGACAGTGCACTAAGGCCTGCTAACCAGACCTCAGTGCCAGTGCTCCTTCCCTAAAACAAGGTAAAGTCTAATTGTGCTACAATTGGCTAAGGACTTTAGCAACCCTGTAAGTTTCTAGTAAATGAAATTCTTGGTACCTAGGGCAGGGGTACTAAAGAGGGTCCCTAAAGGAATGCAACATAGCTTAAGCCACCCTTAGGGACCCACGTACAAATTCCACAGACTGCCGGTGCAGGATGCGTGACATGGTGCAAATCATGAGTAAAAACATGACATGACACCGGTGTGTGTCATGCCAAAGTCACTGCATTTAATATATGTATGTCACCCCTACTGCAGGCCTTTGAGCCCTAAGTAAGGGTGCATTATATTTTATGTGAGGACATATCTGCACGAGCAGATATGCCCCTGTGATGTCTAGTTCTATTGCTAAATATTGCACCTGAGCAAGGAAGTCAAATTAAGGTATGTACTGGGCACTAGTCAAAACGAGTTCCCCAGCTACATAATGGCTTCACTGAAACATATTGTGTTTGGTATCATACATCTCGTATTTATAGGCCCACACTGATTTCAGTGTCAGATTTATGAATACATTCATCCAGAGGGCACCTTAGAGGTGCCCCCTAGAAAAGCTACCAGCCTCTGGTGTGTTTTCCGCCTAGTTTCTGCCAGCCTGCCACTCGAGGCAAGTTCCCGAAATCCTAGGGTGAGAACCTTTTGCACTCAGGAGGTCAGGAACAAAGATAGTCCAGAAAGAGGGTGTGCCACCCCCTTCCAAAGGATGACCTGATCATCAGCCTTTCTAGACTTGCAAACTTCAAAAAAGTAGCTGCCTTTGAAATGCAAATCTGGGTACCATCACAGGAGAGGAAGCTCAGTCCTTTTGTCCAGAGCACTTTGGCACCTGGACAGGTGGGAAAATTAGCGAGTTAGGTAGGCTTGCCCACCCCTAGGCTACTACCACCCATAGGTGGCCTCACCTGATGTGGGTATGACTTTAGAAGTGGCCATCTTTGTGTTGACACACTTAGGAACTCTGGGACAGAGTTATGCCCACTTCCCACAGGAACTGCTCATATAGGGAGGTGTAGTGACCCCAGGGGTAAGTAGCCCATTGGTTCCCATCCAGGGGATACTCATCAATAGTCATAATCTATGAATAATCCCCGCCCACGTGCGGGAGCCCGGAGCATATAGAAAATACATATACAAGCAGCCTAAAATGTTTCAAACATGGCAATGCTGAAATTACATAGGTTTGCATTGTAGTACTCCCTAACCCATAAGGAAAAAAGGAAGCACTAAACCAATTGTCACACAACAATGCTTTATTGCCATAAAGCAAACTTGAAATTGCAGGCATTTGCCTGTAGGCTGCAGTAGAGTATCAAGAAAACAAAGAAAACTGACACCTTGCCTTTAAGGCATTAGAGTAGGGGGACCGTGCCTTTAAGACCTGCAGGAGACCCCTTGCTCCCATGATGCACCACAGGTGACAGTTAGGTCAGTTCTTTTTTCCAGCTCCTTCTATGAGGATCCTGGAGCTTGAGCTCTTCAGTTTTTTCACTGAAAGTTTTGTAATTCAGATAGTTACAGAAAATTTGACATTTTCTGCCTCCTGAAAGCTTGTTCTGCTGGTTTCCTGAAGAATTTTAATTTTTTTCCAGTCAGAATGCCTGCTTTATTCAGGAAATACCCTTCCTGTGACAATAAGATGGCACTGGCGGATCCACACTCTGTGTGTATTGTGCGTTTGCCAACTTCACACAATCCTGACCGGTGCCCCTACTGCCAGAAGTTTTCCAGGCGCACTCTGCGCGATAGAGAGTGCATTAAGCTGCATGCCCAGATGGAGAAGGAAAGAAGCCGTCGTGAAGGCGACCATTCCTCCTTAAAACCACCTTCTTCAGCTAGACGACCTCAGAAACGGCGACATACCACCTCTCCTGACCCCAGGAAGACCAAGGTTCCAGGAGATTCGCCGAAGGTACTGTCTAAAAAATCCAGGACGACTTCTGCGTCAAGAGATTCATCTAGACGTCGAGATTCTCCGCCGCAGACAAGTAAGTCGGCGTCGAGGCACAGCCCTTCGGGCTCGAAGGCTGTTAGTCCGATGAGATCCGGTCAGTCCCCGTTGACGTCGAGGCTTCCGTCGACGTCGAGACATTCTCCGCCGCCCTCGAGGGGGTCGGCGTCGAGAGCTGCGATGACGCATGTCTCACCGCGAGTGTGTCGATCGACGTCAAGGCATTAGACGTCGGGAAGATCAACCTCAGCTCGACGTCATGGAACACCGGACCGCCGAAGGTCGACGTCAAAGTCACCATCTAGACGGCGAAGGTCGGCGACGAAGGTCGGTGTCGAAGTCACCAGTTAGACGACGAAGATAGACGTCAAGGTCTCCGCAACGCCGTAGGCGGTCGAGGGCGGAGCGGCATTCCCAGCAACCGATGGCGACACAAACATCGACGTTGAGACGTTCAACGTCGAAGGATAGACCTGCAGTAGCCACGGAGAGGATTAGAATCAGTTCTAGATCGCCAGGAGATCGCTCATCATCTCCAGATCTTCATATCGTGCAGATCTCTCCGGAGAAATCACCTAAGACACCAGAGAAGTTTGGTCTTTCACCTCGCTGGTTGGAGAATGTGGGTACAGGTGACTGCAGGAGTCCGGGCTCAGACTATTCCCTCACGTACTCTCCCTCCACGATTTCTCCGCGTAGAAGCAAGTCTCCTCCTGGTAGACCAAAGTCACCTTCTCCACGACGGTCACGACCCAGGGATCGCCCGTCCTCTCACAGAAGGCCAAGATCTCCTTCTAAACACAGATCACGGTCCAGGGCTCATCACAGTGATCGTCCCCACAAGAGGCGACACACTAGATCTCCCACCTGGTCTTCTTCCACAAGGTCCTCGGTCCGGGATTATTCTCCAACCTTTTCCTCTACACCTCCATCACGAGTGTCTCCTATTGACGACATCGCTACTTTCTCTGACGTTCTGGGCAGAGGTGCGCAGAAATTAAACATCACGATGCACACCCCTCTGGCTCCCACATCAATTATATTTGACACGTTACATCACCGGTCAGCACCCAGACCTTTGCTGTCATTGGTGCCAGGACTGTTGGAGCCAGCTATGGCCACATTTCTTACTCCGGCTACGGTAGGCTCTGTGCCCTCAAGAATCGCTAAGAAATATAAGGCCCCGGCAGAGGATCCCTTATTTCTGAGAGCGGACCCGCCAGCGGACTCAGTTATTGTGGCGGCTGCCATGAAGTCCCATTCTGCGTCTGTCTCCTCTTCTGTCCCCCCGAAAAAAGACAATAAGCAAATGGATTAGTGTGGTAGGAAGATGTGCAACACCTCTGCTTCCTACATGAAGGTGGCTAGTGCTTCAGCCCTTCTGGGGCGTTATGATCGCGCACTTTGGGATTCCCTCTCCAGATTTGCTGATAAACTGCCAAGGGAAGACAGACAGGATTTCAATGAAATTCTCCTTGAAGGTGGGCTTGTAGCCAATCAAATCATAAGTGCGGCTGCGGATGCTTCGGACCTCGCCGCACATGGCTACTCATGGCGTATTCTCTCCGCGCTCAGCCTGGCTGCGGCTAACGGGCCTCAAGCCTGATGCTCAAAAGAAGATTCTTAATCTGCCTTTTAACGGGTCATCCTTGTTTGGGGCTCACGCTGATGACCAAATGAACAAGATGAAAACAGAGATGGACACTGTTAAAGCTGTTGGTCTGGAAAAGCGCAAGGAATATCGGAGGCGTTTGTCAGGGCGACAAGCGCGCTTTTCATCAGCACGTTCAAACACCCCAATGGTCCTCCCAGAAACAGCAGAGGCCCCAGTTCCAACAAAGGGGTCGTGGTAGAGGAAACGCAAAGCAGCAACAGTTCTCCACCAAACAGCCCTCCAAGCAGTGAGATCTTACTTCCTCCGCGCCCGTTCGCCACTCCGGTAGGAGGAAGTATCAGTTTTCACCTGGAAGAGTGGGAAGCCATTACAAGAGACAAATGGGTACTGAATATTGTACAGCATGGCTACTTGCTGAGGTTCAAGTCCCCCCCCTCCGCAAGTACCCCCACAGAGGCAGCACCTTCCTCAAATTCAGAATCGGCTTTTGCTGGACGAAGTAGCTAGTCTCCTCTCCAAAAACACCATAGAGGAAGTACCTCCCCTACAAAGAAATCAAGGAGTATACTCCCGGTATTTTCTAGTTCAAAAACGAGGAGTAGTCAAAGAGTACAGACCCATTCTCGATCTGCGTCTGCTCAACGGATTTGTCAAAAGGGAAAAGTTCAGAATGCTAGCCCTGCATCAAATCTTTACGCATCTTCACCAGGGAGACTGGATGTGTGCCATCGACCTACAGGATGCCTATTTCCATATCCCCGTCTCAGTGAAACATCGAAAATTCCTCAGGTTTCAGATCTCTCGGCACCACTACCAGTACAGAGTTCTGCCGTTTGGCCTCAAATCCGCCCCACGGACATTCTCCAAGTGTATGGCGGTGGTAGCTGCCATCCTCCGCAAACGGAAGATATTCGTCTATCCCTATCTAGACGACTGGCTCCTGAAGAGTTCGACTCCAGAGCCATCTCTCGTTCTGCCTCAATCTGCTTCAGTCGCTGGGCTTACAGGTCAACTACAAAAAGTCGGTCCTCAACCCCACTCAGCGGATTCATTACATGGGCGCCTCTCTGGACTCCGCAAAGGCAAGCGTGTGTCCTTCGGAGGAGAGGTTATTATCCATGCTTCAAAAATGCCACGCACCTCGACACTGCATTCCCCACAGCCAGGCAAGTGTCGTCACTTCTGGGGTCGATGGCTTCGTGCATTTACATTGTACCCAACGCACGTCTTCACATGCGTCCTCTTCAACAAGAATTAGAGGATCATTGGTCGCAGAGGTCCGGTCGCTGGGAAGATCTGATCTCTCTTCACCAAGCCGCCAAAGACTCCATCAGATGGTGGATGAAACGCTCCCATCTGCTTCACGGCGTCCCCTTCCATCAGACGTCTCCGACACAGTCAGTGGTCACAGATGCCTCCATGCAGGGCTGGCGTGCTCATATAGACCAGCTTCAGGTACAAGGTCTCTGGTCCAATACCGAACAGAGTCATCACATTAACTTCTTGGAGCTACGAGCAGTCCATCTGGCTCTCAAATCCTTGTACCCGTCTCTCCGAACCAGCCACATTCAGATTCAGACAGACAACACGACAACTATGTTCTATCTGAACAAGCAAGGAGGCACCAGATCACGAGTCCTATCTCTGGAAGCTCAGTCCATTAGGAGATGGCTACTGGCGAGAGGCCTTTCGATCATCGCTGTTCACCTGCCAGGGACCCTGAACGTGCAGGCAGACGGCCTCAGCAGAGACTTCGTCGAAGCGCACGACTGGATGCTCAACGAAGACGTCGCCCAAGAGGTCTTCCGGCAGTGGGGAGTACCGGACATAGACCTTTTCGCAGACGCGGCAAACAAGAAATGCCCCGTCTTCGCCTCCAGGTTTCCCCAACAGGGATCTCAGGGGAACGCACTTTTGATCAGCTGGTCGCGGACATTGCTGTACGCTTTTCCTCCTCTCCCTCTCATCCCAGTGGTGATACAGAAATTCTACAGGACCAGAACGCAGATGATCCTGATAGCTCCGAAGTGGCCCCGCCAGATGTGGTACCCGGATCTACTCCAGCTGTCAGAGGTGCCACACCGGAGATTGCCTTGCCTGCCAAACTTACTGACCAAGAGCCAGGGGAGAGTGTTCCATCCCAACCTCCCCGCTCTTCGCTTGACGGCATGGCTCCTGAACTCATCCAGTACGGACATTTAGATCCGGCGGACTGTATGAACATTCTGCGAGAAGCAAAAAGGCCCTCCACTAGGAAGTCTTATGCCTTCAAGTGGAAGAGGTTCTACATTTGGTGTAGAGATAACGCCCTTGATCCAATCCAGGGTCAAGAACAGGTTATTCTCCCCTACTTATTGCACTTGGCGAAGTCTGGTTTAAAGTATACCTCTATCAGAGTCCACTTAGCTGCTATTATAGCTTATAGAAAATCTTCTACCCAGGCCTCATACTTCCAGATGCCGGTGGTCAAAGATATCCTAGAAGGGCTTAAGAAAGTATTTCCACCAGTGAGGTCTCCTTCCCCTCCCTGGGAACTCAACATTGTTCTCTCTAAGTTGATGGGCCTATTCATAAGGCATCCTTACAGCATCTGACCTGGAAGGCTGCCTTCTTAGTAGCCATCACTTCTGCCCGCAGGGTAAGTGAAATTCAGGCCCTTTGCTGCAAGGAACCTTATACTGTGTTCCATACCAATAGAGTGGTGCTACGTACTCATCCGAGCTTCCTGCCCAAGGTGGTCTCGGATTTCCACATTAATCAGGTGATCACGCTGCCCACTTTCTTTCCTCAGCCAACCACTCCTCCGGAGAGAGCCTTACATTCTCTAGACCTCCGGAGGGTATTGAAATTATATCTTGCCAAAACCCATTTGCTTAGAAAGTCTGACTGGCTCTTTGTTAATTACGGTCCAACAAATACCGGGCTGGCTGCCTCCAAGAGGTCCATTTCTAGATGGATTGTCTCTTGTATAGCCTTAGCTTATCAACTGTCTCACAAGGTTCTACAGGTTAGACCAAGAGCACACTCTACTAGAAGGAAAGCTTCTACTGTAGCTCTCCTTCGCAACGTTCCCATGTCTGAAATTTGCAAAGCGGCTACATGGCGTTCCATACATACCTTTACACGCCATTATTGCCTATATTCAGACGCACAGGCAGACGCCCAGGTGGGGCAGGCCTCTTTGGAATTTGTTTGCATAACTGCTATGCTAAGGTGATGTTAATGCATGTTCTAGATGCTATATTGCTCGTCCGCGAGACTTTGGGTATGGGCTTGCTACTCTATTCATAGATTATGACTATTGATGAGTATCCCCTGGATGAGAAGGATTAGTTACTTACCTGTAATCCTAGTTCTCATCCAGGGGTATACTCATCAAAGTCATAAGCGACCCACCCACCTCCCCGGACAAGCATTTCTCATCAAGTTATTGTTTATTGATTGCAGATCTACTCAGGTGTGAGTGCACCATCAAAAAAATCTGACCTAACTGTCACCTGTGGTGCATCATGGGAGCAAGGGGTCTCCTGCAGGTCTTAAAGGCACGGTCCCCCTACTCTAATGCCTTAAAGGCAAGGTGTCCGTTTTCTTTGTTTTCTTGATACTCTACTGCAGCCTACAGGCAAATGCCTGCAATTACAAGTTTGCTTTATGGCAATAAAGCATTGTTGTGTGACAATTGGTTTAGTGCTTCCTTTTTTCCTTATGGGTTAGGGGGTACTACAATGCAAACCTATGTAATTTCAGCATTGCCATGTTTGAAACATTTTAGGCTGCTTGTATATGTTTTCACATATGCATATATATGTATTTTCTATATGCTCCGGGATCCCGCACGTGGGCGGGGATTATTCATAGATGACTTTGATGAGTATACCCCTGGATGAGAACTAGGATTACAGGTAAGTAACTAATCCTTACTACCCCTCACTCCTCTAAACACCCCTAAATTGAGTATTTAGGGGACCCCCTGATACCAGATTCCAGATTTTCATTTGACACAAAAGAAGAAGTAGAAAAAGACTGCTGACCAGAGAACTGAGTTGCACTACTGACTTGGCGCCAACCCTGCCAGCCTGTCATCTGCACCTGACCCTCGTGGAGCAACTGGTTCGTCCTGCCGCTGTGCAGACCTCAAGAAACCCGGAGGCCTGTCAATACTTCATAAATTGACAAAGAATCTCCCTTGGAGTAGAGGAGCTACTCACCTGCAGGCACCAAAGAAGCAAGACCTTGTACACCGACCTGGTGCACCGACCTGGTGCATGCAGAGTCTACAGATGCAGCAGATGCTCAGGAAGAGGTATCAGTGCACCCACAGGTCAGATACATCCTTCCTCCAAGTATGGGGATGCCAGGACCGACTGGAGGCACACAGTGCCAACCCCTGGGGTGCTGGACTCTCGCAGCAGCCAAACCTTGTTGTGCCCAGGCCAGACACCAACTCCGTGGAAGACAGACCTGCACATGGAGGGACTTCAGGGACAGGGAGACTCATTTCGTAAGTGGCCCAGCTGTCCTGTGTGCCGCTCCTGCAGAAAAAAAAAAAGAATTGGGTCTGCGACCGCTGCACCCGTGCTCGACTCCAAGGGAGGTGATGGTGCCAACTGGGGTCTCCAGACCCACAAAAGCTAAGCCCACGCTTGGGCTTGCCCAGACTGGACTTCCAGTCGCTAGTTACAGCCTCCTTCTGCACACCCCCTCCAACCGTGACTCCTGCACTGGAATTCGACTCCAAAAGACACCACCGCACCAGAGCCCAAAAGACACCACCGCACCAGAGCCCAACAGTCCAAGAAGTGGACCAAAGGTGTCCCTGCATACCCGAAGATCTCAAGGGTCGAGCCCCCCTGTGGGTTACCCTGGACTGGTGCCCAAGTCCCTGTTTGGAGCCTCTTTGTAACTGGACCGTTTTCCCACTAAAGTTAATGGGACACCCGACGCTGTGACACCCCTGCACCCGGACGCCCAAGAGCTCCCCAAGTTGACCTGTTGGTGTGGCCTTGGACCTTGCCCCAAACTCACCTCAAGTCCAGAAGAACAGTCTGGTAGGTCGCTGACAAGTGTCCGAATGCAATACATGTTTCTCCTCCATAGGAGAACATTGCTGGTCCAGAAAATGCACCAGGTGTCTATTTTTAGGTCGAGCCTGGGCAGCGCATGAGCTGCTCTGCGGAATGCTGTATTGGAGTATGTAATAGAAGCTCTGCCCACATTTGTAATTGGTTTGTGTCTTTGCTCTTTGTAAATGCTGGCTTCTGATTCATTAATAAGCTTGTTGGTCCCTCCTTAGTACCACCTTGTCTTCATTTGTAACCTCCCATGAGGACTGGCTCTTTTACTTCGGTTGTTACACAGTACGTCTTTTTAGTCTGTAAGCACTATTTTCTTTAATGAGTTTCTCCTACTGCAAGCAAGACATGCTTTCCTGCAACATTCAGCGCGTCATGCGTGCTTTCACTATCCGAGCAGCCGGGGACAATGACGGCCGTTTCTTTGAATAGGTCTCACATTTACAAGTTTGAGCTATTGGCATGGTAATAACAATGCCTTTTATTTATGTGTTAGTTAGCAAAACGGATAAATAAAAGGCGTTATCATTTACAATGCCAATAGCTTAAACTCTCGCAAATGCAAGACCTTATGCATTGCAAATGCTTGTTAAAAATTGGTGTCGGATTTCTTTACTGAGAGCGTCTCATTTACTGCCGTTGTGTGCGTAATACATGCTTAGTACTACCCTCTGATATGCCTAACTGATCGCCTACACTACCACAAAGAGCATTTGGGGTGTCATTTGTGCCTTCTTTAATTCCTCTGGGTTTTGCATAGACTCTTTACACAATGCACCTCTTTTTGGTCCACTATATAAAGAGCCAACTTCCTACAGAGGAAATTCATTGACTGACGACGCTTCAGTCCATTCATCTCAGTTTTCGGTGTGATGTCATGAGAGCTGAACACGGCTCAGACCAGTATAAAATAAGTCTCTCAGACTCGAGGGAGTTCTTGACATCTACACAAGCATTCACTGGACGTTTCCAATGGATCATGCTCTTGGATATGCCACCCCTGCTACAATACTAACTTAAACCGATTTAATGAAGGTTCATGACGGATTGATCTAAGACTATAATCTCAGAAGTGGGTCTTTCATGCTGGACAAATACTCTACACCCTAAGAACCGCCTGGTGGTGTTACCAGTGCCCCGATGAAGCCCTGTTTAGGGAAAAATGCGTTGGCTGCACGTGTACTTGAATAAGCAATTAAAGAATTTTGTACATCATCTGAAGACTCAAGAACATTTCATTGGTCATTTGACAGTTTATATCTGTTGCCTCTCTTTCTTTTGTGTTTTGTGTAACTTTATTGCATGGGCTATAAGCGGCAGACCTAGAGGTGGGCAATAGTTTACACTAAGAAAATTAACTTGTTGACATACACTGAAGTGACTACCTGGGCTGTGCAGCTTTAATCATCCTTGGCGCTTTTTTGAGAATTTAGAAGAAATTCATTTAATAACTTTCGTATGTCCAAGAGAAGCTTTTGAAGCTGGCTCCAAAGAAGATCCAGGTGATGCTGGAAACTCTAGTTCCCCAGCACCATGATGGCTTTTCTAAACCCAGGAGTGTTTGGTACCAAACTACTCCTCTCAATAAGTCCACACTGGTTCCAGTGTGGGATTTATTATACCATGTACTCTGAGGGCACCTCAGAGGTGCCCCCTGAAAACCTACCGACCCTGGTGTGGTCACAGACTGGCTTTTGGCAGCCTGCCACCACCAGACAGGTTTCTAGACCCCTGGGTCGAGAGCCTCTGGGACCAGAAACAAATCATCCTGGGAGGAGGCGTCACACCTCCTCCCCCAGGAAGGGCACAGTGCTCAAGAGGGAAGCTTCAAAGGCATGCAACCCCAAGCCTCTGTTACTAGCATCAGATGACAGCCCCAGGTTTACACCCACACTTTGGGCAGGAAAACCTAGGAAGAAAAGGTGTGCCCACCGCTGCCAACTCCAACCCTTGAAGATGGGGGGACTCCTCCAATCAGGGCTAGGACTATGCCCACTATCACAGGAGGGTGGCATAATTGAGGGTGTCTTCACCCCAGGTAAGGTGGCCATGGCCAGACACTCCCTTGAAAAGCCAATCTAGTATTTAGGTGGCTCCCCCAGACCCTGAAACCAGACCCAGCTGACGCAAGAAGAAAACAGACAAAAAAGATGCTGTGCGGAAGATGACTGAAGACGCCTACCAGCCGGTCGGCAGCCCTTGAAAATTCTGTGAAAAAATAACACCTGTCCAGCAGTCAACGACCTCCACAAACCCTGGGAGGACTGCCTACCTCTTATGAAGACCAAAGCTTCTGAGGACAGCGGCTCTGTCCACAAAGAAAACACCACCAAGGACTCTAGGGTCCTCTGGATCCGCAATCCATGACCACTCTGCACCAGACGCCTCGGGCCCACCGATCCAGAAAAGGTTGCCCAGTGATCCTATGTCCAAGTCAAGCGTTGGCTGACCCCTCCTAGACCCCACAGTGATGCCTGCAGTGTGAATACAAAGGCTCCCCTTAACTGCCACCTGCAAGAACAATCCAACATCAAAGGATACTCATGGACCCGAAGCCCCTGGGGCTTGGGGAGCGCGTCTGACATACCTACGACCCTCAACATCTCAACTTACCTCTGCTGTTGCTGGTTTCCTTTGTTCGACACCAGAAGCTTGTTTGCCCAACCTAGTTTCTCCATCAAAAAGCACTGGTCAACCGATGCTGTATTTGCACCCTGCACCTGGACGCCCCTGTGCCGCAGGTGGTGTACGTTTGGTGCTGCCATGTGCCCCCCCCGTGCTTGCTCTAAACCCTGAAGACTGGCTCCTGCAACCAATCTACCTACTTGCTAGCAGAATGACTTCAGGCACCTCCAGTCTCCATTGAAACGCATTCGGCTTATCTTCGAATTTGACTTTTGCACCCAGCCGCCTGTCTCACTGGTGGTGCAGACTTTGTGCTTACCTGAACCTTGCCCTCTGCTGATCTTAAACACTTAAGACTGGAACTGTAAGTTGGGTACTTACCTGTGAAACCGCATTGTTGTTCACCTTCCTAGGATAACATTGAACTGTTTGAAAATTGCGCTGTTGACTTTTAAAAGACAAAAGTATTTTTACTGAAAAATGTACCTACCTTTTTGCGAAGATCTTAGTCAAAAATAAGACTCACAGAACTTTTTTTTATAAAATTGCTGTGGGTCTCCTTTTTGAGTCGTGTCTGTTATTGGTCAAATGTGTGTGCACTAAATATCTTACACTCCTTTGTGTTAGGCCTGAGGCTGCTTGCCCACACTACCACTAATAGAGCACTTTGGGTTTACATTGAGCCCTGCACACTTCTAGGGGAGTCTCTGGACTCTGTGCACAGTATAACCACCTAGTGGTAGACCATACACAATACCAGTTTCCTACAAAGGGGAACTCCAGTACTACAGTACCTGGATCTTGGAGGGAATGTGTCCTTACCTCCACTGAAATACAACATGGTGCCTATTGGCAGAGTAAATATGCGGATAATTACTCAAAATGGCACATTTTAGAAGTTCTAATAATGGTCGAGAAAACAACAGAACTTGGCCTTGGATGATTGGTAACTATGGTGATGTGTGTAGATTGGACACTTGCGCTGTCAACTTATTAATAAGTGAAAGCATGGTTCAGAAAAGATTTTTCCAGCCTAGTGTCTATATGTATAGCAAAAGACAAAGTTAAATAAAGTGTCATCTTGCTATAGAGTGAAGGCAATAGTGGTCTTACTTACCAAAGTTAGCAGCACGGCTGGCCAAGCTGGGGTAAGCAGCCGCAGAAGACGTTGATCCCTGCGTAGACATTGAGCTGAAGGCAGCAGCATTTGTTTGAAAAGCCCCCATAGTGAATGAAGGATTCTGCGTCTTTGCTACTTGTGGTGCCACCTGCCAGGATCAAATCAGAACAATGAGGAATTTCAAAACAAATCCATTCAGTTCCTGTGGATGCAGTTGCTCAACACCCCGGAGAGATTTACTGAAGAGTATTTAGCAAAGGAAGCCCTAACCACAAGACAAACTAAAACCAAGATCTTTAGCTAGGAGCTTTAACACAGATCTACAGAAAGCCAGGACCAAATTAAAGTTTCTGGTAAATCAAAGGAAATGAGATGAAACGAAATGCCTTTCAGGTGCAGCCTTTAAACTCCAGGCCAATCTTAATCAGGTTCAACAAAGCAATTTTACTCCAGTGTGCATGGAAACTCTATATTACAGGAGCTGGCCAACTCTAGCCTCGAACATCAAAACTCTCACTGCTTAGATGCGCGGAGTAGTGCTCAGAACGTATATGAAGTAATCTACTAGGACTCTCCTTTCGCTTAAAAAGCTATCACTGCCGACACCCCTTAGGAAACAAACAATGGATAATACGGTGTAAATAGTGTGGATATCTGGCAGATTAACATTATATGGCTAATCAGTTGGTAGGGAATAAGAAGGATACGTGATCCAGTCGCCTTCCAATTAGTAGTTTTATATCAAAAAAGAGTGGATCACTTGAACCTGTTATCCAGGGTTTGGTGGTTATTCGGCCGTTCCTTAAAAAACCCTCATTCACGTTTTTAGGTGGATTGTGTGGCGGTATATCTTGGTTCTCCGCCTCGATAACGTGATTGCATCATCATCGGGTTTAGTGTTGTGCTACCTCCACCTGGAGGAAAACCACTGGATATTACAGTAGCGATCAGAGATCAAAAATGGACAGAGTGCTCATGTGTCGTGAAACAGTGAAAGTTAAAAAGGGATGTTTTCTCATGCTACCTGGACTTTAGTCTTTATTGTTGTCTGGTGCGTGGAAAAAGAATAAAAATTGGGGAAATTGTACAGCAAGGGCAGTTAATGTGTCCGCTGTACAATCAGTCCAATAGGTGGGTCGACATGTTTCAGCTCTTTACGTGCCCAGAAGGGTCAGGTGAGCTTTCATCAGGACCAGGGGGTGTGGTCTTAAAGGAGGATGTTGTCCACTTTAAGAGTGAAGAGTGAGGAGTTCGGAATATTTATCACTGATCTCCTAGTAAAAGGTTTAGTACCTTAAAAGCTCCGGTTTCGGGCTTCTTAGGAAGAATGGCAGCGTAGTCGGGTGGGAGTTCCGCTCTGCACGACTTGTGCTGACGCTCCATCAAGCAGGAAGACAGCGTCAGCACAAGTCGTTGCCATTTTTGATATAAAAGATTAACATTATAAACATACTTTAAGTTGGTCAGGGAAAACAATGCACAGAAGTTATACATTTAAAAAAAGCAGTGTTCCATGCCTAAACCAGGCCTCTTCACAAAAGCCTCTTTGGAACAAAGGGAACTGTTGGTCATTTAATAAACTCACAATGGATTAGGGGTATGTAGCTTCAGTAATAAGGTGTTAATATGGATATTTTGACAAGTTGTGGTTCAGTGATAGAAAGATGTGTTTTAAAGAACATGCAAAATCACATTGCTGAGCACAGCTTTACTATCTTTAAGTAGCAGCTTCCAGTCACAGCACCATCTAAGAAATATATCAAATCACTATAAACGAGAAGTGAGGCAAATCTAAGACTTTTGTATCGTGGATTTGGCCATTGCCAGCATAAAGCAAAAACAGCAAACAGGAAATGTAGAATACCAACTCCCTCTTCAACTAAACCACTTTTGAAAAGCTCTTTTTAGATAATCAAACCCAGATCTCACAGGCCAGGAACATAACATGCCTAATGTTGCAAATGCTACAAGAAAAGATACCCACCTGTGCTGTGAAAGTCGGGCGAGTCCCAGAGCTCCAGTTGGTCCCGGTCACCTGTGTTGGATTAGCATGGCGAGAAATCTGCGCCAACATCTGTCCTGCTGATGATGGCTGCTGAATAATATTCCCAGGTGTCACCATGCCAGCGCCACTTCTGAGAACGCAGAGAACAGGTTATTTTAATTATTGTAATGCACTGACAGCAATTTTGATAACAGAAGAATCTTGCCAAACTCAAAAGTGTTTTATGTGGAAAGGTCTAATCAAACGAAACAAATTGTTGGTGTGTAGGGAAACAAGGGCTGCATGCATGTCTGCCCTATTTTCCCGTCCCATACAGGGTGCTCGTTGTTGGTTTACTGCAGGTTCAGCAGTTTATCCAAGTTAAATACATGTAATACAAATTTCCCAGAATGTATTTCTTCTGTTGATTCATATATTCCGAAAAAACACATCTGACAGATCCCTTTGCTTAACTCAACCAAGTGTCTGGAAACTACATAACAAGAATCTTTGATTAGTGTTTTAGTCTGTAGATAGGAATAAGAAAACATCTGCTTCCCAGCTCTACCTTTGCTTCCTTTTGATTATCATGAACTCACACAGTTTGTCTCCACCTAAATGTAAAGATTCCCAAGCTAGAGAAAATCAAGTTACTCCCTTGTTAGTTATTTCGACATATTTTAGTAATTTGCATAGGTTTTCTAATGCTCATGTAAAACTGAAAACTCTCAGTAAAGACTCAATGATCATTTGATGACACTGACCATAAGGCTTTTCTTCAAAGGACCACTCATTTTTCTGGGGGAGGGAGGGAGTCCCATTGGACTGTCCCTGAAAGTGAAAGGAGCACAATCTAAATGCAGTGCGTGCAGGTTTGCGTGAGGATAGGAGAATTTGATTGGTGGTATTACGGTGAGGGTGAAGTGTATCCGGTTAGGGTATTTGTTAGGGTAGATGTATACCTCGAATACAATCGAGTAGAAGCATTTTGTCGATGGTGCTGCTCAGTGACAAACAGCTGACCACGCTGGTGATAAGCTGAGGTAGGCATGTGCTCTGGGAGACTTGATAGGGCTCTGGTGGTGAAGCTGAAGAATGGAGTGTACTGGAGCCAGGTACCTTTTAACTTTAGGATTTATTGTGTGTCTATTCACCACAGCATTGTAGACATAAAGCTCTTATGTCGCCTGCCTTCTGCTCTCCTTCAACCTTTCAAAAGCCCCAGCGTGCTTTCTACTACGTGTGTGCATGCTGAGGCAAGTCTTCGTTAAATATATATGCACACTAGATATACACAACCTTGCATCTTTCTCTATTTTAATGAACTCGTTATACCCATAAATATTTCAACTATTATACCTCCCACAAGGCGTTGAAAGCTCACCTTCCTGTAAATGTTATATTACAATTACATCTGTTCAGTACGTCGTCGTGGGTGACAAATATTTCTGACAGGACGTTGCATAAGTGTTTGCCATTCAACCAATGGGCTGTGAATATTTCGAGAGTTTGTGTCTTTGTTCCGAGGTGATATACTTTCTACCATTAAAGATATTCCCATTTCTTTCTCAAAGGTGCTTGGACCCACTATGGGCTCTCGAGTAGTTTAGAAATAAAAAGCATTTCTAGAAATAGTTTTGAGTGGGGATACACATGTGGTGGGCAGTCCACTCTGAAATGGAGCATTTCATTTTGCCAGCCTAGGCGTCACACCAGTACCCACTATCAGAGTTTGGAGTTTGACTATTTGCCATGTCTTTTGGTGTGTATTTACCAATCTTTCGTGAAATAAAGACCGATCCTGTAAAACCCTTGGACTTAATATATGTCTTAATCACAGCAATGAACACAGAAATCTACTGTGCTCCTTGCCTTGCTTTGTATATTCCAGTAGTGCGACCTCTCATTACATAGGCACGTGCAGAGGCAAGTATTAATTAAATATATCTGCACTAGAGACATTCACAGCACTGTATCAACCTTTTCCAGTTGGAGATGAGGTCAGCGGGAAGGCCCACCAGTAGGCTACTGCAGTAGTCTAGTTTACGAACTGTTGATCACTGCTCTGACCCAGTGTGGAATAGAATGTAGTGGCGGATCTAAGGGAAGATGTAAGCACTTGTAATGTGCTGCAGTGGCTATGGATGATGGTGTTGAAGGAGTCATGAATGGGTTAGAGAGATTGCCAAGATTTCTGGCAGGGGAGGCATGATCAGTTAGAAAGTAAATGGATTGAACCTAGTAGGGGCATCGGTGCTGATGGAGAAGAATACACAACCTCCATTTTTTGATGGATTCAGCACGAGGGGTAGTAGCGCCACCCAGTGGCAAACAGCAGTGACAGCTGATTATGCATTTCTGGAGATGGAGAGAGAAAGTTGGAAAGGAGAAGTAGCCTTGAGTCTTATCAGTGTAAATCGGGTAAGAAAAAGCACAAGCATTTACAATGATAAAGGTCTCGCAATAGCGAATTTTTAACCTCTGGCATTTGAAAAAAGAAAGTGTGGTGTCCCTGAAGCGGGCGCCGCGCTCAGAATTAAAGTAAAGAACAGAGCGTGGTGTCCCTGAAGCGGACACTGCACCTCGAATTAAAATTTAAAAATTAATTTAAAAAACAGCACGCTGTGGCCCTGAAGCGGTCACCACGCTCCGAATTACAGTAAAAAAATAAATAACTGAACAGAGCACGGTGTCCCTGAAGCGGGCGCCGCGCTCAGCATGTACATACAACAAAAAAATACAGCCGCCATTGTCAATAAACTAAATAGTGCTCACCCACTAGATGAAGCATGCTGTGGAACGAGCAAAGTAAAAGGTCCAGTCCTTATGGGCGGTAAAAAATGGAGACAGGGCGGGACTAACAAGCCTCATAATGAATCGGAAGTCAGCGTTTACAAAGGACAATGACAAGCCAATTACAAATATGGGAGGAGAGTGGGCGGGGTTTCCACAGCACTTCCACAGCATACTGTATTACAGTATGCCTCGCAGGGAGAGTAGCGCATGCGCACTGCCGCTAGGCTCGACCTAAAAACAGTGGCAGTTGCCACTGTAGCTATGACTGAGATGTACTTCCTACCGAAGAGGTCTTCTTTGACTTGCCTCGGATGAACAGATTTGCACCGAATTTGGCAATAAAACAGCATAGTGAACTAAGTTTCAGAATACTAAGTTTCGTACACTCTGTACAGTGGGGAAAAATGTTGAAAGTGGGGAATGCGTGAAAAAAAGCAACTTAATGGTTTTACAGCAAACTTGGTATGCAAGTAGAACCTTACATACTCAAAGTTTGCTATTGGTGGTATGGTGAAAATGTGTTTTTGAGAAATAGGTGTTTGAAAAGGGTGCTGGATAGGCTTGAAAGGGTAAACACTTTTGTACGGTTGCAACAAATGCGATTAGTTGATGAAGGTCTCTGCAGAGTTTTTTTATTTATTAAATCGTTTTCTTAAAAATCACAATCTATTTAATTTCAGATTGCGACTTTCACATGGAGGGGAAAAAAATCCCCAGGAAAGAAGAGGCACTAGAATAAGTACCTGGCCCGCAAGGGCAGTGGTACAGACGGTATGGGGAGTAGAAAATGTATGTAACAGACCATGAGAAAATGAAGAAAACTGTACATGATTCAAGAGTCTACCCCCGATCTCTACACCTGCCATTTTATGTAATGGATTTGCCTGCTAATTTCTGGAAGATAATCACAATTTCCACAGAGTTAAAAATAAACAACAGAAGTGGTTAGATGTAAAGCAATCGAGAGAAAAATGGCAGAAAAAAATGACAGTTGGGGCGAGCCCTGTTGAGTTTGCAGCAGGGGTTGGCCACTCTCACCTGAAGGTTTCCACGGGAACCCTTGGTGCTGGCGTGAAAGTATTCCCTGAAGGGAAGATCTGCTGGCTGGCAGTCACCGTGCTGGAAACAGATTTATTCTGATCTATGAAAAACAGGAAAACAGATAATAGTTTACTGTTTTTTGCCTGAATGCATGTATGTATGTATATGGTATTCATATAGCAAGAATCCTGGCAAAGAAGTCAATGCTTCAAAAAAAGCATAAGTCTGAGCTGCGGAAAATCCATTTATGCACACTTTATCTCTGAGGTCTCCAACCATTTCTGTAATAAGAGCTGCTTCTGTTCAATGCAGATCATCCTGACCTAGTATTATCAGTGTTGACCAGACCAGATTATATTAGTGTGCACAGTATGCAATATGAGTAGTGATCACCTCAGTTCATCAGGCACGGTTGCCAGCAGTTATGTAAAAAAAAAAAAAAAGGCTTAGTCAATATAAATGCCTTTATTTGGATAAAACATTGCAGCCATAGGTTGAATGCCCCTGGCACCAAGGTAATAGAATTAGCAATAAATCTCCCCAACACTGCATAATTTATCACTCAACTATCATCTTCAAATATATTTTGGAAATTCTCCACAAATAAGCTACTGAGTTCTAAAATTACACACCTTTTCACCTTGAATACATGCATATCAATTCTGGTATACATATAATAATTCGACTAGGTAAAAGCTTAAAATTTAGTAGGCTGGACTGTACAGAGGAGAGCTACTTACAAGTAAATGAAGAGCTACCAGTGCCTCTCGAGGTACTCAGAGAAGCCTGCTTTATCTCAAGTCATCGTGGCTTCTTCAGCACCACTCGCCAATGCAGGGATCCAGTAGTCAATATCAATGTAGGTGAACTAAATTGAGCTAAATGGATAAGACTAGGGGCCCTTATTTGCAGGGAAATGGTTAAAAAGAATGGACTGGGATTTAAACTGGTCTCCAAGGAGATGGGCATGGCCTCATAGCCCTAATCTACATGGAAAATACAGCCTAGTTGGGTCTGAAAATCCTAATCTGCAGGGGATTGAGCATATTTAATAGGCCTAGCCTAGCATTTAATAGGCCTGACATTTTTACAGTCATTCCTCCTGGTTAACAGTACACAAGAAAGGACAGGACCAACAACCGTGTAGGAGAAATTGCAATAATCTACTAGGAAGACATCTACTGCTTCTTCTCCTCAGCAAACTCATACGACCACCTTGAACACCTGGCTTTCAAACTCAATATCTCGACTACCATAACCCTAGGATTAGCCCCACTCAACTGACCTGGACTGAGAACCAACTTTGGAAACACTATCTACCCCTCCCCTAGTGCACAACTCCAGCTTCATCATCCTCATTGGCAACCTTATCCCCACCTGAAAGACCATACTGAACCACACCACAACCACTTCCTTGAAGACTAGAACATATTCTGATTTACCCAACGAGTGAAGCACCCCCAAATATGCCACCGGGCATCTCCTAGACCCTGCTGCTTGGCTGTCTGCCTGCCTTTTTAGACAACTTCAGCCTCAAACATAATCTGCGGCGTCCCCCAAAGTTTATCTCTCAGCCCCACACTTTCAATGTCTACATAGCCCCACTAGCCAGCCTCGTCCAAGCTGATAGACTGATCAACCTCTCTTATGCAGATGATACCTAGATCATCCTCTCCCTTTCTTATGACACCCCACGTACCCAAATAAAGTTGATCAACTGTCAGAAGTCGCCCACTGGATGAAGCCCAACTGACTCAAACTCAACTCAACACTGAGGTAGTATTCTTCAGGAAAGACACCTCACTCTGGTCCTGGCCCTTCAGAATTGAGAACTGTTGTGAATTAGGAAGCTACGGATCGTGATCGACAATCAAATCTCAAAGTTAATCCAAGTCAACTCAATCGCATCCTCTTGCTTCAACACCTTCCGGCTCCTCAGGGAAATATTCAGACTGTTTCACTCAACACCAGTCGAACCATCATCCACACTGGACTACAGAAAGGCACTATGTTGGAATCACCACACAGCTTACCAATAGATTCCAGGCCAAACTCACACTCAGGCTCCCGCTACGCACCAACATATTCACAAACCTCAAAGATCTCTACTTGCATCCCCATTCACAAATGCCCCCTATTCCAACTACTCCCGCACACATACAAAGCACTGCGTAATCAAGAACCAATGCACTCGAAGAACCGCATCAGCTCTTCCCCAGCCACCTTCGACCCACTGTCCTACTGCTCGCCTGAATCCCCTGCATTCAAAGAGCCAGAGCTGCTGGCCATGCCTTCTCGCAACCAGCTCATATATCCTTGAACTCCCACTCCACGTTCGAGCCACCAACTCAGTTTTAGAATTCCAAAATAAACTGAAAACACTGCTATTTTAATTGGTCCCAGTCAGGTCAGTACCCCCTTCTCTAGGCATCATACCTTCCCAGGGGATATGCGCACAACGACTTAACATAACAGCATTTGTATATGCAGGGAATCGGATAGAACATACAAATCTAGAAAAAAAGACATACTAGCCAGGCCTGTCAATCTTATCTATAAGGAAATGAGCAGGCTAGATGTGCTTGGCAGTCATATCTGCAAAAAGTGGGGAGACTGAACAGGCATGAGGTTCTTAGCTATGTTACATTATCGTTTGGACAGTGTCGAATCCCACAAGCTCACTAAGCAATTGTGATCACTTCTCACCTGTGCTGATAGCAGTATAAATCTCAGAGAACCTTGGATCCTGTTCCTGCCCAAACAGGGGCTCTGCTTTTTCAAGTGGTTTACTGTGCTCCGGGCCAGTGGCAGTGACTGTCTGAACTGGGATCTGTGCATGAAAGTATTAAAAATAAATGTCACTCTTCAAGCAATATCAACTTGTGGTAAGGCAGGAGGGTTCACTATGACATCGGAAAAATCTAGAGTAAAAATACAAGAAAGGGAGAAAACAACGAAGTAGATCTACTGCACATTTTAGGATCCTAGTGCTACCGTTCGGAACTTGAATACTACTGCAGGACTCCCTGATGTGTGTACTGATGCATCTAAATAGTATATTTAATATCAGCAGAGATGGCATATCCAAAGAGGTGAAGTTTAAAGAGGCCACAGTACATTCACCAGTCACATAGATGAATGGAGCTAAACATTACCAAATTTAACAGCAGAAGTAAAGGCTCAGTCAAATTACCTGCGTCTGATTGTATACTCCAATACTATCCCTTCCAGGTACCACCTCCAGATCTGCCTGTTGCTGCTGCCTACACAACAAAGGTTAGAACAATGAGAATATAGGGGGATGGAGTAATGCTCATTGACAGAAACACTACCAGTTTAGCTTCACACAATAGTATCAGTTACTATCAGAAAATAAGCGTACGAAGGAGGACTTTCAATCTCGTGGCACCACTGACACTACTTGTGCAGGCTCTCTCCTTCATTGATATAGCAAGTGCCTGCTCCCTAAATGCCCCTGATACAGCTCTCATTGTGCAGCGGACAGCACACACCAAAATGAGACATCTATAAATAGTGAGGTTAAAACGCGCCACTCACCTGCCTGCAAGCTGACCAGTTCCCATCTCCAGAGGCATAGCAACATTCTGGCCAATCTGTGTCCGTTGCAATGAGGCTGAACCTGCAGGACGAGATTCTTGGCTTGCATTCCTAGTAAAGGCAGATTTATAAGGTTTAAAGTAAGGGAATCCTATAGTTAAAATAACACAGAGATGAGGTTCAGAAATGAGACAGTTCAGGTAAAGATAATAGTAGCCCTGCGTAAAGCTACTACCTAGTTTCTCTTGTGTCTCTAACATTTGAAGGGTGGGTCTACAGTAAATGCTCTCTTTTACAGTTTTTTTAAAAATTGTTAAATTGTTCTATATGAATGATTCGTATAACCTTGTTTGCAATGAGTAACGTCTTACATGGTGCAAAAATGTAATCCTGTTATTTATCAGATGATACAGAGAATGTTAAAACCTAAAATGTTTTAAGGGACTGCAACTGTTTGTAAGAAAATTAAGATGTCAAGAAATGTAAGAAAAAATACCTGTTCTTTGTTTTCAGCCCTGATAAAGCAGCTTGTATTGCTGCGAAACATGAGTTGGCTGAAGGTGTAGTAAAACTATGGTGGTTTTAAATCAGTTATAATTATTGGAAAAGACTATGTAGCAGTGTTGAAAAACATTAATTTATATTATGAATGTTAACACAATGATTCTGATAAAATAAATCAAAATCAAACATAACTTATGAGAATTGTATAATTATTCGAAATATTAATAGCATTACAATAGCTCCCTAAGAGAAGAATTGTATCGAGATTTAGAAATGCTTTGCATCTTGATCAAGGAGGAGTAACAGTTTAAAAAAAATGTTTTATTTCATTGTGACTGGTATGGAGTATAACAAATATATTCACAAACAAACCATAAAAATAACCTCCTCTTATTAAATGACCGCCAGTGAGTGTCAGACATTTTATCCAGACCAAACAAAGTACTTTTCAAGAAGATGAAATAGAACTGAGCAACCCTGCAAAGTACCACGCATCAGGCGTTAGACTAATGCATTTTAGTGTGGTGGTCCACATCACAGCACTTAAATGCAAAGACATGCATTACAAGCCTCCCCAGCTGTCTGGTCAGAGCGGTGTATACTTAGCACTCAGCAATTAGCAAAAGCAGCTGTCGCGCATCCGTGCTGCTTGTAGTCCGGGGGGCTGCCCCAACAGCGCTCCTCGCAGGCTCCATTCACCTACACTGCGTCGGTATGACTCAGTTTACCATCATGGGACATGGCGTCAGGGAGAGGCTGCAACATGGAGTGCTTTCTGCACAAAGGTTGCCGAGAGACCGGACTTATAGGCCTGTGTGCGGGCGGCAGTGATGTTTTCTTAAAGTTTGGCAGCTGCAGGGCTCACATCGTTCGTGTTGTACTGCGCCGATTTGTTGCCGCGTCAGAGTGACGCGGCATGCCGGCGAGTTCGGACCTCGCCTGGCTGACCAGACAGACCGCGTGCCTGTGCTGCAGCTGGCTCATGCCACCCGCACTAGTTCCCAGACCGGACCGCTACAGCGGGCATATACATACCGTGACTCGCTTTGAGTGACTGTCATTCATTTACAGGTATTTATCATTCTTCTAGGAAAATATTTCAAATTCAAAGCATCGTGACACTGGCTGCGGAGCCCGTTAGCTACAGCTCAGCCTGCTTACTGACTGCACTGGATGGTGCGTGAAACAGGCGGCGAGCTGGGCTGCACTTTTACCAGATGAGCAGCATTAGTCACCACTCATAAATGGGGTCCAACTGACAACCAACCGGGACACACAAGGGAGTAAAGGTGAATCTGCAAGCAGGCAGGAAGCAACCAGTGCAGAAATTAAAAGCCTCTCTATGAGCAGGAGTTACAAGGCCAAGAAAATCACCAGCAGGCCTGCCCAGGCCAGCGCTTCGACCCCGATCACCAAACTGTAACTGCAGTTCCATGGCCCCCTACCCAGCCCGGCCAAAATCACTTTCTATCTCAGCCTGGCTGCAATCACCGGGAAGCACTTATATGGCACAGTCACAAGTGAGTCCAGCACAGCTACGCTCAGCCTGGCTGCAGTGACTCGGGAAGCACATCTATCATGAGATCCGTTATGTTTACTTGTGAAACTTCTGTCGCACAATGCACCTGGAACTCACCTGAGAGGGGGAGGGTGCTTCGTTTAAATAACAGGAGGTAAAAAACAACTGGTAGTGGAGATGAATTCTATGTGTGCCCAGGAGGTTTGATGCAACAATACAAATGTCAAGATAACTCTGGTGAATGATGGAGTGCTGGGGCAGGACCAGCTTTTGTTGAAGGACAGTCTTCACAAAAGAACATGAACCATGCATACTTGCAAAACTATTTCATGAGGATTAGCTGTGAGTTACTGCTTTTTACTAAGTTTGTGCCTACTCATTTCTGGTGCTTTAAAGCAGTTTTAACCTTTTCTTTCAGTTTATTGTTACTCAAATGGGTGTCATTTCTGATATTTAGATGTTTCCCTCATAAACATTGCTTGATTTTGCTCCCTAGAAAGTGTCACTCATAGTGATCGAATGTCACTCATATTTACAGTGCAATTATGAAAATGTCACATAAGCGATCTGAAACCTTGGCAGCTATGACTAAGGCCAACACCCAAGTTATTTTACATGTGTAAGGTGTGCATATAAATGAGATGGAAAACTATCCTGTTTTTTTCCCTTGCCCTCATATTTGTCCTAGTGTGTTTTTCCAGAAATATATAAAGATAACAGCACCTGTCCAGGTATGACGGGAGGCTTTCTAAGGGAACTTTGAAAAAATAATCCATATCCACACAGGTTGTTCAATTAATTGTCATGACCAGGTAAGAAATGCTTTCCAGGTGAAATTCAAGCTCATTACACCACATAACACTGTCTTTTCTTAAAAACATTGCTATGAATATGGAAAGTGGCTAACAACGAAAAACATAAATTAGGGGAAAACTCTGATATTGTAGGGAAGATCAGTTGTGTCTGGGTACTTGAACAGCCTAACAGTGAGAATGACAGAACACATACTTAACTTCGCTACTATTGAAGTAAAACAAGTTATTGCAATAATGTTTTAGAGGAACAATACACATTACTTTTCTTGGAACAATGACTTAAACCACAACAGGCACCAAGACGTAAATTGAGGACTCTCACTGCAGTCCACTTTTTGCAGTAGATGGCAACTGAATCACCATGAGCCAGTAATGATCAAATGGACCGACTATGGAGATTTCAAAAGAGGAACAGAGCACCAGCCTAAGGAAGGCTGAATTTCCACTAATGCAGTCATCACGACAATACTAGAATAATAGTTTGCCATGATTTCTTAGTTCTACTAGTAAGGATTTCATACAAACCCCACACATTCACAATATTCGATATTCAAAAAGGAGTGCTAAGTTGTCTGTCAATCTAGTACTGCAGAATCACCACACCCGTACAGCTGGCATTATAAAAAATACCAGTGCAGAAGAAAGCATAAAAAGGTACACAAGTCCTCACTACCCAATAATTTCTCGCCGACCAGCAACATGAACTACAGAGCTAAATCTAGGTAGGCCATACTTTGTAAGCGTTGAAAGAGTTTAGCAGGAGTCTTGTGCATACTTGACATTTGTGTTGGTGCAAATGATGTACTCGATCTCATCAGAGTACGGGTTTTGAAAGATGAAGGAACTTGTTCTTATCCAGAGCCACTCCCGGCTTTTTGACCTGAATCGGAACATCACTGACAGAACTTGGCCTTTTAACTTCACCACCTGGAAACAAGACACAAGAGCATAAACAATGACAGATGGCTCAAGATAGAGATGCTAAATTATTTCTAGGACATACCAAACATTTTCTTCAATTCTTTATCCATGATCTAGCCATGTTGGGTGGCCCAAGAAAGGTAAACCAGGAAAAGAAATCAGTAAATTTATATTCAGAGTAAAGTCTGATTAAATAATGCATATCTAAGCAACAGTAGCCCATCTGCGAGTGGACCTATGTAACAGCGGACTGTAAGTAGGTAGGCCCTATCTAAGCCACAACATCCCAGCAGCAGGCCAATCGATGCAGTGTCTCAGAAGCGGGCCAACCCAGCAGTGGAATAGCCCAAAAAATAGGTGGTGAATCCAAATAACATCTTTTGATTAGACTACTGTAGAAACAAAAAAAGTGTCCCATTCCACGTGGGCCATTTTAAACAAGTTCACCCCAGTGTCACATTCCATTGAGGAATGTCACATACCACAATACAAAGACCATTGTTGAAAAATGAGAAGCACATGAGAGAACTACTGGAGTACAAGGTCCCAGATGTGAAGTTTCCTCAATGTAGCCACTGGAGCACATCCAAGTGACCTATTTTCGGGACACCCCTCAAACTGAACTACTCAAATCGGACTACAATAGACCCTGTGGTTCACAGAATAATCTGGCCAGCACCTTGACTGCTACCCCCATCATCCTCTTCATCCCTCATGGTAGCTTCTTCCTTTGAAATTTCATACCATCCTTAAACTGGATATCTGTGTCAAGTGGGCAATAATAACTCTGTACCTTACAATAATAACCCAACATGTAGTATCATCACTTTAATTTCTCAATACTATCTGCATATCCAAACTGGCTGTAGCGCGACTTGTACTCAGGTAACAACTGAAATTAATATTGCCGAAATACACAGGAAACATACCCAGACCTGTTAATTAGAAAGCTTGGTACTACAAAACTCTATTAAAATATATTATCATAATACATCATTATAATTACTTGAGGCACAACAGAAAGCATTACCTGCTGAAAACTGTCCCTTAACAGCTGCTGGTCTTCAGGATGTGAAAAGTCCACAATGTCTTTACCCAAAAGCTCCTAGATAAAAAAATAAAACGCACACAAAACTACTACTTTTTAATTTACTAATGGGATATTTACTAAGCACATCAGCTTTTTAACCAGTACTACAGTTTACAGTTAAATATTTAAGATTGGGACACCATGGATCAGACCAATGTTCACTGGCCAATCACTGTTGGGGACAACAGGCTAGATACGGTTTGCAACAAGTGTCATGCATTTCTGATGCAGGTCAGTCTAAGGGAAAGGATGCCAACCACTAGCAATATAAGATGAATAATAGTCTTAATTTGTTTGTATAATATTTTGTACAGTGTTTTTGCTCCAATCATGATTAATACTAGGTGCTACTATTACTTAATTTTTTTTTAATGGTACTAAATTTAACCACCTCAGAAAAACGAAGAGTTGCCGTTGCCAGGTTTTTAAGTTGTAAGGTGCAGATCGCGCTACTTATTGAGCGATGTTGCCGGCCTTAAATACAAAACAAAAACCTGGTTGCCTTTTATCTCCCTTACCTGGGGCTGGTAGCCAACTGTAGACACACATCGGTGGTCCACAAAAGTGAAGATGCCACTGGTACTGTGCCGAGAGATGAATTCGATAGGCTGGCAGGCCGTGCTCATGTCCGTGCAGTTAGGGGAGCTTGTGACCTACAACCAGAGAATTTCTATAAACCTAAGCAATTTTGACCAGGCTGTAAAAATGATATACACAGCAAAAATACTAGATATACATGATGGACGATTTATCACCAGCAAAAGCATTGAACTCCTTTAACAAAAACAATTACTTGGGTATATGGAGAAGTTACAAACTGCATTGCTTCACTAATGACTATCAACTGAAATATTAAAGCAACTTCAAACAAGAAAAAAAACAAATCTCAAAGTGGTTACTGTTCTAACAAGAAGCAGTCTTGACCAACTCAGAGTTTGGTATAATCCTGAGCATTAGAGCATGCACACAGTGATGAACAGCTGACCAAGGATTATGCTCCAGAGGAAACCAATTAAGAGCCTTTTTACAATCAGGTCCAGCACACCCATTGGAGGACTGAAAGGCAGATGTGTCTGTTCATGACATGTCAATGTATTCAACACACACTGATATGCGAGAATGACTCACAAAAGTGCAGGGTTATGTGAGAGAAGTCCCACCCATAACACACTTAAGAACCAATAAGAGTCACCCACTGTCAAGAACATTTATTATAGCACATAGTTCAGCCACTGGTAACACTGACCAAGATTCAATGGGAGCACTTGTAGTGCTTAGGGAAGTTTTTACCTGCAGTCTCCCAATGGCAACAAGGCAGAACTTGCTCCCCTGCACAGCATCTGAATCGTCATCCGGTAAGGAGACTCCTGGGGATAAGAATAACAGTTTTACTTAACACAAAAAAACAACTCTGCACAGATTCTACAAGCAGTGACATGGCAGCTGGCGCAGGACAGTTCCTGTGAAATGCTGAGTTCATCATCAAACATTTTACTGCACACAAGTTTACAAGGCTCTGAAAAAAAGGCTAACTACAGCAGAGGTGAAATGATCGCCCTCTTCTTCAGAATGTCTCTAAGTATATAGACAGACCTGACTTCTTTGTGCAGCCCCTGGCAATGTTTTATTGCCCACGTGTTTATACAAATAAAGGGGGGAAAAAAGCAATACACAGCAGAACATACAACAGGTGGTGAGATCGTGCTCCATAAACGCTCTACAAAACTACAGAGACGGGCCTGGCTTCGTCACTCACCCCTTCCACTAGGGAATTAAATACAGTAGCCCAATGGAGGAGGGAGATGACTGGGGGTATGCCTTGTCTCCGCTGCCCCGTACCAGCACTAGTATGCACATCTCCGGGTGTGCAGCAAAGAGTTGCTGCTATGCTGTCGTGGCCAGCATGCATTAGCAGAAAATAAAATCGTGAAGCAAAGTTTCAGGTTTTTTTGGGGCACCCAGGCATGAAATTGCAGGCATAGCAGTTCTGAGGCAATTTTGCAGTAAATACACAATTTGCTAGATATCAAAAACCTGGAGGTCTGATTATGATAAACACTGCTGCCACAGATTCACCTACATCTACTGCCCCTCACCATTGCTCATTATTTTATCTACTATTAAAAAGTAAGTAACACCTAAACAGCCCAACTGCAATTAGTTTATTTTTAGATTAATTTCTTTTTGGCAAGATTCCACAAATTCAGCAATGTAACTGGCGATTGTGTGTTCAGCAACACTTTCAAAAATTTCCATTTATACTAATTGTTAGTTCAAGACGTTATCGTCAATGTTATCCATTTACATTATCATTTATGCCATTTTAGATCCAACGAATTTGGGTCAGTAATGAACTACAAATTAATAATTTGTTTATTGTATAAGCCTTTGTTTTAAGTTGTTACGATTAGCGCCTTGACAAAATAGGGACCACTATTCATTTTGGCTTACCACTTAGGGCAGTTCATCAAACACAAAACATTAGAGGACTGCTTGAAATTTGCCCAACCGCTGGTATATTAAAATCAGTCTTGACCCTGCTCCAACAGGGACACTCCAGCCGGGACTGCCAGGCCAGATCCTCCCAAACCAGAAAACAGGCATACCAAGCACTATGGTTTGAGTGCTGCCCACAGTGAATGCCAGTGGCTAGACTTATTGCAAGCATTCCTCCCATCACTTTTTGTGGGTTTAATGTTATTTTATACCAAGACACAAGTAATTTATGATGCTACTGGTTTTGGCACTAGGCACTGAAATCTTGGATACAAATCCTTAATATTCACCAAGCAGTGCAAACCACTGGATACAATGCTTTACTATGCCTAGAGATAAGAGGCATAACTCCTGCATGCCATGCCTAATTTACCTAGGCACTAAGGAATACGACAAACTAGATCCACAAATTAAATATAGTTTGGCATCGGGGTCTTAATCGCAGAGTGGGAAGCAGTAATCTGCAAAACTTGCTGGATTCAATGCTTTTAATTTGTAAAAACATCAAGATTTTAAAATGCGTGGAAATGCTGAAAACCCAAGACAGAAAGCATTTTAATGGAAGCCATGCTTTAATATACCAAGGGCCAAGAGTCCAATCTCCTGAAGGGAGTGATTCAAAATAGCAAGGCACCAGGGGTCCAGCACCCTCCTACAGATACACAGGCTGAGGCAGGAGGGATTATAGGAGAAACTTACCTGCTGGGGGCCAAGCTTTAATGTAACCCGTGCAATGTACAACTACAAATGGAGAATCCCCATCCTTAGAAAGGCCCAGTCCATTCCTACAAAAGAAAACAAAAATTGAAAATGATACGATAGCACCTTTAATTGTATTAAATATCCTATCAGAGGGAAAACCCTTTGGTTCAGAGAGCCATTCGGTCCCTAGCTTCCCTGCACTTCTCACCAAACTTTGCTGGTCCTTCGGTATATTAAAGGTGATGCAGTGTGTGCAGGCACAAAAATTACCCAACGTAATGACTCAGTGATTCTGCACCGATTTCAGTCCCAAGTGTTCCTTTCCTCTTAACTATGGAGTGGCAGGTCCAAAGCACGTTTTGTAATTAATAATTTTAACAGGAAGCTTGAGCACACATGTATCCCTGCCACTATTTTGTCAGGACCCAAGTAATTTATTAGACTGGTACAAGCAGCTTAGCCAATGGTCAATACCAATATTTGGCAGCGGAGTGTATTTTCGAGTCTTGCATTCCGTAAGTGCCATACTTTTAGCCATACCCTGCATCATTTAGTCAATGGTATAAAATGTGCCTTCTTCAGTTCAGGGGACACTTTGGAGCAAATTTAATTTGAAGTAAGCTGTAAAGAGCTCCTGGCATCAATAACATTGATGAAGGCATCTCTGCTCTTGAAACCAGTTATGGCCAAATCTGAACATAGGAGTGAGCAATAGTAGTCACACCCCACACCAGCCCTCCGGTGAAGACCCAGTGTTAGATCACAGTTACATCAGTGACCCCGTCTTGAAGCCTACATTAAAACCTTTCACAGGCTTTATACTGGTTGCCAAGCAACTACGCCAATAAGCTACTAAGATGGACAATGCACTATAACAAACATCCACTGAGGAAACACTCAGAGCAAATAAAGAAAGATAATGGTGATGTGTGAAACCTGCAATAAAATGCTGATAAAACCGAGCCTGCAAAGGTATGCCGACAAAAACTCTAGACAAGCTGATGAAAACTGTAAATTAGGTCAAATACTATCTGAAATCTTCAATATGCTGGGAGCAAACAAAGAAGTTACAGGAAGAAGTGGACAGGAGAGGAAACTTGCACCGCTGAGAAAAGAGGGTACCTGAATACTAAAATAAAATCCATGCACAAGAATGTCAAAAACATCTACCATTCAGAATGATGATGGACAAGGGGCAGAGGAATTCACTTTAACAATAAACCACTTAAACATTAACCATTTTCAAGCTTGGTAAAAATCTGCTCATGGACTGACCAGCTGGTCATTTCCTTATTTTGGAGACAGGGGGACTTGCTGTGCCAGTGTCAAAAAACGTCTTGTCCGGTACTATAGTTTAGAAAGCCTACAAACAACCGGTCAGAATTTCTTAACCAACAACACATCAGGATTGAAATAGTGAATGGTGGACAGCTTATAAATGTCACATATTCTTAGGAAAACTGGTGGGATTCTAAACCGTTTGAAACAAAGTATTTATTGATATCTCACAAAAAAAAAAAATCAAAGTTGCTTTAGATCTCCTAGCTTGCTTAAACTATTTATTTGTAGTGTAATTGTAAATTTAAAACAATTACCCCAGATGGGGTGTCCTTTAGCTGAAATAGAATCAGGACCGTGAAATTCATGGAATGACAAATAGACATGCATTTGGGACCCTAACACACAACTTGGAACAGATCGCCAATTTTCGTGTGCATAATATCACAGTGCCCTGATTATGGAATACTCTTTGAGCAGTACACATAGCCTTGTACACTGATCGTTATTTCACTGGTACCCAGCGTAGTGCTCCAAGAGATGCTTTGACAGAACAACTTCGATATAACCCAAGCGAGTCCTGGCAGCTGGATTATGGATATATTGAAATAAGATAGACAGACTTTAATCGGAGTCCCAAACTTAAAAAGTGCAGTTATCGAGACATGGTAATACAGTAAATTTAAAAGTAAATTTGATTCTTGTATAGCGCACTACTCACCCACAAGGGTCTCAAGGCGCTTGTACGAATACCGCTGTGGAACCCATCCTGGCTTTCCCTGTGAGGCGTCCACTCCTGGGCACCCCCAAGGTGGAGGCCAGGCATCCTTAGCATTGTGGGGGCCGTTGTGGAGATTAAGCAAGCTATTGCCCAGAGTTGCAGAGTGGGACTCCATGATTGGAATAGGCACCGAGGCGAGAATTATCAGGTCCGTGGAATTTTTGAGCCCAAGACCCACCGAGGCGGGAAATTGAACCCTGGTCCCGGGCTAGACCTCTGCATCAGTGTCTGCCGCTCTAATCATTGAGCCACACTTCTCCAAGTTGCTTCAACCACTGTCTACCGCACCCCCATTGGCAGTAAAGAAGGCCACCAGGGAGGGGCATTTGTAATTGAGAGCAGGCGAACAAGAGACTTCTTTAAAGGATACTGTAGGGAGCTGGGTTATAGTTGCAATACCCCCCCCCCCCACACACTTTTTGCCTGGTATGTGATGCAACTTTGTCTGAAGTGTACTAGGTTCCTGCTAACTAGGTCAGCAATACGAGTGTCCTTTCCCTAAGGAATGTTCAATGGTTTCTCCCAAATGGCAAAACATTTAGCACTCTCTGTAAGTCCCAAGTAAATGGTACCCCTGGTACCTCAGGCCTGAGGTACTAAAGAGGGTCCCTGAGGGCAGCAGCCAAATTTTGCCACCCAAAGGACCCCTCACCAAGCACATGCAAGGCTGCCATTGCAGGCACACAGTGAATGCAAAGCTGCCATTGCAGACAAAAGTAAAAACACGTAATGTCACATGTGCCATGACCCTTAACACTGCACATAATATTTGTAAGTCACCTCTACGGAGGGCCTGACAGCCCTAAGGCTGGGTGCGGAGTATTACATGTGAGGGCATACCTGCATAAGCCGATATGCCCCTGTGCTGGTCAGTCCTATTACTGCCAGTACAAGCGGAGAGGAAAGCCATTTTAAAACATGTGCTGGACACTGGCGAAAACTAGTTCCCGAGCTACATGATGGCTTTACTGAAAATAGGGATGTTTGGTATCAAACATCTCATTAGTAAAATGGCAGTATCTGAAAACAGGCAATGGAGCAGACACGCGTCCCTCTGCCCAAGAAAGCACCAAAAGGCATCGCACAGTCAATGGCACAGACCACGCTAAAGTTAAAGGTCGCCTTGATGCCGGCATCGAAAAGCGCAAGCTTCGACGCCGGAAAACCACCACAAGGCATCAGACCCGGATATTCCATCTTCGGATCCGAAAACGCCCTCGGCGTAGAAGGATGACCAGCCGTACAAAAAAAATAATAATAATAATTCAATGGCATCGAAAATACAATCCGCCCAAAATACCCTCAGCATCGAAAAAAGCAAAAACATGGTAGGAGCAAACAGTAACCTGTGGAGCCAATACCTGCAAAACTGCAAGGAAGACTTGACAATAAGCAAAAGACTTTGTTTATCAATCTGCACACCGAAAGGGCAGTTGCAAAACCACCTCTCCCACCAACGGACACACTTCCTAAAAGTAAGAAGACTTTTGAGAAAGAAATCATGGGGCCAGATCCAACCAAGGCTCCCAAGGAAGAAGCGTAAAGACTGGGGCGGCAGGCCCATACTCTTTCCTCAAACCCCACCTCCTCCACCTGCTCCTCCACCACCTGTCATTCCCATACTACCAGCACCTGCTATATCACCAGTTCATCCTCAGTTACATGAACACTTTCCTTGCGAACAACCACAGGCATTACCAGCACAATCATCAATGGGAGACCTTTGACAAAGGGAATGACATTCACTCCTAGGAGACACCATACTTTCCTGGCCAGCAGGTATATCCAGCTAATGTTAATGTCTCATGGAATCACCATGACATAGACCCTGTATATGACATGGATACCGACCTATACCACTTTAACCCCTCAACACCAGACAATACAACAACCGGAGATTATTAGTAGAGCTGCACACCATCATAAAGTGGATCTCCACACATTTCAGGATGAGGAGGATTTCTTGGTGGAAACGTTAAGCAGGTCTCACAGGACAGTACGGTTCTTGCCCATGCTAAATGGTATGCGTAAGCCCACACTGGAAATTTTCAAGCAACAAGTAAAATGTAGTGTCATATCCCTAAGGGTGGACAAATAATATAAGCCTTGTCCCTCTGATCCTACATATATATCAATGGCCAGGTTCCACCCGAGGATCTTTAGTGGTTCACACTACCCGAAAAATGGCTTTTTCTCAAGGATCTGGGGATACTCCCCGACTGACAGAGCAAGTAGCATGATGCAGCAGGAAAAACTTGTCGCTGCACAAGCAGCCAGCCATCCCCGTATAGCCATTTCAGTATGCTTCTTTTCAAGATGCAATAGAGCCCAATGGAATGAAATGCAAGAACTACTCCAGCACCTCCTGAACCAATAACAACAAAGAGGGGCTGAGCTAGTGGAGGAAGAAAAGATTATTTCTAATGCCACCATACAGTGTGCACTAGACTCCGCAGATACCAGTTCAAGGGAGGTTAATACAAGTGTCATCATCAGGCGCACACATGGCTTAGAGTCTCTTGTTTTAAGCCTAATGTCCAACATCATCTACTCAATTTACCATTCCATAGTGAACATTTGTTCGGACCACAGGTAGATGAAATGTTGAAAAAATTTAAAATAATACACCAATACCGCCAAAGCCATGAGTGCACTATAAACCTTCCAACACAGGGCTTCCTTTCGTAGAGGACACTATAGAGGGGCATCAAGAACTAGCACCTCCACAGAGACAGGCAACGTGCAAAAGCAGCAAGGTTCCAACCAGTCCCAATACACCAAAGGGACAAACTATAGGTCACACTACAAACATAGAGGACAAGGATCTGCCTCCAAAGAGACCACTCTCACTAAACAGTGACCCTCAATGCTTCCCCCTCAACATTTAACAGCAGTATGGGGATGGCTTTCCCTGCTACAACTGTCGGTCATGGCACACGAGAAACTGCCTCTATAGCCACATCTTCCAACTCATGAACAGGGAATGGTCATACATCCAAATCAACTCAATCTGGCAATTTGGCTCCTGAGGTCTTAGACTTTGAACACCTCAGTAGATCATAAGAATGCATGAACATTCTAAAACAAGTTTGCAGGCCAACCACGCAAGCCTGTTATGCAGCTAAATGGAAGAGATTTGTCCATTAGTGCTTAGTTAATCAAATCCAACCACTCTCACCAACAGTGCCAGGTCTTGTTTATCTATTTCATTTAAAACAAGGAGGCCTTACATATACCTCTATTAGACTACACTTCGCAGCTCTTACCGCTTACATGCAAAACAGACAACATTTCGCTCTTTAAAATTCCAGTAATCAACGCATTAATGGAAGGAATACAAAAGAGTCACTCCACCTTCTATACCACCAACATCAGTCTGGAACCCAAATACTGTTCTCACTATCATGGGACCACCATTTGAACCGCTGCATTAATGCGATTTACAGTTCCTCACATGGAAAGTAGCATTCTTAGCACCTATCACATCTCTCTGGTGAATAAACAAACTTCCAGCGCTCACTTTCGAAAAACCTTTCTTCCAAATCTATCCAAATAAATAAATTCCCTAAAGTTGTTTCCACATTCCATGTGAATCAAAAAATGGAACTACCAGAATTCTTTCCTAAACCAGATTCAGTAGCAGAAAGAGCTCTACACACCCTGGATGTTAAAAGAGCATTAATGTATTACATCAAGAGGACTAAGCGTTTTCGCAAAACACAACTTTTTTGTGTGTTTTCAAAGCCCCAAAAAGGTTCCCCTATCTCCAAAGCTGGAATCACAAGAGTGATAGTAAGATGTATTCAAACTTGCTATCACAAAGCGATCGCTATCTGTAGCTCAACAAGCTCCCTCCACATGCAACAACCAGAGCCTCAAAGGATTTTCTAGGAAACATCTCATTAGCTGATATCTGTAAAGCAGCTACATGGAATAACCCACATACATTCACAAAACACTATTGTTCTGATGTCTTAGAAAATCAACAATCTAGAGTGGGTCAAGCTGTATTACGAACACTTTTTCAAAAATCTACATCAACCATTAACTAACCACCGCTTTTGTGAGAACTGCTTTACATTCTATGCTAAGCATATGTATCTATGGCCAGCACATGCATCAAATGGAATATGTTACTTACCATGTAAGCATCTATCCGCAGCGTGCAGTGCCGAAGATTTATATACACCCACCCTCCTCCCTGGAAGCTACTGGCTGACGTATTCACTTTAGCTTCATTCGCATGCTCATCCTTTTCTGTCACTAAACTACCCCTGTCCTAAGCTTACAAAATGAGCCGAGACAAAATCTAACAAAGAAGCCGATGAACAATACAGACTATAGGACGAGTCCCATTACCTTGTGATTCAAAAGACTTCTTCGCGAAAAACAACTTGCAAATGACCTGAGTCCAACACTAGATGGCAGGAGTATGCTAAGCATATGAATCTACGGCACTATACGTTACGAATAGATGTAAGTAACATTCCTTCACCACAATTCCCCTTACATTTTCCCTCTACTCTAAGTGCATAAAAGTCTCCTTCCCTGAATAAAACCTGATGATTTGAAAGAGCTACATCTTAATCCTCTCAGGCCTCTTTCCGTTCTTTTGGTTGTATCAGTTTAAATACTATGCCTTAAGGGATTCATTCTTTTTAATGTGGGAGGTGATGGAGCAAAACTGTTATTTCTCTTGAATGGGATGGTATTAAGCTTTTTGAACTTTGAAAATTCTCAACTTGTCTCCAAAAGACAAAGATCTTAACTTTTTACAAGGGTAATTATTTTGTCAAACGATAATCAGGTGACACTGTACTTCGGGTTTCCATCATTTTGAGGTTCGTTTTCAAATCTATAGGACCATCACAAATTCAGTGTCATCCATTCTCAACTACATTCAATTCTAGTGTTATTCCTAGAAATCATATGCATATGGTCAGTGAAAGAAAACAAGTTACCTGCATCGGTTCCTCATGTAGCTGAGTCTGTTCATGGAGGCAGGGTCCACAGTAGCACTGCCGCACCTGTGTACAAAAGGGAAAACATACATTTTGAAGTTGCGCAGCATCCACTAGGATTCAGAGCATACCAGAGTTAAGCTAATGTAGAGAGGCCGGACAGGCAAAATGAGACAGAGCAAGTAGTACCGTGGGTGTAGGGCATGGCTCCAACCATTGCTGTAATGAGCACTACTTTTGATGAATGAAAATAATCCTAAGCTACCGTCAAGTATATGAATTGGATAAGGCAAAATATATAAATGACAAGAAACTTAGCCCTGCCTCTTGAGTACACCAAATGTGCTGCAGTGAGCACACAGCTTTAATGGCACAAGCTCTGCATCGAGAAAGGGTTACCTGTTGGGTCCCCAGACATGTTTTGTCCTTTTACTCTGATTTATGAGAGGCAAGTGTCTCCCTGGGGGTTTCACTGTAATGCAATATATGGCATGGCACTGCTCTCATTTTGAGAGCAAAGATATAAAAGTCCATTGATTGAAGTACTCAAACTAGCCTTGCCTAATGTCCCAAGAACTGGCATAATGTTTACAACTGGCATGGACAGTTAAAGGATTATTTACAAGGCTGGTCATGGAGTCTTTGCTGACCCAGGTGAAGATGCCCAATTACACTGCATCATCCCTCCCACCAATAATATAGGAAAGTGTGAGAAAGTGGCTCTGTATATACTGTTCCTTAATGGGTACAGGGTGTACAGAGTCCACAGTCCCCAAGGGTTTGACAGAGGTTAAAGTTAGATATAACCTTACTCTCTAAAGTGGTAGCTTGGTCGACCAGTAAGGCAGTATCAGAGGACAGTGTAAAGCATTTGTTGTACACACTCAGTCAGCAAATGGTATCACACACTCAATAACTGAACTCTAGGCCAATGGTTTAAATATAAAAAATATATGCTTGTTTTATTTTAGAAGCAACACTTGGATTTAAAATATACTTTCTCAGTATGAGACGTTTCATATAAATACTTTTGCAATAGGCAATAGACTTTTGTAAACAGTTACAAGTGGTTGCAGTAGGCAACTCTATTTTTAAACACAACAATGCATTGAGCTCAATGGTAAATTCAGGTTATTTGTAACAGATTACTTTTTAGATTACTTTTGGAATTCCAGGACTAGATCTTAGACTCAGAATCAAGTGATGAAAGTCGACTTAATTACTGTAATGATTTTTAAACAATATTTAACTATTTTAAAAGTTGACACTTAAAAAATATTTCAAAGAAAACAGTCAATGATTCCCTATGGAAGAAAATTCAGGTTACAGGTACAGTAGGTTCTCGTTACTTTTGTAATCCAGTACTTGGTGCCTAGACTCAGTACTGGGACCTTTATCCAAAACAGGTAAGTAATTACGTTTTCAGATATTATACGATTTTTGAAGAATATTTAAAGATTGCAGAAATCGACACTTAAAAGAAATTTCACAGAAAAACAGTTAATGGTTTCCTATGGAAGAAAATGGAGTTAAGGGTAAGTACAGTTGTAAGTATTTTTCAGAGTCAGTGCTGGGCACCAAGATCCAGCACTGGGAGCTCACCTAAGAGCAGGTGAGTAATTTCGTTTCTCGGCTGATTTTTGTTGAATATTTTAAGATTTGAAAAGTCCACACTTAGAAGAAATTTCAGGAAAAAGCCAGTCAATGTTAGCCTATGAGGAAAATAGAGTTTGCGGTTTAAGGGTATGTACTCGACTGGCAGAGTTGAGGTTCTGGGCATAGACTCAGGGGTCCCCCAGGGTCAGGTAGGTACAGTTGTTTCACCCTCAGCGGCTCTAGGGCGGCCGGGTGCAGAGAGAGTTAGGCCCAATGTTATCCTATGAGGGATAGGGGGGCCTTGGTTGGTGGCTGCTGACTGGCAAGCCACGCGGCTGTGGAAGCTGGACTCCTGGTCACTTACTCAGGACAAGTGGGGAAGTAGGTAGGTGTAGAGTTTTCACTGCCAGGGCCACTCAGGCGGCTGGGTGCAGAGTGTTTTTGAGCCTTCGGGCGCTCAATGGATTTCAATTGGAAATCTCCGGTTTAGAAAAAGACTGCGAGCTCGGGGACGAGGACTCTTCAGGTGCCACCACCACTTCGAGAGGTAAGTTGGGTAGTTGGAGGATAGGTAGGTACCCCGGGATTGGGCACAGGGGGCCGTGGGGCGCCGTGTGCAGGGGTGCCTTTTGGTGTCGGGAAATCTTACCCTCTGTTGATCGCGGTTGGGGGGGCACCTTGTTCTGAGGCTGCAGGCTTCTTCAGGAGTGTCGAGGGAGGTCCTTGGGTGCCGGACTCAGGGTCACAGTCGCAGTGGGGTCGTCCTCAGGGTCTTTGTTCACTCCGGCACTGGCCAGGCTTGGCTGGTGCAGTGTGTGCTGGTTTCGCGGTTCCGGGCTGCTGCCAGGGATTAGAGTTAGGTTTTGAGTAGAGCCTCTACTCATGGGAGTCCCAGGGGCTTAGAGCCAAAAGGTAGCCAGGTCCTCCAGGGTTGGTGAGGTTTCTGGCCACAAGAGATGCCGGGTTGGAGCAGGAGCAGGTTTTTAGGGTCGACAGGCCGGTAGGGCTGGGGCCAAAGCAGTTGGTGTCTTCCTCTTTTCAGCAGCTGCAGGGCAGGTCTTCTTTCTTCTTGCTCTTTGTAGTTTTGAATCTGGAATCTAGGGAAGGTAGGTTCAGGGTGCCCCTAAATACTAGATTTAGGGGCGTTACAGGTAGGTGAAGGGCAGGGACCAATGGGTCCCCGTCCTGGGGTGGGTACACCCCCTATCCTGCCTCTCTCCTGTGGGAGGGCAGTAGCCTAGTCCTGATAGGGTAGGGCTCCCCATATTCAAGATGGTGAGAGCCCGGAGATGTGCTTCACCTCGCCTCCCCCACCTGAGGGGTGGGGTTGGCAGGCTGGCCCATCCCCTGTCCTTATTTGGGGTTTCCGGCCAAAGCTCCCCGCCAGAGTGGGGGGTTGCAGGGGCCTGGGGAAGCTCACAGAGGCGGCATGCCTTTGAAGCTTCCCCCTGCCCATCCTGGGGGAGGAGATTTAGCACCTCGCCCAGGATGTGTATTGTTGCAGGACCAGGAGAGCAGGGGCGCTCATACCCAGGGATCCAGCAACATGTCTGCTGGGTGGCAGCCTAGGCAGCCTCAGAGCAGACGTGGATTGTAGGTTAGGTTTAAGGGGGCACCTCTAAGAAGCCCTCTGGGGTGCTGGGTACATTAAATCCCACACTGGCATCAGTGTGGGTTTAATGTGCAGAGAAGTTTGATACCAAACTTCTCAGTCTTTAGTGTTGCCATTATGGTGCTGTGGAGCTAGTGTTTGACGAGCTCTCAGCACCATGTACTCTTAAATGGCAGCACTGCACTTACAGGGCTCAGGAATGGACCTGGGCACTGTAGGGGAACAGGGCTCTTGCTCCTGTGCCCACACCATTGGCATAAGGCACCCAGCTAGAGGGGTGACTGATGTATGCCATGGCAGTGTAGGTGATGGGGCATGGCACACAGGGATGTGTGCCATGTCGACTTTGTTTTTGTCTTGCACCCAAACACTCAGCCTGCAAAGGCAGTGTGTGTGTGTGTAAGGGTACAGGGCCTCTAAGGGTGGCACAAGGAGTGCTGCAGCTCTTAGAGGCCTTCCCTGGTCACAAAGCCCTGGGTACCTAGGGTACCATTTACCAGGGGCTGACATGTGGCCAGGGTTTGCCAATTTGGGTTTGGTTTGTTTTAGGGAAGGAACATAGGCCCTGGGCACCTGATTGGCAGGAGTCCAGGGCACACTCAGTCAAAGTACATTCAGCAAAAAGTGGGGGCCTACCATGCAAGAAAGATGGCACTTTCTCACAGAAAGTCTTTTTTTTATATCTACAGCGCACCTTTTACCAGCACCATTAGCAAAACAAAATATCTCGGAAGCCACCACCATGACCATGTTTATACCCATTAGGCAATGATGAAACATTATTGAATGAAGACATTCCTTTAAGAAGCTAAACCAACTTGAAGGGTAGAAAAAGGAGAAGTAAAAGGTGAGAAGGAAATGAAGTGGATGAAAAGAAACATCTAGCCGAAGTTTATCATTCTGTACTTCGTGAAGTTAGTGGGTCACTAATTTCATAGAGCAATATTGCGTCAATCAAGCACTCTATGACCTGAGGCATTTACTAGAGGTCAGGGTTTTCACCAGGCAGTAGCAGTTTGACAGGAAAAAAGATAGTTGCACGCTTCCAGGTTAACAGACATGATACAGTGTTTTAAAGTACAACCTCAGCACCGGGAAAATGCAGTGGTGAATCCAACCAACAGTCAGTGCGCTACTCAGACATCCTGCAAGCTATACTGACCTATCAGATAGTCTTGGGGTAAAGGGGAGCACTGGTGGTCGATATCAATGTCCACACTACCTTCTGCTGTAGGCTTTAGAGGCTGTTAATTGACCTTACCTCAAACCCATAACATAGGGCTGGTAAATAATAACTGCTGTCCCCCTCAGTAGAGGGACCTCCCTAGAAACATGCTTTGCAATGATTTTTCCTCAGTTTTCTAGACAGCCTCAGAACTAACAAAAAGCATCATGGGCACTGCTAAAAGGTCTTGCATTCCTGCCAATGATAAAAAAAACTATGAAGAGGAGAAAAATATGCTATCCCACAAAAGTAAATTTTATTGACAAGACGAGAGATGGGGGAGAAACAAGATCGGGGGGGAGAAACAGGATCGGAGGGGAGAAACAGGATCGGATGGGAGAAGCAGGTTCGTAAGAAGCAGCTGTGAGTGGGCAAGACAGCAACAGAGATTGGGCTAGAGTGAGGAATATAGATTAAAAACGAAAATCCATGAGTGGGTGGGGAAGCAATTGACAATCCTGGGTTGGGGTGGGTTATAGCTATCATTGTGGGTTATAGCTATCATTATGTGCTGCTATCCACTATTCAGAAACTTGCCCTCATGGAGTGTAGAAGGAAAACGAAGAAAGTAGTTATCTAAAAAGCAATGGAATGCTAGGCATCATACAATCAAAAAGAGAATAAAGAAACTTTTCTTTAGAGAAAAGAAAAACACAAGACAAAGGAAATCCATAGAATAAGGAAGGATATGAGAGTGACAAGCAAGACATTGAATGCTAGTCAGTGGGTTGGTTCCATGACCTCTTTAAGGTTTTGGTATGATCCACATGAGATCTTTAGTAGACAGTGTAGGAAACTGGATTTTTGTTGCAGTTCTCCACCCACTTTTTGCCCCTTTGTAGCTGCTAGATGCCGATTATCGACTGGCAGTGCACTGAGGACTGCTAACAGACCTCAGTGCTAGTGCTCAATCCTTTAAAAAAAAAGTGATGTCCGATTAGTAAATGGTACCTAGGGCATGAGTACTAAAGAGGGTCCTTTAGGACTGAAGCATATCTTATGCCACCCTAAGGGACCCACACACAAATTAGACACAGACTGCAATTGCAGGCTGAGTGACATTGTGCAAACCCTGTTTGAAAACATGACATGGCACATTCCTGTGTGCGATGCCAAAAACACTGCATGGGCTATAATCAGCCCTACTGCAGGCCTTGGATCCCTAAGGCAGGGTGCATTACAGTACATGTGAGGACATATCTGCATGAGCAGATAATATGCCCCTGTAATGTCTAACTCCATTGTTGGATATTACAATTGAGCAGGGAAGCCATCTTGAGGTATGTACTGTGAGAAAGTGGCTCTGTATATACCGTTCCCAAATAGGTACAGCGTGTACAGAGTCCACAGCCCCCAGAGGTTTGGCAGAGGTTAAAGTTAGATATAACCTTACTCTCTAAAATGGTAGCTTGGTCAAGCAGTAAGGCAGTATCAGAGGACAGTGTAAAGCATTTGTTGTACACACTCAGTCAGCACATGGTCTCACACACTCAAGAACTGAACTTTAGGCCAATGGTTTATATAAAAAATATATGGTTGTTTTATTTTAGAAACAACAATAGGTATCAAAATATACTTTCTCAGAATGAGATGCTTTAGTTAAATACTTTTGCAATATGCAATTTACTTTTGCAGGCAATAGTTACAGGTAGTTGCAATAGGCAACACAATTTCAAACACAATAATACATTGAGTTCAATGTGAGTTTTAAGTTATTTGCACTTGATTACTTTCAGGATTACTTTTCTAACTCCAGGACTGGATCCTAGATTAAAACCTGAGACAGTTCTTGGAAACAAGTGAGTAAATTCGTTTTAGTTTCTGTTGTGATTTTTAAGCAATATTTTGCTATTTTAAAAGTTGACAGAAGAAATTTCATAGAAAAACAGTCAATGGTTCCCTATGGAAGAAAATTCAAGTTACGGGTAAAGTATGTTCTCGTTACTTTTGTAATCCAGGGCTGGGCTCCTAGGCTTAGTACTGGGACCTCTATCTAAAACAGGTAAGTAATTACGTTTTCACAGTTGGTACGATTTTTAAAGAATATTTGTAGTTTGCAAAAATCGACACTTTTAGAAGAAATTTCACAGAAAAACAGTCAAGGATTTCTTTTGGAGGAAAATTGGGTTAGTGGTAAGTACGGTTGTGAGTACTTTTCAGGGTCAGTGCTGGGCACCAAGAGTCCTTGGGGTCTTCGTCCACCCCGGCACAGGCCAGGCTTGGCGGGTGCAGAGTGTGCAGGGTTCGCAGTTCCGGGCTCATGCCAGGGGTCAGAAACTTGCTTTGAGCAGAGCCACTGCTCATGGGAGTCCCAGATGCTCAGATTCACAAGATAGCCAGGTCCTCCGGGGTTTGTGAGGTTGCTGGCCACAGGAGGTGCCCGAATTTAGCAGAAGCAGGTTCGAGGGTCGACAGGCCGGTAGGGCTGGGGCCAAAGCAGTTGGTGTCTTCCTCTTCTTAGCAGCTGCACGGCAGGTCTTGTTTCTTCTTGTTCTTTTTTGCTTTTTCGGAATCTGAGGAAGGAAGGTTCAGGGTGCCCCTAAATACTAGATTTAGAGGCGTTACAGGTAGGTAAAGGCCAGGGACCAATGGGTCCCTGCCCTGGGTGGGTACACCCCCTATCCTGCCACTATCCTGTGGGAGGGGGGCAGTAGCCTAGTCCTGATTGGGCAGGGCTTCCCATCTTCAAGATGGCGAGAGCCCGGATATGTGCTTCACCTCGCCTCCCCCACCTGAGGGGTGGGGTTGGCAGAGGCTTGCACATCCCCGGTCCTTACTTGGGGTTTCCGACAAGTCTTCCCGCCAGAGTGGGGGTCAGAACCAGTGGGGGCCAGATGCTGGTACAGCAAGTGGCCTGGAGAAGCTCACAAAGGCAGCATGCCTTTGAAGCTTCCCCCTGCCCATCCTGGGGGAGGAGACCTAGCACCTCACCCAGGATGTGCATTGTTGCAGGCCCAGGAGAGCAGGGGCTCTCCACCCAGGGGTCCAGCAACAAGTCTGCTGTGTGGCAGCCTCTCAGACAAGACATGGATTGTAGGTTAGGTTTCAGGGGCAGGGTTTAAGATGCCCTCTATAGTGCTTTGTACATTAAATCCCACACTGGCATCAGTGCGGGTTTAATGTGCTGAGAAGTTTGATACCAAACTTCTCAGTCTTCAGTGTTGCCATTATGGTGCTGTGGAGTTCGTGTTTGACGAGCTCTCAGCACCATATACTCTTAAATGGCAGCACTGCACTTACAGTGCTCAGGAATGGACCTGGGTACTGTAGGGGCACAGGGCTCATGCTCCTGTGCCCACACCACTGGCATAGGGCACTCAGCTAGAGGGGTGGCTGATGTATGCCAAGGCAGTGTAGGTGGTGGGCATGGCACACAGGGATGTGGGCCAATGTCGACTCTTGGTTTTGTCTTGTACCCAGACACTCAGCCTGCAAGGGCAGTGTGTGTTAGGGTACAGGGCTTCTAAGGGTGGCACAATAAGTGCTGCAGCCCTTAGAGGCCTTCCCTGGTCACAAGGCCCTGGGTACCTAGGGTACCATTTACCAGGGGCTGACATGTGGCCAGGGTTTGCCAATTTGGGTTTTAGGGAAGGAACATAGGCCCTGGGTCCCTGATTGGCAGGAGTCCAGGACACACTTAGTCAAAGTACAGTCAGCAATTCAGCAAAACGTGGGGGCATACCATGCAAGAAAGATGGCGCTTTCTCACATGTACTCAGCACTGGTAAAAACGAGTTCCCCAGCTACATAATGGCTTTACTGAAAAATAAGATGTTTGGTGTCAAACACCTTGTATAAATAAGCCCACACGGATTCCAGCAATGGATTTATTAATACTAGCACACAGAGGGTACCTTAGAGGTACCCCCTGAAGCCTACTAGTCCTCTGGTGTGCTGGCTGCCTGGCCCGGTCCAGGCTGCCACCACAGACGAGTTTCTGACCCCCTAGAAACTTGAGAGCCCCACTCAAAGAGGTCAGAAACAATGCCTGCTCTGGCAGAGGTGTTTAAAAACTCCTCCATAGGATGGCTAGTAAAGCAGGGAGCTTCTAAGTGCACACTGCCTTTGATATGCAAGCCTGGCTTCATCCAGACCGGAGAGATGCTACCCCTTGCCCTGAGATCCATTTGGCACCAGGACAGGTGGGGAATTTGCTATGCATGAAGGTGTGTTGCTCCAAGCTAGTCACTCCCCTAGCGTGACAGCCTGAAGTGAACATGAAAGAATTCCACCATCTTGAGTGTGGTGGAATTAGGAACTTTGGGACAGGGTGATACCCACTCCCCACAGGAAGTGGTCCTCTAGGGGGCTGTAGTGACCCCAGGGTAAGTATCCCATTGGCTACTACCCCTCACTCCCCTTAACTCCCCCTAAATTTAGTATTTAGGTGGCCGCTGACACCAGGAACATAGATTTGTCTGCCTAAAGAAGGACAAAGAGGCCACAGCGTGAGAACTGTGGAGCAGCGACTGACTTGGTGCCAACCCTGTAAGCCTGCCTGCCGTACCTAACTGCACAAACCCAGCTCGTCCAGAAAGCGGTGTCACCTCCAAAATCTGTGGAATAGTGACCCACGACTTCACCTGGCCAGCGACATCTCCCTTGGAACATAGTTGCTTCCCTGCACGTTTGCAGGTACCAAAGGACTGGCACGAGAGCCTCTGTCAGTGCAACCCTGCCAGACTAAACAGCACTGCACACTAGCCCCCCAGCCTGAGTTGCAGTGAACGGACAGTGCCCTTGAGGTACAGAGACCCTCAAGAGTTGAGTCCATGCCCTTGGGCTCCACCGGGCTGACCCCCTAGTTCCCAGCAGCAGCTTTTACCAGACAGCAGGAATCACGAGCCTTGTACCACGTAACCCAGACACTAAGAAGCACCACTGCACACAACCCCCTTAGCCTGGGGAGAAATGTACTCTAGAGCTGGTCCCACCTTTGCGTTTGGCTGGACTGGTCCCCCAGTCCCTACCAGCAGCCTGTTTTTGCAGGTTCCTCTACAACCGCAAGTGCATCCCATATTGTGACCTCGCTGGAGAAACTACCTCCAGCCAGAGTTCCATTGGACCAGCGGTGTGCCTATGTACCCGTGCATCTCAAGATCGAAGGTCTCTGGTGGTTTCGAATGGACTGGTCTCCCAGTCCCTGCATGCAGCCTCTTTGTGATCAGTCTGTTTCTCATCGATTTAAACAGGGCACCCGCCGCTGAATTACACCTTTGCCCCCAGAGCTGACTGAGGTGACCTGTTGATGCTGCCTTGGACCTTGCCCCATACTTACCTTAAGTCCTGAAGAACAGTCACGCAAGTCGCTGCTAAGTGCCTGCACGAAGCTGACTCTGTATATGTATACCACTAGGTAGTTATACCGTGCACAGAGTCAAGAGATTCTCCAGAAGTGTACAGGGCTCAATGTAAACCCAAAGTGCTCTATTAGTGGTAGTGTGGGCAAGCAGCTTTGGGCCTAACAGAGGAGTGCAAGACATTTATTGCACAGACAGACCAATAAGGGACACACGACTCAAAAAGGAGATAGATACCAATTTTAGAAAAATAAGCTTTGTTCAAATTTTATTGTAAGACCAAGGTCTTCACAAAAAGGTAAGCACGTTTTTCAGGAAAAATACTTGATTCTTTTAAAAGCCGACAGAGCAATTTTTGAACAGTTAATGATTGTCATATGGAGGAACACAACAATGCGGTTTTGGTTTTACAGTTAAGTACCCAACTTACATTTCCAGTCTTCAGGGACTAGGATCAGCAGAGACAAGGTTTAGGCAAGAACAAAGTCTGCACCACCAGCGGCAAAGGGGAGGCCGGAAGCAGAGGTTAAATTCGGAGCTGGACTCAATGCGCTTCAATGGAAACAGGGCGGCGCTTGAAACCACACTGCTTGCAAGTAGGCAAATCGGTTGCAGGGGCTTGGAGCAAGCACAGGGAGGGGGAACCACGAAGAAGCACCAAACACACCACCAGCGGCACAGTGGCGGCAGGGTGCAAATCTAGCATTGGCGACCAATGGTTTTCAGTGGAGAACTTGCTTCAAACAAACTGAGACCTGTGGCAGCAGAGGTAAGTAGAGATGTAGGGAGCCGTAGGGCACTGGCTGTTCAGCTCATCAAAGCACAGAGTCTTTAGGTGCAGGTATGTCCTTAGACGTCAGATTCTTCTTATCGGAGCTGGTCACGGTCAGAGGGAGCCTCTAGATTCACGCTGCAGGCGTTGTTATGGAGTCCAGGAGGGGTCAGCCAACACTAGGCTTGAGGTCACGATCGCTGGGGAACCTGTTTTGGATCGGTGAGCTACCTGGACACGCCGGGTGCAGAGTGGGCAAGACTCACAGTTCCAGAGGGCACCAGTGTCCTTTGTGTAGGTTTCTTGAGGACAGATCAGCTTGCCTCTGGAGTCTCTGGGCTTTGTCAAAGGGCAGGCAGTCTTCCTCTGATTCTGGGAGTCGCTGGCTGCAGGACAGGCGTTGTCTTTTGCAGGGTCTTTGAAGCTGGAGACAGGTCCTTAGGGCTGGGGCCAAGTCAGTAGGTGTCTTAAGGCTTCGCTGCACTGTGACTTCTTCGTCCTTATTCTTAGGTCAGCAGGAACTCATTTCCAGGTCTGGGGGAGCCACCTAAATACTACATTTAGGTGCTTTTTACGAGAGTAGCAGGTAGGATCAATGGGCACCTTACCTGGGATGATTATATCCTTTATTATGCCACCCTACTGTGGGAGGGGGAATAGTCCTAGCCCTGATTGGAGGGGATCTTCCAATCTTTAAGTTGGTGGAGACTGAAAAATGTGCTTCACCTCACCTCCTGCCTTTTGAGTGGCGGTGGCAGAGTTGGGCAGACCTATTTTATGTTTTCCCGTGGGTTTTCCGCCCAAAGTAGGAGTGTAAACTGGGGGCTGCTATCTGCTGCTAGCAGCAGTGGGGGTCACATTACAAAGGCGGCAGGCATTTAAAGCTTCTCCTTCGAGCACTGGCCCATCCTGGGGGAGGAGGTGTGACACCTCTGCCTAGGATGTGCATTGTTTCTGGTCCCAGACAGCAGGGGCTCTCCACCCAGGGGTACAGAAATAGGTCTGGTGGGGGCTGGCTGCCTACAGCCGGTCAGAGACCACACCAGGATTGGTAGGTTTTCAGGGGGCACCTCTGAGGTGCCTTATGAGTACATGGTACACTAAATCCCGCACTGGCATCCGTGTGGATTTAGTGAGAGGAGTAGTTTGGTACCAAACTCTGTGTTCAATGAAGCCACCATGGTGCTGTGGAACTAGAGTTGTCTAGTTTCCAGCCCATGTACTCTCTATGGATTGACTGGCACTTACAACATAAGGAATGGATCCTAATATTTTAGGAGCATATCTGCCCTCACCTTTGGTATAGTGCAACCTGCCTTTGGGCTGCAAGACCTGCTAGAGGGGTGAAGTACCTACAGCTTCAGGCCGTGCTGGCTGGCATGGCAACCAGACAGGGTGCCCTGTCAACTTCGTCGTTTTATACCTCACAGGGGCATGCAAGGGCAATGGCGTGGTTCCAGTGAGGGAGATCCCAGGGGACAGTCTTCAGCTCCCTGGCCCTAGTTACCCAGGGACCACACTTACTAGGGACTTACAGGGGGGCAGAAGTAACAATTGTGGATATGTTTTAGTGGAGAAGCGCTGGCATGGGGGACATTGTTAGCAGGGACTCTATACACTACAATTGAAACCACATCAAAACCAGGCAAAAAGTGGGGGCTAACCATGCAAAAAGAGGCACTTTCTCATAGTCTGCGACAGGATAGCATGCCAAGTTCAGACAACCACTTGTAGACTCTAATGCTCTAAAGGCAATGTACCAAAAGTGGAGGCAGTGAGGAGAATGGATTTAGCATCCATATTAGGATCAGAGGGGTAGGTCCCAAACTTAATGGGTAATTTTTTGTAACCAACTGGTCATTTTTGGCATACTTCAGCAGCAAAGGCACTTATGGAACCAGAGCCAATGCTTTATACTGGCAAGGGAGGTGGCGCACTGGGTTAGGGTCCCATCAGAGCATTAAGATTCTATCTCTTTGGAACCTGAGTTTTTAGATAGATGGTTTAAATGGCATCAGAAGGGGGCATGGCCAAGATGGCGGCTAAGCTGTAGCGACCTTTGTGAGCTCCGCTGCCTGCCACAGGTACAAGACAGCTAGGAGCTGCCCTCGGGTCCCCAAACACCAACAAAGAACCTCCAGTGCGCTAGGCGGCAGCCGGAGCACTCGGCGGTCGAGTTTGCTGGCTGCGAACGGAGCATATGCACAGACGAACCCCGGAAGCCATCGGCAGCTGCAGTGCAAAATGTCACCCGTCGGCATCTCCCGGAGGTCGGCCGTCGGAGGCGACCGGGAGGGCTTGGCAGCAACGCAGAGCGAGAGGAGGGGACGGCGGAGGTAGCGGTCGGGAGGGAGGCCAGCCAGTGCACGCCCTTCGCAGACTGGCGGCGAGCAGCGGTAAGGCCAGAGTGAAGGCATACAAGAGACCTGCCATCAATAACACGTAATGGGAGCTGCCCCCAGCCCTCAGATGCCAGCAAGGAGCACCAGACACGCCAAAATCGCCGGGGCACTCAGTGGATGTGCCTGCTGGTTGCAGACGGGGCGGAGGTGCGGTGGAGCCTGGGACATCATTGATGGTTGCCACGCAGATGGCGCTGGCCTAGGCTCCCCGGTGGTTGGCGGCCTGGGACGGCCGGGAGGACCCAGCGCCACCCCGTGGTGAACGGAGGAGGCGGCAGATGCTGCGACTGGGGGTGCAGAAGACCAGTGCACACTGTGGAGAGACCAGAGAGAGTGTTAACACAGGGCCTATCTGGGAGAAGTGCCAGGTCCCTTGCCTGCCGCAACTGCAGAGGAGGTGAAGATCCCCCGGGATGCATACGGTAGTATTCCTGGGGACTCTCTCCCCACCCCCCCTTGCACCAGGGAGAGTGGAGTTTACAGGTGGGGGTACAGCGGAAGAGAGACTAAGAGCCTTGGGCAGCTGCACGAAGTGAGACAGGCCCGCACCAGTCAGGAGGCCTATAGGACCAGTGACCAGAGCATTAGGCAGAGCAGCCCGCACCTGTGGCTACCGGAGCAGAGGAAATGGCAGCTCCCTGTGACAGGTATAATGCCATCTTAAGGGGGCGAAGTTGGCAGCCTAGAGCTATAGCGGACCCAGGGAGACAACTCCAAGGATCTAAGTGATGTGCATCAAGGGGACTGGAGGTAAAAACACAGTCTACAGAGGCAGTTCAGAGAAAAGAAGCAGATGCGAGGAATACGGGACCGTTCAATTCCTGAGAGAAGGAAAGGCATCCTCAAAATCCCCCACCAAGAAGGAAGGCAGCATAAAAGATTTGCTCACCAATTCTACCCCCAAAAAACAAACAGGACACAATACTAGCCCCGAGAAAACAGTGGGAGACCGGGAGGAGGAGGAAGCCCCAGTTGTGAGAAAGTGCCCTCTTTCTGCATGGTTGCCCCCACTTTCTGCTGAATTGCTGATGTGCTTTACTGAGTGTGCTCTGGGCTCCTGCTAATCGGGTACCCAGGGCCTATGTTCTTTCACTAAAACTACATTGAAGCCTAAACCCATTTGGCATCTCTGGCCACAGGTCACCACCTGGTAAATGGTACCACAGTTACCCAGGGCACTGTGACCAGAGAAGGCCTCTAAGGGGTGCAGCACTTATTGTTCCACCCTTAGAGGTCCTGTACCCCGACACTCACATACTGCCTTTGCAGGCTGTGTGTTTTGGTGCAGAACAAAGTGAAGAGTCGACATGGCACACATCTGTGTGCCATGCCTACAACCCACTACCCTGGCATAGATCAGTCACCCCTCTAGCTGGAAGCACTATACCAGTGGTGAGGGTACAGGTGCATGAGCCCTGTACCCCTACAGTGTCTAAGTCCATTCTTAGACATTGTAAGTGCAGTGCTGCCATTAGGAGTATATGGTGCTGGGAGTTTGTCATTTCGAACTCCACAGCACCATAATGGCTACACTGAAAACGGAGAAGTTTGGTATCAAACTTCTCAGCACATTAAACCCACACTGATGCCAGTGTGGGATTTAATGAAAAATGTACACAGAGAGCATCTTAGAGATGCCCCCTGAAAAACGACCAGCCTCTGGTGGGTTCCCTGATTGGTACACACCAGCCTGCCACCACGAGACATGTTTCTGGACCCTAGGGTGGGAGCCTTTGCTCCCTGAGCCCAGAAACAAAGCCTTTCCTGGGCGGAGGTGTTCACACTTCCGCAGGCCAGGAAGTGCCATCTGTGGCAGGGGAGCTTCAAAGGCCTGGCAGCCTTTGTAATGCGACCCCAGCCTCTCCTGCTATCAGGAGCAGGCCCCCTTCCTGTCTTCCTCTCCTTTTCGGCAGGAAGACAGGCGGGAAAGTTTATCCAGGCCAGAAGGTTTGCTACCTCTGCCAACCGAACCCCTCAGGTGGGGGAGGCGAGGTGAAGCCCCCTCTTCAGTGCCGGCCATCTTGCAGATGGCAGGCACTCCCCGATCAGGATTAGGGATTGTGCTCACTCCCCCACGTTGGGTGAGCACACCCAGGGTGTAGTCACCCTAAGGTCAGTAGCCCATTGGCTACTGACCTTGAGACCCCTAAAACGAGCCCTAAATACAGTATTTAGGGGGCAGCCCTGAACCAAGAAGGTAGATTTCCACAACCTGGTCACAGTGCCCTGGGTAACATTTACCAGGGGCTGACCTGTGGCCAGAGATGCCAATTGGGTTAGTTTTTGGGAAAGAACACAGGCCCTGGGAACCTGATTGGCAGGTACCCAGGCCACATCAAGTGACAGTGCATCAGTAGTCTAGCAAAAAGTGAGTGTGGGGGGGTTACTGCAACAGAAACCCACTTTCCTACACAAGCCCCCCCCCCCAGCCCAAAGGCCAGGAGACTCAGCCAAAGCTGGGAGAGTCTTCATAGTCTTTCAGGCGAGGAAGAGTAGAGGAAGTGGTTTGAAAGGCAGAATCCTGTGTTGGTACTGTTTAGCAATGGTGTCTCAAAGCCATGCCAAATGTGCGCTCCAATCGAATGTTCAATTATTTCTTTACCGCATTTTGCGGTCTCTCAATGTAGCTACAATTCAAATCTTACTCCAGAAGGTGGAGGGGTTAGAAACAAGCACAGTATGCTATGGTAAATATCACTAAATACCATGACTGTCCAGTCAATGATTTGAGTTCTTAGATTAAAACCAGCACTTCATTAATGGTTAAGTAAATAGGACACTTAAAGTGGAGTTTCACCATGAAAACCAGGTGATGCTGGCATCTTCTGGTCCCAAGAAAGGAGCATAAATGCTTTTGTACCTTCTAGTTGCAAAACACTAGATTTTTGTTAAATTGACCCAAAGGCTGATATTGTTAGAGGACCACCTGGTAGATCCCTCTTAGCTAAAAAATGAAATGCATCTTTTACAGAGTAAAGTGGAACTAGCAGGTGTCTCCCGCTACCTCTCTAGCGAGTTATGTTTTGTTAGACAAGGAGAATTCAGACACACTTTTGTCAGATAATTTTTCCCTACAGGTGCAGAGGCCAGACCATCAACTCCTGAACCAGTATGCGCGCACACACACAATGAATAGAACTTTAGATTTGTACGATTATTATGCAGTATTTGTCTGCAACTCATAAGAAACCATGAGCGCGATTGCTATAAACAAGAAATAATCTGCAAGTCCAGCTTTAGAAAAATTCCAATTTCCAGGTTTCTTCAGGCACCCCCATTCCACTAGTCTACTAGCTATCTACTGTGACTAGATGTTACCAGCCATCAACCTTCTATAGCTTTATTTTACTAAGCCTTATTTATACCAACCCCTTTATAATTCCCACTTTATGCTGGCATCTGGTCAGCAGTCAGGATTCATCTCTTCACCATCTCCCCAGCAACCTCTCCAAGTGTATATCCCTGTCCAAGCCCCGTTACAATGTATAACTTTGTTTCTAATGGGCTTATGGTGCAAGGAGGGGGCACTTGTGATCAGCTTTTGATTTGCTACAAAACATTGCAAACCATGCCCTTTTAAAAAAGTACATGGAAGATAATGGTGGTCATCTCCCTTGCAACCACAACTGCATGTGCACCAGAGAAGTGGAGAGTTTTCTGTGTCCGTCCTTTTAGTTGGAATAATGTCAAAATTGAGAAGAAAGTTAGCATTACAATTCAAACCACAAGTTTGATTTTCTAGGCCCTATACCTATTAAACAATTCTTATTAATTGCAGTAATGTTTGTGAGCCATCATGCCTGTCTTGCAAGTAACATATGTTAATGAGGGGGGGGCGTGGCTAACCGAGCAGCGAGATGGCCGCTCTTTGAGTGAGCTCCGCCGGCTGCACATGAATAAATCCTTCAATATCCTACACAACGCTACCGAGGGGCCCGGCTTCCGTGTGTAAATGTTGCGGCAGTCCGGAGGCACGATCAACTGAATCCTTGCAGCTCGCGAGCGGCTGGGCGCCGAGATCTGGCGGCCGCGGGTGACGCCGGCCCGTGCACCAAGGCCCGCCTGCCGCTGAGGAGCCCGAGACGGCGGTGACACCTGCCCGAGCCTCGGGGATTACTGGGCCTACGGAGATCGGCGGAGGTGAGACCACTCTGGCGCTCTTGGCGCGGGGCTGGGAGCTGCCAGCGGCCATCACGCGGAGACCATTGTGAACGGAGGAGGGGAGCGGAGCGACCATTAGACGGAGGTAACGGCTCGGGGGAAGGTCGGGGCTTGGGCGGAAGCGTGACGCCGCCATTTTGCGGGGCTACTGGGTCGATAGAGGAGAAGCTGTGGACCCGTGGCGCACTACAGCCCACCCTGCGTGAACCCCCTGCTTGGCGTGCCCCTGAGCCCCTGCGGATCGCCGTTTGGCGTACGGGCGTCGATCTTGCCCTGCTACCAGGGGCTCCGCTCCCGGGCACGGAACCGTATTAACTACCTCAGCCTGATCCTGCCGGAGCCTTTCCCGTGCTCTATCCTCCGCCCGGAGATCGTAGGGGGACCTTGGTGGGGTCACAGAAGGACACTGAGCAGCCCACCGTGGATTGGGGCTGCTGACCCCCCAGTTCCCTCCTGCAACGACTCACACTGTCGGCCCTAAAAACATACGCGGTGCGCCGGGGAGCGCTCCCTACCACAGCCTGCACCCCGTGCTCCACGCGTGTCAGAGATGGGGGGCACGAAGGATGCAAAGCAGCCCAAACTGACTTTTGACCATAAGCAGAAGGCCAAGCAACACACAGCGGAAACGGGAGCCGCGTCGTCTCCTCCCAAGAGACTGCCGCTGAGATTGATTTTGGCGCTTTAATGATGGAGGTTAGATCTAGCCTGAAGAGTATCGACGCAAAGTTGGATGCTATGGCCACACAGCTAGAGGCGGTCAAGTCCAAAGTGGACGTACACGAAACGAGGCTAGACTGCCTAGAAAACAGGCATACTGAATGTGCCGAGTTTCAGCAGCAGGCGAAAAATCACAACCAATATTGAGCGCGAACTGGAATCCATGCGGGCTAAGGCGGACGATCTAGAAGCGCGCTCCCGGAGGTCCAACGTTAGAATCACGGGCATTCCGGAGACGGACAACACCGGAAAGATGGAGGTCTTCGTGACTGATCTCCTACACGAGCTGTTTGACCCGGACCTGTCCCAGGTATTTACGGTGGAGAGGGCGCACAGGACACTGGGCAAGAGACCGCCACCAGGCGCCACCCCACGCCCTATATTAGCCAAGCTGCTCAATTTCCAGGACAGGGACCGCATCCTGCAGATGGCCCGTGAAAAAGGCAAGATCATCCATAAAGGGAATCATATCTCATTTTACCCTGATTTCACCCCCCTCGTCCAGGCTGCCAGAAAGGAGTTCATACCTGCGAAGAAACTCTTGATGCAGGCCGGAGTCCAATACTCCTTGCTATACCCAGCCAAATTGAAGATCTTCCATGAACAAACTGCCCACTTCTTCACCGACGCTAAGTCAGCCTTGAAGTTTGCTAAACATGTCAGTGGCCCTGGCGCCAGACGCAAATCGCCGAGGTTGGAGGAGGAAGCGGCCCGCACAAGCGACAACGATTGAGGGACTGAGGGTAATGGGGTCTGTGTTGCCCCTTTCAGCTAAAGCGGACACTCGCTGGCTTGTTTGGTTCCCTCAAGAGGTGAAATGGAGGGCACTACTGGAACTGCTGGAGCTGGCCTATTCATGTTGGGAGGGTCTTGGTTGTTGACGGTGTCACAGGTCTGAGGCGTACTGGACGGCAAACAACTAAGGTACCGTTTGTTCCATGCTGCTGGGCCCCCTCGGGTGTCGCGTATTACCTTCAGTGTGCAGCCACCCTGTGTATTCAGGGGTGTCAGCTAGGAGCACCTCGCCCCATGGGGAATCTCCCGTTGTTTTTGTTCTTGTTTGACTCAAGTGCGATTCAGAGCACATATGGGATTCTAGCGCAACCTGATTGGGGGGTTGGCGTGGGTGGGGGGTGGGGGGGGATGTTGAATGTTCGGTTACCGGTGCTGGTGGAGCGAGTAGCAATCTATATTCTCATGACTGTGCTGCGCGGGGGTGTGCGGCGGCCTGGGCCTGTCGGTGTGGGGGGGGGGGAGCGGGGTGGCGGCCTGGTCGCCCTGGATGTGCTATAGACATGGGGGGAGTTAAACTGTGGACTTGGAACATTCGTGGCCTTGGGGACTATAAAAAAGCCAGATTGATGCACAACATGTTGACCAGACACAATGTAGACATTTGCTTGCTGCAGGAATCTCACATCAACTCGATCCCATCGCCCAGGCTGAAACACCACAGGTGGTCGCATGTATATTCAGCTATCTACTCTAACTATGCCCGGGGGGTGGCTGTCCTCATACGGAAAGGGTTGGATTGGAGAGAGCATCATTGTGTACTGGATAAGGAGGGTCGTTATGTACTGGTGCATGGCTCCTTGCAGGGCAGGCCGCTGGTTCTGGCCGCTATCTATGGCCCAAATGTAGACGACCCTGATTTTTTTCGCAATGTTTGGGCGCAAATAGTGTTGCTCGATTGTAGCCTGATAGTGGTGGGGGGGGATTTCAATGTTGTGTTGGACGATGATTGGGACAGAAGGGGTGCTAGTAGACCTACGCATGCGAAGGCGAGACAGGCGTTGCTAGATGTGATGGAGGAGGGGAGACTGACTGATGTGTGGAGACTTCGTCACCCTGGGGAGAGAATGGGGACCTGTATTACGTGTCATCATGACGCTTGGTCCCGCCTAGACTTTTGGCTGCTGTCTCCTGAGGTGGCTACATGGGTGGGGGAGGTTGACATTCAGGCCAGGTCGCTCTCGGACCACGCCCCCTGCATGCTAGAGCTGCGTGTGCCCAACGTGGCCCCTAGGGCGTTTTCATGGCGGTTGCCGGCCCATGCCCTTACGGATCAGGTGTTCACGGAAGAAATCAGAGAGGACATTGTCAAGTACTTTGCCGAAAACGAGGGTTCGGCCTCCTCTGAGGCCGTGGTGTGGGACGCTTTTAAGGCGGTGATACGGGGCCAGTGCATAGCTCGGCAGGCAGGGGTGCTACATACCATACGTCGGACACTGGCTAAGCTAGAGCAAGAACTCAAGGAGCTGGACTTGGCTTTCTGCCGAGACCCGACGTTAGCTATTGCAGGAAGTATTAAAGCAAAACTGTTGGACTTCAACGAGGAGGCACAGAGGGAGGTGAAGTTTTTAGGGAAACAGGCCGAAGCCCGCAGATATGGGGAAGGCGACAGGCCGAGCAGGACACTAGCTAGACTGATCGCTCCCCAGGCTCAGGCGCATTATATACACACCATCAGGAATAGTGAGGGGACACAGGTCATGGGCCAAGAGGCGGTGCTGAAGGCCTTTGCCGATTTTTATGCTTCCCTTTACACGTCCAAGCACTCTGCTGCTCCGCCTTCCCTGGACGGTTTTCTTGACTCTATCGCCCTTGTCTGGTTCAATGACAACCATAGACAATACATGGACCTGCCTGTCTCGGCCCAAGACATAGCTCAGGTTATCAAGAGCATGCCAGCTAATAAAGCTCCCGGCCCAGATGGCCTAACCACAATGTTTTACAAGACATACGCTGAAGAACTGGCCCCGAAACTGCACTCCGTATTCGTGGAGGCGCTGGAGCTGGGTGCCCTCCCGGACTCCATGCGCGAGGCGCTCATAGTCACCCTATTAAAACCCGACAAAGACGAATCATACTTGGACTCCTATCGTCCCCTTTCTCTCATAAATGTGGACGCTAAAATTTTCGCCAAAGTCATTGCAGACAAGTTGCAGCCGCTGCTGCCGATCATCGCTCTCCCGGACCAGTCAGGATTCATTCCTGGCCGTGCCACCTCGCACAACCTCAGAACACTTTTCTCCATCCTACATTATCTCCACCCCTCTGTCCAGGCTGCAGTCGTGTTTTTAGACGCGACTAAGGCCTTCGATTCGTTGGAGTGGCCGTACCTGTTTCGTGTCTTGAGCAGGATGGGCTTCAGTCGTAACTTTATTACTCTCATCCAATTGCTATATGACAGACCTCGAGCTCGAGTGCGAGTAAATGGCCTGGTGTCCGAGCCCTTTCCCATCTCCAGGGGGACGAGACAGGGGTGCCCACTGTCGCCCCTCCTCTTTGCTATTGCGATGGAGCCACTGGCGGCCAGAATACGCCAACACCACACGGCGAGAGGGATAAGCTTCAGCTCTCGTAGTCTGCTGATCTCTCTTTATGCAGATGACGTCACTCTGTATGTCTCAAGCCCCGCAGAGAATTTGAATCCACTGCTCCGAGAATTTGTACGTTTCGAGGGTCTGGCGGGCGTGTCTATAAATTGGTCCAAGTCAGTCGTGTTCCCTCTAACTGGCGAGACAGCTCAACCTCCTTCGGACTACCCCCTACGTTGGGAGACCGACGCGGTCAAATACTTAGGTATTTGGATTAGTCGGGACACGCAGGAACTATGGTCTCTTAACTTCGGCAGAGCGGTCGGCTGGCTGGAGCGGAGAGTGGAGGCCTGGAACAAACTTCCCCTGTCCCTGGTTGCGAGGGTTGCACTGGCGAAAAGGGTAGTTCTCCCGAAATTCCTATATCTGTTCGTTAATCTTCCACTGCCCATGACAGCATGCTTCCATGCACGAGTCCGCTCCTTACTTGTATCTCTGGTGTGGGCTGGGCGGCAGGCAAGGACCTCTTGGGCTTTGCTCACACTCCCGCTGCGACAGGGGGGCCTCGGGGCGCCTGACCTGAAGCTCTACTCGCTGTGCGCTCAGGCTCAATTTTTGCACTTCTGGGTATTCCCCACCCCCTACCAGCCGCATGTAGCGGTGGAATTGGCCGCGGTTGCCCCGCTGCCACTTCGGGTGGCGTTGTATGGCAGGGTCTCCCGCCCCTCGAAGGAGGTGGACACCGTTGAAATGATCCGCTGGTCATGGAAGGAGTTGCGCCGGAGGGCGGGCCTTCCCTTGCTCTATGCGCCGGCCATTCCGCTGCGAAGCAACCCGATGCTGCCCTGCCTTTGCGCCAGGGGAGATACCATCACGCTCCAGGGGAAACGGGTGGCTACTTTCGCAGACATCTACCCTGATGGGACGTTTGGAGCGTTGTGTGTCCGGGAGGACGGTCAGCCTACCTCGTTCTCGGACGCGCTTCTGTATCACTCTCTCCGGGAGTCCTGCAAGAAGATGTGGCCTCAATTCCCCGAGGAACCCCCACAACTGGATGCCCTGCAGAACTTGCTGTCACGACCCTCCCCCGCGAAACTGGTATCAAGACTGTACAACTGCATGCAGGAGCAGGCCCCGCTCACTGTGCCTGTGGCCAAACAGGCCTGGGCCGCAGACCTGGACGGTGCCCTGTCAGATGACATGTGGGAATACTGCTGTAAGCAGCTCACGGCGCTGTCACCGAACTATAGGCTACGGCTGGTCCACTTCAAATTCTTGCACCGGTACTATCGCACACCAGTGTTGCTACACCGCATGGGAATCCGCACTGACGCTTCATGCTGGAAGTGTGGTGGTGCTGACGCGTCCTTTCTCCATGTGGCGTGGAGCTGCCCAAGGCTGGATGAGTACTGGTCGAGCATCTTTGAGGCCATCAATCACATTTTACACAGGTCAGATGAACCCACTCCGCTTTTGGGGCTCCTGGGATACGTTAAAGACACCGAACCCGTTGACAGGAAACTGCACGCGATGCTGCTGCTTTACGCTAAACGCCAGGTGGCGATACACTGGGGCCGTGGAGCCTTGCCCACGTTTGCCGCATGGGTTCGAGACGTTACATATGGTCAGACACAACTCACGAACTACTGGGAGACGATGCCCACCGCGTCTAGGCCCAATGACATCTGGGAACCGTTCCTGCAGTGGACTAGAGAGCGGGCGGGTTCGGATACCTCTGTGGACTCCCCTGGGACGGGTGTTTCGGACGACATGGGGTGAACCTTTGTGCCCTGTGAGCATTGTGTTGGGATGGATGGATACATGCTTGGTGGATGTGTTTGAGGGCTGTGGAATGTATTGCTCTTGCCGGATCCCCTGCCTGCTGCATCCTATCGGGTTTGACGTGTTGCCCCCCTTCCCGTCCAGGCGCCCTGCCGTTTTGTCCTGCTGCGTTCCCTCCCCCCCCCTCCCCCGCCCCCGCCCCATGGCCGCTGCCTTGCGATCCTCCTGCAGCCACCGATACTGCTTGTAGTCGTCCCTCTATGACGGACGGGCCCTTGTACGTGAGCCCCTGCGTATGCGAGATGAGATGTCTGTTGGTTTTTTTGTCTTTTTGTAATAGCTCTGCACCGAAGTTTGCTGTTTCCCTCCGATTGTTGCGGGGGGGTTGGGTGAAAAGGTGGTAGTGGACGATTTACCTATTCAGTACCTCTTTCATGTGCTGCGGTCCTAGTACTCGCCGGAGTGCCTGGATGAGACCGTGAGCCTAGGATTCGTTTCTAGTACACGAAACCCAAAAATGTAAGACCAATCCACTCTACACTGGTTACACCTTGGTACTCCTCACCAGGGTTGAGGGTGTGCATCGCCATTAATGTTAGGATATTACATTGTTTACGTCTCCTAATCTGGTACACCTCAATTGTAAACATTTGTTGATATTGCGGCCTGCCTCCGGGTTGTTGGCGTGACGCAGTGTGACCATTCTTTTGCACAATAAAGGTCTTTATAAAAAAAAAAAAAAAAAAAACATATGTTAATGAGCAAACCTTCAAGTGTTCAAAATGTGACTTATAAGAAACACAAAATCAGACAAAGACTTAGTTACATAAATTCCCTAATCTTACCTCATCCTGCATATGAAGGACCGTCGGGATCCCATACTCATCCTCATAGAAGACGGCTGACCTTCCTTTTTTACAGTTCCAGTCTTCAGATCCAAGATACGGCCTGAAGGAGGAGCAGCAGTAAGAAAGGGATGTTACTCAAAGCATGAATATGCTATAGACACAGTTACTCATTATGTAACCTTAAAAAGCACAGCTTCCATTAACAACCATTACCAACAGAAGGACGGCACCGCTCAACCTCCATGTGCAAGAATGTATATACTGCATGACAGCGCTACACGCTTTCTATTTATAAGCAGTATTCACTGTATGACTACACAAATCACTCCTCTTTACAAGGCTAAACTCGCTATATGTCTGCACCGGATGTTCGCTGTTCACAGGCATTACTGTTTACATGTACTGTAAAGCCTCCAAATAATCATTAAACAGAGATGCAAACTACTGAATAACTGCATGAAAACCTGTAGCAAGAAAAACTCTTTAACTCTAATAAGGAATAAAGTGTTTTGCGCTCCAAATTGTAAATCAGAAGAATAAGCCTGTGTGACCCTCACACTCATGTCAAAACTGCAACATCTCGGTTGATGAATGGCATCATAACATTTTCACCGTCACTTACACAAGGTCAAAAATGAACTCCACGACGGATGCATGGGGCGGAGATCAAGGTAAATCAGGCGCGGGGCTGCCAACAGAAACCTAGGAAGATTTGGTCCCACTGGGCGACATATAGGGGCATAGACCTACCTCCCCTGCCACCAACTGACCCTCTATGAATTCGGCCTTTACATCTATCGGACCGTTAAGATGCCCAAGATGAGCAGCTCTGTTGTCAGTACATATATATATCTAGATATACTGTGTTCAGTGAACTATGTGGCAACCTGTGTCAAGTTTCAGTTGACGGGTCTGCTGTTTTGCAGGCTTGTTTGAGGTTTAAAGATAATTGGTACTCTCTAATCCGAACTGTATCTATAATGTATTCTTGGGGCTCCGCCCACCACGTGCCATGGAAATGTAATAAAATTTGATATGGAGAAAAAAAAACTGAACTCCACAATATTAAGGTGTAAACACCCAAAGGTTTCCTCGGAGCAAATCTTACCAGACATAGCATTTTCAGATGTAGAAAGCTGTTCTCGTAGTTTGTCCACATCATCGGGGTGCACCTGGTCATATAAGGTGCTGCCAAACCACTCGGATTGTGGCTGGTTCAACACAGGGGTCACAGAGTCAGACACATACACCACTCGTCCTGTCTCACAAGACACCACAAAAAGAAAGCCATCTGCTGCCTCCAAGATGAGGTGTTTAAGCTCCTGGGATGAAGTAAATGACATTAGTGAGTCATCTGCATCTCTGTCAAAATCATGAACATGCACCACTTGAAGACCCTAATGTTAAATACAAAGCGGTCACATCCAGGATGTAGAACATCACAACTGAAACAAAGTAAGAGACCCTCAAAACCTATGCATGCAGTGAGTTTAAGCATGTGAATCTATGAAAGATTAATTACTGGAGAACTGCACATTTGTGTTGCACGAAAAGACAGATGACGGGTGTAATCCATTTTACAGAGTCGGCGTATTTTTGGACATGCATCGCAGCCTTTAATAAAACATTTCCTATTTTTGACCCTAAAACATATGTATCTGGTGGATGAAGGAGGCTTTCGACCCATTTTATATCCCAGTGTAGATTTCCTGTGCCCAGAGCAACCCATTTATTCAACCTTTCTCTGGGATGGGTCTATCTCCAGGGCAACAGGCGCAGATTAGCGTGAGGCCATACACAACACCTTTATTAGTCTGAACTAATCTACCAGACGGCCATTAACTCAGCTAACACGGTTTTATAATGAGAAACATTCAAATAATAAATAAAACAGAAGCGCCAAGTAATATATACATTAACTTGCAAGCACCTGATCGGTGAGGAAGGAAGGTTTGTAGGTGCCGTCCGTGGATGTGTTACCGGTGCCCCGCAGGGACTTCATGTGTGACACAGCCATGCGAAGGATGGTCAGTTTGTCTGGCTTGCGTGCCAAGGCACTACAGGTGGGCACCATGTCTGACAGCTCTGTGATGTAGGCAGTCATCTTGTTTCGACGGCGGCGTTCAATTTCACTGTGGTTTTCCCTGAGCACAAAGACCAGAATATAATGACAAAGATACCCGCACTTTGCAAGTCATGCTAGAGTTTGCTACTCTATCAACACCAATAGTGGTCTGTGGCCCAATTAGTAAAGTCAGTGAATACTCTCGAATTTGGCATGCAGGATATGGAAGAGATAATACAATATGTATAAGAATGGAGAGAGTGTGTGTGCGAGAAAGAGAGGGAAAGGCATCTAATTTAGGGTTCAGAGGGAGAAGGAGGAGATAAACTAAAAACACATCTTGGAAGATGTACTCTTACCTGCAGATGTCAAACAGAACACAAATCAGGTACCAGACACTCATGCAAATGCTGCAACACACGCAGCACTTCCTCAGAACCATCAAGTTTTAAAATGAAAAAATAAATAAGAAAATACATAGGAGGCCTTGTGGTGATAGCTAAGTCACTTTTCTGACTAAATTGGGACTTTAAGTATGTCAGACAAGGAACGGGACCTTTAGCAAAAACACTGGGCTTCACTGGTAAGGGTTTGAAATCACTAAGGAGTGTGGTCACCAGATTTTCAAAAACTGGAACACTGCATGAACATAGAAGTGGAACTACAATTTTACAATGATCAATAGGCATAGAATGACTTTACAGGGTCCACCCACACAGAAAACAGACATTGAGGCGCTTAGGGAAATTGAATGCAACTTTATGCACACAGTGTCATCTGTCATACATTGCTCCATGATAAGGGAGGCTGACTAATCCTCTACCTCAGGGTCGGTATGGTTGAAAGTCAACCAAAGCCGTACCTCAACAAAGGGAAAGTAAAGAGAAGGATCTATGTATTAGAGGTCTAGGATGGGGTACTCAGGATGGGGGGAGACAGCATCAGTGTCTCTTGTTGCCCTCACACACCCCGAGGGATGTCATGCTTCATCATCGGGCGGTGCTCCTCGTCGGGCCGGCGGTGCAATGCCCTACGGGTCCCCCGAAGGGTCTCTTTAGCGGAGATCTTTTAAGAGCGCTGCCGATTGGTGCATGCGGGTATGTGGAGGGGGAGTACCAGGGTCAGTGGTGGCTGTAGTGTGTGCAGGAATAAAAATACCTAAGGGTTACCAAGGAAACTAGTTTAATAAGAAGGTACCCTTGGTACATTAAAATACGTGGCAAAAATGTTACTAATTAAAACGTGATGTGTTTAGTAGTAACTAAAGGTACAGGTCAAATGGTCGACATGTTTCGCGCCTTTCAGTGGTCAGAGTGATCCATGGCGCTTCATCAGGACCAGTAGAAGTGAAAAGTGTGGGGAAAGGTGTCCAGACTATGTGTGGTGGGTGGGGTAAAATGTCACCCTCCCACTCGGCAATGAAAGGGAGTACAGTGTCTCCTAAACAGGTGATGTGTGCAGGGAGGAGTCTGTTGTGCCCCCTTTGCGTAAGACCTAGATCAAAAGAAGGATAAAACAAAGAGAAATGCAGAGGTTAAAAAACATATGCGGACTTGCCTTGTCGTTCCGCATAAGTTCATAGTGATCCGAGAAATCACAATTATACAATGAGACAGTCATAATGTCATGCACCCGGTTGCCCAGGCTACTCTCAGGGTTCTGTAGGAGCGGGGAGGCGTGGGTGTGGTCCCATGCCAGTCAACAGGTGGTAGGTCCCGGGTCCCGGTGGCAGTCACAGAACCCAGCTGGAGACTCGATAGGTAAACTGCTGTATCCAGCGGGGCCCGGACACCTCCACTTGGCTGTGCAACGGGGTCACCCGACGTGTCGTCAAACGAGACAGTCAAGTAGACACGTGTATTGTGTATCTAATTCGATTCGTTGGTTCAACACAAAGAAAGTGCACTAAGAGTAATCTTACCTAAAGTAAGAGCTGAAATTGCTCCTTGAGTTAAAAAGCGGCGTAGGAGGCCCACACCATCTAGGGCTGTAAATTGGAAAAAGAGCGTAACAGCAGGGAAAACCCAGAGGGTAAAGGAAACAGAAGTGAAGCGTTAGATTTACTTACATCGTAGCCGGTTGTAGAGCAGGAAAATTGCTTACGTTTGGATCTGGGTAGCCTCGAGTCATACTCACGGGTTGCTCAGGTGACGGCACTGGAAACCTGCCCGGTCCTGACGCCTGCTCGAAGGTGAATGACTGTGCCTTACCCATGGTATTTAAAGACTGAACCCCGTGATAGAAGGAGGTACCTGTTTCCGGTTCCGACGGTACGAAAGGTCGTAGGAGGCCGGAGCTGCGCATGCGCGGTGAAACCGGATGTTCCAGTGATCTCTTGTGCATGCGTGAGGAGGTGTTTTTGGCGCATGCATGGTGTGTGTGAGGTGTGTTACTGCGCGCATGCGGGCCGTGGGGTGTTTACGATGTGTAAATACAGGAATAGCAGACCAGACCACAAAAGTGGGTGTGTCACTGTTGGCTCAAGGCCAGTTTATCCTGCATGATTGCCAGGATTGAGGGTGTGGCGGTGTATGGGCGGGGCCATATGAGAACTTGCTCACGGGTGCTGAAGGTGTAAAGTTCCCATCCGTTACAGGATCATGCTTTCAATATAGCAATGACCCTCAGAGCTAACGTGACGAGCTAGGGTCTAATTATTCAGTTATTATGCTCCTAGCCGGAGGGACGGTGTGCGATGGATTACACATAGTGCATGCACACAAAAGTGTCAGTGTTAGAGCTCGCTCCATGGGATATCGTCGTTGAGCCCCTGGGTGTCTGTGTGCAGGCGGTGCACCCAGCGTTGTTCACGTCTAAAGAGCGACTCGCTACTCCAGTTCTTATTGGATTCCAGGATGGTCCATTGGATCGCTTCACAGGGGTGCCCTTTTTCCAGAAAATGGTTCGTCAGTTTTGTGGCTGCACGGGCTCGTCTGATGGTGCTTTTGTGTTCGCTGATCCTTGTTTTGATGGGTCTGGTGGTCATGCCTACATAGTAGAGTCCGCATGGGCACGAGATCAAGTATACACAATTTGTGGTGTTGCAGTTCGTGTGCTTCCTCTGTTCCCACTTTAGCTCACCAATTTTCAAGACCTTTGTGTGTCGTGTCGTGGTGCAAGCACTGCACGAACCACACGGGTAGTGCCCCTTCACTGCTGGCAGATCCCAGAGAGTGTTCTCTCTTCTCGCTTGTTTCTGGCGTGGCCGTGTATTGATCAGTTGGTCTCTTAAATTGCTGGTTCTTTTAAAGGCAAAACGAGGTGCTGGGATGTTTAGTGCATCACTATTGATGATTTTCCAGTTACGGTTGATGATTCTTTTGATTTTGTTGGAGAGGGGGGTAAAGGTTGTGACGCAGGTGATCACGTTGTTGGTCTCGGGTTCTCTCGTTTCCAGGAGGCCTTCACGGGTGTTGTTCCTAGCCCGTTTTTTAGCTTGATTAATTACTTTTACTGGATAGTGCCTCTTCGCCAGGTTCTCAGATAGGGTGTCGGCTTGTCTGTCATAGTCCTGTAGTTTGCTGCAGTTGCGCCTGATCCTGAGAAACTGGCCATAGGGTAAGTTTTCCCGTAGAGCTTTAGGGTGGTGGCTCTTAAAGCTCAGGAGGCTGTTGCAGTCAGTCTCTTTTTTGTACGTGCTGGTGTGAAGTATCCCATTTTCTAGTTGGATCAATAAGTCCAGGAAGGGGATTTTCTCGTCACTGGAGGTCATGGTGAAGCGTAAATGGGGGTCCTGATTGTTGATCCACTCAAAGAATTCCAGTGTCTTAGATGCCTGTCCTCTCCATAGGATCAGCACATCGTCTATATACCGTTTCCAAGTGACCATATGTCGATGAAATGGGTTGGCGTCTGTGAAGATGTGGTTGGCCTCAAAATGTGACATGTACAGTCCAGCCAAGCTCGGCGCAAAGGTGCTCCCCATGCTGGTCCCTTGTACCTGGTGGTAGATGGTGGTTTTGTACATAAAATAGTTGTTAGTGAGAGCAAGGGCAATGAGGGCCGAGATGAAGTTTGCCGGTGTAGACGTTGGAAGTTCCGAGTTTTGTAACAGGTTGCTTACCACTTCGATGGTTGCTTCCTGCGGGATATTCGTGTACAGTGCTTCCACGTCCAGTGTGAGCAGTAAGTTGATTTCCTCGGTGTTTTCATCATTGATGGTTTGGATGAGGTTAAGCACATCTCTGGTGTCTTTGAGGTAAGCTGGAGTAGCCTGGACCAACGGGCGCAAAAAGAAGTCACTGAACTGGCTCAAAGGTTCCAGAAGGGAACCCCCTCTCCAACAAAATCAAAAGAATCATCAACCGTAACTGGAAAATCATCAATAGTGATGCACTAAACATCCCAGCACCTCGTTTTGCCTTTAAAAGAACCAGCAATTTAAGAGACCAACTGATCAATACACGGCCACGCCAGAAACAAGCGAGAAGAGAGAACACTCTCTGGGATCTGCCAGCAGTGAAGGGGCACTACCCGTGTGGTTCGTGCAGTGCTTGCACCACGACACGACACACAAAGGTCTTGAAAATTGGTGAGCTAAAGTGGGAACAGAGGAAGCACACGAACTGCAACACCACAAATTGTGTATACTTGATCTCGTGCCCATGCGGACTCTACTATGTAGGCATGACCACCAGACCCATCAAAACAAGGATCAGCGAACACAAAAGCACCATCAGACGAGCCCGCGCAGCCACAAAACTGACGAACCATTTTCTGGAAAAAGGGCACCCCTGTGAAGCGATCCAATGGACCATCCTGGAATCCAATAAGAACTGGAGTAGCGAGTCGCTCTTTAGACGTGAACAACGCTGGGTGCACCGCCTGCACACAGACACCCAGGGGCTCAACGACGATATCCCATGGAGCGAGCTCTAACACTGACACTTTTGTGTGCATGCACTATGTGTAATCCATCGCACACCGTCCCTCCGGCTAGGAGCATAATAACTGAATAATTAGACCCTAGCTCGTCACGTTAGCTCTGAGGGTCATTGCTATATTGAAAGCATGATCCTGTAACGGATGGGAACTTTACACCTTCAGCACCCGTGAGCAAGTTCTCATATGGCCCCGCCCATACACCGCCACACCCTCAATCCTGGCAATCATGCAGGATAAACTGGCCTTGAGCCAACAGTGACACACCCACTTTTGTGGTCTGGTCTGCTATTCCTGTATTTACACATCGTAAACACCCCACGGCCCGCATGCGCGCAGTAACACACCTCACACACACCATGCATGCGCCAAAAACACCTCCTCACGCATGCACAAGAGATCACTGGAACATCCGGTTTCACCGCGCATGCGCAGCTCCGGCCTCCTACGACCTTTCGTACCGTCGGAACCGGAAACAGGTACCTCCTTCTATCACGGGGTTCAGTCTTTAAATACCATGGGTAAGGCACAGTCATTCACCTTCGAGCAGGCGTCAGGACCGGGCAGGTTTCCAGTGCCGTCACCTGAGCAACCCGTGAGTATGACTCGAGGCTACCCAGATCCAAACGTAAGCAATTTTCCTGCTCTACAACCGGCTACGATGTAAGTAAATCTAACGCTTCACTTCTGTTTCCTTTACCCTCTGGGTTTTCCCTGCTGTTACGCTCTTTTTCCAATTTACAGCCCTAGATGGTGTGGGCCTCCTACGCCGCTTTTTAACTCAAGGAGCAATTTCAGCTCTTACTTTAGGTAAGATTACTCTTAGTGCACTTTCTTTGTGTTGAACCAACGAATCGAATTAGATACACAATACACGTGTCTACTTGACTGTCTCGTTTGACGACACGTCGGGTGACCCCGTTGCACAGCCAAGTGGAGGTGTCCGGGCCCCGCTGGATACAGCAGTTTACCTATCGAGTCTCCAGCTGGGTTCTGTGACTGCCACCGGGACCCGGGACCTACCACCTGTTGACTGGCATGGGACCACACCCACGCCTCCCCGCTCCTACAGAACCCTGAGAGTAGCCTGGGCAACCGGGTGCATGACATTATGACTGTCTCATTGTATAATTGTGATTTCTCGGATCACTATGAACTTATGCGGAACGACAAGGCAAGTCCGCATATGTTTTTTAACCTCTGCATTTCTCTTTGTTTTATCCTTCTTTTGATCTAGGTCTTACGCAAAGGGGGCACAACAGACTCCTCCCTGCACACATCACCTGTTTAGGAGACACTGTACTCCCTTTCATTGCCGAGTGGGAGGGTGACATTTTACCCCACCCACCACACATAGTCTGGACACCTTTCCCCACACTTTTCACTTCTACTGGTCCTGATGAAGCGCCATGGATCACTCTGACCACTGAAAGGCGCGAAACATGTCGACCATTTGACCTGTACCTTTAGTTACTACTAAACACATCACGTTTTAATTAGTAACATTTTTGCCATGTATTTTAATGTACCAAGGGTACCTTCTTATTAAACTAGTTTCCTTGGTAACCCTTAGGTATTTTTATTCCTGCACACACTACAGCCACCACTGACCCTGGTACTCCCCCTCCACATACCCGCATGCACCAATCGGCAGCGCTCTTAAAAGATCTCCGCTAAAGAGACCCTTCGGGGGACCCGTAGGGCATTGCACCGCCGGCCCGACGAGGAGCACCGCCCGATGATGAAGCATGACATCCCTCGGGGTGTGTGAGGGCAACAAGAGACACTGATGCTGTCTCCCCCCATCCTGAGTACCCCATCCTAGACCTCTAATACATAGATCCTTCTCTTTACTTTCCCTTTGTTGAGGTACGGCTTTGGTTGACTTTCAACCATACCGACCCTGGAACAGTGCCTTATAGTAATTACCCTATTGACTTCTTGGAGCACAGGCACTGGACCATTAACCAGCTCCTGGTCCCCCCCTTTTTTTGGATACAGTAATCCTCTACCTCCACATATAATCATTCCTTCTACTGTGTTTAGTTGATGCTCTCTAAAACAGACGTGCAAAATCTTTCTGACATTTGCTAGGACAGATGGTGAAAGCGTGCGACTGTCCTGGCAAATCTTGAACGGCTTGTCACCCTACTTGAGGATGAAGTAAAAAGGAGCAGTGAAAAGAATTAGACTGGATTGTACATTTGGACTTAGGTAGTATGTAGTAGATTGGGAGACCAGATGTTCCCTCAACCAGCAAAATCAATTTCTACAGGGCTCACAGTTTCGGTCATTTCTAGATTTGCTGTGCTAAGACTAGAAAAAAGCTCCTTCCTTCCTGTCAATGTATGCTGGTGACCACGGCTACCAAGTGAAGTAGTGTATGTCTCCTTTGACACAATATACGTTGCCCTTTTCTTAGGTTCTGTATTTTCTGGTGTGAAATTTCACTTGTTACTGAAAATAAGGTTGAAAACGTCGGAAATGGAGGTTACGGTGGGAAGGAGAATTCCACATTATTTACAAATGGCACTGCAACGGCCTCTGTGAGTCAAAATACAGATGGGGGAGGATATTAGGATGGCATGAGTGACCTGGCTAGCCTGCAAACCGTTTGAGACGAGCGCAGAGCTTACCTTATGCAGAATGCCTGCTTAAAATAGAACCCCAAAGAAAGAGTCAAAATCTGCACCTTTAAAAGTGCAAAGCCTATGCTCATGTCAGCAGCTGTGACTGATATTCTTGTTGCAAAAATACTTGTTTAGTCAGAGTGTAAAGCAGCATTCTCAGCTTGAAAAGGCTGCATCTGATTCTGCTATTATCAGACTGAATTAGTTGGTCCTACAAGCTGTGGGTACACTTTCTGGTGCAAGCACGCACAGTTCTACATCACTCTTCTGGCTTGATTTCAGCTACATAGGTAACCGCAAAACAAAAAACACAAATATTCGCTATCACACATACCCACAGCTCCCAGTACCCGCTTGAGACAACATCCATTCTACACAGCACAGTTATTCCCTGTAGTGGTCTATAACATTGCGACAAACATCATTTGTACCAAGACAAAGTATACACAAACTACCAAACGGCGAGAAATACTAGGTCTAGACTAACTATGCTCGCCAGGCAAAGGGCATGTTAAATGTTCAAGACACTGACAAGCCTCTTGATAATGGCCCCTAAATACCACTCAGACACTGAAAGCACCTTACACAACATCAACAATCAGACATAACAGTACACAAATCCGGGAACATTTCCATCCCTAGATGAGTCACACTCCGGTGTCAATGGAAATCTCAAAAACAGAAGCTACAGTCGCCTCCACCCCTCAGAAAGCCAAGTGAGCTACGAGGCAATTTACACATATACCATGTGCTATACAAATGTCACCAGCATACATCAACAATGCAAGACATAGTGACAAGGCACTAGTACAAAACCAGCAACATCAAGGGTAGCACCAAGGTGATAGAGCACTCACAGAATCCCCATAAAACCAACAGCTAAATTGACATTACAAGACTTTAGTGAGTTAGTGCAACACAATGTGCATAAGACAGTTGCACTTTATAAATATACATTACGGCCTCATTTTGATCAACAGACACAAAGAAAATATTTCACCTCAGTAATAGGTAGACAGTTCTTATTGATTTATATACACAAGGATCTATGCTACAGCAGCAAAAATGTTAGGATGAAAGTACAGTAAAATGCATAGTAAGGGTGATATTTATTGCCAGCTCTAGTAATGTGGTTGTTCTAGACATCAGGACTGCGAAAGGTCAGAGCATAAAAGTTATATTGTAAGTCACTAAACTCTACAATGGCTCATAGTTCCCAAAATAAAAAGCAGATGTCAAAATGAAATTGCCAAGCCGAGTAAAGGAGCCCAGCAGAGGAATGGAAACATCAGAGCACATTGCAACAACTGAACGTTAAGGAGATAAAATACAAGCGCAGCAGAAAACTTGCTGAGAGCCTGCACAGGTTAAAAGATGTTATACATGCCGTGAATGTGAAACACGATCCAAATATACCAGGTTTCCTCTTAAATAATATATATTCATTTACCGTCAGTAACTCTAGATAGAATTAACAATACTATACTGGTGTTCCTTGCGGTCTCGAGGGCTGGTACCCCAGCGAGATAAAAGCTTGCCATAGTGAACACCTATTTCATGACCGGAGGCATTTCGTTCCCGGACCAGCACTACACTATCACACCCTCTAACTTTGATCATCTGCAACACGCACAAACTGCCTTTTAAGAAATGCAACAGAATCCACAGGGACCACATTTTAAGAGCTTAAATACAGAGAGTTCTGCTGTAAACATTCATGGACAGAATCCAGCTCCACTCTGTAAGGAAAGGTCATACTTTTCAAAACATGCTGTGGAAAATATGTCTAACACACCACATTCTCTGCTAGTGATGTGGTAGAGTCCACATGCGCGCGAGGCACAGACTGTTCTTGAGGAAAAAAGGTAACAGGCCTGCTGCCCATTTTTTGTGTGACTTCTATTAGCTACATTAAAATAAAAAGATGTTCCCGAACACATGGGAAAGAGGGGATATAGAAAATAGTTTGTTGTGCTATTAGGATACCTATATAGTGGCATTACGGATTCCAAGGGGACAAAGTTGTTTACGGCATACAACTTTGCAGCGACTTCTCAGATTCCGATCAGAAAACTCTCTGGTAAATAGTGGCAGAAAATTTTGCGTTACACAATGCAATATCTGGCTTTCTCTGGGTAAGCAAGAAGCACCCTTAAGGTAAGAAGTAGGGAAAAAAACGATGTCTTAGAATTCAGATGTCATGCTGAAATATCGTCATTTGTTTAAAAGAGTTTATCAAGGAAAGCCTAGTTATCAGCCTTAAAAAGAGACCTGCACAGCAGAATCGATCTCAGGCTCACAAGAGACACCAGCAGTAGAGTTGGTTGGTTATCGATGCCTAGGAAGAAAACTAAACCATAACAATATCTTATGAATTTGAAAATGTTTAGCAAAAATATGAATTTAAACAATATGTTAACGTGAATCATCTACATAGGCCAGGATGGCACATTGGCAGGTTGTCTGCACCAGAAAAAAAAAAAACTCATTGTAGTAAAGCGTTCTTGAATTAGGGATGACATGGTAATTTATTTGGTTAGTGATGAAACAATTTCGGGACCCAATTGCAGGAAACTTCTCCTTAAGTAAGTTAAAGACAACTATTGAGTAGATTCTTCTCTTCCGTGTTGCTACGTTAATATACATACAGAATATATATATTATATATATACACACATACAATATATATTATGTTATATATCCCCCTCCCACTAGAAACAAAGGATGCACAGTAAATCTGGAAATTGAAAAGTTAATGACCATATGTTTGTTAATCATGTCACTTAGACAGTGGCAGTCCAGAAATTATGGTTTGACGGACATAAATGAAGGAACAATATCTTCTGGAGCAAGGAGTCTGGTTAGAACAGGAGAGCTGATTTTCTTTCTGCTGATTTTCTCTCTGTGTGGCTTTATCATACAGAAAAAAAGATCCTTGACCTTTATAAGGTACTTTGAACCTTTCAAATCGTTCTGCACCCCAGAACTCTTTTACATGTGTCAGGGAAGACAAGTGGTATCCTACTGCAGCATACAAATTCTCTTGTAGTAGGAGTATCTGAACACTGCCTTGAGGAAGACATCGTCTCCAGTAGATCATATGCATCAATTTGTCTCATAACAGTAGACCGCAATAACAACATAGGTCATTTTAGAATACCAAGCAAAGAATACCTTAGGATAGGAGCCACATGATCATTCAACAGAGAGAAGAACAAACCTTTGTTTCCACTGAGTGTGAACAGTGCAAATATTAGCAGTAAATAAATGGTAGAATACACAAACACTGTGTCCCTGTGTAAAAGGTACTTAACAATTGGACTGCCTATACTGCTAATAAAACCACAGTACTACTAATAAAACCACTCCCCCTCATGTTATTGGGAGCTGGAGTCATTTTCCTGTTGAAACTCTTGCTGCCCAAGACATATAATGCAATTCGCAGCCAGAGTTAACCATATCCATACAGCTAGGATTTCTTGTCCCTATTCACTTAATGGTAATTTATAGAGGGTTATGTAACAAACTATTCTCTCTTGTTTTTTAACCTTATTAGAGTTAAATTAAAACGGTTTTAATCATAGAAAAAGTGTGATTTTTTTCCCCCCACTGCATGGTGGCTACAGAATGAATTGAAGGGGGGTCTATATTTCGCCCTTTACTTAGAGGTTCTAATCTGACAAATGGCCCATATGCACATCAATTATTACTTGGTTTGAAAAGGTGTAATTTACATTTTTTAAAAAAAAGTTGTGTAGGAAGTTGGCTTTTTATGTTGTGTTCCAAAACGAGGTACACCAAGTAGAAAGTGTGGGCAACACTTATTGGCTTACAGGTCTTAAATTAAAATTCTCAAATGCTCTATTTTGTGGTAGTGCGGGCTAACAGTTTAAATGGGAATCGATCGGCGCTTAGGGAGGGTCAAAAGAGGAGTCTAGGATGAGAGAGGATAGACTTTGAGGAGACTGGGGGACCTCAGGGGAACTGGCGGCTCCTTAGGAGGGGGCAGATATAAGGTTAGTCACTGCATTCATGATGATGGGGGGAAAATTGCCAAACACCGCTAGGTTGCGGTCTGAAGCTTGGATAAGGATGGTTCAGTTTTTGTAGAGGAGATGGTGGCTTCTGCTCTATAAACCAGGGAGGGCGCAACCATCACTCTAAGACCATGTGGAGTCTTCAGGGAAGTGGAACTCTGGAGCAGTGAGTAGATGACCTTCCTCCATTGCGCATGTCTTTTTGTGTAGAAGATGAGATAGTTTATAGTAGTACCTTTTTTGATGGAGAAGTAGGGATCTGAGATAAGGGTTTCCGGGGAGGGGGTTTCGACTAATCACGGTTTAAAGTTTTTGGCAGCATTTTGAGATAGGTTAGGGGGATATAGGATTCTGAAAGCATTATGGCCAGTCGGCTCGAGGTTGGGAGAAATGGAATGCGAGTGTTTTGGATCCATGTCAGCGCTATACTCAACTAGTGACATAGGAAGAGTAACTAACTAGGCTAAAGGACCGAGCCCATGTACTCCAAAAGGTAAATCAGAGTCAGCCAAGCAAGGATCCTGCAGATCAGTCCAACCTCGTGTGGCAGCGTTAGTGGCACGAAGCAGGAAGAGCATGGGAAAGCGCGCATCGTGAGCTGAATGTTGCAGGAAAGCATGTCGTGCCTGCAGTAGTAAAAAACACATTAAAGAAAGTAGAGCTTACAGACTTTAAAAGACGTACCATGTAACAACGAAGTAAAAGGGGCCAGTAGCCATGGGAGGTTACAAATGAAGACAAGGCCTTACTAAGGAGGGACTAACAAGCCAATTACTAAATCAGAAGGCAGCATTTACGAACGACTGACACAAGCCAAATAAAAATATGGACGGAGAGGGGGCGGGGCTTCTCTTCCATACTCTACTACAGCAAGTCTCGCAGAGCAGCGCATGAGCGCTAAGCCAGGCTCGACCTAAAAATAACTTTTATTTATAAATAAATTTTGATACCATGATACCAAGAACTTCGTAAGCATGTACTTTTTAAGATATTGAATTTCACAGGCAAGTAAAAGGGTCAATTTAATGAGTCTTACCACGTAATGCTTTCCTGTAGGAGAAAAACACAAACTGCATACAGGTACTTGGAGTAGGTTTCCGGGGGTCCCCTTCAGGACTTGGGGTAATAGAGGGGTAAGGTCCAAAGTACTACAAGCAGTTAGATTTTACTTGCGCTTGGACATCCGGGTGCTGGTTGGGTTGGTAGCCTTACGTGCTACACCAAACGAGGGGGGGGGGGACCTAGTAACAGGCTACAGAGGGGACTTGAGGATAAGTCCAGGAGCTGCCAACGGGGGACTCTGGTGCAGAGGGGGTAGGTTGGCTGGGCTGGTGCGTCGCAGGTCCTTGTGGTTGTCTGTTTAGCTGGTTGAAGGTGCAAAAATCAGGACAGCTGGGCCACTCTGCAGGTGGGTCTCTGCAGTGCTGACATCCGTTTCCGTTGACGGATGCTCGGTCTCTGTGGCGTTAGAGTCCGGCTTGGACTCAAACAGGCTCTGGTTGCCGTTATGTTATTCGGATTTCTATAGCGCACAGCTGCCCCAGCAAAGGGGCGTCCCGGAGCTGCCAGCATCGGAGAGCGGACCTAAACACTAAAACATAGAACGTCAAGAATAGAAAGGGTGACCAAGAAGACTAAGTTGAGGGAAAAAGGAAAGTTTTAATCGCTTTCCTGAAGTCCAGCAAACATTCCATCCTATGGATCTGAACAGGCAAGGAGTTCCATAACTTGGCTGCCAGGCAGCGAAAGGACCGGCCCCCTGCGCGAAGACGTTTCACACGGCGAACAGTAACCAAGTGCTGCCCCAAGGAGCGCAGCTGACGCGGGGAACATATGGAGTAAGCAAGTTACCAAGCAGGCTAGGCGTAGCCAGCTTCAGAATCCTAAAAGAAAGACAACGTCTTAAATTGAATGCGCTGCGCCACGGGAAGCCAATGAAGTCTCCGAATGGCGCCAGCAGAGGGGCAAGATCGCGGGAGTCCCAACAAGGCTCTGGCTGCGGCATTTTGAACACGCTGCATCCGTGTAATTTCAGCTTGATTGGCCCCTAATAAGAGAGAACTGGCATAGTACAATCGAGATAGAATAGCTGATAGAATAGCTGACTGGACAATCAGCTGACGCGTTGGTGGATCAAAAAACTTCAGAAGGGGCTTAAGACCCCGTAGGAGTCCAAAGCATGTGCCGGCAACTTTTTTTGTATGGTCTTGAAAACTGAGGGAGGAATCCATCCATACCCCTAGGTTCTTAAACCACTGCCTTGGGAATAGGAGTACTACCCAGGACACTCTGCCACCATCGCTCACTCCACAAGCTCGAGTTTTTCCCTACTAAAAAAACCTCAGTTTTGCTAGCGTTAAACTGTAAGCAGTTAGTGATCATCCATTCTGCAACTGTAGCCAGGCCGCCTCTGAACCTAGAGGCATTCAATGTGGAACCTTCAGCCAGGGCCACCACCAGCTGCGTATCATCCGCATAGGAGACCATGGTGAGGTCCCACTGCCTGGGGACCGATGCAAGAGGCTGGACGTACAGATTAAACCGCGAGGGACTGAGCGCCAAGCCCAGGGGGAACCCCTGGTCGATGGAATGAGCCTGAGAAAAACAGGGGCTGACACTCGGAAAGATCTTTCGGTCAGAAAAGATCCCAGGTATTGGTGCTGTGCAACTCCAGTTGGTCCTGGTGTCTTCTCACTTGGTGGGGGGGGGACGGATCTGACCTTCAGGAGCATGGTGACCTCTTCCTGGGCGGCTGTTGAGTCGGTGAAACCGGGGAGCGGCAGCACGGTGCCTGTGGAGTTCAGGGGAGTAGCTCCTCTACTCCAAGGGAGATTGCTGTCAATTTGTGAAGGGCTGGTAGACTACAGGGGTTGTTGGCAGAGGCTCAGTTGCAGGACGAGTCGTTTTCATCATGATTGTCGAGAAAGATGTAATCAAGCAGGGGTTGGTTTCCAAAAGTACACAGCAAGTCTTCAGCTCTCGTTTTCACGCTTATTCTTTGCCACCTTCATCTGGGTCCGTCGAATCTGACTTCCTGGCTGCCATCTAAATACTAAATTTAGGGGCCTTAAGGGGAGGGACAAGTAGTAACCAATGGACTACTTACCTTTAGGGTGACTACACCCCCCATAAGACCACTTCCTGTGGGAAGTGGGCATAACCCTTACCCACTGAACCTAATTCCACCAAAAACCAAGATGCTGGAATTCTAGTTTTCGTGTTCACATCAGGTAGCCTGCCTTAGGGGTGGAACTGGCCTGGTAGTGAACATGTCTCCTGACTAGCTAATTTGCCCACCTGTCCTGGTGTCAAATGGGCCCAGGGCAGGGGGTAGCATTTCCCTGTATGGGGAAGCCGGGGTCACATATCAAAGGCGACTGAGGCCTTTCAAGCTTCCTTCATTGATACGCTGATTTTTAGCTATCCTGCTTGGAGGAGGTGACAACGCCTCCGGCCGAAGAAGGTATTATTTCTGCCCTCAGAGAGCACGGGCTCTCACCTGCAGGGGGTCAGAAACTGGTCTGTGGTGGCAGGCTTCTCTACACCAGTCAGCCAGTACACTAAAGGTTGGTAGGTTTTTAGGGGGCACCTCTAAGGGACCCTCTGGATGCATGTATTATTAAATCTATCACTGGAATCAGTGTGGGTTTATTAATATGAGATATTTGATACCAAACATCTTTGGTTTCAGTGAAGCTTTCATGTAGCTGGGGAACTCAATCACCAGTGCCCCGTAAATATACTCAAGATGGCTTCCCTAGTCACTGGCAATGTCAAAGAATCGAATTTGACATCACAGGACAGCCTCTAAGCCCTATGAAAAGTAAAAAACTAAAATTTCTCACATGCGAGCAGGCAGGGGCTGATTCAGGTGAAACTTAAGCCAGTAGATGGCAGGATAATGCACAGCATGTGAATCTAGAAAAGATTGACATTGCAAAACCGTCTTTCTACTTGCTTTTCTGTTCACCTTTTGGAAAAAAAGATATTTGCTAACATTTATTGTGGCAATTTCTTCGTTTTGTAGCGAAATTTGTAAGGAGCAGGTTTCATTTTTCTTTTTTGAACTAAGAATAAGTTACAGGAACATATTAGCATGCCAAGTAGGAATGTAAACAAATCATACAATGGGGCCTTAGAAATAAGACTACTTGCATAATATCTGAGTGAAGCCCCACAAAAGACCTCACACTACAGAACACCTGCCATTAACAGTTAGCGAGGTGCAGAGGTGAGGCAATGAATATTGGAATGCAATTGGACATGTAGGCTGTGGATGAAGATGCTGTAGTTGTACTCACTGTGACCAGCACGCACTTGGGTGAAGCAGCAAAGTAAACAAATATTACCTGGCAAATCGTTCCTTATCATTTGGGAGAGAATCGTCATCGCACCTGGAAAGAGACATTGGCAACAATTATTCACTAAAATGTGCAGAACAAGGGACAACTCTGAATACTATTTCCTCGAGCCTGAGGGGGGCACAGAAACATATATATATATATATATATACACACACATACACACACACAGAATTTATATGAAAGCTCTTCTTGAGAAGGAGAAAATTGAGTTGCTACTCTCAAATGCTAATCATTTCTAGGTTCAACTGAACAGCCTGCATGACAAATAAAAAGACTCAGCAAGTCACCCAAGGCAACAGTCCCCAGACACCAAGGAGAGTAACAAAAAGTAAAGCGTAAAGCATTCCAGTCAATCCTTTTTTACAAATATAAATGTGACAATTACAAAATCAATTAAAATGGCTTTTGGTATTTTGTTCCGCAGATGTCAGTATTGATAAGATAAGGTCATCCAAGCACTTTCACATTCCCAGAGAAACTATTTGAAAATTGATTTGGCTAGTAAAGGTTGCGAGACCACCACAGATATCTGAATGTAGAAAGAGGGAAAAAGCACCAACCACTGATATTGACTATGAAACAATTTGAACCCTTGTTCACCTTACATTCTTTAAGGCGAAACATTCAGTAAAGAGGAGCAGTTTTAAATAAAATGGTGTGTTCGATTTTGTAGAATGTAAAGTACCTTAAAAGCTGTAGAGAACAAGGACAACTCTACCATCCAAATGCTCCAAGTGAATCTAAAAATACTTCATGTCAGGTCCCCTGTATGACTCATGATATCCTGCAGACCTCCAAAAGTGCATCAAGACTGGCTCAGGACATTCAGTACAGATCTGCCTAAATGCCCATAAAACAGCTTGTACTTTGAGTTGAGATAAATTTATCACTTACCGGAGGAATTTACTGTTGTCATCGTCGTCGTCATCATCAAAATCGAGACTACAAAATAAACCAGAACAAACATAAATAGAAACCTTTCTGCTCTCTTACATGCAGCTTGCAATGTGCCCGAGACCCATGATAGGGAATGTCAATTAACTGACGCCCTGAACAACAACGAACCAAACCCATGCCCCACAATTAATCGCTGTTTTTTTTCCATTACAATTTCTTAAGTGATTGTATACGAATATTGCTCACTAATTTCTCACATGAAAATTCTGCTCCCTACACACGACTTCAACATTCTGTCCACTCGCACGAGAAACCCAACTTGCAGGAAGCTCACAGAAGATGCAACTACCACCTAACAAAGTCACGTGTTACTATATCCTTCCAAAAGCCCCACCCAGCTGCACATCATGAGATCACTGCACACCAGTGTGGCATGTAAGAATCCAACTATCTGTATGTTAACTGACTCCCCAGCTCATCATACACAAATCCTGGCACCAGAACAGCCTAATGATTTGCAGAAGAAACAGCATCTCCAGAATATTAGCCAGGTCACCTAACCAGAAGCACAAGTGTCCACATAGCTTTATTGGACTATACATTACCATTTGTCTTGGTTCTGGAAAGAGGAGAAGCTAAATCCACTGAGCAAATCCTGAGCAGCTGGAATAAAGTACATTTGGTGTACACATTCTGTGCCTCGTTAATATGCCATAGTCTAGCCACCCAAGTGTATTATAAACCCTTAAACGGTTGTTAGATCTGAATTGGCTACAAGGGTTCCTTTTAAAGGACACCTAGCAGGCACTACCAGAAAAACTTACACATTTAAGATGGGATGGTCAGGCTTCCACAGCCTGAAATAAAATCACCTAATGTGCCAGTTGCCAGTACCGTCAGAGGGGTTTCTCCAAAGAGCTCTAGTGCCGCACTAACAAGTCATTTGTCAGCTTTGCACAATCAGAAAAATATTTTTTTATAGAGCATCGGACCTACACTGTACCTACAGTACATCTATAACAGGTATCAGCAACACACTGACATTTATGGCACTTTACAGGCGAACTGGCTCCCTGCTGTCTGCTAGGATCCAATAAAAGCCTTCAAATCCAAAAAATCAGGATGGATTTCTTTAGAAGGACGCAACTAGCACTATCTGAAGAGCTGCAGAACATGTATTAGGAATGAGTTGCTTAACACACCTCTGGAAAACGTGAGTCAGTCACATGCAATCAGGTGATACCTTAACCCCTTCAGCGCGGCGCGGATTTCCGCGCGGTGCTGAAGGTTCTGAGCGCGGGCGGGGCCATGACGGAGCGGTTCCGTCATGCGCACAGCGCAACCGACGCTCATGACGGAACCGCTCCGTCATGAGCGTCGAAGGGGTTAAGGTGGCTGTAACTAAGAAATGCTCAATAGGATCCACTAGGAAGCCCGAGCGCAACAGGGCTTTGTAGGAAACATTTAAAGAAACTATGCATTGTTCCACCCATTTTCACTCACATTGGGCGTCTTTTGTTTGCTCTTTGGACAAGGGCTCCACCTGCTTGGGTGCTTGACCCATTACTTCCAGAGGCCATGGTGCCACCCAGATTCGGGACTTCCGATGCCATCTCTGAAGTGAAGAGAAACAAAAGAACGGAAAATCTATAAAGCGACACAGAAAATCATATTCACATACAACTGCAATCAAACAAACACCAAACTGAATCTAACACCCCCCCCCCCCCCAAAAAGGCAGCGCAGGCCATGAGGTCATTACTTTTACAAGAAGTTAGAGCAGTGAGGTCATAGTTGGCATGGGGCGAGCAGCATTCCTACAGGTCCTGCAGGAGGCAGGCAGTGAATAGGTAGTAATACACAGGTCAGGAAGTGGCTAAATCACAAGACAACGAATGTCACAGAACAGGTGTACAGCATTGATGTCACATCTGTACGATTTGACATTTGAAGAATGAAGTGGGAAAACTGAATGGCCATGCACAGAGTCTTCTTTCACTGGCATGGTTTCTGATTTTGACCACCAGCCCAACAATTCGTGAAATCACTGGAGGAGGTCAACATTTTAGCACATGCCATGGATACTCCCAAAGTGCATCTTCAACACATTAGTGTGGGTGCTGTCTGTAAAGCAGGTTAAGTTTGACTGGATGATGGTGAAAGATGTGTTTATTAGGTTGAAAGGTCATTTTACCTGCCCATGACCCTCCTACGTGAAACCAGACCAGGACCCCACCACAGAGGCCATTCCCTAAACTAAAGTGACTGAAACCGGTTTCAGGTGCAGAATTAGAAAGACTAATACCACCCCGCCTGCCCATAAAAAGCTAGAATAAAGTGTTAAAACAGGCCATTAGATGCACCTGAACAACATAATAGAACAATGGTCTTTAGCCACCCTGCACAACAATGATGCTGTGGACCGTGGCCCAATAAAAAAAAACAAAAAAACGTTTGAGACGCTGCCTCTGTATCATTTTGTAGGGGCACTTATGCATTTCACCCACCAACAAAAACGATTGGGGTGCTTGGTTTTCTTTTTAATTACAGATCCGTGTAAATTACTTATCTGTGTTAGATTGGTAACTAAGAAGAACAGAAAAAGAAACAAGGTTTTTTTTTTCCCCAAACGAGCAGGGAAAGAGGCAACATGAGCCGGAAGCAGCACGGGTGAATGCCAAAGCAACACATGGAGGGTGGGAGGGACGTGGAACCAAGACGCGGGTTGGGGAAAGCAATCAGAGGGCACCAGTAGGGGGGGGGTGAAACAATGGGGAGCGCGTGTGAGGGGAACCAGCATGAAGGAAGCAGGGAAATAATGGGGAGAAACATGTGAACACAACAGGGAATGGGTTTGGGAGAAGAACTCTGGCAGCAGAGAGCAAAGCAAGTGCAGGAGAGAGAAATATAGGATGGGGACAGCTTGAAAACACGTGCACTATGGAATACTTAGCACTAAAGAACTCAAGTATTGGCAATACCAATAGGTCTGGCTTTAAAGGAATGTTGTATGGCAATATGAAGCATTAAAAGCAGATAGCAAGAACTGCGGCGTATTATTGGTGTAGGTTAAAAGGTCCAGTGACAGTTGCACTGTCATGTCAAACCTAACAAGCATTTGCAATGCAATAGGTCTCGCATTTATGATAGTTTGAGCAATTGGCATTGTAAATGACAATGCCTTTTATTTATGTGTTTTTAAAACAGATAAATAAAAGGCCTTGTCATTTACAATGCGAATAGCTTAAACTCTTGCAAATGCGAGACCTATTGCATTGCAAATGCGTTCGGCGCATTTGCTATAAAACAAATTTAAGAGCGTTAGGAGAGAGCGTGTCCTACCTGCAACGGCAGGCAAGACAATGCTATTTGAGAAAATAGTACTCGCAGGCTGTAATTAAAGCCTACTGAGCAACAACACACGAATCAGGCGCTGTTGCCATGGGAGGTCTCGACCTAAACAGCCAGGTCTTCAGCTTCATGCAGAATTCAAGAAGTGAAGAGGAGGCTCTCATGTAGCAGAAGGTCACTCCGCACCTTAGGAGCGATGCAGGAGAAGGCTCGACCGCCGGATCTGGCTTTCTGTATGAGTGGGATGTGTGCAATTAGGAGTCCGGGTGAGCAGAGGTGTCTGGAAGGCTTGTGAAAGCAGATGAGATTGCGGAGGCATGCTTGGCCAGTGTTATGTAGTGCCTTGAAACTGTGGGTGAGGAGCTTGAATAGTGCTAGTTTGTGTATGAAGAGGCAATGGAGCTCCTTAAGGTTTCCTGTTCCATGCTGGGGGAAGGGATGTGTGCAAGAGTTGGGCAGCGCCAGTCAGAAGAGTGCACATTACGGCCCGGAGGTCAAACGCAATTAACTGAATTGACTCCGTGGCCCTGCTCAGGTAGAGACTGTATGCATGCTGTGCTCATCCTAGCGAATACAGAAGCGCCTCCACACAAGCACTGTGACCTGGCTAGTGCGTAGTCCGATGCATGGCTGAGTCCCTTTGAGGGCAAGCCGATAACTCTAAATCCTCGATTGAGCATTTATTTTGGAAAGATCTGCTAAGGTTCCCAATTCCAGAAACAATTAAAAGACAGATTCAGGAGATGAGCGGGGGGTCTCTCTGTCTCAGGTAGTGCTCAAGTGTACCAGGGCTCTGGTTAGGAGCCATCCGCAGCTTAAACCACCTATTGCCACTGCTGGCGCTGCCAGTGACAGTATTCACAACACTACTAACACGCACACTGCTACAAGTGTGACATTCAGCCTATTCCAGGTCCCCAAAGCCATAAAAATAGCTTGGGTGGCAGGTATTAGTTGTTTTTAATATATACTGAATTAATAAACAATTGCTGCTCTGCTTATCTTTATATTATACAAACAGCGTCACCATGTGGCAGCTGTCACAAGTGCCGGTGTTGATTATTAAGTGCCGAGCACTGGAAACCATCTGCTCAAATTAAGCAGGTCGGGTAAACACAGTATAGCTATGCTTTGTGATCTTATGGAAGACGAGGGGCTACAGACCCCGCCATTAATGCTGAGGTGGGAGACCTGGTGAGGGCGCAATATGGCAGAGAAGAGATTCCACCTCTGCTAACAATGCACACAAGCGACACCAGCAGGAGATCAATCAAGCACGACCCTGGAGCAGAAGACAATGCTTCCAAACAGGATGAACCTGCCCCCGCCTCGACAGGGAGGCTGGGTACTCTGACCAACACCTCCTAGTATGACAAACCGCTGCTGCCTGCCGCTTGCACCCAAAGCACAGAAGTCTGGACCGACAGCAAAACCTGCGCAAACCTACGCATCCTTCTCACGCAACTCTCTCATCCACAGCCACCCACCTCAGGCCCCTGCATCCCACCCCCCATTCACCGACAAACACTTTCGAGGAACAGAAGAAGCTTTAGAAATAAAAATTACAGGTAGATGCAACTGAAACATTTCATCTTTAGTAAGGCGCACACAACAAACGGAGATTGTTTAAAGGCGTAAAAAGTCATAACATTGTAAACCCTGTGTGGTAAAATCCTGCGGACTAAAACTACAGCGCGAAAAAAATCAAGGGCATGAGACTGTGTTTTACTGTCACATATTTTGAGTGGCCTGAGAAAAAGCGCCTAAACAACACTAGGGAGCCCCAAAGCACTCTGTTGCACCTCACTCTACACATTTCTTCCATGTCTGTTCAGAATTTTAACAAGATGGGCCAGGAAAGACACAAAACCACTGCATTTTGGAAAGTGATGTGCAACGCGGAGGTGAGAATAAAACTACGAACTGCTCAATTGTTGCTGAAAAGAGACCACTGTTGTCACAAAGCTGCACAAAATGCCGCAGAATACATTTCACGCAGATGTGCTTCACTGCCTGTGGAAACACATTATGGAAGATTCAGTTCACACGTACTTTATGATATATAAATATATCGCAAACCTTAGTGAGCGCCGTGGGTGTTTGTGCGCTTTCATAACTAAATACACCACACGTTTCGAGAAATATATATAATGAGAAATGTACATAACATTTATAAAGCAGCTACATAACAATCCTGAATGCACGGTAGGGCAAGAGTGTGCCAAGTGGACCCCGGGAAGTGCCGTACGCCCGTACCTCTGGGGCCAGGGCGCCCCGTGGCATCACGGAGGAGCCTCCGATAGATGTGGTACCGAACACTACCTACCTCGAGCGCTAGCATGGCTGCGTGACACCTCAGAACGGGGCTTGGTAGCTGTGTGCTGCAGACGTGGGGTCGGTGTAACCCTCCCGGCACCTCCGCCCCTCGTTAGTGCCAAACAATGCTGGTTCTACACCTTCTCTGACTCCATCTCGCTCCTGTGGAGGGGTGTGGGGGAGCGGCGAGGAGCATCCGAGAGAAGTAACCAACTCCAAGGTGGTAAAGAGCAGTAAATAAACCTACGTCAACACAGTCGTCGGGAATAACCCCCCCCCCCCCCCCCGCCAAATAAGAGCTCGCTCACTGCAGAGAATTCACCACCTTGGCCAAGCATATTAACAAATTAGGAAAACTAGCCACTCGCCCACCCAATCTCATCCATACCCCAAAAGCAGTGGCGAGAGCAACAAGCGGCACTGAAAGCGATCGCGAAAGCGATCGCTATTGTAGAAGAAAAAAAGAAAAAAAACACGCCCGCCAGTGGTGCGCGCGCGAGCGCCACAGCGAACCATATGTTTTCAATTATCGCGCCCGTGTCTGGGCACGATAATTGAAACCACATGGGCTTTGGTGCGCGTAACAGACACTAATAGGCCATGGGCGGAGCAATGCTCCCGCCTTTGGCCTATTGGGTGCTGTGTTTAAAAAAAACACCCACTCAAAGCCCAATAACGGAAGCCAAAACTAAAAACACACGCACGAGCGTGTACAATTCCAGGGTCCATTTCGGAACCCCAGACAAAAGGACTCTCGCAGCGCGAGCAGTGCTCTGCAATGCATCGCTAGGCGCGAGACCTAAAAATCTCTGTATCTTAATGACTGCCCTCCTCCCGGCCGTGTTGCTGCCGGCAAAATGACGATAACTTATCAAGCTATCCGAGAGACTTTAATAGCATTACAATGTCATTTGTGTACCCTCAAATGTTCAAGCTCAGGGAACTGGATTAACAAATGATCCCAGCAATGTGGAAGGCAAATACTTGTGGAAGCACACAAAATTTGACAAATCAAACCATGTACTCCTGGCTCCCAACAAAAAGGGGAGCCAAAGCCCCTCTTCTGGTGATTCTCACATAACTGTCTGGCAACAGCTGCGCAGTCAAGCCAGACCATACCAAAAATGATTGAAAAACAAGATGTGGAAGTAAAGATTCCAGTCATTCACAGACATGGTAAGGTGACAATGCTCTATGCGAGTGACGAGCATAAGACTGAAAAGCTGGGATGCAAATAAGCAGGCAAATAAGCAATAGGAAAGTCAACTAATGGTAAGCGATGGGTATGGCCAAAGCCACTCTACGCATGTGTTGTCTAGTAGGCTTGAACTAAAAATGATAAACTAAATTCAACAGAAGTGAAAGCCATGGGGGAAAAAAATACAATCCAAAGATCTTAAAACTGATTTATAATATGCAATTGCCTCATGCTTAAGTGAAATCGAAACAGCCCCGCAGTTCAAAGAAGGGCAGCCACACTTCTAACAGACCGCGGCATACATCATGGTTGCTCGTGCTTGGTTGTAGACTTTGACCCCCCCCCCCAAACTTGACATCTCTTCCGGGTAAAGTTGTGCTTCCTAGTTCAGTGTGCTTGCTAGCAGCTTCTGATACTTTTCTATTATCAACACATACATTGAAAACCGTACCCATCAGCTTTTCTGACTTTGTCATGAGGCTACTACTCTTCCTACACAGGTTAAACATTCCAATTCAGTTTTTCTTTTTTTCCCCCCCATTACATTTTCTTAAGACACATTAAATGGGTCGATTTAACTCGGCAAGAATAACACCCAGATTAGGAAATAAAAGATAACAGACAGAGATAACGGGCAGAATTACGGTGGAACTATATCAGCAAATTGATGACTGCTGAAGAGATGTGAATGAAGTTCGGACTCAACTCAAGCCTATAGATGGCATAATGTAACGGAGACAAGTGTTTAGAAGTAAAGTTAATGCGAACGAGAGGGTGGATTTATAAAAGAACAATATAACCTCTGTACAGACTCCAACTCAGTTCTATGTCACATGACACTTATGACTATGGGCCCTAATTCTGGAGACATTATATCTCTTTTGTTTATTGTGTTAGAGTAAGAAAGGTTTCTAATGAAAACAAAAAGGTGCAAGTTACTAAACGCTAAACAGAGAAAACAAACTTTTGAGGAGAAGAGGGCTGTCAGCCTCAGAAGTAGCGTTTATCTCCGATCGAACACACTAACCTATCGTTGAAGATTTACACCTTTAAGTTGCACACAGTGAAACTTTTTAATGACCTATGAACATATGTTCTTTATCATCATTATTGTAAAATGTTTGCCAGCAGCAGAAACAAATAAGCTGCCTCCCACACCTGTGAATGTATAAATACCCATCAAAATGAGATATTTCCTATTTGAATGATTACACTTATCTCACCACCATTTTCATTACCGATCGCTATCTTTATTGGATTTTTTTTTTTTTGCTAACAGGAGAAACAAGGGTGCTCAAATTTGCTCATCTCTGTCCAATATAAATAAAAATCTGCTATTAAAAAGTGTTTATAAATGTAAAACTTTGTAATCACTGCAGGTCGCTGAAGTTCTGCCATCGTGCCATAGCTTCCATGGAAACAAACTGGGGTAAAAAATATACATATATTTGTGAGCGCTGTATTGCCACCATATTGAAACATGGATCGCAAACATTTAAGAAAACAAATTGTTCTGGGAGTGGGCACATAGGTATACTACACTACAAAACCCAAATGAAACTTTGGTTACTGTGGTAATGGATGTAATGTGTGACGTGGCTACAACATTAAGCCTTTAGACCACTGTAAATTTCCAAAATTGACTTCACTTATCAACCTCCATTTCAGCCCTGCTCGTTACCTCACATTAATAAAAACGTAGCATAATATGTGTTTAGGTAAGGGTATGTTCACCACAAGTTATTTGTGGGTGGAATAACCAATGATGGTTACCCAATTCAATCGTGCTTATTTTGTTGAGCTCAGAAGGATGAAAGGTTGACTGCACACTGCTCATTCAAACCCATGACTGTGAGGTCAAACAAGACCAAGTGAGGGAAGTGGGGAGTTTTGTCGGGTGGGTGGAGGAGAAGCAGCACGTGGGGAGAGAGAGCCAAGAAAAATGCATTCCTCCCATAGAGTGCGGTAAAAAAAAAGTATATCCATGTTGTGTAGCTGTGAAAGGATACGAGTAATCTAAACAATGGCATGCTAAGGAAGATGTTGTCTAAGGGAGGGATACATACAGGAGGGAGTAAAGCCACTGAATAAGCAAATGGGTTGTACACAAAACCCACCAAATAGTAGGTAATAGGCTAAATCAAACCCCACTCTAAATGCTGTTATTGACCACAATAGCCCGTAGACAACAGACAGCTAAAACCTCGGTAAGCAAGATGTAAAAAGAGGGAAAGATGCTTGCAGCGGTGTGGGGGGGCCCATCGCCATAAAAATTAAAACAAAAAAATATATAACACAAAAGGAGGAAGTTGACAACAAAGGCAGGCCAGGGGAGCAGTCCCACCATTAGTTTCCAGATGCAGATTGCGCCCATAAATTTAAGGCCGAAGAAAAGAGTTTTACTGAAAAAATCCTCCACAAAAAAGTAGGATTGTCCTCCTAGAAGGCTGGGCCGCATGAAAATAAAATATGTTTAGAAAATAAAATGAGTATCATAACCTCCACCCTCCTATCCAATCCCTATTCAGACATGGACACACAAGAAAGTGCATCTATTAGAGAAACCGGTCATTCAAAATCTGTTTGACACAATTTGGAGTGGGTAAAGGATGCAGTCTTTTGCCTCCAGCAGAGTTTCCTGGCCCATCTGGCTACTTGTCCAACAGTTAATCAAGATTTCCAACTATCATGGTAGATTCCTCTCAGTACTTTAACCTTCTACCGACTCATTCCCGCTTATCTACCAAGCATATTCCCAAAACCAGCTACTCCCACACTGGCTCCATGTTATGAGTTGCTACCCTTTAAGACGGCCCAGCCGCCCACATTCCCTCCATCAATTCCTGTCCTATCATCTCTGCCCCTCCTCCATCACTCATGTATACAACATTAGTACTTTCAGGGCACTGCGTGATCCTATAAAGCATTATACAAATATTCAAAATTATAGAACAAGCACGGCATTTTCGCCTACAGCATTGACATGGCCAAAAAAAACGTTCCTTTGTGTTCTACAATAATTGTATGAGGACAGAGTAATTTAGGCTAATGCAGTCAACATTTTTTTAATTAAGCACATTTACGAGCCAAGCAATTTGCACAGACAATAACAAGCTCAAGATGAAGAGATAAAGTAACTGTTCTGGTAAAACAGAATATGTAAACTGGTAACACCAAAAAAGTGATATGCCTTTTCCGTACATGTTATTTACAGATACTTACCTGACACTCTAGCAGTCAATCATCAGCATAAATAATTTTTTTTAAAAGAGGAGTTTACTCATTTAAAAGCAAAGAAAAGATATAACATATGTTTCAACTTTTATTACAAGCTTGTTCCAGTGGAGTTAGAAGAAATTCCAAAATCCTTTAGAGAGTTATAGCTTAGGAACATGTCAACACACATTTCTATATCTGGATACCGACAAAGTTTGCTTAATGACAGACCTCAGGTAGAAAAAAAAAAAGTAACACCAATTAGTTTGAAATCAATGTACTATCTATCGCATGCAAGCTAAGTACATTAGGGCCAAAGAAACGGATGGCAGACGGTACTTAAACTCCCTTGATTCAATACAGCCCCACTTTTATTTCTATGTCATAGAAAAGATGTATGGCAAGGGAGCTTTCATTAGTTATTGAAAATGTGCTCTTTCTGCTAGGTCACTCCTAATACTTTGCTGGCTACTGAAATCTGTGCACTTTATCACTCCTAGCCAGTGGTAATGTTCTTGTCTTCCTACTTTTGACATGGTAAATTTGAAATTCCCCCGAATGGCATAATAAACTTACCTACAAGCCCCTAGTATGTGGCACTACAGTGTAGCCAGTGCCTGTATGTTAAAGTAAAAAGTGGACTGGTGCACAACTTGTCCCCTCCCCTACAGTGACAATGTAAACATGACACCAGGACTGGCAATATTAGCCTGGCTGTGCTGGGTACAACTGTAAATTCGACTTGTCAAATTAACCCCTTTTGAAAGCCTAAATCTTTCGTTGAAATATTTGTAAGTAACCCCTAAGTAGGCCTTATTGCCCATTAAGGCAGGGTGCAAAGTATTTAAAAGGACATATAAAAAGGTTAACATTAAACTGTCCTTACAGTGAAAATGCCTTTAAAGCTATTTTCACTTTAACAGGTTTGGCTATTCCATAGGAACACACAGGAAAGCAATACTAATCCTCTATCGCAGATATGCGACTAGCTACAACAATAATGAAGCAACTATTTTTAAATAGTTGTTAAAAATCCAATTAAATTGTGAATTTGTTCTAAATGTTACAGTAAAGTAACTTTGAAAAAAAGTTACCTTTGCCCTGTCTGAAGCCTCTGGAAGCTCAATATGCATTTTCTTCTCCCACTGAGGCCGGCCAGTTATTAGCATTTAAGTAGGAGTGAATGAGGTGTGAACTTGCTCCTAGGAGCAAAACAATAGGCTGACCTGAATGGGGAAAGATGACCCCTCAATCTGCCAAAATATGTAAGGAGGTTGGATCGATCCTTCCCGACATTAAAATGTCTAGTCCTGCTTGAATATCACATTTGGTTTGACAGGTCTGCTCGGGCATTTCATTGGGGACTTGGGGCACACTTCAAAGAGGCCTCCCCTGTCACATGCAAATGTTAGCCGACATTTGGCAGGGCCAGTCTGTTGTCTTCCCAGCCAGTTAGGCCCCAAACACAGTGGGCCTCATGACATTGTAGCAGCCTGTCAACAGGTCTGGCCTGTTCACATACAACACAGGGGGTAAACTTCAAAGAATGTAAACCGAATACAGTAACACTGTGGGTTTTCACTGCCTGTTGCCGAAAAGTCAGCTTTAATTTTACCAGACTTCCGACACAGTTTGGTGGGTGGTACAGAGACTGCTTAAAACTGGATTTTAGTGTTAGATGTGAGAGGACTCCACAATTATCATAGTACACTCCCACACACACACACCCCACCCCTTCAGATTCCCAAATTCAGGGTGGTTGAAGACTACGGCCATCTTGAAAATGCCCAAAATTGGCAGGGTTAGCCCCTGGAACCGTTACCCTATTGGTTAGGGTGTCCCCAGGGGTCATTCGCACCCACTAGCTTGTGTCAGGAATAAACGAGGTATCTCTAGGCACCCACTTCTGAACACTCCAGGACCTGTGGCAGATCAGAACAGGTCTGAAACCTGCTACCTGAGACCTGAAAAGAGCCCTAAAGGACAGGGCCTCCTCTCTCACACTTGTACCCAAGATAAAGAAGTTGACCCCCAGGGTTCTAAGGCTGACCTCCTGTTCAAGCTACAGGGATACAACAAGCTAAAAGAGGCCGTCCCTGCAACTGCCCAGCCGATCAGTGGCCAATAGACCCGTCTTGACTCTGCATGCCACCATGCGAGTCTCTGAGTACCTCCCTGGAAGTCCGGGGGGGGGGGGGGGGGGGGCTTTAGAGTTTACTTCAGTGGTGGACTGAGGTGGGAAGTAATGGGTTCCAATAAGGAAACCTACCTTGACACCCATCCTTTTGACATATTAACAAAAAGTAGACCACACTGAAGGGCCAACATGGTCTTCAGTATAGCTCCCCTTTTGTTTAAAGTACCTGGTCCTAGCTGCACAACATGTAAGAGAAGCCACTGGAAGGGAAGAATTAACAGCGGCGAGGAGAGAAGAGAGCAAGTAGCACACAGGGGTGAAGGACAACTGCCATGGGAAGAATGTGAGGGTGGCAGGCTGGGGAATGAGCAGCACATGATGGAAAGAGGGCTTGACAAGAAGGGGTTAACAAGGAGCAAGAAGAAGAAAAAGACGAGAGATATGGGAGAAGCCAGTAGGAACAGGCAGTGAGGCCTTTTTTGTATGTTAGACCCTCAAAACTGTTCAAATCAAGAACTGCATTGGAGGCAATAAAATAGAACCTAACAGCCAATGGCAACAGATAAGAAAGAAATAGTCCTACAGACGGAGACAAGCTCCGACTGGCCCAAAGTACACTATCACTATATTCTAAGCAAAAAGGTCTACTTAACAGCTATGCTATCAACCCAGATCTAAACATTGATGGGTGGAACATCTCTATTAATCTCAGCCACTGATAATTACTCAGCACCACTTTCTAGTCCATCATTTATTTTGCCCATTATGCCTCTCTAAAGCAAAACCAGTCTTGTGCAGTCACCAGTTTAGGCTCAACTGCATGCCACGTCCCAACCAGACAACAGCAGCAGATTGGTTCCATTATTGAGGTTAAGTTTTAGTCCAAAGGCAAACCAAAAAGGAAATCCATGTCTAGGCATACCTGTCACACTAAGGTTGCATTTCGATAAACACTCAGGTAAGAGAATACATAGAGGGGCTTTCAGTGTTGATTTGTCGAGTCGTACATTCTGTACTGTGTGTTTGCAAGAATAAAAGAATGGGTCAGTGGATGGGTAAATGGATGTACAAGTCCAAGGATAAGTGGAGTACATGTATAAGTGATAGTATTTATATATCTTGATTTATTGAGTGCCAGAATAGTGGCTGAAGAGGCGCTTTCAGAGATCAGCCTGACCTTCTGTAAGCTATACTACAAATAGGAGGGAAAACGTAGGACGGCTCATCCTCCTCAAATTCAAGCTAAACACAAATTAGAGAGCCCCACTCTACCTTAGAGACTGTGCGGGCCATTCTTTAAAACTAAAAAAAAAACATGTTTTTTTAAATAAATGTCAACTCCCTCACCCACCAGTGTTAACCCTTGGTGGCTTCATCATTGGGTTTCTTCTTATTCCGCTGCGGAACGGGCATGCTACAACCAATAAGCTACACAGGAGCACGGAATATTACTAAACTATTTGTAAGAGAATAGGAGTTTGGGGGGGGGGATTTCTGTTAAAATACCTGCTGATAGCAACTTATTATAATGCTTTTTACACAGTGCACCCCAGTCATGCCAAGGATTTTTCGGCCTACTTGGTGTTTGATCCATTGTATATGTGGTAACACTTAATAGTGCTCCCAAGGTCCATGAATGTGAGGCAAGCCTGTAGTCGCACAGTCTTCAAGGTCCCCACCTGGCCCATTAACCTGCAAATACCGCCATCTTGTCTGCATCTACAGAAAAATCCTTGGCATGAATGGTGTGTGACTGGTATACACTGTGTAAAATTCATTTAAGTGGATAAGAAGTGGTTTTAGGGAGCAAAGTTTCCAGTCCTGCCAAAAGCCACAGGGAAGGATGAAAGGAACACGTTGACCAAACCAAAGGAGGACGTTAGGGCCACAATACCCCTAAGAGCTTCCCATTTTTTCCTTCCCACTTTTAACACTACCGACTGGAGCATTTATTGAAGTAACAGTTACTACCAGCCAGGTATTTTTAATAAGACACCCACCCTTCCCAGCTCCTATTCTCCTACAAATAATTTGGTAATATTCAGTGCTCCTGTGTACCTCATTGGTTGTAGCATGCATCGTTCCGCAGCAGAACGGGAAGAAACCCAATGATGAAGCGTGACACCAAGGGGCAACTCTGGTGGGTGTGGGTTCAACATTAATAAAAATTAATATTTTGCTTTTTTTTTTATATAAAGAGGCCTGCACAGTCCCTAGGGTAGAGTAGGGCTCTCATTTGTTTAGCTTCTGTAAGCTACATCAGCAGTGCCCCTCGGCAGGAGCCTCTAACAAGATCCCCAACTGAAGGTTCAAATGGGACTGGGGCATTGTAGATTTGAGTGGGATGGAGCTGGATTGATTACAGTGGAATCGAGATTGTAGTCAAGTCCAGACTGAGTGATGTGAGATAGATGGAGGTAGAGTAGAGTGAGATAGATAGGGGTAGAGTGGACTGGGGTAGAGTAGAGTGGATTGGACTGGGGTTGGATTAGAGTGGGTTTCAGTGGGTGGGGTGGAATGGATTGGAGTAAAGTGGAGTAGATAGGGGTAGATTGGGGTGGAGCGGGGTAGACTGGAGCAGAGCTGGGTAGATTTGGAGTGGAGCAGATTAAAGTGAGGTGGGTGGGGTTGACTGGGTTAGATTTGAGTTCGGTGGAGAGGAGTAGGTTGCAGTGGAGGGGGTAGATTGGGTTAGAATGGAATAGAAGGAACTGAGGTAGAGTGCAGTAGGAAACTTGGGGAGGGGTAGACTGTGGTAGGTTGTAGCACACTGGAGTGGGGTGAGGTAAAAATTGGATTGGGTAAGTGGTGTGGCGGGGCATGGAGTTATGTGTTGTGTCATGGAGTGAGTGGCGTAGATTGGAGTGGCGCGGCGTAAAACGTCTTAAACTGGAGGGGCGTGGAATGTTGTAGAATGGAGTGGTGTGGCGTAGACTGGAGTATGCATGGTGTCGTAGTACACTGCAATTACAGACAACAAATTTTCAATTGAAATGACCATTACATTTGCACAGAAATACGGTTTTACTGCACATAAATAATGTGTTGAAATGTCATCACCTAGTGTATTGAATTCAAATATTTGTTTCCACCACACTTCAGAATTACATAAAAAAGGGCTTTGTTTGTACTTATTCTGATGTATCAGCAGTTATTTTTTTGTTGTGTGCTAGAAGAAAAAAAAACATCCTCTCCTCTTCTATTCAAGAGGATTGTCACAAATTATAGCACTTTGAAGTCAAAGAAAGAAAAGTAAACACTAAGCTCCCTCGGAAGAGAAAGTTTGACATTTGACCTCTATCTTTGAATGCACAGCAAATGTGACTAGACCAGAACAAGATTAAAAATCCTGTTTACAGAAAGCGAGTTTATGAATGAACACAGTGAAGTAAGTTTGGGCAACACAAGGGACGAACTCAAGCTGAACAGCCAAAGCAAATAAAGCCAGCAAATAGAAAGCTAGAAATGTGAGTTACAAAGCCAATAGTCACCAAAGGACAGAATGCATTCCTAAGTCAGCTTTCTGAATGTCCCCAAGATGTCTTTTGCAAACCAGACTGCAGCGCTTTCTGGTAGGCTACGGCCTAAAAATGGGTGGGGTTGCCACCCTGCTTATCTAAAACAAGCCGTACAACAAGTAGCTTGATAAATAGCTGTCCTGTGTGTAGCCCAGCCTACCAAATTAAAAGCTTTAGCTTGGTTAAATTAGCATATATATGCCATAATTTAAAAAGTGTGCATTTGGGATGAAACTGTGCATTTTATTTTCAGAACTCAAATGCTGATGTTTGGTGAAAAATTGTTTAATTTCTAAAATATGTGTAAAGCTGACATTTGAGTGATGAATCACGCTACGTTGTGGAAGCCTATAACTAATTATTACTTTGGTACCAGGAGCATTTACAGTTGTGCCTTTTATATATGACCCATGTAGAGGCACTCTAAATTGATAAAGCTTTTGTTTTTTTACATTACTACTGGCAATCATGCTTGTAATGGTCCTGGAACAAATTTTCACAGTGGGGGTGCTACCATCAATGTTACGTCAGTGAAGTCGAAAAGATTGTGGAAAATACAAGTGTCACACAAAGAAAAAGTGTAGCAAATGAGCCATGTCCACTCAACAGGAGCGTGGTAATATCTGTGTAAAATCTAGTGGCCATTTCAATGGAAAATGCACTGTCTGTAAATACCAGTGCAATACCACAACTATGCTTTAGTGATATATTTGTGATGGTGTGCTGTAAAATACACCACAAGAGCGTCGTGAATTTTAGAGCAAACCATCACAAATATATCACCAAAGCATAGTGCGGTACAGCACTGTCATTTACAGACAGTACATTCTCCACTGAAACGGCCACTAGATGCGCACAGGCATACAGTATTACTGAAAAAAACATAGCGCACAAGCAATAATGTGCAGAAAAAAGGTTTCAGCAAATATTTATCATTTGTGCATCACCAATTGTCTTGGATTGTTTTGACCCGACAATCATTGTTAACATCATGCTTCAGAATTTAAAAGTGTACTTCATTTGTGCTTTCCTTCATGCGGATATATTTTGAAACATTTGTTCATTTAATTTACAGGTATTTAAATTTTGTGTTAGAAAAAAAATTATATCCTACAGCCTTTCCTATCTCAATTATTTTACTTCAGCAAGATTGTCAAATCGTTCTCTTTAAATAAATCTCTTACTTTGTCAGAGAATGGAAAGTAGAATAAGCATCAATCTGGTAGAAGTTATAGTCTGACATTTGACGTCTCTTTGAACACACACCAAATGTGACAAGATAAAAGTACATTTAAAGACATCTTTATTTCTCATTCACCTTCTAACTACAACAAATTTACTTTTGAGGTGTTTAGCACCCTCGCGCCTCTACTTACAGCACCTATGCCTGCTTGATGCTCTGAGCTCATCAATGGTAATAATCTTGCATGAGGCCCACTAAGGTAAACTTGTCGATGTGATCACTATTAAAAACCCTAATATAAGTAGCTCAGGGTGATTTTCATTGAACACAAGTAGCTCTTACGTCAGGAAAGGTTGGAGACCCTTGATCTAAAACCTTAAACGACGAAGTCATGGAGTGGAAGGAGGTTATGGGGAGAATAGTAGCACTTGAAACCACACTTGACCACTACATATTTAAGATCGCCACAATCAATGTCCCTCATAAGGGTCAGGAGAGTTTCTAAAGTAAGCAATCTCCAACATTAAACAAAATCCAGATGTACAGGTCTTTCTGGGAGACCTTAACATATTATTGAACAGCACACTGGTACATGTAAGCATTCAATTTGCACCAAAGAATAAACGCTTACCTTCCATTCAGAAAAAACAATCAAACCGTGGTTATTCACTTCTCTTATTTCCTGGTAACCTGCCAGCACAACCTGTTATTGTGAAAATTCAAAGCTAGCTCCACGAGGTGACTGCAGCGCTATATTACGTATACCTCGTATTCATTCATCTCCAGATGCCAGGGTTGGCCTTTCCAAGCTGCACTGCTTGGCATACTTGGAGCAAACACAGCTCTCTGTAGCTCAAACAGTGCAGGTTTTTCCATAGTATGTTGGGACTTTTCCCGATTTTATAATTGCACGAACAAGACTACAAATCCCAGAATCCAAAGAAACTTGTGGACTGATAGAACTACTCAGGTGTGACACTGGGAAACTTGAGGGCTCCGTACAGACACCATGGTTCTTCAAAGCAGATCTGCATTTCTTGGATCCGGGACTCTACATTATCGTACATCCCGGTTTTGAAAACCCTGCCGTTTCCATATCAACACGGGCCAGGGAGTTTTAGGTTACTAACGCACAGCAGCTCTGTTTATCTGGGCGCTACAACGCTATACACCAGACACTATAAACATGCCCATGCGTAATACACAGCCCTGTCGTTCTCAACTACCAGGTGCTACAGTTAGGTACCCTCTACAAGGGTACACAACATACGACCCGTAGCCTTTGCTCTCAAAAGTACCCCGTAACACCCAATTGTCCTCATCGTCAGTACAACCCCCTCATCACCAAGCCCCTCTCCGGTACCATGCTATTTCCCCAGATTCGGTTTCTACATCATTCTCCAAACCCTAACATACTTCCTAACCCCCCACCACCACCTCCCACAACCCCACCGCTTTCTCTAATATTATACGCCTACCCCCTCCATTATAATAGCCTTCTTCCCCCCTAACCATCACACTGCCTCAGATCCCCCCGCCCCCCTTTAACAGCCCCACCCTCTCACCGGTAGCGGCCGCCATCACCGGACAAGGCACTGAATCCACCTCCCTATCCAAAGCTGTAGGTTCTTGTCCCTCTGTGTCCGGAACAAAGATGGCGGATTGAGCAGAACCAAAGCATCTCTAGGGGGGAGGAGCCGTACACCCCCCTCTGGACTGACAGGTCGTTTTTCCAATCTGTAGCCCAGTCTCAGAACTTACCCGCCCTATGTTGTCAGCTTAGCCAACAGCACCTCAGACGAGTGAGGATTGGCAGCAGAGGGTGCGGCAGGATTGGCTTCAACTGGAGAGGGGTGGAGCTAAATGGTGTCAGTAATAAGAGGACGGATTATGATGCAAACCAATTAAAGGAGCGGCTGACCCAACAAATGGACAATAATGACCAGAGTTGCGAACAGACACCTTGAGATGTTGATTGGTTCCGCTACAGAGGAGCGTTAGATAAAGATGTTTTCTGCCTTCAAGGAATCAGTAAGCAGGGTTCGTACAAATTTTACTAACACATCCAGCACTTTTTGGAAAACGATCTTTGCAAATATTTTTTAAGCATTTCATGTTTCTGTACACTACAGAGATTTTTCAAAGCAAGTTATATGGATAACAGAAATATCTATATACATTTTGTCTGTGTTCACACTGCAGTTGAAACATTTGGTCATTTGTGGAGAAAGAGGTGAATCTAAATCTAAAACAGCAATAATTATTCTCTTATATAGCCTGTCTTGTAGGTCAGTTGATTCAAACAAGCATTGGCAAATCCAATAGGTCTCGCCCATGCAAAAGTTATTGGCTCTGTCAATGTCTGTTAACAATGTTGTACAGCAGCGTAGCAGTGCAGCATCGCTAAAAGTACAGTTTGAAAAAAAGCACAATGAGGTTATGCTCTGGGCACAAGTTGCGGGTAGACCGCGTCCAGCCACTCTTTTCACAAGGTGGACGCTGTCTCCCCTGCCAAGAGGTTGGACTCCACAGAACTATACTGAACTTGTCCCAGTGTAATTTTCAGACACTGGGACACATTCAGCAGCGCCTGCACGTTGTCTGCTTTCATTCCCAGCAGTACTGTGCAGGTGAGGGTGGTTTGTTATTTTAAATTCCAGATGAGCTCAAAACAAAGGCCAACATTAAGGGGCCATCAGGCCTCCTTTTGATTGAGTTTTCTGGATTGGAGCTATCTTGAACCTCACACCTAGCTGTAAAAAGACTCACAGCTTATTCCTTTACAGGTACTTAAGAGAGGCATGCTTTTTACTTTGTTCAGTACCTGTATATAAGATATGAATGCACTGTAAGAATGTCAGATGTGTTGTTCTGTCCCATTATTTACACAAATAATTTAAATACACTATTTTCTTTTATAGTGCTAACCATCCCAATCCAGGATGGCTGAGCCCTTCACAGCACACATACACATTATACATGGCCAATAAATTATAAGTGTGTAAATCAATGTACAGGATATGTTACATAAGACAATGAGTCCATGCTAGTAAACAGGCATTAGCAAAACTAATAGGTCTCACCTTTTATAGGTGATTGCTGACGTATTTGCCAATGTGGTACTATTATTAAATAAAATACAATAGAATTTACAACATTGGAAGAAAATCTGACCTGGCCGTGCCACGATTTTAAGTCGAGCAACATCAGATATAAGCAGTTAGTGTTTAACTCACTGAGCCTTCTTTCAAAAATTCAGCCATTTTATTAGTTTGGTGCTCCATTTGCACTCTACCCACCCAAACACCATCAACTCTGTAAGAAGCAACACTGCCATCGTGGCACATGAAAATGATAGCTTTGGAAATCCTAGATGATGCACTTTAAAATAAAAATACGAAAAGGGCATCAAAATTGGCAAATTTAGAGCAATGAAAGAGATGGTTAATAACTACATTACAAGTGATCGCTAAAGAGAGATCTGTTTAGTGTATACCGTAAAAGTGCCACATGATAACATACATTAATAATACGGATTGTTTTTACTCTTTTTATTGTGCTTTTATGGATATACTATATTCGAATAAAGATATTTTGAATTGAATTAATAATATAAAAACATATGAAAGGTGGGAACTAATGAATACTTACCTTTTTACTTAATTCATTGAACCCTGACAGCATGCTTTGGAATAAAACACACCTGGCAACAAAGACAGTAGGAGTCAAACCCTTTCCGTTCACACTGGGCATCTTAGAACGTAACCATTCGGCCACCGGTGACACTAAATAAATAATAAATTGTCTGATCTTAGCATTTAAAGAATTTCTATGCAACCAATTAAATTAAATCGCTTGCACTTTGCAGTCGTATAAACGCAGCTGGGCTAAACCACTATAAATTACTACCACTCTGTTAAACAATGGGCAATATGCTGGTTAAAACAAATAATGGAAGGTCCTGAAACTAACCAATACAAATGATATGCAAAGACATAGAAACAAAAACCACTAGGACCCAGAAATGGTCAAGCATCAATGAAGAGCGGTACTAAAAACATTTGCACACAGCCCTGCGAAGAACAGGCAAATGTTCGAAAAGGTCATCTCATTCAGGTGACCTAGACAGCAATGCAACCTAATTTAAAGGGCAACATTGAATTTCATAAAGTGAAAACATTAAGCACGTTTGGAGGCAGCAATTACAGGTACCTCATTCCTTACTTTCATTGCAACAAATCATCGAAAATGACTAAAGCTGACTCACTGTACAGCATGAGGCACATGGGCCGATGGCAAAGAAAATTGTGCACCCAAGCATTAAAATTGGCACTAGATTAGATAGCAAATAAAAAAAACACGCTGACGTGCTGCATCATTTCCTGAATGAAGCAGTGGCCCTTTCATTTATATATTTATTTACTGATCCAATATCGCAGATGTCACATGGATCAGTAAATTCAAATAAACTGTCAGGGGCGCTAAAACACATTTCTCAATGAGGAATGGCCCAGTAGTGAATAAAAGCTCCTGGGCGCTTTTTGGAGGACCACTGGGGATGGGAGGACACATATGGAGTATATTGGTGGAAGCAACGTGGAGAGGAAAGAAAAAGCAGGGTAGGAGAAAGGACTCATCCCAGAGGATGTGGTTGATTAAGAAGAACACAACACAGGAGCAAGGGAGAATCACACATGGGAGAGCCCAACACACGCATGTGGTAGCGGGGAGAAGCACACTAATGAAAGAGAGCACACAGAGCGTGGAGAGGGACCTGTGGAAGGGCATACGTAGATAGGATATGCTCCAGGGGAGGGACAAACACAAGGTGGATATTGTTGAATATGAGTGAGAGTAAACCCTACCCATTGTAAGCAATGGGTGGGCTTTAGCCCCTGTAAGTTCTTGGTAGGCTAAGAATATGTCTCTTTCAACCAGACAGTTTGTGCTGTCTGCTAGACTTAACCTAAAATGGGGGAAATCAGTAAAATCCAGTATTTTTCCCTTTGAAAAATTATACTAAAGCAGCAAGCACGAAGAAATCACTTAAAAGTGGTTGTGAGCTGTCCAAATAATTTAAAGATAATAATTAAAAGAAACAGAAGAATAAGTGCCATGTTACAAAGGAATACTGAGAGTTCTACACAAATTCCTTTTCATCTACCAGTTCTTTGCCCTTCCAGAATAGCAAACCGTAAACAATTGACTGGTATTTCTTTTGTGTTCCAGGGAGCACTTAGGAAACAATTTGTCTTATGGTTTATTTATTTTTTTAGCATTAAGATAAAAATCCCTAGTTCACCCCAAGTATCTCTTTATTTGTGGGGTGAACAGGGATAATAAAAACGAAAGGAGAGGGGCAATCAGGGTGTTGTGATCCTATGACCCTAAGCTCCATGTGCCAACATGTTTCTGCCCTACTCTATTGGCCCGTGTGGGTCCTGGGCATTCGTCAGGGCGTTACTAGAGAAGTGATCACCCAGTAGCGTCATACAACTTCCTAAACTCCAATGCATATAATTGGGGAATTGAAATTCTCCTGATTCCCATCAATACATCTCCCACTTAGGGGGTTTCAGAATGCTGGCTTGTACGATAACAGCCAAGTTATTGAAAGGGGTACAAGATCTATTGCCTTTACGCACAACACTGCTATAGCTGTCCCAGTCTGTGAACCACGACGATGAAACAACCCACTACACAGTCACCTTTTAAAAAGATTAGTTTGGAAAATGTTAAGACTCACACCAGCCACTGTAATGTTGTAAATCCTCCGCATTGCTCCTCTTGCGGATGTTTTCAGGCGCACAAACAGGGAGCAGGAGGGTGTGTGACACGTGGTTGGGTAGCATGGGTTGCACAAGCACTGATACGCTGCATGTGAGGTCCTTCTCTTTGACTAATGAGTCCTAAAATACAAGAATGTTTAAGCTTGGTAGCTGCAGCAAACACTTTTGTGTTTGAATGAATAAGATTGCACTCTGAATCTGGTGTTCATAATTGTCAAGAAACTTCAGCCCCTTCACGTACCACCTCTATGCAGCTAACTGACACCCTCTAAACCACCTACCAATACCCATTTGTTTCAGAAACAAAATACCCAAGTGGAGAACTTCTGCTGGATAGATGAAAATCACAGAACGCAGATGCTTACGCAAAGCACCATGGAGCCAATTTAGTAGAGAACGCCACAATTTTCTCAAAATGCAACATCATCCGCATAGTATTGTCCAATTCGATACAAATATGCCAATAAAATCATGCCAGGTTCAGACAGTCAGGATAAGTATATCTGAATACTAAAGCAACAAGCATTGGCATAGCCAATAGGTCTCGCTTTTGGGATCTTATAAGTGCTTAGCCATGCAACACTTGATGTTGTTTAATGAAGGATATTGTGCTGGATAAATAAACACTTACAATGTCCCAAAGGCGAAACCTATTGGCTATGCATTGGGGCGCCTTTTAAGTGTTTAGGTAGAGCTATTGACTTTGCCAATGTTTCTAAGCTGTGCTGTAGAGAAGTGTGGCTGCTGTGCAGCATGCTAAGAAGTTGTAATTAAAAAGTGTAAGAAGCACTGAGTGATGCGGTGGTGTCGTTGAGTGATGCTGTGCTGGCCCTGGGTTATGCTGTGATGGCGTTGATTGATGCTGTGGCGCTGCAGAGTGATGCTGTGGTGGCCCTGACTGATGCTGTGGTTCTGCTGTCTGATGCTGTGGTTCTGATGACTGATGCTGTGGTGATGCTGACTGATGCTGTGGCGCTGCAGAGTGATGCTGTGGTAGCGCATAGTGATGCTGTGGTGGCCCTGAGTGATGCTGTGGTGGCCCTGAGTGATGCTGTGGTGGCCCTGAGTGATGCTTTGATGGCTCTGAGTGATGCTGTGGTGGCCCTGAGTGATGCTGTGGTAGTGCTGAGTGATGCTGTGGTAAAGGTGAGTGATGCTGTGATGGCCCTGAGTGATGCTGTGGTGGCCCCGAGTGATGCTGTGGTGGCCCCGAGTGATGCTGCGGTGGCCCCGAGTGATGCTGCGGTGGCCCCGAGTGATGCTGCGGTGGCCCCGAGTGATGCTGCGGTGGCCCCGAGTGATGCTGCGGTGGCCCCGAGTGATGCTGCGGTGGCCCCGAGTGATGCTGCGGTGGCCCCGAGTGATGCTGCGGTGGCCCCGAGTGATGCTGCGGTGGCCCCGAGTGATGCTGCGGTGGCCCCGAGTGATGCTGCGGTGGCCCCGAGTGATGCTGCGGTGGCCCCGAGTGATGCTGCGGTGGCCCCGAGTGATGCTGTGGTGGCCCCGAGTGATGCTGTGGTGGCCCCGAGTGATGTTGTGGTGCTGCTGACTGATGCTGTGGTGGCCCTGAGTGATGCTATGGTGGTGCTGAGTGATGCTATGGTGCTGTGGTGGTGCTGATTGATGCTGTGGTGGTGCTGAGTGATGCTGTGGTGGTGCTGAGTGATGCTGTGGTGGTGCTGAGTGATGCTGTGGTGGTGCTGAGTGATGCTGTGGTGGTGCTGAGTGATGCTGTGGTGGCGCTGAGTGACGCTGTGGTGGCGCTGAGTGACGCTGTGGTGGCGCTGAGTGACGCTGTGGTGATGCAGACTGATGCTGTGGTGGCGTTCAGTGATTTTTGTGCTGGCCCTGAGTGATGCTGTGATGGCCCTGAGTGATGCTGTGGTGGTGCTGACTGTTGCTGTGGTGATGCTGATTGACGCTGTTGCACTGCAGAATGATGCTGTGGTGGTCCAGAGTGATGCTGGTACTGGGGACAGCATCAGTTAAAGTTACAGACCCTATGTTACTGTAACGTCTGCCCGCCTAAATATCTCAATAATAACTTCAACACAGCTGAACAGCCCATCTTAAACATGGGCCTCAGGTGCTATACTTGACGCGATGTCTGCTACCGGAAGGCACAAGTGTTTAAGAAATTAAGCCCGTCGACCAATGTGGTCTTAAGTAAATAACATTACGCTTTTGGAGACTGCCTATAAAAACACGGTCCTTTGGGTGTCCAAAACTCTCAACTGTGACCATCAGGAGGCTAATGAATAAGGTGCAAATAAAAGATAAGTATGGGTGTGCTACTCTCTCATCACTGCATCGATGTATGAAAGTGAAGCTAAACGTCCCCTCTTTACCCCGCGGACCACACTCTACACCCACACTTGCAGCCACGCATGCTCCAGTCTACAACAGAGCGGAAAGAACAAAGCCCAACGCAGCCACAAACGGCAGCATGGGAATATACAACTGTCGTTATTTGATGACAAGAACCAATAATTCCCTTGTGAACTGATTCCCAAAACTACATCCACGATATATTCGCCACTGAACAACGAGTGCATAACACTCAAGAATGACCCAGCTGAGCAAGGCAGCAAACACAAAAGGTCCATGGACAGAAAGAAATACGATATGTATGAAACATGCACTGCAAAGAGTGCATGGAGCAACGCACCAAACCACGCCATTCATATGACTGCCAATGAGGACGTTATCGATAATAAAAAAAAAAAGGTGGACCGTGTCACATTAGGCGCGCTTTAGCAGGACCAATCTGAAGAATGAAAATGCGCAGCTACTTATCTGTAATTTGTACAAATTGCTACCACGATAAAACAAGAATTATGCTGTGAGGCATGAGAGACTGGAAGTAAGAAAGCTGGACGGCGGCAGACAGGGCGCGCAAGAAGAACTAACAGGAAACGTTGCGAGTGAAACACGGGGGCGCGAGGGCAAGGTCCGACGGCGCCGGAACTGGGAGCAAGGAGGGCATAGGAGGGAAAGACGGGAGAAGACGAAGGTGAGGCATAGAGGGGAGGAGCCAAGGTGCAGGAGAAAGGAGAGCGCGAGTGTCACAGAGGAACTGTGGGAGGGGAACGAGGAGACAGATGGACGGACGCGAAGAAGAGAAAGGGGAGGGAACAGAGACAGGCGGGAGGAGTAAAGAAGGTAAAGGGCGGGTTATGGGTGGGGAGAGGGAGAGGCGCAAAGAAGAAGAACAGGACAGAGAGGCACATGGCGGGGTGGAGCGAGGCACGCGCGCTTGTGCGCGTAATCGCAAGCTGGTGGCAGGGTTTTCCTTTGGTTTGGTAGCACTTTAAAATGCTACTGACTAAATGTCTCGGCCAGACTAGCGCATGCGCTGGATCAGGCGAGACCTAAAAATGCATTGAAAGCAGAATGCTCACAGTATTGGATACCTAAAAAAAGACATTTTAAGAACAAAATTCATCACTAGGTGAAATAAATAATGCAACATCACTAATCTCATCTGAAGCAGCAAGAAGAGAAAATGTACTTGATACAGATAAGGGTCTTAGGGTTCTAATTATTGTGAATGGTTTGAATTACAGTTGCTGAAGGGATCATGGAAAGGGTACTTTTTGGTTCTGTTTTATTAAAGTAAGAAAAGAGAAGCAAAATAAGAGGCCGTGCTCTTGTCATGAAATTCAGATTGGTATGTACAATGTATACAAACAATTAAACCCTAAATTATAGAATTTGAATTGTACTGACTACTATCTCAACTTTGACTTGCAACAACTCCCTGGCTAAAGTCTCAGACCTCTGCAGAGTGAAACTGGCCAATCCTTGTGACGCCAGGAAGAGCGGCTAATTTCTGAACAGCGTCACAGACACATCTACACAACTCCTTTTACTCTCTGGTGTTTCATGCAGGTCAGGCTTAACAAAGTGAAAGGACAGTGTAGCTTTATTAATCCTAGGCATCCTCTCTAACGCCTAATCATCGGTTATTGCTCAAGTTTGAAATCTGCCGCAGAGGCCAGAAATAAGCAAACTCTCAGGAAAAATCCTTGTGGAAGACTTGAGCTGGCCATGTCCCTCAGGGATGACCAGATGCAGTTTGTCGAGGCTTAACCATTTACATTAAAGATCATGAACAAACACTGCAATGCCAAATGAGTGAGGGTGAAACATGAAAAGCATTGGTCTTGGACAATGATGCTGGGTCGACCTGGAGCACCTTTTACAACAAATACTATAATCTCAATTTATTTTTAATATGGACCTCACCACTAATATGTGCTCATAATATAAACCATAAATAAATCAAAAGAAAAAGAAACTATGACAAAGCCCTTGGCATAGACATGAGTCCTGTGAATCTCTGCCCTTAACAACTATTAAATGTAAGCCAGAGTAAGCAGACTTACCTTTCTCGTATGTCAATTTGCTTGGTATTAGAAAGACTAAAGAAATCACAATCAAATTAAAAGTGACATTTTTCACATATAAAAGAAAATTGTCAACCTAAACATGCAAACTTCTCACTTGGAAAAAAAAGATGTCATTTTCAAATCTATTGAAGTGTCTAAGCCTTTATTGGTAAGAATACCTCTTTGTAAAGCAGTTGTGGACTTAGGAATAGGAATCAACAATACATAGTGCATATTTTCAGGCTTCCAGTTAGATTGGAAGGTAGTGACAGCAGAATGCACATTGTTCCCTGATGTATTTAGGAATCAGAGGGAGCTACCATATACAGCCACCAAGTTTATTTGTTGGACAATGTTCAAGCCAGGAAAAGATTCCTTTGAAATCAGGCCCTTGTTCTGCTCTGATGTCTATAAATCTGAACTGATGATTTCATTATAGGAAACAGCTAGATAATCAGTACAAAGAACAAACCAACCTGCCTTTAGTCCATACATAATGCTAGGTAATGATGATATATCAGATCCTTGCTTAATTTAAACTTTTCAGAAGTAGAGAAATGCTGGCCACGACTCAAAATGGTTTCCTCGCTGAAACGCTCAGGATAGAACAGTGAGTCTTGTTTTAAACTCCTACAGGAACATCCAGAAGGAGCTGAAATTAAGCGAGGATGAATTAAAACAAAAACCTGGGAGGTGGCGGAGCAGGCTTGGGAGAAAGCAGGAGAATACTCTGAAAGATTGAATAAAATGTGGCACCGGCCCTTCCATACCAAATGCTCACGGCTTGCATTTGTCATCGCAGTATCTCAAGAATCCAGTCCCATCAACAACTGCCACCTGAAGGAGACAGGGGCCCAGTCAATGAAGGGCCCACAGAAGAGCAGTGGTGGTCGAGCTAAAGGCACAACTCGGTGAAGAAGCAGAAGAAGCTAAAGCCGGGGGACACAGAGGGAAGTGAGGGCGCCTGGTCTAGAAGCACCATCTCACCTGAAGATCTGAACACCTGACACTGCACATCCTGACTGCAGGCCTACAGACACACCACAAACGGAAAAGGGGCCACAGCTAAGCCTCTGAAGTGTCCCTAAAGTAGAGGAAGGCGGGTAGAATCCAGCTGAGGGGAGGAGGGTACTGGTGGGTTAGCTGCTGGAATAAACAGAAACCACTTTAAAGGAAATATAGGAACAGTACTAGAGACATTCAGAACTATTATAAGCAGTCCAAGTATCTCCAGTGTATTGGGTAAGATGAGTGAGCAAGAAAACGAAGGTCGAAATATCACAGAAGAGCACTTTGTGATATATGGAGAATGGAGACCTTGAGGAAGTGGCACAACCGAAACTCAAAAAGACAGAATTTAGCTTAGTGTTTACCAGTGAAGCCTGGAATCTTTTCATGGCTACACAAAAGAGACTTTGAGGTTGGAAACAAGGCTGGAAAGCTAATTCTGTAGTTTCGCGAAAGCGAGAAGGGTCATCGGTGGATTGGTGAGATAATGAATAAGGGAAGATCCCTATTAACAAGTAGTGAAGAGATTGCACAGGAGTTTGCGACTCACCACAAAATACTCAACTCTACTAGACTGAGGTGGAAAACTAATCACCCTGGCTTATTTGATGTAATATCAACCCAGTAATGTCCAGCATTTTGGTTGGTACCACAGAGAGCTCACTAACAACAGAGGAGATTGTAGAAGCAATGGGCCAGATGACAAGTAGGAAAGCCCTATGCCCTATTAGCTTTCCCTCAGATTTAAAAAAAATGCACATTGTAAGAAAGTGCCCTCTTTTTGCATGGTTGCCTCCACTTTTTGCTGAACTGCTGATGTACTTTGACTGAGTGTGACCTGGGCTCCTGCCAAACAGGTACCAAGGGCCTATGTTCCTTCCCTAAAACTGCATTAAAAACAAAACCCAATTGGCACTCTCCGACCACAGGTCAGCCCCTGGTAAATGGTACCACAGGTACCCAGGGCACTGTGACCAGGGTACTGTGACCAGGGTAGGCCTCTAAGGGCTACAGCACTTATTGTGCCACTTTTAGAGACCCTGTACCTTTACACACACACACTGCCTTTGCAGGCTGCATGTTCTGGTGCAGAACAAAGTGAAGAGTCAACATGGCACACATCCCTGTGTGCCATGCCTACAACTCACTGCCCTGGCATAGATCAGCCACACCTCTAGCTGGGTGCACTATACCAGTGGTGAGGGTACAGGTGCATGAGCCCTGTACCCCTACAGTGCCTAAGCCAATTCTTAGACATTGTAAGTACAGTGCTGCCATTAAGAGTATATGGCGCTGGGAGTTTGTCATTACGAACTCCACAGTACCATAATGGCTTTACTGAAAAATGCAAAGTTTGGTATCAAACTTCTCAACACATTAAACCCACAAGAATGCCAGTGTGGGATTTAATCAGAAAATACACACAGAGGGCATCTTAGAGGTGCCCTCTGAAAAATGACCTAACACTAGTGTCCAGGCTGAGTGACTTCTCACCAGCTGCCACCACTAGATATGCTTCTGAACCGAGAGCCTGCTGCTCTCGGGGGTCTGAAACAATGCACATCCTGGGACAAGGTGTCAAGCCTCCTCCCCCCAGGATGGGCAGGGTCCACGAAGGGGAAGCTCAAAGGCTTGCCGCCTTTGTGAGCTTCCAGAGGCCCTTTGCTGCTTCTAGCAATTGGTCCCCACTCTTTCTGACCCCCACTTTGGGTGGGAGAACCGGCGGGAAAACCAAGTGAGGAAGGGATGTGTGCCCACCTTTGCCAACCCCATCCCTCAGGTGGGGGAGGCGAGTTAAAGCACAACTCTCAGTCCGCACCATCTTGCAGATGGGGGGGACCCAGCCCACCAGAGTGAGGCATATGCCCCCCTCCCACTGGAGGGTGGCATAATAGTGGGTGTACCCACCCCAAGGAAGGGACCCATTGGTCCCAACCTTTACTTACCTGTAACGCTACTAAATCTAGTATTTAGGGGCACCCCCAAACCTTGCCTCCTCAGACAAGAAATGACCAAGAAGAAAAGAAGAAGGACCGAACAGCCGTGCTGAAGCTAAGAAGAGGAGGATGCCCACTGACTTGGCCCCAGGCCTACCGGCCTGTCCCCACCTCAAACCTGCAGAAGCGAAACTCCGGTGTGTACTGCAGCCAGCACCCTCAAGAACCCAGAGGACCTGCCCTGCCTTCCAAAAAAAAATGTGTGTCCCGTGAACACCGGATTTGTTCACTCACAGACTCTGGCTCCTCCAAATCTGCGAGTCTGCACCACTCTGCACTCGTTGCCCACGACCCGAGTTCGAGTGGCCCAACACCACAAGGAGGTCTTCCCAGCGATTCTGACCCAAGATCTGGTGATCTCTGACCTGCCTCGAATCTCCCAGGGAAGCCTGCAGCCTCATTCTGGAGGATCCCCCCGATCGGAGCTAGTAAGAGAAACCAGACGCCTAAAGTCACCCCTGCACCTGAAGCCCCACGGCCTTGGGTGGCCCAACCGATGGAGTCCCAGCATCCCCAGGCATCCCAACTTACCTCTCCAACCGGTGGATACCTCCAGAAGATCTTTGTCCCCGAGCCTGTAGTCTTTGTGGAAACAGGAGAAACCCCATTGAAATCAACAGGGCACCCAACGCCAAACCAGCACCCTGTACCCAGCCGCCCCGGCGCCGCTGTGGGTGCACTTTTTGTGCTAAACAGGATCCCCATTTGCCCTGAGCCTAACACCAGGAGCTTTGCTCTCACAACCCAGTGGACTGCTTGTGAGCAGCCAGCAACCGGAGGCCCCCATCCCCCATTGGATAACATTGGCCCTCAGCACTCTGCACCCTGACGCCGTAGTGCCGCTGAAGGTGTAACAAGAGTGCATCCTTGACCCTGGGGGAACCCTTGTTCTAACCCCAGAAACTCAACCCCAAAGACCGAGTACTTACCTGTTAACCGATAACTTAATTTTCTCTCCAGAGGAATCCGTTTACTGTTTTTCTCTGAAAAATGTTCTAAGTGAGGAGTTGATTTGTATGGAAACCTGAAAAATGACAATTGTGCAAAACTGATCTTACTTACCTTTTCTCTTGGCAATGTCCCAGTGTGATATCTAGGCATATCGCACCGAGTAGAAAAAGTAACTCCAAAAGTAACTAACTAATCTGTACAGTAATTTCAATACCTTGACTTACCTATATTTCAAACAACTGCATTTGAACTTGCATTCACTTGTAAACACTGCATAATATTTTGCAAAGCATTTATTTCACTTACCTGTGCCAGGCTTGGCTTGGTTCTAGAAATAAAATAACTTAATAATATTTGTATACAAACAAAATTGGTCTGAGTTTAGTCTTTGAGTATGTGACATCATTTGCTGATTGACTGTGTACAACAAATGCTTAACACTACCCTCTGATAAAGCCTTACTGCTTGCCCACATTACCACAAATAGAGAGTAAGGTGCTATCTACTTTTACCTCTGCCTACCTTTGGGGTTCCACTGCACTCTGTGCACACTATAGCTCATTTTGGTATAGTATATACAGAGCCAGCTTCCTACACACATCCCGTAGGTTGGGTACACAACTCCTCCAGATGTATGAGGTGGGTGGGATTGGGCAATTTATGCCCTATCGCCTTAAAATGGCTACAATTGCATTAATTCATAAGACCGGGAAACATAAAACCTTATCCGAGTCATAATGACTCATTTCCGTAGTAAATGAGTCATCTGAGTACAGTGTTGTCTGGCTTCCTGCCCCACAGCTGTACTAGGCACAATGTTAAATTTTTATATCGATGTATATATTAGGCAATCAGACTTCTAGAACCAACAAGAATCTGTTGCTCGACGCAGCTATGAGACTTTGGCATACAGGTCGCCCTCAATGCAAGAAGAGAAAACAGACGGGTATCTCTCAGTCCACCTACGAGTCATTTGACCCTTCATGCCTTTGGTTTGCAGCTAGCCTTTCTGGTGACACAGATAGAGAACACTGGCATACTTTTGTCTTTGAACCGAAAGATGTCTTTTGGGCTCAGCGCCCTAGGCCATCCAAGTCAATGGCTTAGGCAGACATGGCATGCAAGGGCTAGTATGCTACTAGTCAATCCTTTACTACCATTATGTACCATTAACTATGGGTTTCCAGCCTGAATACAAGTATTCCAAAGCATGTAAATCTATTGAAGATATAGTAGGAAACTGCATAGCATTTTTAAATGGTCCCCACCCTATTTCATTAAACTGGACTGCTATTAATTTGGTCCTGCCCTTTGAGAGATCACTACTTGGTTTCCTATTGGATAGGATTCCCCTAAAACTGGATTAAAAAAGAGATAGCTCATAAGGTGAGTTACTTCCAGTTACATGTTCACACACTGCTTTTCTGCCTTCTAGTTACCTTTAACCTCACTAATATCTGTTAATAGGAACTGTAGTCCTTGTACTGGTGATCTTCCAATCGGACTTTATATTTTACTCAAGGCAAGCGTAGCTTCGATTGGACATGGTTTAAATCATGTCCTCTCAGTTCCATGAATCACACTGGGATTGGCCTTTCTTCCACCAGCCTGGTAAGGGCACCAACAGGATGCCTGGTTCACATTAATTTCGTCTCAAACTCTGAACATATGCACCACGGCCTCTGTTCAAGTGACCCCCAGCAACTCTGAGCTAGTGCCAAGCATGGCTTCCTTGTCTTTATTGGGAATCCCGGCGAGCTTGCGATGAAGCAACTACTCTTCCAGCTGTCTTCAGAACACTCTTATTGTATTGTAATTGCATTTATATAGCGCTTACTACCCCTGACGAAGCGTCAAAGTGCTTTTTTGGCGAGTAGCACACTACTCCAGAACCCATAAAGGATTAGTGGTGAATTAGTATAGCGAAATATGAAAGTAATTTGAGTGGTGGATATGTTAGTCAGTTATTTGGGTTGAGGAGGAGAGTGGAGGGATAGAAGAGGGATCTTATAAGGCTGTTGAGTGTATATTGACTCACAAAACAGCTTCCACTGGGGTCAGGTATTTGGAGAAAGTTCACAGATACATTATATCTGTTTAGAGAGCAGTTTGACATGACGACTTATGAATTTTGAGGTTTTATATAGTGCTTCTGCACCACAGAGTAGTATTGGACTTCACCATTTAAATTCCATCTCTTCACAAGTGAAAACATTTGAGCAGAGGCAAAGTAAAATTGTTGGTTTACAGGGAAACGTTAGGAAAAAAACCACAAACTACACCTAAAACGTTAGAAAAATAACGCTAAACAGTGTAACGTTTGTAACAGTAGGTCTATACAACGACTAGGAAGGAGACAGAGCATTAGTTCTGTAAGAAGAGGAACAAGTGTATTAAAGGCTGTTTACTGAAAGTGAGAAGAGTAGCTTGTGTCGTAATTAAGAGCGCTACCGGTGGTAGTTCTAAGGACACTGAAATAATGCTTATGAGCAAGTAAGGTTTTGAATCTTGATACCCCCCCATCTGTAGGAACTTCATCCTTAGAGATTTTGAGGAGAACAAATCCTGATACATGGGTGGTTTTATTCTGGTGTATAGCTTTATAACTGAGGCAGCATAATTTATTAAAAATCCTGCCATTACTGCTCACCAGTAAAGAGTATGGAGAAGCTGGGTGATGTGGTCACGACAGATCCTATAGTAAAGTATTGATTTCACCAGCGCAAGTGAGGGCTTCGGAGGAGCTGCTAGGATTCCCAGAACTATGCGAGAATTGAATTTACTGTGCGGACTGCCAATATTTCAACTGTGCCTGCTTGCAGCAGGTGAAATGTCCTGGTGAAACACCAGAGACCTGTGGTTTCCTACAAACCTTGTAATTCAGGTTGGGCTGGTAAATCTTCTTAAAGGGCCCATCAAAATTATCAGGCCCCTTGCAATGGGGACCTAAGAGGGTCAAATAGTGTTTGGGAGTCTCCGAACATATGCTGTAAAGTGACTGATGCCCTGTTCTGCCACGGTTGAAGTTCCCCAGCCCCATTTAGTTGTGGAAGAAACCACCTGGTTTCTGCAGTGGACCCTAAACCCACTCTTCTGTGGCAAACCCCAATGCCAGCAGCCCATCAGCCACAGGGCTCCGGCTTTCTAGAACGGAAAGACCCAATATCTATAAAAGATATTCTGACAGTATTTCTCTGTTTGCAACTGATATGTAAACCTTCAGTTAATCAACTAGACCCTGCCAGCGCCTTGATACCCTCACGGGTGACAAGAAGTGCTCTACAAATCTACTGATTGATTGATTAGATTTAACAACTGGAAACATTTACAAATGTCCATCAGCCACTAGGAGATGATGTTCAGCGTGTCAGGGACGTTATGTTTGCATTTAAAGGAAACAATGCAGCTAAATTGCATTTTCACTGAAAGTACTAAAATGTCTGGCTTCTTGGCAGAGATGAACAAGTTCTTCATTGCACTTGCTCCCCCGCACCGGCATGGTCTGCCATCAGACTTGCATCAAGAAGTCCTGCAGGACTAAACAGTTTAAATAAAAGTTATTGTTAAAGTTTGTAGATTTATATAGCGCAGCTTATCACCTGTGAGGGTATCCAGGCGCTGTCCAGGGGCACGGGGAGATTTATGGCCCTCTATTCAGGCCTGAAGGTCGAGACATTGGAGCTTGGTGAAGGCAGGCATGGCCGCGGATGTAGCAGCCTGGCAGAAGTTCAGTCCTGGAACACCCCTGCCAATGCATACCACATTTCTAAGCACAGGATGATCCACCTGGATAGAGTTAGTCCTGCCTTCCCTTCTTAGCACTGACAAAGTCCACGAAAATGTAGTCATCAACTCGGTACTCGGCGCAGCCTCACCTCCTATTTAGAAGGACGCTGAGGAAAGAAAAAGGCAGGGAGGGTAATGGACCCTCACATGGAAGAGTGGCTTGACTTTCAGTAGAAATGAAGCACAAGCCTGCTTTGCCTATTTGTCAGGGGAGGCGGAGGAGGTGCACGGGGGTTGCATTGACAGGTCCTGGGTCTGAAAGGCATGCACATAAGGAATAGAAGGACCAAGTTAAGGTCAAAACGACATAATGAAAGGCGGCCACAGCAATATGTACACAAGTCCTTAAAGAAAGCTCATGTGGGATAGCAAACACAACATAACTTCTGATAACTTAGTCTATAGATGATCAACTTGACGGTCCCCGTACCAGGCCACAACCATCGCCCAATGAGTCGAATGTATACAACAGTAGATGGGTTACAAGACACAAGAATAACATCCATTACTTCAGGAGGAAATCAAAAATGCTCATCTGTCACCATTTAATAGCTAGCATTGAGATGAAGGTTGTAGTGATTTGGGTGCAGAAACTGTTACTGAGACACAGTGGTGTAGCTAGAGGGGGCAGACTGCCCCGAGCAGCACTATTTTTGGGGGCAGCGGACGTGAGCAAGTCGTGTCTGTCGACTACCACCATCTCCTTGCCCCCGAGAACAAGTCGTCCGTCGGCTGCCAGAACCCCACCTCCCCCCAAACAAGTTGTCCGTCGGCCGCTACCTCTGCCCCCTGCTCTTACCTGCACCAGGCGGCAAACTTTGGGTCCGCCCCGGGTGGCAGTAGGGCTACTGCTGAGACAGGAGGTCCTCCTGAAGAGCTCCACCGATCGGAGGGAAAATACTCAGACACAACAGATCAAGGTACCACATCCTCCTGGCCCAATCCAGACCCATCTACATTATCTCAGTCTGTTCTTCCCTGATGATCTTCAGAACTCCGGAGCAGGAGAAGTAGTGGTGGTGGACAGGCGTTCAGGAGACTTGCACCACACTGCAGACAGAGACAAAAAGGGGAAAACAGCAAGGTTTAGATATTGCGGTCTGTATTAGAAAACTTACGAAGGCATTGATTTCAGACAGCAGTATATCATTCCAATGTATGGAAGTGTAATGAAAAACATAGGTGCACACAAAGTGCTTGTGGTAAGGTGAACGGTGCAAGGTGAGACGTGATATGGTTTTTAATAAGTCCAGTAAAAGAATTGTTAGTCCAGCAATTGAAATTTATAGGGCTCAAGCAAGAGGTGGGGCTTTATATGGCGCAGAGTTATGGGGCCACCCAAATTTGAAAAAATTATCACAGGTGGAGAACCAATATTTAAGACAGTTATTTAGATCACCTCGTAGTACCCCGTTGGTTCCGTTACGTCTGGACACAGGTATAATACCAATAGCTGAAGTAGCGAGCCTTAAGCCCATAATGTATTGGCGTCGCCTTTGGACCTCTCCCGAACTTATACCCTATAGGGAGGAATTACTAGAAGCATTGAGGTCACGGGTGCTGTAAAAATTCCGTGGCTTGACCATATAAAATTCCTCTTATCCAGCATGGGTTTAGGGGATTGCTGGCTTGAACCTGAGTCAGCCTGTCTGCTAATATCTAAGGGTCATATGAAGGCATGCTACAAAGATTACAGACTAACCCAACTTAATACCTCTTCTGGGATTGGGAAATGTACTATTGATTTTTTAGAAATAAAAGATTTTCCTTGCTTTGAATTGGCAATAGATCTCATTACTCCACCAGCGGCTAGGAAGCTCTATTTACAATTTAGATATGGGGTGCTCCCACTCCGTTGCTTTACATCCAAGTGGAGAGACCAACAAACGACCCAGTGCCCGGCTTGTGACCAACCCGAGGAAACCGAGCTTCATGTCTTTTTTAGTTGTTCTGGCTATCAGAAGGCAAGGAGACGTTGGTTGGCTCAGATTTGCAGGAATCTTGGCAGTAGGCGCTGCCTTGAAGCATTTAGGATACTGAAATCTGACTCAGGCATTCCAATAGTATACTCGGTGGCTGGTTTTTTGTTTTCAATGTGGTGCACTAGAAGGGCTTATCTGAGATCTCGTAATAATGTACTGATTGCCCGGTAGCAAATGTGCAAATCCATTAATCCCTTTGCTGCTTCATGTATAGTTTTATATATAGGAACTTTTTGCTTCCTCTTATACAGAGGTTCTTTTTTAGCTAATTTATGTATTATTGCACAATGCACTTTCCAAACTCAATTGTGTCATCTTTGCCCAAATCCTATATCCCAAAATGTAATGTATTTATAATCTGAAATTGTGTGTAAAACTATTATTGCTTTTTATTAGTATTAACCATGACTGACAATATGATGGAATTTTAGATATAAAATGTTTGCTCTGTGATGTACTTTTTAGGACATTTTGTCCGAAATAAAGTTTTTTTTTAATTGAATTGAATTGATATGGTGAAACAGCGAAATGGTGCAGTTTTTAAAATTGGTACATAACATAAACACTATGGTTACTACTATTAGAATCATGTTAGGAGCCAAGAAAGCTGTAATTGGACAGAATTGTGTTGGTGTTTCGACCTGTGTTATTTCAGGTCATCATCAGGACAGGATTACACATATTAATTAGGCATAACTGTATGAGAAGGCGACAAAGGAAAGGGTTAGGGAAGTTGGAAAGAGGGAAAGACAGAAAGCAGTGGTAGAAGGGGTAACTACCTGAGGCGTAGTGTGGAGAATGAGATCTTACAGGGGTGGAGGAATGGGGGTGGGAATTCAATTCGCTGAGCCACCTGTGAGTGGGGAGTCCAGTAAACTGCACAAATGTTGAACAAAGCCAAGAGGAGTAGGCTGGTGTGTTCAAGGGCTGCACCTGCAGAGAGGACTCCTGAAAAAAATTGGGATTGTATGAGAACAGTATGATGGTATACCCTGAAAGCAAAAAGAACAGATGATTGACGGAATGCTGAACAAATCAAACATTCACCCCCAGTCACAGACCGGGGTTTAATCCATTGTTTGTTTGCTCACCATGCCACCCCAGTGTGGACCCTGCCTTATGCAAATTAGTCTTGACCCTGCTCCCCATGGGAACATTCCAGCCAGAACTGCCAGGCTAGGTCCTCCCTGGACCGTAAACAAGCATCCTGGGACCGGTTTCAGGGTATCACCCCTCATCAGTCAGGCTAGCTTGGATCCAGTGGCACAGTGAGCACGGAACCCATGTCTAGGCATACCCTTGACACTTAGGGCGACAAAAGCAAACAGAGCAGATGATGGTCAGAATAGTGAACAAATCAAACATTCACCCCCCAGTCACAGATCTGGGTTTAATCCATCGTTTATTTGCTCACCATACCACCCCAGTTTGGACCCAGCCATATGTATATCAGTCTTGACCCTGCTTCCCATGGGAACAGTCCAGCCCGAACTGCCAGGCCAGGTCCTTCCTGACCAGACTTGACGCAAATTCTATCAATAGGGCCCACCCCAATGACTCCCCCCAACATGATTTTCTACACAAATTTGGAAACGATTCCTATCTTCAATTTGTCGCAACATACCCTGTCAAGTCAGGAAATCTTACTTGGTAAAGGACTGACATTTGTCCAAAAGAGAGAAGTAACTTCTTTCTCTTACATGAGGATCTCTTATGATTCTTCAGGCGTATCAGACTAAAACAATTATTTGCAGACAAACCCTCTGACAATAACCAAGACTGTTCCCCTTTCAACTTCCTTCTAAATTCCTGGGGGAGAAAGAACAGGCCCCGATCAGGAGAAAAGAGTAACAAGGTCAAGATCATGTATTCAAAAGAACTGAGTGCTGGAGAGAGTGGTGAATCATATACAGTATCGGACTCAAGAATACCTATGAACATTACCACTACTGATGATGTATCTATTGTTAATTTGTCACAACATGTGTTATCTGATGTAGAGGAAACTGTACTTAAGAAAGGACTAAGTTGTTGTCCTATGTCCAAACCGAACTTTACACAAATCCATGTTGATCTTTTTCGAATTTGTTCGCAGATTGAAGTAAAACAATTTTTTTACGCAAACCATAAACCTTGTCTGATGCCAATTCACACAGTTAGAACTAGTAATAAAACAATCAAAGATATTCAAGATTTACAATTGTTGCTTTCACTTGATGAAAGTATGGGATCAGCTCCCAGTATAGGTGATATCATACAAGATTTGGACATGGGTGCTAATTTAATCTTCGACAGTGGGTTTAGAACAAAATCAACATTTGTACCCATGTTGCCGCCAGAAAACATGATTGACAGTGTCTATAAAGCCGTTACTAATGATCTGTACAGATTAGAAGACAAATTACAGAGAAAACACATCAGATTTAAAGATAATCTCAGCAGGGATGAACGATTAGCATTACAAAGATTAACAGACTACACAGATGTAGCAATAAAGGAGGCTGATAAGGAGGGCAATATCGTCCTGATGGACATTGACTATTATATCAATGAGATTGAAAATCAATTGTCAGATGCAGGCGCTTATATTAAAATTTCCCATAATCCTTTGAAAGAGGTTACCACACTTATTGAAAGAACATTAAGGTATTGGCTTAATTCCGGTCTTCAGACTGATATGGAATTTAAACACATGTTCAATCCTACACCACGAGCTGCATATATGTACACGTTACCTAAGATACATAAGAACCATGCAGCCCCCCCTGGTAGACCCATTATTTCAGGGATCGGGACTCCAACTGAGCGGATTGCTGAATACATTGATATCTTTCTACAGCCAATTGTACATAATTTACCTGCATTTATAGAGGACACCAAATATCTATTAAACAAATTGGAGGACCTCATTTGGTCTGAAGAGTTTACTTTTGTCTCCCTAAATGTAAATGCCCTATACACCAGCATCCCTCTGGACAAAGGTATGGAAGCCCTAACATATTATCTATCTAAGCGTGATGCCACTCTATATGAACATACGGAAATGCTCCTAGAGTTTACACGTCTGACACTGGATAATAACTACTTTACTCATAATGGCATGTGGTTCAGGCAATCATCTGGGGTTGCTATGGGATCGAAATTTTCCCTTCGTTTGCCAACATTTATATGTTTTTTTTTTTAACAGGATCAAATTTGGAACAGTTGCCCACCCAATATGACAGGATCTATTATTTACTGGGGGCGTTTTATCGATGATATCCTCATGATTTGCGGTGGAGATCAGACACTAATTGACTTTTTTAGATATCTTAACATCAACCAATATAATTTGGGATTCACACATAAAATCAGTAAGTGTGAAATTGACTTCCTGGATATTACTATGTACATAGATAATGACAAGCCGGAATCCAGACTTTATCGCAAACCTACAGCGTGCAACTCAGTGCTGCACGCTAATAGTGCACACCCTCTTTCACAAATTAGGGCCATCCCCTTTGGAGAAATGATGCGGCTAAGGAGGAACTGCAGTAATGATGTAGTGTTTCAACAGGAATTGGATGGTTTAAAAAACGCTTTATGATTAGAGGACATGACAGAACCATCTTGGATAAAGCGCAGACCAGGATCAAGTGAGTACACCGCACGAGACGTTTGAAATCTAATAAGAAGAAGAATAATATACAAAACAATAACATCAGGTTCATCACACAGTACAACTCACAGAGCCAGGATGTTTTTAAAACCTTACACAAACACTGGCATCTGCTGAAATTGAATCATAGTTTGGATCCATATATTACAAAGAAACCACAAATCACATTCAGCAGAGGGAGAACACTCAGGAACATACTGTGTCCATCCATTGTAAAAGGCAATACAACAGGCCAGGGACAGACCTGGTTGACCCAGAAACCTCTGGGTTTCTACAAATGCTCCACATGTAATATTTGCCAATTTGCCTTCAATAAAACGACTAGTTTTAGCTACAGTACTGGACAAACTTATAAGATTCATGATTTTATAAACTGCAATACAAAATTTGTAGTGTACTGTAGAATCTGTCAATGCAATCTTATTTATGTGGGGAGTACAATCAGACCCCTTAAAGAACGCATACAAGGACATATTAGAGCAATTCGCAATGGAAATACAAACTACCCATGGTCAGTGCACTATAATAGTGTACATACTGCATCTGAAATAATAGATATCAGATTTCATGGTATTGCTGTAGCTGAAAATAATCCACGAGGCAGTGATAGAACTTTAGCATTAAGGAAATTGGAAGCAGGGTGGCTAATTAAACTTAGATCTGTGGATTTCGGATTGTATATCGACAGAGAACTGCATGTTTTCCAACGAGATTAAATATTGTTCCTTATGCTCTGTTGATACAATGTTCTGAATTGTCTAATTTGAGCTGTATTGTGAAATCTCTCAACCCATTGGATTGATATATGGTACTGTGCACAGTTATTACAGTTCTCAATATGTAGTTTTTTTTATACTTGCTTTTAACTGTTCACATATCAAATACACTATGGGATGGTGAAATTGGTTGATCATGTACAACATACTGTGTAACTTGATTCTCTATATATTTATACCTTATGCTTCTGGCTTGTCTCCTCATCTCTCTAAATCCGGTGATGGGTGTTTGTATTGGCAAATACTCATATTATAATCAGGAGACTATCCTTCCAGGACAGTCCATTAAAGTTTATATTGCCCTGCGATTACTTTGTGGGTATTCCTAGGACTCCTGTGTAGGTAACAATTACTTTAGCTCATATGTCTCAACCACGCTTCAAGCTAACAACCAAAGGAGGCAGATCCTTCTCAGTGCAGGCCCCCATTAGTTGGAATAAGCTACCGGAGGTGCTTCGGAGAGAGCCCAACCTTCTCCGCTTTCGGAAGTCTTTGAAGACCTTACTCTTCAAAGACGCATTCCCGCTTCTATAGGCGATTGTTAGACCTGAGACCCATACTTCCTCTTTCCATCTTTGTTCTGTACTTGGTCAGTAGCGCTTTGAGACCTGTTGGTGAGTTGGCGCGATATAAAACCCAGTTACAATTACAATTACAATATATGGAGCTAGCATATTTGCTCTTCAGATACACGTTACAGTATTTAGCGCGGTTTATCCATATAACCTGAAGTACAATTTGCGCTATTTTCAGACCTCATTTTGCAACAGTAACACTATATATTTTTGAACGTTTACGATGTTGCTTTTCCAACATGGCTTCCCTCTTTTGGATCATCTACCCGTTTTCTGTTTCAGATGATGCAGACACGTTGTCTGTATGGGAAATTTTACGCCACAATTTACGGGATTGATCCATATATATATTTACTATAAGTCAGCCTTATTTGCATTTACTACTTTAGCACCGCGCTATTCTAATTATGGTTTGTGGTATAAATATAAATGTAGCTTTGTAGGTTCTTTGGACAATTTTGACTCTACAATATGGCGGCGCTTTTTCGCATTTTACCTTGCGTTCCCCTGATTGCTATAATGATCACGTGCAGATTGGTCATGTGATTGTGACGTGTTGTCTTGCATACAATGAAGATGGCGGCTGTGTACAGAGAACCAATGCGGTGAGAGGGAGCACGCGCCGATACTCGGGAGCACTCTGCGTGTTCGGTGAGTAGATTGTATGGGAATTACTGGACCCTACCAAAACAAAACTTCTTCGAAGAGACAAACTCGCACAGAGTTGTTACTGACTAGGGGCTGGGTTTTACTTATTTAGGACGGAAACCTATCATGGTTTCTGAAGAAGTGGCGTGACTTTTTTGTTATCACAAGGAAGAAGTGGAATTTATGTTTTATTGGGGTAAGATGTTATCTGTGGGAATTTCATTATTTATAATTTAGATTAGAATTGTACTTATTCTGATTCATTATGTCCACTTCAAGACAAATTCTCTTTTGCATTACAGAGGGGTCATTTTCAGGGACTTCCACTGACAGGAATTGGATCGACGTGGACTTTGATCGTATATGGAATAAAACGGATTCTTTATGTGATCCGCAACGGTGATTATTCTCTCAAGTGATTTTATGAACCAGTGTATTGAATGTTGAATGTTTGTGTGTTACGAGGTATTTGTAATCTACTGTATGATCAATTATCTAGTGGTCATTGGTCATGTTTTGTGTTTGCCTAGGAAGGTGGCATACCAGCGACCCCGGGCGCTTAATATTGGAACCGAAATAGACCCTCCACATTATAGACATGCACATTTTTGGACAAGCCTCCGCCCATTGACGAGTATGTCCATTTTTACTTTTCATCATACTTTCTAGTATAATGCTAGAACTGGGGAACGTGACTTTGGCTATGAATCGTTGAGCAGTGTTTTACCATAGCTCAGATCAATCCTGAAGCACATAAAGTGCCAATGGGAATATTTATATTTATATCTTTTTACTTGGGCCAAACAGGTTTCTCTTAATACGCTTTGGACATCTGAACTGGTTAAGACACCGTCGTGTGTAGCATTATTCCAGATACATTGCGTAAAATTGCGCATATCGGTGGGTTTAATAGGTGTTAAACAGACTCGCTATGATCCACACTAAGGGAAAGTAGACTCTTTTTATTCACAAATTATTTTTTTTCCAACTTGCACAAAATAGGGTGTTTATCACTATAAGGTTTCTTGTAACTTGGTCTGATTGTCTTCCTCTTATTGGTGTTTCAATGGGGTGCACAAATTGACTATATTCTTACTTTGTCTTTTCCCTATTTTTATCACAACCAATCTGTGGTTTCTTTAAATCGAAATTGGTTGACTCTGGATCTTTTCTCTGGATTTGTAACCTTATCTAATGTCTATATAACCATTGGGCTGTATTTTGGCAGTCTTAAACTTTTATGTAGTGTTGGTAATATTTGTGATAAAACGGTTTTTGTACCAACAACAAACAGTATTTATTGTTCCAGCCTTGAAAAAGGCTATGTGTAGACGAAACACGTGTTGGCAATTGGCAGATTCCATGCTGGGAGTACCAAAAATAAAGACATAATCAACAAACTGAATCTTTGGACTACCTGGGACTCTTTGTACTTTGTGCGAATTTATCATTGACTTTCTCTGCAACATTGTTGAAATTAACTGAGTCAGATTATATAACGTATAATGGATATAACTATCCAGTACATTTTGGACTATTGGTACTACTAAGGGAAGTACTGAATTTTCTAGATTTTCATTATTGTATACATGTTAGTTTCTAATGTGTTAGTAACACCTTTGGTAGTAGGTGTACTTGAGCCATAATAGCAGCCCAACCAAATTGTTTATAAAAATCAATTGATTCAGAATATAATATTCTTTGATACTTAGAATCTATTTGATTGTGCGGTTTTCCCTCATAGGGACCACTACTACCCACCTCAATTCAATAACTGAGACTGTTCACCCCCCCCCCCCCCTTCATCTTCCTTCTAAATTCCTCCCACCAGCCATCAGTATGCCACCCGAAATATTTACCTTTAAAAGGCTGGTTTCACATGAAGTCATGGAGGTAAAACAACTTTTTTTAAATTTTTTATTTGTAATTAATTTTTTATTAGAACAACAATAATCTGCATATACATTTCCACAATTTCAATATTACTTCTTTACAGTCACTTAATATACACTGCCGCAGTGACACACATATGTCCCCCATAGCATCACAGGTCCTCGTCTGAGTCACTATCTTCTTCCGGGGGGGTGCAAATGTTTTCACTATATACATTCCACTTTCTCCACACCCTTCCCCAATTTTTGGGGCATTTCCTATTTCTAAATGTGGCCTTCTCTGCTACCATGACCATATCCATATCTTTACACCAGTTCAATGTCGGTACGGTCCCCACACCCCACTTTTGCGCTATGTTCCGCTTAGCTATTGTCATGCCTGTCGTTGCCCACTGGCACTCAGCATGATTAAGGTCCGTTGGGCCCCAGACGTTAAGGAGGCAGCATTTAGGCACAAGCGGAACATGTTTCTCAGTGACTTCTGCGATAGTTCTTACCACTGCCTCCCAGTAGGGTGTAAGTTTCGGGCAGCCCCATAAGGTGTGATAAAATGTACCTACGTCCCCACAAAGGCGTAAACAACATGGGTCAGGGGTCCTACCCATCCTGTGCAGTACCGTCCGTGTGTAGTAGGTTCTATGTAATATTTTAAATTGCACCAATCTCAGTCTGGAGGAGATTGCTACCTCTCTTGGGGAAGCCAACGCCTCCCGCCAGTCAGGGTCATCCATGTCTCCCACCACCGACTGCCACTGGTCCCTGAGCCGGTCAAGTGGATCTGCACGGTTGTTAATGATTTTTATATACGTTAATGAGGTCACTCGTTTGTGCAAGTAGTCGTTTAATAGCCGGTCCTTTAAGGGGGATGACTCCGGGAGGACCGAGGCTGTAGGGAGTGCTGCTTCTATCGCATGTTTAATTTGCATGTATCTAAACTGCCATTTTATAATGTTCTTGTAGGTGGGTGAAGCTGACGACTTTCCCGTTATGCCAGGGGTCCCCAAGCCGGGAGATACCAATCAGATCTCATTCGCGAAATCCTTTGCTATTGCCCAGTGTACCAAGTTTACTTGTGTCCCATAAGGCTGTGTGTTGTGCAAGTCTGCCTGACCAACCCAGGTGTCTATGTACCGTATGCCAAATGTAAATAGTGTGCGACGCTGGGGCTAGAAGGTCACAGGCTTTCCGATTGTTGTAGAGCGCTCTATTAACACCGCCTTTCCCTAATGACATTCTATCAAGGTGGTAGGCCGGGTCCGTGTCCAGCACATGAAGCCTTTGAATAATGCCAGTGAGTTGTGAAGCCCAGTAGTACGCTTTGATGTCAAGCAAGGCTATCCCGCCGTCGTACCAACTCCGCACCAGTTTATTCGCTGCCACTCTTGCCGGCTTGCTGTCCCAGAGGAGAGCAGCTACTTCCGAATTCACTGCTCTAAAATATGAATCAGGGACCAAGTATGGCGTATTATGCAAGGCATAGAGAAATCTGGGCAGGGCCATTATTTTAAAGAGAGCCGCTCTACCTAGTGGTAGTGCTTTCCAGCGCTTAATAACGCGTTTCAATTTGTGAAGAGGAGCATGTAAGTTGAGTGTTAAAAATGCATCCCGATCTGATGTTACATGTATACCAAGGTACTTAAAACTGTCTGTAGCTATTTGGACCCTGCATCCCCTTGGGAGGTGCGGGGGCGGGCCATGTAATATGTACAGTACAGACTTATCCCAATTAATGGCATAGCCAGAGATGGAACCGAACACTGCGCATAAATTGAGTAACGCATGGAGGGATCGTGTGGGTGAGGCGATATACAGTAGTATATCGTCCGCATAGAGGGAGATACGATCTTCCCATTCCTCCGTCCATTTTAGGCCCCGGACGTAAAACAACTTTTTGAATATGTGCCCTACAACCTCCCTCTTGCAGATAAACTAGCTTTAAACATCCTTAAGACTAATTACAACATACTAATTAAACCTGCGAATAAGGGGTGAGGTATTGTAATTATGGACAATACAGAGATAATAAGGCAGCTGTCTAATGGTGTTCACTACAGCCCCTTGCCCTCTGATCCTCTACCCAAGATCCGTGTTCTGATTAGACAATTCACGACCCCATCCTTGTGCCAAGGCATCGTAATGGAGAAGGAACATTGTTTCCTTAACAACACCCACCCACACACTCCAGTGCTGAATGTATTACCCAAAATACATAAAGATGCCACTAATCCTCCTGGCTGTCCTATCGTGTCAGGTTGTGGATGCCTCTTGGAGCCTATAGGCAAATATATTGACACCATTATTAAATAATTTGTCCCAGTCAATGATACCTATATTAGGGATTGTATGGACCTCATCTGTCAGATAAAAGGCAGACCATTTCATCCTGAAACAAACCTCATGGCGGGCCTAGACAAAGTTACTCTATAAAGATATCCCACATATGGAAGGCTTTGAAGTCATCTACCGTCTCTTGAACACCCGCCCCAACCCGTTGTGATCGATTTATTGGAAATTGCCCTTACCAGCAATTACTTCCTTAGAAGGATATTTTCTATCTACCAAAGAAAGGAGTCTTCATGGGGGCTTGCTTTGACCCAATTTTGCCATTCTGTCCATGTCCATTTACTTGAAAGAAAAATAGGAAATGGACACCAAAAAACCCTGTCTATAACCAGATAGGGTTTTGGAAGAGATACATAGATGATATTCTCTTCCTTTGGCATGGGAAAACTACTACCTATTACAATTCATCGACTGGCTCAACCATATCCAAGTCACCATAGGTTTACCTTGGAAACCAAACCAAATGACTTACCGTTTCTTGATCTCACTCTACACACTGAAGACGAGAAAATATGTACATCGCTCTATCGAAAAACCTACTGAAAGGAACACCCTCCTTTTGTATTAAAGTTACCACCCTCATGGTCTACAGGATGGGCTTCCTTAAGGACAGTTCCTCCGCATTCCCAGAAACTACAAGTGGAAGAAAGATTACTTTTGGGAAGCAGCGGTCTTGGTAGATAAACTTATTCACCATGGCTACCTTAGACGATTAGTCTCCCGCACACTCAAACGTGCTTGGTACTGCCCTAGGGATACCCTTCTCACCCGGAGACCCACCCAAAATCTGAACACCCGTATTCCCTACCTATCTACATTCAGTCCTTTTAGCAATAAGATCAATAAAATGATCAAAAGAAACTGGGACATGCTAAGTACACAAACACCTTTCGTAGAACCTCCCCTTTCCTCCTACAATGGAGGACAAGATCTAGCAGACCATCTGGTACATGCGGTTACCTGGGACAGTGAGATCGATCATAAAACAGTCGATCACCACAGCCAGGATTCTCCTCCCCAATCGTAGGCCATTACAAATGCCAAAGCTGTGTACCCACTTACACTCAACACTAAAGATTTCTAAGTGCGAAATGAGACCTTCCCACTGAAAATTCAGTAACTGCCATACCACTAATGTTATCTATGTCATTCGCTGCCCATGCGACTTATTGTATACAGGCCAGACTACCCAGATGATCGAGCAGCACATCATCTAGCATAAAAGTCGCATCAGGTGCCAAGTGGAAAACGCACCCCTTGTTTCCAACTATATTGCCATGAATCATTCAGAGACGGACATGATCTGGCAAGTGATAGATCAACCATCCCTCCCACTAAGCGACGGTGACTTCTCGCTCTTGTTACAAAGATGCAAATGTCGCTTGATCACACGGAATTCAGTCAATGTGGGGCCAAACACACTGGACGAGTGGAACAATACTGTATATACTTAGGGTTCCTCCCATACATGACCTGCCCATGACCCACCAGCATGGCCATGCCTCTGTTGTTTCCCTTATGTCACTCGTGGCTGCTCCTTGAATGTATTCTAGTCCATAATTTGGGCTGACCGGATATTTACCATGGTTGATTCATGTTAATATTGCTTTTGACTGACTAGATTCATGTTAAATTGCTCGTAAATACCCTGTGTACCTGGAAATCTATGTCTATCACAGCAGCTCTAGAACCAATAACACCAGTATAAAGTTGTTTCTCTCCCATTGACATAAACATTCATACTTATAGCTGTCTCTCTGTATTCCTTGCACTGGTTTTTGCATGTCTGTAAATATGTAAATAATTTTGCTATTTGCTTTTTCAATGAAAGCCTTTTTACGCCCAGATGGTTGGGACAACCTTGTTCTTTCCTTTGATCTTTTCCCTCTCAGACGCTTCCAATACCATTTCCCTCCTCTGTCCCCCCAGGGTACCCTTGTACCCGCATCGGCAGCAACCACCAGAATAGTGGTTGGACCTATTGGAGTATTTCGGACCTCCCAGCATGCTTACGCACTCCCAGTGGAGCAGCGTTTATTGAGGCAGAGCGTCGGCATGCCCAGCACCATTCACTTCCGGATATGAGACTTCCAAAGTCCACGCAGTAAGATTTCCCCTCTGCATCTCCGCCTTCACGCAAATAACCACTCCACGCTGTCGTGAAGCATAAAAGGCCATTTTTTAGGACAAGGCTGCATACCCAATAATAAAACAATAACAACAATTTAACCATAACAATCCCCAACATCAACGTTTCATTCACTCCATCCCTTTCACATTGCTCCAACTCTCTCTTCACCTTCCACTCCATGACCCCTTTCAGTTCTCCATCCACTTCTTCATTTATCTCCGAACATCCTCCTCTGTATCACCTACCATCGTACTCATGGATCCCGCACCCCCATCATTCACCCCCACCCCCCCGAGGGATGGGTGGGCCCGTCAATGACTCCCCCACCCCTCCAAAGTACTGTCGCACCAGCCTACAAACTGTCCTAATCTGGCATGCTTCAATCCCCAATTTGTAGGGTGGGCGGGTGGTCCAACTACAAAATCCTACCCTCCCCGAATGGTGCTGGATGCAGGAAGAGGCAGAACCTTCCTCCCCTGCACCTTTATACCCCTCCCAGAATCCACCCCTTGACCTCCAGCCTAGTCCTTCCTGCGCAACTCCCCCGGGGGAAGACTGGTCTGCGACCCTACTTCCCCCAGGGGCCGTCATCGTGCAAATAACCACTCCACACTGTCGTTGAAGCATAAAAGACCATTTATTAGGACAAGGCTGCATACCCAATAATTAAACAATAACAACAATTTAACCATAACAATCCCCAACATCAACGTTTCATTCACTCCATCCCTTTCATATTGCTCCAACTCTATCTTCACCTTCCACTCCATGACCCCTTTCAGTTCTCCATCCACTTCTTCATGCATCTCCGAACATCCTCCTCTGTATCACCTATCGTCGTACTCCTGCATCCCGCACCCCCATCATTCACCCCCCCGAGTGGTGGATGGGTCTGTCAATGACTCTCCCACCCCTCCAAAGTACTGCCAACCAGGGAACCCCCTTTAGGGCGGTTACCTGGCCCCCCCCTCTTCAGTCCTGTGCACCTTTCGCCTCACTCCCTTCGACACCAGATGGACTCATTCCACAACCTGTTGACCACATCGCGCATCTTCATCATGTAATATGCGTTTCCCAATTGTGAAAGGTGCACTCCGTTGTCCCTGAACAACAACGGCTCCTCCAACCGGAGCCCCACATGTGAAATTACTTTGATGTCCTTTGTTGCACAGAAAACCCTCATCGCCCTGTTGAGCTTCCGGCGGGCTTTATCCACTGCCGCCGGCTTCACAGCCCCCTTCCAAATGTTTCTTGATAAAAATTCTGTCCATACAATACATGTTCCTGACATTCTGTGTTTCATAACTTCCAAGTCTCTCTGCATTTGTTGAAGGATTGCCAGACCCGACAAATTAATTAAGTCCTTCTCGCCCACATGCAAAACCAGCAGATCCGGGCAACCTCTTTGCGAAATTATCTTTGTTAACCAGGGCTAAAGTGCCCCCAACGCATCCCTCCTTTTCCCCACCAATCCACCTCATGATAGCTGCTCCTCAGACCCAGGCTACGGCCGTACACCTGTCGATCTGCATATTTTGCTGCCCAGTGCATGAAGGAATGTCAACAATCCAGGTGACAGTCTTGGTCCCTGGGCTCCCCACACAACCTACAACAAGAAAAAGATGTTAGTTTTCTGCAGCAATTACCCCAAAAACCGCCTTTAAGAACCCCCCCCTTTTCTTCCCCCATAACCTACTTTCGCATGTATCGTTCGCAACACCTGGACCTCCACCTCTTAATCTGCCGGATTCTATCCCATGACCAACCCAGACGAGCGGCAGCCGTCGCCACCCGATACGGAAAGAGTGTGTCCCAAAACCAGTCCGGCCCCTACCCAGGCGCCTCAAAGCCGTGCACAAAACTGCCAGCAACTGTGATGCCGTTAACCGATCTCCGGACGCATGACAAAATATCTCCCCGCCTGTCGCCCTGACCCGTGTACAAACCCCTCCACTCCTTCACCGGGCACACTCCCACACCGCCATTCTCATTCAACCATACCCATTTACCTCGTCACGCCTGGTCCGTCTTAGACTGGCCCAGCCAAATCCCCAAATGGCCCCCATCAAGTCTGTCGTCCTCATACAGTCTCCCTCGCCCCCTCATACCCAACTACTCCGACACCCGAAATGCCCCAAAGAACATCCACACCATGCATAAACGAAACGCCATGACTTCATAACTGTCATAGCAACAACTGGGCAACTCCCCAACAGACCTTGCAATAAGTCAAACGTAATTGCCTCCCTTGGCGCCTCCTTGCCCCTTCTCCCCACTCCCGACCCCAACCCTTCAACATTCTGCTAAGGATCTCATCCTTCGCTGGGTCAAAACCCCTATACAATTTACAGTAAAAAGATATTCCTTCCAGCTTTCCCAATATTGTCGTTTGTGACAAACCCTTCTCAATGCAACACAGGACAAAATTTATCACTCCCTGTTCAGTATCCAGTCGAGACATGTTCCACTTCCCCTTGGACCAGCCCATAAAGGATCCAAACTCCGACCAAGCCAGCCTGTAACTGCGTCTCGTAGTATCCGCTATAGACTTTTCAACCAGGCCTATTACTCTCACTCCCCCCAGGCCCAGATGCTATTCGGCAGCTTTGTCTTTTGGGCCTCTGCTCCAGGTGGCAATCGCCGGAAACGTTCCCACTACGAACGAGACAAAGCATCCTCAATGTCATTACTCGCTCCAGGAACATGTCTCGCCTGAAAGATCACATTCAATTGCAAGCATCGCAGCATGAACCTACACAGCATCCGCAAAACCCTCAAGTCCCTCGCTCTCTGCTTGTTGACTAGTTTAACCACTGTCATGTTGTCTACCTGAAACAACACCGACTGATTCTGGAATTCAGAGCCCCAAACCGCCAGTGCCACCAACAACCGGAAAAACTCCAGAAACACTATGCTCCTCCCTTGTGTCATCCAATGTGCTGGCCAGTCCTCCGCGCACCACCGCCCGTCCCAGAAAACACCAAAACCAGAAGCCCCAGCCGCATCAGAGAAGATTTGAACCTGCCATATCGTCCTGTCTTCAACAAATTCAAGAGACATACCATTGAAATCAGTCAAAAAGTCAGCCATACTCTCAAGTCCGCCCGAACTCCCATTGAGATCCAAACCCTGTGGTGTGGGAGGACCACCCCCGACATGGCCATGCCGAGGCGCCTGCAGAACGTCTGCCCTGCTCTCACCAACCTACAAGCAAAATTCATGAAGCCCAAGAGTTGTTGCACCGCTCTTAAGTTGATTTTCTTTTTCCCAATCATCCAAAGCAGGCAGGCTCGGATGCCCCCCACTTTCCCGTCAGGTAACCGGGCCATCCACTGGACCGAGTCCAGTTCTATGCCCAGAAAAGTCAACCTACAACTGTGCCCAGCTGTCTTCTCAGGCACACGGGGAACCCCAGAACGTTGAGCCATGTCTTGAAACTGTGCCAACGCCTACCCGCAAGCACCCGAATTCTGTCTGCCATTGAATAGAAAATCATCAAGGTAATGCGATACTGCTTGGTGGCCGCTGATCTTCATGAAAGCCCATTGCAAAAATGTGCTGAACATCTCAAACAGTGTGCACGAGATTGCACAGCCCATGTAGGACTTTGTCCACGTAAATGGCCCCCACAATCTGTATCCCCAGCAACGAGAAATCCGCAGGGTGTATGGGCAGTAAGCGAAAAGCGGACTACACATCACATTTTGCCAACTCCGCTCCCTGTCCACACACCCGTACTAGGCAACCGCATTGTCCACTGACGCATACAGTACCCTCGAATCCTACTCTGCAATGAAGACATTCACAGATTTCCCTTCCGGCCACGAGAGGCGATGTATCATCCTGTGCTCGCCTAGCTCTTTTTTAGGGACCACCCCTAGCGGGGAAATAATCAAGTCCTCACTGGCCAATCGCTGAACAGGCCTGCTATCCTGCCTTCCTCAACATCCTTCTTCAATTTGGCTGCTACCACCCTTGGCAACTCTTTGGCTGATTTCAAATTCTCCGCCCATCTCCTCTCTCTAGGGCCCTGGTACCCCACCTGAAAACCCTCCGTAAACCCCCACTGCAACTTCAGCGCAGCCTCTCTGTCAGGGTATAACGAGAGCCACAGACCCATGGCCTCGATCCTAACTGGGGTACGAGCCCTTTGGTCCAGCGTGTCCCCTACCCTTCGTGGCGCGCCATTGTTCTGATGGTGTAACCAACGTAAAGCATTGTGTGAGCGCATGTTTGCCCCCGCATTTGGAACATTCATGCTTCAACTTACAGGGGTATCTCGAGCAGTATCCCTTGTTGAAGTTCCAACAGGCCCCCGTATTGCTACGCCCCTGCCTTGTCTGTGCCCCTGTGCCACCTGAACTAAAGTGTCCACTTCCCGCCCCGACCTGGGCGGGACGCGTCGGAAAAGACAGATACTTCACCGGCAGGCCGCTTGCTGTGTGTGTGGATGCGAATGTCATCCATTGCATCTGCAGTTCCTTTGTCTACCTTGGCCCACGGCTTATCTGGACGTGTCCTACTCTTAAAAGCCCGAGACAGCAAGCTGCTGCATAGGAAAAGGGAGATGTCAGTGGCTCCCACAGGAACTATTTGGAGGAGGGACTCCTGTACACTCAGGCCACAGACCCCAAACCTGGTGCCACTAGGAGAATGGTAGTGCCATAGTAGTACAGATAGTCTTTACTCTCATTGCTCACATCCCTCACGAGTGCCATGCCTGCAGACACTGCATGCAGTATAGGTAAGTCACCCCTACAGCAGGCCTTACATCTCTAAGGCAGGGTGCACTTTAGTACATGTATGGACATAGCTACGTGAGCAGATATTCCCCTGTGATATCGAAGTTGATTCTTGGATATTACAAGTGAACATGGAAGCCATTTTAAGAACATGTGCTGGACACAGGTGTTTACGAGTTCCCCAGCTACATGATGGCTTCACTGAAACTAAAGATGTTTGGTATCAAACAACTCTTATTAATACACCCACATTAACTCCAGTGATGGATTTATTAATAAAGCACCCAGAGGGCACCTTAGAGGTGCCCCTGAAAACCTACTGACTACTTGTGTGCTGACTGGTGTATGCCACCCTGCCACCACAAACAGGTTTCTGACCCCCTGTAGGTGAGAACCCGCGCTCCCTGAGGGCAGAAACAATAGCTTCTCAGGCTGGAGGTGTTGTCACCTCCTCGATGCAGGATGGCTAAGTGATCAGCATATCAAGGCAGAAAAGTGCAAACGCCTCTGCTGCCTTTGATATGTGACCTAAGGATTCCCCAGACGGGGAAATGCTACCCCTGCTCCGGGCCAACTGGCACCAGAAAAGGTGGGGAAATCAGCTAATCAAGGGGCGTGTCCCCCTCTCAGGCTAGTTTCACCCCTAAGGTGGATTACCTGATGTGGACATGACTTTTAGAATCCCAAGATCTTCGTTTTGGTGGAATTAGGCACCCTGGGTCAGGGTTATGCCCACTTCCAATACGAAGTGGTAATATAGAGGGTGTAGACACCCTAAAGGTAGGTAACCCATTGGCTACTACCTGTCACTCTCCGTAACACCCCTTGAGTATTTAGGTGGCATCCTTGACACCAGGAACTTGTATTTGAAGGATCAAGAAGAGAGGACAAAGAAGAGCCACAAGAAAAGCGAAAATAGAAGACTGACTGTGGACTTTTGGTGCCAAATCCTGCCTACATCAAAGCCCGACAATAGTGACCAGCAAATCGTTCTCCAGCTAACCAGCGACTCGTTCTGCAGGTGACCAGCTTCTAAGAACCGCGCAAGACAGCCAGTCCTTTGCTAATTGCCAGCAATCTCCCTTGGAGTAGAGGACCTACTCCCCTGCAGTATGCAGGCACCAAATAGCAAAGTCAGTTGACCGAGTTTCAGCTCACTAGCCAGCCCGATGCCGCAGCCCCCCAGGAAGAGGAACCTGTGCTCCTGAAGGTGACATCTGTCCCCCCACCATGCGAGAGGACACCAGGATCAACCAGAGCCGTACAGGATCAATACGGGAGGTACGAGACCCCTTGCAACAAGCAAAGGCTGTGAGAGTCCAATCCGGACTCCAATGACACAGAGACCGAGCAGCCATCGAGTGACGTCAGTACCGCAGAGACGGTCTTCCAGAGTGGCTCAGCTGTCCTGATTATTACACCCTCAACCAACGAGACTGACCACTGCAAATCCCAAGGACGCACAGAACCCAACTGACCTTTCCACTCTGCACCTGAGTGCCCCAGCTCAGGTGCAGACTGTGCTCCCTTATTCTCAGTACCCCTTGTGACCCGAGACCCCATTGGGAGCTTATGGACTTGTACAAAGGCAACCTTTGCAGCCTGTTTCCAGGTGGTCCCCCTTCTTCTTACTGGTGTAGCGCACATACCTTCCAATCCGACCAGCACCTCTGTACCCAGATGCCTCAGGGCAGGTAACAAGTAACTGCTGGTGGTACATTGGCCCTTAGCCCCAAACGACCAAAAGTCCTGAAGGAGACCCCCAAAAACTGATCGCAGATAACTATATGCAACATACGCCTTTTCTCCCATAGGGAAGCATTGCTGCGTAGATACGCATTGAATTGAACTATTTACTTACCTGTAAAAATTCATAACAGCAACAGTACTTTCTTGATAACCAAGTTCCTGATATAAAAATTTACCTAAAAATAAGAGTTCTTTTTTCTAAGTTTGTCTTGGATATATTCTTGGGTGTGCATCTCATTTATTGCCTCTGTGACTACAACAAATACTCAGCACTACCCTCTGGTAAGCCTAACTGCTCACCTACACTACCACAAAAGACTGCAGTTGGGTTATCCTTGGTGCCTCTTGTTGGAAATGGCCCTTTTTTCAGAGCTAGCCCCAAACGTTTTGCTTCTTCCTCCTACTTTTTTCCTGACCTGTGGTTGTTGGCAGTAGGACACTGGGCCCTTTACCATTGCTGATCAGTGCTAAAGTGCATATGCTCTCTGTGTAAATTATGATTGTGATTGGTTATCCATGATTGGCGTATGTGGGTTACCAGTAGGTCCCTGGTAAAGTGCACTGAGAGTGCCAGGGCTGGTAATTCAAAAGCTACCAGTGGGCTTGTAGCACTGGTTGTGCCACCCACAAGAGTAGCGCTGAAAAAAGGTCTCAGGCCTGCCACTGCAGTGCCTGTGCACAGTTTAACTGCCATGTCGACCTGGCCAGTGCACCTTACCCTTCCCTTTTATTACACATTGGACACCCCTATGGTAGGCCCAAGGTACCCCCCTGGGCAGAGGGCAGTGTATGTGAAAGGTAGAACATGTACTATTGAGAGTAACATGTCCTGATAGTGAAATATCGCCAATTTAGTTTTTCACTATTGAAAGGCTATCTTGCCCATAGGACAGAATGGGGAATGCTGTGTAACAAGTTTACCTGCATATCTTCCCATAGAAGCAAGATTGAAATTTGGAATTTGGCATCCTTGAATTCAGAATTAAATAACACATCTTTTAAGAAGAATGTTTTTTAAATTCTGTGTTTCAAAATAGCACTTTTAGAAAGTGGCCATTTTCTTGTTCATCCTTTCTGTATGCCTCTGCCTGTTTGTAGATTGACTGTCTGGTTTGAGAGTAACAGGGGCTGGGGTGGCTCCAGGAGGCTGGGTGAGTCAGTACTAGGCTGAATAGACCTATCTGCATTGGGAGTGGTGGGAGGAGTAGCACCTGGGCCTGAATAGGGCCGTGCCTGCCTTCCACAATGCTGGCTCCACCTCCTGCGGTGCGTCTGATGACCCTGGCCCACACTGACAAAGGAAGAAGTCGTGCACTGGCAGAGTGCACCCAGAACTGGTTTGGACTGGGTCCAGGACCCCTCACACATAGAGAACAAAGACTTTTGGGGTATAAATATGAGAACTGAAACCCCTGAAAGTTAGACTACTTCGTGATCAAGAGGAATCCTTGCCAAAGAAGATCAGCTGAAGAGACTGAGGAGAAGTACTGCGCTTGCTGTGTGTATGGGGTTGGCCTGCAGTTTGCTGTTTCTACTAAGGAGAGATCTAAAGGACTTTGCTATGTGCTGTGTCCCCTGCTTGAAGAAGGACTTTGCTGTGTGCTGTGTCCCTCTGAAGAGAAGTCTCCAAGGGCCTGAGAAGAGCTGGACTCCTGTTTCTGAAGTCCCAGGCACAAAAGGGCTTCAACCCCAACTCCCTGAACTTCCTTGCTGGGACTTCCAGTCTGCCAGGAGGGCCTGTACCTGTGTGTGAGGCCTTTTTGCTGTTGGGAGCTGGAAGCGCGACGCAACAAGAGAGAAGCGTGACGCCGCCGCAGCAGCCGCTGTCGCATCATCGAGGAAGCGTGTAGCCGCTGGTCGCATCACCGGAGAAGCGTGTCACAGGGCCGTCGCATCGCCGAGGAAACGCACTGCCGCTGCAACTCCGGAGAAGCGTGCTGCCATCACCGAGGGAGTCGTAGCATCACCGGAGAAGCGTGTCGCAGAGTCTGACGCGGCTCAGAAAACCACGAGTACGCTGCACGGCCGTTGGGCATGCACGCATCGCCTCCATCTTGTCGCATCGCAGTGAAGACGCCATTTTCTCACATTGCACCGTATCATCGCAACGCATCGAGGCGCCATCTTGTCGCACCGGAACCAGAGCTCAGAAAGAATCGACGCATCGCCTTCTCTGCGACCCATTTGTGAGTTTTGCGTTACGCATCCCAGGTACTTTGTGAGTAAAGGGTCGCATTTCATCATCTACAAGTTTATTTTTGCAACAACCTTTCTAAAGGCATTCTACTGAGTTTTTCTATGTTGGATTTTTGTCGTTTTGGTCTTGTTTAGTGTAGATAAAGAAATGTTATTTTTCTAAACTGGTGTGGTGTCCATTTGTGGTGTTTTCACTGTGTTACTGTGAGTGTTGGTACATATACTTTACACATTGCCTTTGGGATAAGCCTGTCTGCTCGTGCCAAGCTACCAAGGGGCTGAGCAGGGGTTATCTAAAGTGTGTATCCCCCTTACCCTGACTAGAAGCAAGGGTCCCTATTTGGTCAAAGGTACCTACCTCTGCCAACTAGAGACCCCTATTTCTAATACCTCTGTAAACCAATTGGAGTTTACCTGGACTCTCTACTTAGTGTACCTTGTTTCAGTCCAATATATAAAGAGCCGGCGTCCTACACCCCATGAGTCCTGTGACCAAAAGCGATTGAACTTTCTGCAGAAACACAGGGGTATGATCCAACTAAGTATGAGAGACAACAGGTGGCATCTCTCAAGGGTATTGTAGAAAAAGATGTTCTTGTTTGTTGAGGTTTTTCGGTAGATATTTTGAATCTTCTGCATATTCATGTGTAGAAACTCCTCTATTCTCAAAAAAATCAACTCAGTAGCCCTATGTAACAGCTAGAAATGGCAAAGGATAGGATGGATTCCCAGGATGTAGGAAGCTGGCTCCTTATGTGATATATCAATAATCTGATATACCGTGTAAAGAGTCCAGGGGTTCCCTTACTAGTGGACAGGGGCTTGCTATGCAATCCTAAAGTGCTCTATTAGGGGGTAGTGTGGTCAAGCAGCCTTAGGTTTAACACAGAAGAATGCAAGCCATTTGCATATACACACAATGATCAACAAATGACACACACAACTCAAGAAGGAGATCCACACCAATTTAGAAAAATACCAAGTACCTTTATATATGTTTAGGCATCAGAGAAAGATCGTTCAAGTAAGTACGTTTTTAAATATAAATTATTTTCACTTTGCAAAAATGGACACTGCGATTTCGGAGATCTGCAATGTTATCCTAGAGAAGGAAGAATAAGTTATACAAACAGGTACAGTACATCGACTTATACGACCAATCTCCTGGAGTTAAGGTGAGTGGTGGTCAAGGTTCAAGGTAGCACCAGTGGCATGAGAGTGGCCAGGTGCAGGGTAAAAATAAACGTCAGGACCCCAATGCATTTCAATTGAGATCGGTCACTGTAAAAAGAGGCTGCAGGCTCTGGCTAGGAAGCCAGTCTGGCTGAACCAGCAAGTGGACTCAGGCCTTGCGATGCACGGGACAACTTCTCCAAGGCTTAGGGGCAACAAGTGTCCTTAGGCGTCGGGCTTTTTCTTACCAAAGCAGTCGCAGTTGATGGGGCCTGCGTAGGGAGGCTGCAGGCGTCTAGGGGTGAAACCATGATGGACTTGAGCTCTGAAGGGCTGGGGGGGGGCCTTGTTGGCACCAGTGGCCCACTTCAACTTGGGCCAGAGGCGATGGGTGCAGTGGTTGCTTCAGGTGTCGGGTTTTGGCGGTTCTGGAGGTTTCAGAGTCTTTTTCTCTTTTGGAGTTTCTTCAGAACACGTCCGCTGTTCACGGGAGGTGTGTGAAAGTGCCCTCTTTCTTGCATGGTATGCCCCCACTTTTTGCTGAATTGCTGATGTACTTTGACTGAGTGTGCCCTGGGCTCCTGCCAATCAGGTAACCACGGCCTGAGTTCCTTCCCTAAAACTGCATTGAAGCCTAAACCCAATTGGCATCTCTGGCCACGTCAACCCCTGGTAAATGGTACCATACGTACCCAGGGCATTGTGACCAGAGAAGGCCCCTAAGGGCTGCAGCACTTATTGTGCCACCCTTAGAGGCCCTGTACCCTGACACACACACTGCCTTTTCAGGCTGAGTGTCTGGGTGCAGAACCAAACAAAGAGACGACATGGCACACATCCATGTGTGCCATGCCCACAAACCACTGCCCTGGCATACAGTCACCCCTCTAGCTGGGTGCCCTATGCCAGTTGTGAGGGTACAGGTGCATGAGCCCTGTACCCCTACAGTGCCCAGGTCCATTCCTGGGCCCTGTAAGGGCAGTGCTGCCATTAAGAGTATATGGTGCTGGGAGGTTGTCATTACGAACTCCACAGCACCATAATGGCTGCACTGAAGACTAGGAAGTTTGGTATCAAACTTCTCAGCACATTAAACCCACACTGATGCCAGTGTGGGATTTAATGTAAAATGCACAACAGAGGGCATCTTAGAGATGCCCCCTGAAACTCGACCAACTCCCAGTGACCTGACTGAGTGGCTGAGCAGGCTGCCACCACCAGCTATATTTCTGGACCCCTGGGTCGAGAGCTTGCTGCTCTCGGGGGCCTGAAACAATGCACATCCTGGGACTAGGTGCCAAGCCTCCTCCCCCAGGATGGGCAGGGTTCACGAAGGAGAAGCTTCAAAGGCATGCCGCCTTTGTGAGCTTCTCCAGACCACTTACTGTACTCAGCAACTGGTCCTCACTGGTTCTACCCCCCACTTTGGGCGGGAGACCTGGTGGGAAAAACAAAGTGAGGAAGAGAGGTGTGCCCACCTCTGCCAACTCCACCCTTAAGGTGGGGGAGGCGAGGTGAAGCACAAACTCGAGTCCCCACCATCTTGAGGATGGGGGGACCCAGCCAACCAGAGACAGGCTGCCCCCCTCCCACTGGAGAGTGTACCCACCCCAGGGAAGGGACCCATTGGTCCCTGCCCTTTACCTACCTGTAACACCCCTAAATGTAGTATTTAGGGGCACCCTGAACCTTCATTCCTCAGATCCAGCAACCACAAGAAGAGAAGAAGGACGAGAAGCCGTGCAGAGCTAACAAGAGGACGACGCCCCACTGACTTGGCCCCAGCCCTACAGGCCTGTCTACACTCGAACCTGCTCCTGTAAAATCCCAGCGTGTCCAGCGGCCAGCAACCTCAAAAATCCTGGAGGACCTGACTGCATTCACTCTCCAAGCGGTTTCTCTCGTGAACACCGGATGTGTTTGAACTGCAGCTTCTGGTGCCAGCCAGAAACCGCAAATCCAGCACATTCTGCACCCACCGACCCCGGGTTGTGTTTGAGTGAACAAACACCACAAGGAGGTCTCCCCGGCGATCCTAACCCGAGATCCAGTGACCCCTGACCTGCCTCAAGCCTCCAGATGATGCCTGCAGCCTCAATCCAGGAGACCCCCCCTACCGCGACCAGACCGGGTAAGAAAATCCGACGTCTAAAGGCACCCCTGCACCCGACGCCCCACGGCCTTGTGTGCCCAACCCAGTGGTGCCTGACCATCCCTCTACATCCCAACTTACCCCTCGAAGTGGTGGTCACTGGAAGATCTTCGTCCCCGTGCCTGCAGTGTGTCTTTGACTCGGAGAATCTCCATTGAATTCAACAGGGCACCCGACCTCAAAACTGCACCCTGCATTCGGCTGCCTAGCGCCGCTGAGGGTGTCCCTTTGGTGCTAACTTGGTCCACAACGTGCCATGATCTTAACCCTAGGAGTTTAGCTCCCACAACCCTGTGGCCTGCTTGCCAGCAGCCACCAACCGGAGTCCCCCTATCCCCATAGGATAACATTGGGCCTTAACACTCTGCACGCAGCTGCCCTAGTGCCGCTGAAGGTGCAACAACAGTGCATCACTAACCCTGGGAGACCCCTGAGTCTTACCCCAGAACCTTAACTCCAAAGACCGATTACTTACCTTGAAACCGATAACTCATTTTTCCTCATAAGATAACATTGACACTTTCTCTCAAAAAGTTTCTAAGTGTCGACTTTTGAAACTGCAAATATTCCTTAAAAATCAGCCGATTAACCAAAACGCATTTTCTCAACTGTTTTCAGGAAATGTCCCAGTGCTGAATCCAGGATCCAGCACTGAGTAAGAAAAAGTAATGATAACCTAACTTACCTGCTAAGTGAATTTCATCCCATAGGATAACATTGGTGATTCTATGTGAAAAAGTTTGTGTCAACTTTTGAAATACAATAATATTCCTTAAAAATCATACCTTTAACCAAAACGCATTTACTCACCTGTTTTCAGGAAATGTCCCAGGGTTGAATCTAGGATCCAGTCCTGTGGTTAGAAAAGTAATCTGAAAAGTAATTAACTGCATTTTACTTAAAAAGCACATTCAATTGAATGTACTATACCTGCAATGTGTTGCAAACTGCTTTCTTAAACCTGTAGTCAAAACCAGTACCAGTTATACTGCAATTCTGAACTGTGTTCAAACAAGTCAATTATTACTGCAAAGTATTTATATGCTTACCTGTACCAGGCTTACTTGGTTCTAGAAATAAAACCGTATATTTTTTATACAAAACAATTGGCCAAGAGTTCAGTTCTTGAGTGTGTGAGACCATTTGCTGAGTGTGTACATCGAATGCTTTACACTGTCCTCTGATACTGCCTTACTGCTCGACCAAGCTACCACTTTAGAGAGTAAGGTTCTATCTAACTTTAACCTCTGGAGACTCTTGGACTCTATACACACTGTACCTCACTTTGGTGCAGTATATATAGAGCCAGTTTCTTACAGGAGGTCTTAAGGCTTTTTCAAAGGCAGGCTGTCTTCCACGTTTCTGGAGTCAACAGCTGCAGGACGAGTCGACTTTGGCACACTTTTCGATAAGGGATGTAAACAGACCGGCAGGGTTGGTACCAGGTAAACTGCTGCTTCTCTGCTTTTGGAGCCCTTCGCTGCCCTCTCTCTTCTAAGGCCATCAGGATCTGCTTCTCTGGTGCCAGAGGCTCCCCTAAATACTGATTTAGTGGAGTGTAGGGAAGAAGACAATGGGCTACTGACCCTTAAGGTCACTACACCCCCTATATGACCAATTCCTGTGGGAAGTGGGCATAACCCTGTCCCAGAATTCCTAAGTATGCCATCACAAAGACGGCTACTTCTGAAAAACCGTGTCCACCTCACAGTGGCCCACTTTAGGGGTGGTACTAGCCTGGTGGAGGCACGCCTACCTGGCTAGTTAATTGTCCTGCCTGTCCAGGTGCCAAGGGGGCTCTGGACAAGGGGTGTGACTTCCTGTCCTGTGAGGAGAGCCAGATTCACATTTCAAAGGCAGCAGCATCTTTGAAGGTCGCCGGCCCGAGGGGACTCATCAGCAGGTCATCCTCTGGAAGGGGGTGTTACACCCTCATGTCGGACAGGCTTTTGTTCTGAGTCTCCTGAGAGCAAAGGCTCTCACTCTAGGAGGTCAGAACAGTGTCTCAGGTGACAGCCTGACAGAAACCAGTTAGCAAGGACACCAGAGGCTGGTTAGTGTTTTAGGGGGCACATCTAAGGTGCCCTCTGGGTGCATGTATTGGTAAATCCATTCCTGGAATCAGTGTGGGTTTACCAATCGAGATGTTTGATACCAAGCATGCTTATTTTTAGCAAGGCCATCATGTAGCTGGGGAACTAGTTTTTACCAGTGTCCAGCACATTTTAAAATGGCTTTCCTGGTCGCTTGAACTGGAAGTAATAGGTCAGGCGATCACAGGGGCACATCTGCTCATTCAGGTATGCCCTCACATGTAAAATTCAGCACCCTTCTATAGGGCTGTCAGGCTTTGTAGGGATGACTTATAAATATTACATGCAGTGTTAGGGTCATCGCACACAGGGATGTGTGACAAGTCGTGTTTCTACTTTTGTCTGCACTAAGGCACGCAACCTGCAATGGCAGCCTTGCACATGCTTGGTGAGGGGTCCCCTAGGGTGGCACAATTCGTGCTGCTGCCATTTAGAGACCCTCTTTAGTACTTCAGGCCCTAGGTATCAGGGTACCATTTATCAGGGACTTACTGAGGCTGCTAAAGGGTTTGTCAACTGGGGGAAATAATTGTAGTTTTAGGGAAAGAACACTCACACGGGGGTCCTGGTTAGCAGGAATCCAGTATACTTCAGTCAAAGTTGCACCAAATACCAGGCAAAAAGTGTGTGCAGGGAGGGGTACTGCAACAAAAACCCAGTTTCCTACATAGAAACATTACAACACATTGCAGATCTTCCTGAGATGTGTTTCGCAATTTCATCCACTCGATATCCGTCTGTTAGTGTTCAGCTTGCCCTCCGAAGCCTGTGTGAAATAGGTGTAGCTAAGCAATCGATGTGGCAATTATTGACATTGACTGCGGAAGCGCAAGTACCAGGTAATACTGCAAGCTCGAGTGTAGCAAAGTCGAACAGTCATGGCTTACTCTCGAAAGTTGGGGAGTGGTAGATATCTACATCAGAGAGCACATTTATTATGCACAAAAATAAGACAAAAATGGTGTGATCCTTTAAAGCAAATGTTGCCACTTTAAATTCAATGCTAAGTAACAAATAATCTTTATTGCATAATATTTACTGAATGCTTACCTTATTACACAGTAACCTCACTTACCACGGCAAGCATGCTCCTAATTAGAAATACAAATAATGGGATGATTATACAACCATAGCCTTATATAGAATCTGGCATTGGGTGCTCTCGCCACCACTGTTGTATTCTGGATTCAATTCTTAGTTTCTATTGCAGTTCATGTGGTTAGGTCTCACCTACGCAGCGCACATGCGCTGCATAGGAGGGTCTTTAGCCGTCCCTCTGCTCATTTTCAAGCACACACTCGTGCTTGTGGCAGCATCCACCTTGCGGGAGTGAGCAGGGGTGCGCCACAAGCACGAGTGCAGTGCTTGAAAATGGGCAGACTGCGCGCGCACGCACCACTCCCAGGCTCACCTCCTCCTCCCCCCCGCTCTCACGCAGATAAGCAGAACAAAATCAATTCTAAAACAGAGCCGTTTTTTCAATGCTAATGTCTGCCTCTGAAACAGACCTTGGTTTGCATTGTATAGTTAATTAATGTTTACCATCAGAAACATGTCAGAAAGGTTTCGCTGTTGTTTCACCAAATCCTTTATTTCATTACTGACAGAAGGTTCATAACTTGAACACACTTCAGTTTTATTCTGTTGGGACTCTGCTGTTCCATGAAATATCCTAGATTCCGAGTTTTGTGACTGCATGTATTTCACAGATGACATGGACATAGACTCCATGTGGTGGTGTAAATTAAGTTAATTCAGGCTGCTGACTGGCACATGCGGGGAGCTGAGAAATACAGCCAGGTTTCACAAGACAAGTCAGTACACAAGATTTCATCGAGCGCACACGCACCTGAACAAACTGGGCGTCTAGATAAAAGGAGCTTAAACCGACTGAACACCGGAGGCAAACTTGTTTCTTTTCTTTGTGAGCCACTCTCACTGCAGGCACGATGTGTTTTTTTTTTTTTTTAAATTAGAGGAGCATTACGTTTTAATGCGCTTTAAATTTTATTGGATCTAATATTCGGCCTCTTTCTGTTCTCCCATGTGCCCCCTTCGAGATCCTTTTCTCCATCCGCATTCTGCCAGCACCCTCCTACCCCAATAGTCGTCCACCACCACCACGTCCTCCACCACCACCACGTCCTCCACCACACACTACGTCCTCCACCACACACTACGTCCACCACCATGTCCACCACATCCACCACCATGTCCACCACCACGTCCAACACCACCACCACGTCCACCACCACCAGGACCACCACATCCACCACGTCCACCACCACCATGACCACTACATCCACCACCACCACCATGTCCACCACCACCACGTCCACCACCACGTCCACCACCACCAACCGTGACAGGTAAAGTGTCACTGGGGGGCAGGGGTAATAGGAGTGTCAACCCCGGCTGTACATGGGACATTTAAGGATGCATAGGGTGCGAGAAGACGGGAATAGGGGCTAAAAGTATTACAACAGACCCAAGATACATTTTGAAGAGGCGCAATGTCACAGAAGCTCATGTAAAAGCACTCGCAGCATCTCTACCTCACAGTGGCATACCTGAACGAGCCACTCACTCAAGACAAGCATTGGCATAGCCAATAGGTCTCGCCTTTAGGACCTTATAAGCGTTTAGCCATGCAACACTTGATGTTGTTGCACCAAGGATATTGTGCTGAATAACTAAACACTTAGAAGGTCCCAAAGGCGAGACCTATTGGCTATGCCAATGCTCGTTTTTCCCTTGCAGCCTGTTAGGTCACACTGCTAGGCACTGACAGGTGTGAGCAGCAGCAGTGTTTTCTTTTACCTCTAGGTGTGGAAATCACAGTTCGGGGGAACAAGCATGGACGCAATGGTGGAGGCACACGGATCCTCCCACACAAGTAGGCACTCGACAGGGGAAGGGGGTTTGCAGCAGCAAATTTGGAGGTGCAACACTTGGGCTGCACATGGACATCAGGTTGCTGAATAAGGGGTGCACAATAATGATGCAGCAACAAGTACTCAGGGCTTACGCAGACCTTCACTCGCCCGAAACAATTACGTGGACAGCAATGATGTGACAACAGAAGCACCTAGGGAGGAGTTTACAAAGTCTTACACAGCATCAGCACCACTTGCAAATTAGGTATTAGTTTAGTCTGGGCAGCAGGTTGCAGGCTTCCAGTTTTAGCAGATTGGGTCCTTCCTTCATCCTCTCAGCAATGCTCGCAATTCAAATTTCAGCTCTGGGCAGAATAATTGTGGTCTTCGTCATGTAGAACAGACAATGTCCTTGATACTTTCAGATGCAGTAGAAACAAGTTCTTTTTCTCAATCGCATGGTTAGAGTTCTTACCCCCTAAAAGTCAAACAACTAAGATTTCTGTCTTTGTTCCTCACCTTCCGCTAAACAAGTGTGCAGACCTCATTTATTGGCTAAACCAAAAGGGTCTGCTTATATCCAGCAGTTATGGGAGATCTGAGCACAACTGCCTACTCAAATCAAGGCTAGCTCCAAACCTTGGGGAGGACCAAGCATGTTTCTTTCAGATGTGAGGCAGCTCCAGGGCAACTAGCCACTTGGGAGCTGTAGCTCTCCCAAGTTGCTACCATACTGCATGCTTACCAATCATTAAAGTGTCTTATCTTTCCAGCAGAAAAGAACAATGGATGTGGAGTTGGGTAGGTAGCACATTTCTTTGTATAAGGAGTAAAGACTTTAACCAGGTGTTGTTCTTGTCCGGTCACAGGCTGACCTGCTGGAACTGGGTTGTTCCAGAGTATCAAAAAGCCCTTCCTGCTCTATCCACTTGGATGTACATGCAAGATACTTGCACATGACTTTAAAAAGAATTCTCCAAAAATGAAACAGGTGAAGACCCCACGATGTTGAAAAACTATAGACTAATCTCTCTTCTCTCCTATTTAGCAAAACTACTGGAGGCCCATGCGGCGCAACATCTATGTTCCTTCTAACAGGACTCTGAATTCCTCAAACCCTATTTGGAGGCTTTTGACCCACCCACTCAAAAGAAACTGTCATTCTCTCTGTATTGGACGGCATGAGAGAAGAAGCAAATAGAGGCCATACCCAGGCACTGGTCTTCTTCGATTTATCAGCAGCCTTTGACACACTGGATCATGCGATTCTGATCGACCGTGTTGAGGCCGCTGGTCTAAAGGGTGTTGCATTAGATTGGATGAAATCTTTTCTCACAGACTGTTCCAAATCAGTCGGTCTCTTTCTCTATTGCTCATTCAGGGTCTAACTAAATTGTGGTATACCACAGGAATCTTCCCTATGCCCTCATCTTTTTAATGTCTACATTCGTCCTCCGGTACAATCTATTCAGCAGCGGAAGGTGAAAATATATAACTACGTTGACAATATGCAGCGGATTTTTACCATTGATAACACCTTGGAATCCATGGAGCTCTTCCAAAATACTATGCTATGCATTAGAGAGTGGATGAATAGTCCTAATGTGAAGCTGAACTCAGACAAGACAGAGATTGTTGTTACAAACAACAAGATCATCCATTGGAATTCCTCAAACTGGCTGCCGAAATGAGATCCCCCCCCACCCCATAAAGAAGTAAAAAGTCTGGGAATCAATTCGATGAGGATCTTTCCATGAAGTCACAGATAGGGGGCATTGATTTCCACACGTTTTCTTGAACTTAGGAAAATGAGTAAATGTTTCACGTTTGAAGTCGCCATCGAAGTCATTATTGCCTTAGTCATATCAAGAATTGACTATGCAAATGCTCCCAATCTAGGACTTCCAACTATATGAGCTTCAGGAAGCTCCTGAAAAGCTGGCTGTTCAAACACGCATATGGCTAACTTCCTGCTAGATGTCACCTCTATATAACTCAGCGCCAAAAAACCTGTTTGGTGTTCGTGCGCTATACAAATGCCGTGTAACATAACATTAGGCTAGCTGGCTGGAGGGAGAGGGGGTTACATGCACGGATGAGGCAAGATAAAAGCGCTGATCTCCACTAAAAGCTATGGAGTGCCATACAACACTAGGTCTATAGACAACCAGGGGGCCTCCAGCCCACAGGTACCCCACCTTCCATGTACCCTAGCACTCATGCACACTCCATACAATCATGGGGAATCAGGTCCAGCAATGACATACTACCTGGATCTACCAGAGAGAGCCACCAGGCAGTGTGTCCACTGGGTAAAAAAGGATTATAGACACAAGTATAATCCGTACCACAAACCGTTGAAATGTCATGATCTTGTCACCCAAGTAGTATCCACCAATGTTAGGAGTGACATTTGGGCAAACCACTATCACCCAACAGAGGGAAGACCTGTTGGTAAATGCATGCCAAACTCATGTAGAGTATGACTGTCAAGCTACTCCTTGATGCATGCCGCCTGCACTAGAAAAATAAATTTGGCAGAATGAACAAATCGGTAAACCTGGTTGTCACATGGACTTTCTACCATACAGTGACAAAAAGGGAGAACCTGGTCACAAACGTCCACGAGGTGATCCAGGGTTCCACTCAACTATGCTAGACTACGGAAAGTCACCTCATCAAAAAACCCCATTTACATCAGCCTAGATTCTCACTGTATCTTTTTTTGATGCTGAAACCCAAAAACAAATCAGATTTCTAACCTGCAATCAGATGCTCTTTGCAGTAATGGTATTCAGTTGCTTAGCAACTCACCTCTCAATAACTCGCGATGACCAGGGCAAGATGGAAACTGGTCAAGCAGTTTAAAAACAGATCTACATGGAGATTGCAGTTTCCGAGAATTGGAGTGCTTTTTCTGATTTTTAGAGACTAACATAACACTATTTGGGAACAAGATGTCTTAATCAAGGCATAGCAGTAGGAGTTGAAGATATGAAAGTGGTCTTTGATGATATTAAGTGGTAGAAAGTCGAGATAATAGTTGAAGCAGTTAAATAATTGATGACAGATCATTCTTGCTAATTCCAATGAAAGAGTTTCAGGATTCTGTTGTTTTTGAGGAGGGAGTCAAGTAAGGAGAGGTTATTTCGAACTTATGTTGTATGTAAAATAAGAGGGGAATTTTCACAATTTGGAAAGATTCTGTTAAGAGTCCATGCTTCCTTCTTACTTGCTGGCCAATGAACATGACCAGTTGAAATAAGCGTCTATCAAGTTTATGAAGTCAAGTAGGTAGCCCCATATAGCAGGGGAATACATTCTGGAGGTTCACTATCCAAAAGTGTAGGTTGTCAGGACATTATTATAGAATCACATTCCAAGATCAGTCTCCATTACCCTGATGACTTGAGAAATTTCGAGCATTACAAACATTAGTTTCTTTGCCTTTTGGGGAAATCAGTTGTTTCAGCAGAAGGACAATTATCTATTTTCTAAATCTGAATTGCCTATTGAGCATTTCTTGGGTGTGTTAGAGGTAGGTTCTTTATAGAATCCCAATGCTTTGTAGTTCCTTGAAATATACTGCACTTATTTGTAGGAGTATATGCCTTCCAGCAAGCTTCCAGTTACAGGGAAGGTGGACCGTGAGTCACGCCGGTTTACCTTTCTTCGTTTTTTGCGGAGTAAGATTGTTTTCAGTCTACTGGTACCTCAGGCATATGTCTGGGTTGGTTGCTGACCATGACATTTGTACGAGTAGAACTTTCCCTGAATATCTTCCTCTGATACCACAACAAGTAATGCCTACTTGGATCAGGGAGCCTAACAATCAGATTGGTCTAGATTGCTGGTCTTTTTTCCAAAAGGTTCCGCATTGTCACACAGAATATCTATAGTACAAAATTCTATACCCACTGTTATTTACATGGCATAGTTAGCACCCAACTTGTCTTCTATCAGGAAACCACTTTCTTTTGCACTTCTCTCTTTTGATAGATAGTCCGGTAGGATAGTCATTCTCTTTCATGTTTCTTTATAATATTTGGTACGATTGCAAAAGGATTGGTGGCAGGACGGCAGTAGGTTCTGTGGCTGTTAATTCTTTTCTCGTCTGTTGGTAGAGAACACAGCTGACTGGTAAACTAACTACTCATACTGCAGTGATGAGCACCAAATAGATCTTGGTCTCACCTATTTAGGGTCAAGCTTTATATTTCATTGCGTTTTTCCAATGATGGTGTGCAAAATACAAGAAATATCCTGTAACCATCTATAGATTGTGGACTAACGGTTGTGACTCGAAAACAGCTTTGAACAAAAACAGCTTGGAAACGTCTGCATCCAACACTAGACGGAGTACGCAGAACATCTGTAGCCACATAAGTTATTAATTTAAATTTTGCAGGCTCCCTTGGGGCAATGTTGTAGAACTTCAGTCAAGGCAAGGGTAAAGGCTCTGCCATAGGAACATATATGAACTCACATTTTGCAGGTGTCCTTGGGGCAAGGTTAATAAACGTTGCTCAAGGCAAACATAAAATGTAAAAAAATAAATAAAAAAAAGGTTTTTCTGTAGGAACATATTTGTAGTTGTGTTTTTAAGTTTCCTACTGCACAAATCAACTACCTACTACTTTGACCAGTTGATGACTAAAGAACAGAAGGCAATTCTAGAGAAAATATACCTCTTTCAGAGGCCCAGGCAGTTATGTCTGGAAAGTTGTTGTGGACATCAATCAATCATGGTATTTGTAAAGCGTACTACATACCAGCGAGGGTCTCAAGGGGCTGGGGGGGGGGGGGGGGCGTGAGGGGGCAAGCTGCTATTGTTTGAAGAGCAAGGTCTTGAGAAGTCTTCTGAAGGTCAAAAGGTCTTCGGTCTGCCGCAGGCGGATGGGGAGGGTGTTCCATGTCTTGGCGGCGAGGTGGGAGAATGATCTGCCGCCGGCGGTCACTCTTCGGATGCGGGGGACGGTCTGCAGAGCGGAGCTGGCGGGTGGGGGAGTAGAGGCTGAGTCGGCTGTTGAGGTACGTTGGTCCGGTGTTGTGGAGTGCATTGTGTGCGTGGATGAGGAGTTTGAAGGTTATCCTCTTGTCGATAAGGAGCCAGTGTAGGTCTCTCAGGTGGGGTGTGATGTGGCTGCGGCGAGGGATGTCAAGGATCAGGCGTGCAGAGGCGTTCTGGATGCGTTGAAGCCGTTTCAGAGTTTGGCCGGGTCTCTTGCATACAGTGCGTTTCCGTAGTCCAGTCTACTACTGACGACGGCCTGGGTGACCGTCCTTGTTTCGGTGGGGAGCCACTTGAAGATCCTGCGAAACATGCGGAGGGTGTTGAAGCAGGAGGAGGAGACGGCTGTGACCTGCTTCGTCATGGAGAGGGTAGGGTCGAGGATGACCCCTAGGTTGCGTGCATGGTTGGAGGGTGTTGGGGGTGTTCCTAGTGCAGTCGGCCACCAGGAGTCGTCCCAGGCCGAGTGGGTGGATCCGAGGATGAGGACCTCCGTCTTGTCCGAGTTCAGCTTCAGTCAGCTGTTCCTCATCCAGTTGGCGACGGCCTTCATTCCTTCATGGAGGTTGGTTTTGGCAGTGTGGGGGTCCTTGGTGAGGGAGAGGATCAGCTGGGCGTCGTCGGCGTAGGAGATGATGTTGAGGTCGTGCCGTCATGCGACGTGGACGAGTGGTGCCATGTAGATGTTGAACAACGTTGGGATGAGCCTTGGGGTACGCTGCAGATGATCTCGGTGGCTTCGGAGCGGAAGGGGGGGAGGCGGGCGCTCTGTGTCCTGCCGGAAAGGAAGGAGGTGGTCCAGTCCAGGGCCACCTCTTGGATTCCGGCGTCATAGAGGCGTGTTCGTAGTGTGCGGTGGCAGACCATGTTGAAGGCGGCTGACAGGTCCAGGAGGATGAGGGCCGCGGTTTTTCCGTTGTCTAGCAGGGACCTAATGTCATCGGTGGCGGCGAGGAGGGCAGTTTCGGTGCTGTGGTTGCTGCGGAACCCAGACTGGGACGGGTCCAGGATGCTGTTCTCCTCGAGGAAGCTGGTCAGTTGTTTGTTGACGGCCTTTTCGATGATCTTCGCCGGCAACGGGAGCAGGGAGATGGGTCGGAAGTTCTTGAGGTCCTTGGGGTCCGCCTTGGGTTTCTTGAGTAAGGCGTTGATCTCTGCGTGCTTCCAGCTCTCCGGGAAGGTCGCTGTCTCGAAGGAGATGTTGATGGTTTTCCGGAGATGGGGTGCGATGGTGCTGCTGGCTTTGTTGAAGATGTGGTGTGGGCAGGGGTCTTCCGGGGATCCGGAGTGTACGGTGTTCATGATCTTGATGGTGTCGTAGTCGTTGACGTTGGTCCAGTAGATCAGCCGGGTCGTGGGAGCGGGGGTCTCAGTGGTTGCCGGGGTGGTGGTGGCGTTTAAGCGGTCGTGGAGGTCTGTGATCTTGCGAGGGAAGAAGGTGGCCAGCGAGTCACACAGGTCTTGTGAAGGTGGGATGTCATTGGTGTTGGAGCTGGGGTTGGAGAGTTCCTTCACGATGTTGAAGAGCTCTTTGCTGTTGTGTGCGTTGTTGTCTAGGCGGTCTTTGTAGGAGGTCCTTTTGGCGGATCTGATGAGGTGGTGGTGTCTGCGGGTGGCGTTGTTGTGGGCGGTGTAGCTTTCTGGTGTTCGTTCACGGATCCAGGTCTAGGATCACAAAATACTTTTTGAAGTCTTAGATTATTTTATGAAACAGAGTAGTAAACATCTGGAATAAGTTCCAATGGTTTCATGTAATAATGCCTTTTGGTAGTAGGTTGATCTCTCATTCTCTTCTGCACGGAGCACATGTTTTCCTCCATCCTGATCCTTCTTCAGATCCCACCTGTTTTTGTGGCTTTCCCTCATCAGGATTTTCATAAAATCATAAAGTTGGGGACTAAATTTTTTAACAAAGTGCTAGTTACATTTTGCAACATTTATAATGTGTATACCAACTTTAGTTTCATGTTAGTTTTTGGTGATTTTCACCTTGGCTTATTGCCGTACAATCCAAATTATCTAAATGTAATCTGCAAATTGACCTGTAATCCTGCTTTCAAATTCAAACTTGCATCTAGAGTTCACAATAATGTTTGGTCATGGCTCATTAGAATTGGAATAGATTTATTAAAGGGTGCAAGAGGTGTCCTTACATTCTTTGCATCAAGGCAGCCATCATGCTCTTACAGAAAAGGTTTGGCCTTAGAAAGTCATTGAAGATTTCTTTTTCGCATCAGGGTTGGAGGGAGTCTGTTAACCATTCTGCCAGGTATTATTTTGGCATAATACAAAGGGCAACAATCTTAAGTCGACAGTAACGGCCACAAAGAAAAACCTATATTTAAAAGAACTAGCCCCTCAGAATATCTACAGACCTGGTTCAGTGATTTGGGTAGCTAGCTGCAGCACAAGTGAAGCATGCAATATGGCCTTAGAAATAATTTTAAAATTTGAAAGAGGTTTAGGATTCTGAAAAGGTTGGTGGGCTAAAAAAGCAAGATGACGCTATAGGTAAGCAAAAGTTAATTAAGAGCAAAAATAGAAATCGAGAAACTGCAAAGCCACAAAGTAGTATATTCTAAGTACTTTGGCGAATGTTACCTAAAGGAAGACCGATGGTTATGGCTGCTTAACATATACTAGAATGTGATCAACAGCCACTAAACGCATGAGAAGAAAAACATGGGAAACTAGACAAATGTGAACAAGAGTCACACATTGGGGGGAGGGAGATATTAATAAGGAAAACACACAAGACAATAATTCACATATGTTTAATGGTTGCAAATATACAATTAGGGACTATAAAAAAAAAGTACATCTTGAATTTGCCTTTGTTCCACAGTTGATAAGATGAAACAAAAGGCTTTCTCTAACAGGGCGGCTAAAGCTTCTAGAAGAGGAGAACACTGCTAACCCTAGTGTTATGTAATGTTACACAAAAACATTCTCACATTTTTGACTAAAACATTTTCTAAAAAGAAAAATCAAAAACACGAAATATGGTCAAAGAAAAACAAACCATGTAGAGAGGTTGAGGTTCAAGTAATGCACCCACTTTATAAAGTACAGTCCAGCTACCGCCAGCTCTTAACAATGTCTTCCCCCCCCCCCCGGGCAAGTCTCCTTCGCAGTAAATGTCTGTGAATCCTACCATCCAATCAAGATCAGACAGCAAAAACTAGGCTCTGTAGGATGGCTTTACAAATACTGAAAACCTGCAACTGGGACAGTACATGCAGCTCGCTATGGCAATGAAGCCAAGAGGGGGCCTATACAATCTTTCAATAGTCCTGGATTCTTCAAGAAATTGAATGAAAAGTATACCCTTAGGTGCACAGTATCTGTAGTAATTGTGACAAAAATAATAAAAATAAACAATATGTACAAATGTGGTGAGCTTAGAATAGCAGAAAGAACAGAGTATACGGGAATACCAGGGCAAACTGGTAATCAGCATTTACATTTTATTCGTATTTTAATTATATTGTATCCTACCCGCTTATCTGATAAACTGGCAAGGAATTCCTGCATGTTAATGAGATTGATAACACTTGCTTTGGCAACATTGGCAATACAAGTGCACCCCTTAATGGCCTCACTTAACCGTAATATCAGCACTTCGCCTGTTCTCTGCATCCAAACACATGAAATTAAAAAGACTAACACTCCAGACACATATTCAAAACCTGAAGGTTATCTTGGGACTGAGGAGCCAACTGCCTATTTTCCAAAAATGTAAGTATCCTTGGATGACACAGATAATCACTCAAACAGCATAATTTAATCAGCCTTCACCCCAACTACAACCGGTTTTACCCATAGTAAAAGAATGTTAAAGTATGTGCCTCCTTGGCCAGTTGGGCAAGAAACAAGATACTAAGGCCATACCAACAACCCACTGACTTTCTTGAATGAAAGGGACGAGAGCTAATTTCTATTTTTGTAGAAGTAGACTATCCTATACAAAAAACAAATTTGCCAAAATCAGTGGCAAGATCCCAGCAAGAATGCTAAATGGAGGCTGGTGCCCTCAATCGCCTGGGTAACCCGAACCTAAGCAGAGAATGAAGTGAAACCCAGGACTTGAGGCTCGATTTGACAAAATTGGTACATTTTGAAGTGAAGATGATTGGATTTGAATTGCAGTCTCTCTACCTTCAAAGTTTACAAAGAATGCTGTCCAGGAAGCTTTATTTGTATACTCTATCAGTGAATACTTTGGGATAACTACAACATTAACCTCTGTGTACATGCCCTAGCACCAATATTTTGATTTCTTTAACTATCCATCCAACCTCATCCCACAGAACTAGAGGCCTTTGGGAAATATTTCTCACCTAGTTTACAGTTTTAATTCAATTAAAAAAACATTCATTTTCTAGTAAAAAATAAAGAGCCATAATATAATCACAGGTGAGAGCAAATTTACAGTCCAGGTTGTGTGGTGAAAACGTGTGGGCGTCTGTGTATCAAGCTCAAGTGCATGAAAACTTCAGAATTCTTCAGTACAGTGCTGCAGGAGGCGTCACAGTAGTGTTTTCTGACAATTAAATCCAGCTCTGCACAGTCCCGCCTCAGTGCCGACATCACCTTCACAAACAATATAGTCACTGTAAACTCCAGGGTCATCGAGCGTAACCTCATAATCTCTGTATAGCTACCTCCACTTGCGGGCTCTCAGACTTCAACGAGAACCCAAAAAGTTCTTAAGTTCCCAGGACGAAGACGACTGGAGCACTTAGAAGGAGGAGTAGAGGGACACAGAACTAGTCCAAGAGTGCAACGTAGGTACCAGCAACTTTACAGGAGTCGGCCCCTGCACTCTGTTGATCCACAGCAGCACAAAAGCACCTTTCCCTCGACGCTGCCGACATCATAGTTATAATCCCAGGTCAACTCAGTTCCTGCACGTATCCTCCTAATGAGAAGAAATAGGAATAGTGTTGGTATTTTCTTTCAATAAAAAGTTGGCTTTAAAGTAAATATGATTAACAACTGCTGTTTGCACAAACATTGTTTAAACATAAAATGACAACTAGCCATGGATTTTGTTGTTGTTGCATTTTAGGTTATTATATTAGGAATGGGGGAAAAAGAAATCAGTTATGTTTTTCACAAATGTACAGCACGAACCACAATAGTTAAGTTACTGTAGTGCATTAACTATATGGGCTACTTTGCAAGCGGATTTGGGAAGGCCCTTAGATGCAGTTTCTAAATGGCACAATGAGGGCAACTTTAACAAAGTAAACATTCTTTACAAAACAACCATTCTTGACATTTTATCTCTGAAACACATGAATTGCCCTCACTAGGTATAATGTTGAACCTTTGCACACACAAAAGTACTCTTGCTCCCTGCCAGCCTTCATATTTTAAACTCATTAAAAGGTCAAGAAGTGCCCCTAAAGGTAAAACTACTTGTGCCCAAAATTCACTTTAAGCTACTGTAAGGATTCTTCCCCTAATAGACTATGAAACAACATTTCACTGTTTCTATACCTCACACCTGCTGACCTCCACCAGCCGGCTATTTTTTAAATTTTATTTTAGGGTACTAGATTTCAAGTGCTCTTGCCAAGGTAAAAAATGCACATAGTTCGTAAAGAGTCAGCACCGAAACCCTTTATGCAGGTGCTGTGCACAGCTACCTACCTGGGAAGTACACAAGCCATTGTACGGGCTAGGTGAAGGAGAAACATTAGAACCTACAACTGACCACTATAGAAGCACAGGGCCATGACTAACGGGAGCTAGGAGCAGAGTGGAGTTGGGGTTTACACTAAATCTAAATTCCAGATTTGTAAAGCGCGGCTTATCACCCCTAAGGGTACCCAGGCGCCGTCGGGGAGATGCCGTTGCTCAGAGTCACATGATGCTGAGCTGCCGCCAGGGATCGATTTGCGAGTCCCGCGGTCTGGAGTCAGCCGCTCTGGCCGCAGCGCCACATTTCACCTGCGCAGAGAGCTCACTTGTACTGCTTGATATGGTGGAGCTATTTATTTAACATTAGTATGCTTTAGCAGAGGTGGTGGGGAGGACAAGGGTAGGTATGGGGCAGCAGGAAAAAAATGGAAAAATAGAAGTACAAAATAAATTATGCAGGTGGAGACAAATCAATTAAGGGTGAAAATAAAAATGCCCAACAAATCAGGCATATTCACGGTCCATATGTCTTAAATAGAGTGCTTAATTGGTGTCAATATTAAAGATTTTTCATGTAAATCTTTTCTGGCTTTATAGGCTCATATAACATTCAGAATTTATTTTTTTAACCAAAGAACAACCAGAGCGTCTTGTGTATGTTGCGGTCACATAAGCATGCTGGATAGCAGCACATTTATCATTGAATTTAAATATTGAATCCAATATAATAATCATATATGAGAAGTATCCTGTTACGCCAATAAATTATTTTTTTTTCAAAACTAACATGATGCACCAATGCCCAGTTTAGCCTTCAGGAGGCTGGTTCACTGCTAAATACGTGTCAGCTATGGCTGATCCTATGTTACAACGATAAATACATTTAAAAAGCCTTTCTCCTACCCTAGAAGCACATGGTAAGTCGCTTGATTGATTCCGACTTCTGCCACCACATCAAAGACTAAACAAGAATTTCCTCTAATTCTAGAAATGCCTTAAAACTCACCTCTTTACTGAGGCCAATGATTCACCTAATCTTTATTATAAGTAGGCGACTATTTACGGCTGACTCAATATTGCATACTTGATCTGATGCCTGAGACTGGGTAACTGCTTCTTCATCTAAAGGTAATTAGGATGCGTCTTGTATGTGCTAATACTTCCGCATCTCTTTGGCTAACAAGGCATACAGCTTATATCATCAGTATCACTTGACTGACTTCTTCAGCTGGAGTGTTAGTGATTGTACATAGAATACTGTTCTCAACTGGTCAGTATGGCAAATTTGGTTGAGTTCAGTTTGGTTACGGGATCCCTGTGAATCAGAAGAATGATGCCAGGTATTTGGAGACTGTTTACTTTTAGGGATGTGGTCTTCAGCAAAGTGGGGGGGAGCTCAGAGGGATTGAAACTATCGTGGGTATGATGGCACGATTTGAGGGGCATGGACTAACAAGTCAATGCCCTTCAAACCATGCCTAATGAGTCAATGCCTCTCAATCAGTGCCATCATACCTATGACAGTTGCATGAAAACTGCCTCATACATCTCTTTGCTCTTAGGCATTAGAAATAACCCTGCTACACTCCTCTCAAACTCACCTCCCTTTATTCTACATTTCTCCTAACATTCCTAATGATTCCTTTACTCTTTACCTTCTCTCGCACATCTCCCACTTGTAGAAAAGTGCCCCTTTTTAACATGGTCCCCCACTTTTTGCCTGGTATTTGATGTGATTTTGACAGGAAGTGCACTGTGTTCCTGCTAACCAGGCCCCAGTGCCACATCTTTCACAAAACTGTGCTATTACTTCTCCAATTGACAATACCTCTAGTACCCTCTGAAATCCCTTGTAAATGGTACCCCTGGTACACAGAGCCTGAGGTACTAAAGAGGGTCCCCTAAGGGCTGCAGCATGAATTGTACCATCCTAAGGGAGCCCTCACCAAACTCATGCAAGGCAGCCAATGCAGGCTGCGTGTTTTGGTGCACACAAAAGTGAAAACAGGACATGACATATCCCTGTGTGCCATGTCTCGTACCACTGCATGTAATATTTGTAAGTCATATCTACAGCAGGCCTTATAGCCCTAAGGCAAGGTGTCTTATAGTACATGTGAGGACATATCTGCATTAGCAGATATGCACCTGTGCTGGTCAGATCAATTACGGCCAGTGCAAGTGAACAGGGGAGTCATTTTATAGCATGTGCTGGACACTGGTGAAAACGAGTTCTCCAGCTACATGATACCTTCACTGAAAATAGGGATGTTTGATATCAAACACCTCATATTAATAAACCCACACTGATGCCAGTGTTGGATTTATTAATACATGCACACAGAGGGCACCCTTGGAGGTGCCCCTGAGAACCTACCAGCGTCAAGTGTGCTGACTGACTGGTTTTCCCCAGCCTGCCACCAGAGAAGAGATTCTAACCCCCAAGGATGAGGGCCTTTGCTCTCTGGAGGCCAGAAACAAAGCCTGCTCAGACAGAGGGTGTTTACACCCCCCTCCCATAGGATGACCTGCAGATTAGCAATCCAAGGCAGGGGTGCTTCAAAGAGCCCACTGCCTTTGGTATGCAAATCTGGCTTCCCCCACAAGAAAGGATGCCCCCCATCTTGTCCAGAGCCCTTCGGCACATGGAAAGGCAGGAAAATTAGCTAGTCAGATAGGCGTGTCCACCATCAGGCTAGTGCCAACCCCAAGGTGGGCTACCTAAAGTGGAGCAACTTTTCAGAGTTAGCCATCTTGGTGATGGCAAACTTAGGAATTCTGGGACAGAGTTATGCCCACTTCCCAAAGGAAATGGTCATATAGGGGGCATAGTGACACCAGGGAGTCAGTAACCTACACTAACGCCCCTAAATCAAGTGTTTAAGGGAGCCCGTGGCACCAGAAAAGCAGATCCTGCTGCCCTACGAAGAAGGACACTGAAGAGCTGCGAAAGCAAAGACTGAAGAAGGAGCAACCTGTCTGCTGTTGCATTTGAATAGTGCCAAAGTCATCTCATACTGCAAGCTGTTGTGCCTCCCAGAGCCTGGGAGGACGGCCTGCCTTCATCAAAGACCCAGCGACTCCCATGGAGCAGTAGAGCTACTCTCCTGCATCCTACAGACACCCACGAAGAACTGCAAGGACTCCGGACCCGCCAAAACCAGTCACCGCCAAGCACCACTACACGCCAGCCCAAGTCAAAGTGGACCAACGGTGTGAACATGGGCCTCAAGTCCTCAGGAGATAGAGTCCACTTTGATTTTGCCCCTTGCAAATGCTCAGATGCTGCCTGCAGCCTATGCGTGCAGGCCCCCCTCAACCGCGAAGTCCCCAAGTCAAACCACTCCTATACTAACCTGTTTAACATCTCCATTTTATCACTCAACAGACATACCTACCCCCTCTGCTTATAACTGGATAAGTTTCTTCCACTATACTAAAAACAGCCCTAGGTCCCTGGTAGTTTGCCCCTATTCCACTTCTCCACCTTATAACAAATTATGGTATGATTACTTTTTCAGCATCTCATCTGCATCATCATAACCTACAAGGAGCCCCTTCAGTCTGGATTCTGTGCAGTCTGCTCTGCAAATACTACCCTCTCCCACTGGTCCAACCTCTGTCAAACACAATCACTGCTCTTCTGTTCTCATACTTTCTGATGTGTTACTGGCATTTGATGCCATTCATCGCCTCACGCTACCGTCCATACTCACCAACTTTGAAATCAGATTCAGCACTCAAGTAGTTTTCAATCTCGTCCTCTGTCCCTAACAACTATGCCTTAGGGTGTCCTACAGGCTCTATGTCTATGCAGATGATATTTCAATCGTTCTATTATTTCATAGCAGCAGTGCTCACAAGCATAAACAGATCCCAAACTGTCTCACAGCCATAAACTACTAGCTTATCTACCAACTTATAGTGACTTTGACCAAAATTGAAATAATCTACATAGCTGCATCAAAACCTGCCTCCCTCTCTCTCTCTTCATTTCCCCACGACCCTCTGACCAATACATCTTCAAGTGGGATGGAAAGCACCAAACTGAGGACATCCTTCCCAACTTAATTACTAGTGTAACAGTCTTCTTGTTGGTCTTCTACATATTCCTTTACCACTCTGGTGGAGGTTGTAAACTTGGCAATACGGACACCTTACATTTTTGCCAGACGCTTACCCACCTTTCAGTTAGGTCACTAAGCTGGTCCACTGCCAGTTACAAATAGAACTCACTATAAACTACTGATCCCAGATTTCAAAGCCATAAATGACTCCATTTCGAACTACCTCTCTGTAAATTTGAGTCTTTATGCCCCAACACCCAATTTACCTTCAGCCAACAAAACTTTCCCACTGCAAACAAACCACAATGTGCAGCATCTACGTTCCGATAGTTTTACTTATTGGCTTGCCTGAATTCTACATTTCTTCATGCTGAATGTGCCCAATTTCTCTGATCACATTGTTCAAGCCTGCTCCCAAGGAACCAGTCATCAAGCAGAATCATCTAATTAACTGTAAAATGTATTTTTCCATACTGTAGATATGTATATATGATAAAAGTATGTTCTGTTGTGTTACTGGTAAACTTCCATAATTCATCTAATATATCACCTTTTGTACATGCAATCCACAATGCATGGTCTTTCTGGTTGAAATGTTCTAACAAATACATAATATAAATACTGTGTCGCCACACCCATTCATGCTTCTTTCTTCACCTCCTACACCATGCAGATTACAGACGTCCCTAGAGGACTAGTCCAGTGATACTCAAAGTACAGCCCGGGAGCCGCATACGGCCCTCCTGACCTTTACATGCAGCCCCATGGGCAGCAGCAGCACTGGACTGCTGTTTACTCGACTCAGCACTAACATGGAAAAAAGTTTTAAATATACAGCAAGCACTTAATTAAAGGTTAATTTCAGTTAGTAACTAGGGCCTTAACTTTGGGAACTCCTTGATTTTTAAGGACAGCCACTAGATATACATGGTTTGGTTCAACTACACACACTTTACACCCCCAGCTGGCATCAGTGCAGCCCTCGGGCACACCATAGACCAAACTTTGCGACCCCCTGGGAAAATGTTTGTGAGTACACATGCTCTAGGCTCTCCAGGTCAGGTATCTCTGCTAGCTCCCCATGGGTTTTTGGTTCCCTGGAAGCATGAAAATAACTATAAACATGCTCACTTTAGCTCCAAAAGTGATGATCCACATCCGATAGTCAGAATTAGTTGAAAGATGCAATATTTCAAAACGGACCATTTTGGTCCTCTCAGAGCCATTTCCTCAGGTCGTGGGTCATCGATTGTTTTGCATGAAAAATCAGACGTTCTCGCATGAACATGAATTACCTCTAAATGTTATTTATATCACTTCCCGCAGTGAATAAACACGTTTAAGTAACGTTGTGCATCTTCAAGTTCCCTAGTGTCAATCTTTCCTCTCCATCATCTCACTTACTTGCTCGCAAAAAATGCCACCCAAGGGAAACGCAGGTCATGGGTGTCCACAAAGACGTTCTGTACAAACAAGTTCGGGCTGCAGCTATGCTGTAATCAGAGATGGCAAAAAATAAAATCAGCATAGACAAACAGTTCAAATTAGTAAATAAAACATTGAATTTCATAAATAAATCATTTCACTGCATTTTTTCCACTCACAGGTAGCAAAGGTTTTAGATGAGCAGCTATGGCACAATTTGAGCCAAGATAAAGGTGTCCAAATTATTAAAGTGTCAGAAACAAATAGATAGTCTACCCCATCCTGCTCAACACATTTGTCAACCAACAGAAAATATGCTATAACTTCACACAAGGCATCTTACCGCCAAAGAGGCCCCCAGTCTAAAATACTACCCTTTCCTACATTGGCCAAACATCATTCTTGGAACAAATATTTACACAGAAGCTGCTCATATATGCAGATGGAGCACCACAACACCGCAAGAGGTGACCACATGTGTACCACAACAGAATAGGAGCTGTGTTACGAACACAAACTTACATTCAGATAACGGCCAAGATTCCCTTCCAGTTTAGCATCGATGATATAGCAGGATTCCTCACCGTCGTAGAACTGACGAGTGCTTCTGGGTACCTGCTTAGTGTCTCCCCGGTCTGCCAAAGCCATGTGGGTTTTTATGGTAATACCGTGCGTGGATTTTAGGGCAAACCCACGGGTTGATTTCACCGCAACCTGACGCTTGTTGGGATCTGTTGAGGAAGAGCTCATCATAGGACTCATCGATATCTTTCAGTCACAATCTTTGGCTTTGTCAATCAATTACACTGCATGCAGTTTTATAAACAATGAATAAATATTTAAAAAACCACCGTAAATACAATGGATAGATGCAGAAAACAAGGCATATGATGAGATAAACATACCTTTATGGTACCGCTGTGACTCAGCCTGTAGGCTTCCCCCAATGATCAACACAGTGCATATCACGCCATCCAACAGTGGATGCGAAACCTAGGGCTAAAACGGTTAAGCCGAAGCTTTACATCCTAGTACTGCACAAGCACACATATGTCTTTTGAGCTTGCTCCTTCCCTGATAGTATACAGGCCTTCCCCAGCTTCCTTCTGTAAAGAAAGGAGCTTGAGGCACGGATAAAAACTGTATGCAGGCAGTCTCATCCTGGATGGTGGAACATTTTCTGAAATTGAACGGGGAAAAGACCGAGGTCTTGATATTTGGTAACCAACTGGACATCTGGTCCAACGATTGGTGGACGGATACGCTTGGCAGCTGTCCCTGCCCTGTATCCCATGGGAAAAATCTAGGGGTCATAGTGGACAATTCTCTTTCTTTGAGCCTGCAGATTAGTAGGACAGTGTTCACCTGTTTTGGGATAATTAGGATCCTTAGAAAGATTTCCAATTTCCTTTTGTTTGCCTCACGAAAACAGCCTGTTATTGCCCAAGTAATGCCCAGTGTAATGCCCTCTATTTGGGCATTAACAAAGGCCTGGTGCGATGTTTGTAGCTTGTGCAGAATGCTGCAGCCAGGCTGGTGAAGAATCTTTCAAAATACCACTCAGTCTCGGCTTCCCTCATCACGCTGCACTGGCTTCCTCTGGACCGTAGAATTGTTTTTAAAACCGTTTGCCTGACCCATAATGCCTACTATGGCCTAGGCCCTGAGGGTAATAAAGCAATATTTCAGCGTTATGCTCCTACCAGGCAGCTTAGGTCCGCAAATAACAATCTATTAACAGTGCAGAGGTTTAAAAAGGTTAAATGGGGAGGAAGAGCTTTTTCTACTGCAGCTGCTAAGCTGTGGAACTCCCTCCCTGAAGATCTCTCTGGTCAGGTGTCACATTCTCTCTTCCGTAAGGCCTTGAAGACCTGGCTTTTCACACAGACTTCCATCTGAGCATGTCATCTTATGTCTGTACATTAGTCCCGCTATAGCACCTTGACGCCCTTGGGCTAAGTTAGCGCTCTATACGTTTAATATTCATTAATTCAGAATGGGGAAAGCCTGAAACAATGTACTCTTGCTCAAAACGGGTGTAAAAAGAGTTACCTACCTATAACAACTGTTTGTCAGCATTCAGTCATTTACATGTTCGAAATATTACATTGCATCAGAGTGTAGGATTGAAAAACTGTTTATGTGCAATAGTACAAACATGCAACTCAATGAAAGATGCAGTTTAGGAGAAGTAGAGTGTGTGGCAAAGGTGAGACTGAAAGTGGTAAACCACTTTTCTTTTGAAAAGGCTGTTTTTGAAAGAAGGGCCATCTAAGTATCTAAAGAGGAACACTGGATTGCAATGTGTTTCCAAATGCCTGAAAGATATTTTTGATGAATATGCAGTAATTCAGGTTTTAAAATTAAATGTTCGCCTGGTATTCTGATGTTTTGGTTACTGGAGGTGATGAATAAATTGGTAAAAAATAGCATTCAGTTGAGAAGAAAGAATGGATTGAACTGGAAATGTGTTGTGGAGGACAGCATATAGGGATCTCGTTACCACCATTAACCCCCTACAGGGCAGATTCTGTGGAGTTAATGAGGACTAGGTTACCTGGCAACATCTTGAAACAGGCAAGTGGCCTACAAGGGAAGGTGAAAATCAATGAGGACGTTTTTTTAAATAGGACAATGGAGATGAATACAGAATGTAGGAATGTTTTCAAAGTTAAGTATGGTGTGAAAAAATAAGTCATTTTTCAAGAGTGGATTAAAGTGACAATATTTATACAAGGGAGATCTAAGTTTTTACAAGCAGATAAGGTCAGCAAGGAGATCTGAGGTGCCTTTTGTGCTACAAATAAAATTGTTCAACAAAGGAACACAAACAAAGAGGCCTAGCAGAAACAACAATTAAAGAAAGGCGGTATTACAAAAGTTTCATGAACAAGGAAGGCAGAGCTGTTTCAGAGAAAGTTTGTATGCATGTTTAGGGGGCCCATGCAGATGATGTCAATCACTGCAATTTGGGAGATTAATAGATGTATTCCAAGTTGTTAAGCTCATTCCCACAGGTCTGCTACCTGCCTACATAGCTGCAGAGAGGGTTTGCACCACTCCCTCCTAATGTAGAAAAGGGGCCAAGCAATTGTCTGAATGGATCATGGCAACCCTAAATCTTCCCATTGGTAAGAAGGCTTTCGATGCTAGAAGAAATGTTATCAGCTGCCAAAGAACTATGTGGAGTTATAACCCTGACCTGTCCTACAAGGTGGCGATCAGGAGTCCTCCACAGTGAACTTCCCTCCAGTACTCTGAAAAGGTGGTCCTGACCACGAGCAGGAGACGTGTGTCTAGCACTGTAAGGTTGTGACCAAGAATAATAGGACTTATGAAGCCTTGAATTGGATGGAATCCATCAACTGGCCTCAGTGCTCTGCCAAATGGGGCTGCAGGAAAGAAGTAGAGATGCATAACTCTGACTGTCGCAGAAGGTTTCGGAATTATCAGTAAGTCAGGGTCTCTTTGTTCAGGGAGAGATCCTCATTTGGCTGTTGGCAGTTACCCTTTTAGGGGAACACAAAATAAATCTCCGAAAAACGTGACATCCAAACAAAGCTGAATGCACACGAGACCAGACTGCTATCTAGATTAATACCACAAAAGGCAACCTTACTCATACACTCCATGTCACCCTGAATCATAAACAAAAGATAGGCACATTTCCTAGCTTTAGGGCAATTACTAACAAATGTATAATGTATACAAATAAATTATAAGTATTGGAACACACACCCATAGTTAGAAAATTATGCATGCAACACTGACTGGTCAGCACAATCAAGGTCCCATAATAGGATAAGATCTAAAATACATTGTAACATTTTATGAATTCTGTCACGTACAAGTTTCAAAATTCAGAACAAAATACATTTTAAAAGTAGCACATTAACCCAATATCCAATCTCAAGGCTGATAACTTCTGTAAATGAAATATCCCCAAACATAACAGAGAAAGAGTTGACCTGTTGGAATACATAACTACTGTCGACAACGTTGGTATACAAATGGGGTAGACCGTTCCAGGTAGTGTGCAACGCTTTCTCCACCAGAATACAGAGACTCTACACCAGTGGCAAACAAGAACCTCTTTTGTGATCCAGAGTTGGGGTATCCATTGCCAATTCCCCTTGCTAGGTTTGAGACCCCTACATGTGAAACTTCGACATGGAGCGGGCACTGGCCTTTTTGGGTGGTGTGGGTTTTGTGTTTGGACTTAATGAAGAATGCAAGCTGCAAAATCCTCCAAGCTCTGAGGATCTCAACTCCACCACAGCCTCCTCAATAGGTACTGTTAAGGACATGGCACAGCTGACAAGAATCAAATGGGATTTCATAGCTACTAGAGCTGCGGCTATAGACCCCATTTGCAAAGTTGTTCCAATATATTGCATGCTAAAGAATGGTTTGAGATAACTATGAATTTGGTAGAAAGTCTTTGGGATGATGTAGTGTTGTAAATAAAAGCCAACATAGGATACATCTAAGAGGAATATTAAATCATTAAAAGCACAAAATATGGCATTAGCAAGGACACAAATAAAACTGTATCTCCATCTGTCCACTTCTCAAAAAGCCAACTGTTGACTCTGTAGAGTAAAAGAACTATCGTCCGATATCGAGACTTCCTTTTCTAGAGAAAGCACTAGACAGACATCTAAAAATCTTGCACTCTACATACCTTAGACCAGAATGGCCTTCTGGACAATACCCAGTTCGGCTTTAGGAAAGCCCACAGTACTGAAGCTACGTTGGCTGCAGTTTCAGAGGAGGTCAGGGACATACTGGAACATGGAGGCAAGGCTGTGGTGGTTCTTATGGACATATCTGCAGCCTTTGACAATGTAAGTCACAGGATTTTGAAACATCAGTTAATGTCCAAAGCTCTGCCTTCAAGGTAACTCTGCTCCTTTCTGGACGAAAGGGCGCGAACTGTCAATATGGGAGATTTCAGTTTCAAGTCTTTCACTGTATCCTGTGGTGTCCCGTAAGGGTTTTCATTAAGCTCCACATCATTTAATATATATGTGGATCCTCTACAGGGACTGATAAGGTCGTACTGCGTTTCTACAGTTTCCTACACCAACACCACCCAAATAATCGTCACCATAAACAATGACATAGAAGAGGTGGCTTCTCAATTAAACAAATGCATGAGCGCAATTTTCAACCAGATGAGTTCCGACTGTCAAATTCAATTCTGAAAAGACAGAGGTCCTCCTCTTTGGACAAGATACCTGCTTTCGGAATAAAACTTGGTGTCCGCAATCCCCTGACTCTCTTCCCAGCCCAGTAACCAAAGTGAGAAACATGGGAATAATTTTAATTCTTGTCTCTCTTTTAGAGATCTAACAAATAAACTTACCTCCTAGTGTTTCCTCTTTTTAAAAACTCGGAGGAAAATCCTCCCTTTCCTAGCATTCGACTTGCAGAAAATAGCGGGACTACAGCAATTGGGACTACTGCAATGCCCTCTATGTTGGAGCTCAGGAGGGCATTTTTGAAAGACTTAAGAGACTGCAAAATGCAGCAGTCCGTGTTCTAAAAAAGATTAATACGTTCAACCAGTCTCAGATTTACATGCATATACGGATATAGTTGCAAAGCTCTATGCAACTCTGGTGTTAGGAGAACTTTGTGTATGGATCCAGAATGTGCTGGTAGAAGCAAAATGATAGTCTATAGACGCACGCCTTCTTAAAAACACCACTGTGGCCCCGTCCCCTAGTTTACAAGTTCTCAACCCCCCCAATTTCCCTCACCCTGACCCAATTCCTTTTACTCCCACTAAGGGCCCCCTTCCCTAATATTTCTCCTCACTGACCTATGGATGTAGGTGAGTGTATGTGCTCTATAAAGTTCCAATAAAAGATCTGAACCATAAAAACTCTGCTGTGGGGAAAATGCTCTACAAGCTCTCACCATTAAAGGACCCCCTGTGCCTACATTTGGCGTCCATCGCCTTCTTCATAACAGGGACACATATGGAGGATGCAAGTTGTGTGTATATGGTTCACGGACAGACTGGTGAATGGTTGTTTTACTTGGACCTGCTGCCTGAAATGGTGGTCTCTGGTGTGTTGAGCAGGCTACACCCATATCGTACATACAAGAATGCACTTATACCCTTCCTGTTTCTTTTAAAAACCAAGTAGTATATTGGAGGTATCCAACCAATAACTTCCAGAATGAGCTTCCTCTACCTTATGTGAAACTCGCCCAGCCCAAATTCCTGTGTTGAGGCCAGGTCCTGTGAGAAGGGGAGCATAATCCACGCAGAGTCTTAGCACCAACACGCATATCCCCAAAACCAGTCAGAATTAGTCTGACCAAGGGACTCTGGGCTCAGAACCCTGAGAAATCAGCCCCGGAGCAGACAGATTGCTCCTCCCGAGATTTCAGGAGCACAATACTTTTCAAAAGTTGCAGACTCCCTGGTTTGATCTGGTATCCCACCTTGACACCACTGGGTTTAATGTCCTTGGCCCCTCAACAGGTACAGAGGTTGTTCTTCGTCTGGGCACCAAACAGGCACACAAACACAACAGTGAAAAGGGCAAAAGTACTAGAGTGGAACCACTGCTAGACGGCAATTCTCCTACCAGACTGGGTGTAAGTCTCAGGAGCCTGTTGTCGTGCATTGCTGCAGTGACATGCAAAAAGAAGCTAACATAGCTGATTGCCAAGGAGCTTGATAGAACCCTTCAAGAGGTGCAGAACTGAATCACATGAAGACCTGAACAAAACTCCAAAGACTATCAGACCTGACACCATGACAGATGGAAAGTCACCAGGAACAGCAAGGGCATATTTGATCAGTCTCCAAGCATTACGAATATATAAGATTTGGGGACATAAAGCCCACCATAAACTGCTAGTGCCCTTAGGTTTTCTAAGGTTTATCTTATATTTAACTGAACTAGCTACTTGTCTGTTAAATACAGCCTTTTTGTTTTTTCTTAAGAACTTGCTGTATAATTATGTTGAGTGTTACCAACAGTGTATGTTTTTGTCATAGTTTGGTTGTTCGTGCCATTTACTCGGGTCTTAGATAGCCTTGTTTGCAATCTTGAAACGGGAGTATAGAAAGTCATCTACCACACTATGTGAAACCTCGGCCTTTCTGCATAAATTATCTGGCGATCATCTAAGATCACGTTGCGTTTTCACATTATTGATTTGAAGTACTTTATCTATAAACTTAATGAATGGTGACTGAACATCAGAAGTCGTGTCAAGAATTTTATCGTATTCCTCGGACTCGAAGGCTGCATTGTGGAGCCAGGTGTAGTGCTAGAGGAAAGCAGCGTTCAGAAACTGTCAAAGTTGGTAAGAACAGCGTGCGTTGAACACATAAATGAATGATATAGATGTCCATTTCAAAACTGCTCTGGCTATTGACCAGTAGTTCTCAATAAAGAGAGAGCTGTTGTTCCAAAGCAACATCCACTTTTCACTTCCTTTATCTGGTAACACTGTCTATATAGGACTACAATGTTCTATATGGGGCAACAAACAAAGGTCTCCAGTCTGGTAGCTAATGTAAATTCTACAATTTGTGGCTTAAAATGAAAAAGCGAGATGAGATAGGATGCAAGGCCAAAGGGGGAAAAAAGCTTCTAACAAATCCAAGATGGCACCACAGACCAAACTTTTAGTGGCAAAAGTAGAACTAAAAACTTTACTGAGAGTGGAAAGCAGAATAAGTGCTGTTACCAACCTAACATAAGGTTGACAAACAGTTGGTAATGCACAAGGGAGGCGAGTGACACAAGACTTGAGTGCAGAGGGGTGCACTAAGGTAACAATAATTCAATATTTGTAAAGTCACAGATTTCATGTAATAGCTTATTGTTCACTATAGTGCGAACAATGCTCCGAATGGGGTAGGTAAGGAGAGGCAGAAACATTCTAAGACGTGGTCCAAAATGTAACCTGGTGGAGTTTTGGTTTACAACCGAGGGGTGAAGGTGATAATCAAAAAACGTAATTGATACTGGCACAAAAAGCATTTATTGAATCCAATAAAAATATCAGATATAGTTAAAGTCTGATGCAGCAGAAAACCATCCTTGACAACTAAGTAACAGAGCACCACCTACCAGCGTTGGCCAATTGATTCTTCTTGTCATCCCCTTCATCGTCTGAGCCAGAAGAGATGGTCTGAATATCATCACTATCATTGCCCGCAGTTGCAGCTTGCCCACCTGGTTTGTTCTTTGTGCCAACCTCACTGTCATCACTGCTTGACAGTGTCAACACATCCTGGGAAGAAAGTTAAATAAAGTTATTCTGTGTTCTCACGAAACCTCAAACTCAAGAAAGAACCTTTAAGGGTAACTGGAGTTATGTTTCATGACACTAAACAACATTTTGAGCCTAAACTTGTGTTACAGTTAGGAGAAATACAAAAGCTTTATCACCCACATGAATTTGCTATTTCCTATGCTATATGGCATAGCGTTATGACAGCCATGTACAATGAAGACTAAAAAATTAAGAGTCAATATGAACCACAATATTAGGCTGACATTTAAGAATGCATTTTGCTTCAGTTTCATCGTGAACCAGGAATATCCGAAAATGACAAAATTATTTCTAGGAACAACAGGATGATTTCAGAAACTGATAGAATTTCAAGTGTATTTCAAGTAATGGTCATAGTAAACTCAATAACTAAAGAACTTTATAGAAAGGCCAACGTGATAACTTATGATCCTAAAACAATTTGTAAGAACAATTCAAATTTATAATTTAAATTCATAGAATGTAATGTTTCGGCCCACAAATTCATATACAAGTACAAAGAACCACCAACTTCACTTACTCACCAGCATTCCTTTACTACAGTCATGAAAAATTACAACTCTATTAACCGTGGACCATGACAAATAGAAACGTCAAATTAAAACAGGGCTATTAACTTGCTCATCTTTACCTGTATAATGTCTTTGTGCCTTCCAGTATTTATCCTAATATACTTCGAAAGACAGCTTCAATGTAATGTCTTAAGAGTTAGAGAGGGATGTGGCACTCAATAGCCAATCCCCTGAAAACTGTAAACACGTCCCTGGCTCACTCTTGTGAGATTTCAAGTAATATAACCCAGGTTTCATTTGGGGCAAAGAAATTTAGAGTTAGCTCATAAATGTAAAATAAACCATGAGGAATCAGTACTGTAATGGCTGACATGGAGGCTTGGATAACACTCACATCATTGTTGGGCTGTGAGACAGAAGAGTGTCTTCTGTTCTGGTGCATAGTGGTTTTGCTGGGGGGCCTTTTAATTCCCTCAGGTTTCACAGGAGCTGGATTGTAGCCGTACATCCTACTGCTATCCCCGGCCCTGAAGAAAGAAAAGATCGTGGTTGTATGTGTAAGCAGATACAAATCCCACTCTACATTTATCTGAGCCTAGTATGTTTGAGACGGACAAAGAAAAGAGACAAAAAATGTGGGCAAAACCAACGCTGAAGAAGCCAGGAGAAATTTCTCCTATGTCCCCATCCCTATCTAGATGATCTATAAAAGACATGAAAATGTAGCTGAACCAGGTAATCTTGACACGCACATTGTGTGCACGTGCAACATGCACAGCATTTATAATGCATTAGTGAAATTTAAAATCAGTTTAAAAAAAAATAAAAAACTGAACTGTGATAATCACCACAAATCTAAAGCAACTTTTGTTTGCATTGTAAACTGTATGACATTTTTTGCACCTTAAAAATAGAAGAAAGGAGGAAATGTGTGAGGGTGGCTCTGTGCATGTGGGTTAAGAGTCTGAAAATGTTACAAGGGAAAAAAATAAAAAAACGTGGAACACACCAAGTTCTACCAAGAAAAGACAAGAGGATATGATCAAGATAAATACAAGTATGAAATAAACATGTCAGAATGGGCATAGCTTAAATGCAACCAGAAAGAGGTAGCTTCCACTCTAAAGACTCAGTGTGGTATCATTGCTGGACCCAGGATGTTACACCTTCCCACGCTGTCCAGTAAATACCCCAGTATAGGCTTTCCCGTGGGCATTCTTGAAGGGCATTTATTCATTCCTGATTCACATCCTTGAATTTCATAAAGTATCCTTCAGGCTGTAGTAGAAAGAGTGCACATGATACATTTATTCAGTCAGAAAAGGTAGGGTATGTCTGATAACTCACAGCTAAAGCAAGTACACGTCTAATATTAAACCTTCACGCCAGACGGCCAGAAGTTCAGAGAAAGGAGTGCAATTTGTGAAGCATCCCAAGTCTGGTTTATTAAATCATGATTCATCTTATACTTCTAGGACAGTTCAGCGGATGGTGCACTGTGGAGTGCCCAACTCTGCGTACCAGGCTCCACCACCAATCAGAATTCTATCCGCTTAAGATTCATGGAATTCTGTAGCAATTCAAAAGTCAGAGATGAGATATAGTTTTGAATGAAAAAAACATTATATATTCTATCTGTTCAGCAAAACAGAAGACAACTTGTGGCAGCCACGGCACACAAGAAGAGTAGACCGATCCTCCAAAGCAAAACAGGTCTGCAGTTTCTGCAAGGTTTTACAGTGCAAATAAAAAAAAAGAAATGTATTAAGGGTATTTGTGGGTTAAGGAAAAAAAAAATGTTTTTTTTATTTTTTATTGGGAAGAGATTAAATAAAAATGGGAAAATAAAAAGGGAAAGAAGGGTAAAGAAGGAAAAAAAAAAAGAAAAAAAAAGAAAGTAGGAAATAACCCAAAGAAAAATATCTTCTTCTAAGTTCCTCACTTTATGCTCCCCTGTGATTGTTTATTTTATGGGGAATCAGAAGGGTAGTTCGTGGATCATGCAGTGGGGGACGAGGTTACTGCTCAAAGATGCAAATCTGACAGTCCAACAGGTCAGAGGAAGTAAGGGAGGGTTTTCCAGGGGGGGTGGTGGGAAGGTGTGGGTGGTGGTGGGATTAAATCAAAAATTCTCATTTGTCAGTTCTCTTTAAGACTAAGATGTCCCCAAGCTTGGCTGAAATTTCAAGTAATTTTCAATCGTGCACAGTGAGTTAGATGGAAGGGATGGTTAGTGTGCCTGGGTGGTGGGTAGTTAGTTGGGATTATGGCTGTTGTACAGTTTTTATCCTGGAATGTTAATGGTCTGCGCGTGAGGAACAGAAGAGATCGTATTTTTCAGTATTTGAGAGATTCCCCCGCGCAGATTATTGTTATCCAGGAATCACATCTCCTTAGGACTGAAGCCTCTGAAATTCTAGGGAAACCGAGATGGATCGATAAATTTATATCCACGGACCATAATGCAAATATACGTGGGATCATTATCATCTTTAAAAAATCAGTGAAAGTCCAAATTTTGGACCATAAAGAAGACCAAAGTGGCAGGTGGCTTATAACTCGAATTCTGGTACATGGGTGGGTGTACACATTAGTAGGATATTATGGGCCCAATCAAGATGATCCCTATTATTTGGATTGTATAAGAAACCATCTGGTTACATCTCAAGACCCTATAATATGGATGGGAGATTTTAATATTGTCATCAATACCAAACTAGATAAATCAATCAGTTCCAGAGCCCAAGTTCTATCTAACTCCAGACAAACATTGGTGTCAATTATGACGCAACTGGGGCAAGCGGACATTTGGAGAGAGCGATCGGGAAACAAACCGGGGGTTTCCTTTCGGAACTCTAAGTATAAGCATAAATCCTGAATAGATTATGCACTATTTAGCTTTTCACTTAATAATTCGCTGATCTCAATAGACTATCTCCCATCTCACTTGTCTGATCATTCGGCCATATCTTTTTCTTTAAGAGGCGACCAGCAGCCTAGACATGCTATGTGGTCTTTCGACCGTACGATATTATTAGATAATGATGAGATCAAGCATTTAGCAGCTGAAAGTAAGATCTTCCTAGAGATAAATCTGGATTCTGCTGCAATAACTACGGTGTGGGAGGCATTGAAAGCCTTCCTTAGAGGCGTTATTAGATATATAGGGAGAAGCTTACAGCTTTAGAATCTGAGATGAAGGTAGTAGAACAAAATCTTGGCCTCTCTATGGGTTCAGTTGCTGAGCAAGAGAGGCTCTTGGATCTCAAGAATCAGATGGAATTTATCCTTCAAGAGAGAGTTACAAGGAGGTGGGAGGCGAGTAACCTTGCCCAGTTTGAGCTCGGCGAAGTAGAAGGAAAGTTGCTGGCCTGGAAAGTGAAAGCAGATCAGGCTAAAAACTATATTAGAGAGATAAAAGTGGAAAGGGAGACAGGCCTTAGATCCTCTAATTTAGACATTGGCAACGCTTTCCTGGAATTCTTTAGGGATATCTATAAAGAGGATATCGTTGAGGACCAAGATGTAAGAGATCTTTGGCTGGGAAAAATACTTTTGCCAACTCCTACCGAAATTCAAAGCAATTACTTGGGAGAAGGAAATCTAAGAGGCTGAAGTCATCAAAGCCATTGATTCACTTAACAAGCATTTACAATGCAATGGTCTCGGCATTGGTAAAGTTAGAGCTATTGGCATTGCTCATGACATTATTTTTGTTTATGTTTTTGTTTTTAAAACATGTTAAGAAACGGCATTGTTATTTACAATGTCAATAGCTTAATCACTCTCAAATGCGAGACCTATTGCATTTGCACCCACACACAGAGCCACCTACACACACACTGATTAAGCTATTGACATTGTAAACAACAATGCCGTTTCTCTACATGTTTTAAAAACAAAAACATAAACAAAAAGAATGTCATGAGCAATGCCAATAGCTCTAACTTTACCAATGCCGAGACCATTGGCTCCAAGATCTTGTGTAGCCTCAGTACTGCGAAACTGTCATTCAGTTGTAAAAAGCCGCACGTCAGAGAAAGTCGAAAGTAAAAGGTCCAGATCTGATAACAAGTGCAAGGGGGCAGGGTGTGGCATTTCTGTTCGGCAGTGCACAGCCCTGGTAAACATATTAGAGAGAGCTGCAGCACAATCTACACTGTGGTGGCATTTCCAGAATGCTGAATTTAACGAAGGGACAGTTTAGTCTGCTAGCAATTATAAAACCCCAAACGATTTGGAGAAAAAAAAGAGGGCGGAACACATTCAACCATGTATATAAACACGATATAAAAAAAAAAAGAAGCAAGCGAATGTACAGAGATGAGACTTCGAGTTTAACAGAGAATGAAGAATGTGCTATGAGCAGCCGCCGCCCGTGCAGGTAAGGGCGGTGAGGCCGGGTGTGGGGGGACGGGGGAATTTTGCCGGACGATGACGAGGAAAAATTAAATAAATAATTTTCTGTTTGTCGAAATCCCTCCCACCCGGCCTCACCGCTCTTACCTGCACGGCCTCGGCCGGCTATGAGAGAGAACACAGAGAAAGAAACGGGGGGGGGGGGGAGCAGACAGCCAAAAGATAAACAGCAGACAAATACAAAGACAAAGAGAGGCAAATTGGCAACAGAGAAGTGGAAAAGCTGAAGAGCCAGACATGTAGAAAACGAGAGCTATTCTGCTGTGTGTGGACAACAAGATGGGAGGAAGGGAGGGCAAGTGTTAGTTAACAGGACATCTCAAAGCAAATCCTGTCTTCGGCTCAAAACATTGTGATTCTGGACAAATCACGTAATGTACCTAAGCTAGTTTTCGCTAAATAAAAATTGCAAAAAAAGTTCCCAGAGGTATAGAAGTGATGTGACCTCTGTGCTGTGCTTTACGGCTCGTTACTCTGTGCACGTTGACATTCATGCAATGCAAGAGTCTGTTTCAATTTTTAGCATTCTCCTGACAAGTGCAGCAGATGGCTTGCTTTTTTTATGCACAGTGTAGTGTTTCGCGCTGCACTCTCCCCGCGAGCTACATTACCTGAAGATGTGTAATGGTTTTCAATAACAAGTGCTCCCTGTTCCCTTATGGAACAAGTTCCTCAAGAAGCAGCAATAATTATTTTTCATCTAGTAGTACCTTTAGCTTTAAAGTCCTGTACTTTTTCACAAAAATAATACACACATTGTTTGTACTAAAGAAAGCAAATTTCTTTTAACAGTGATAAAAGTGGAATGACGTGCTTTTAAGCTCAAGACATTAATAAACCCTCATGCTGTATGGCAATTATAGTTTCAATTTTCGTTGTGAGAATAATTCTAAACAAAAAATGATGTGCTACAGGCAGCATTCCGTCAAAACGGCTTCCTCTTGTTTAAGCTACGCTTTAAATCCAAAATGGCAATGAGATGGTGACGTTGCAAGAGCCTTCATGCGGGGAAGGAGAGCGAAGAGAAGGAAGAGCTGCAATAAGCTGGCATGTATTTAAAATGCGCGCAAACTCCAAATTAAAATAATTAAACCTGCGATGGTGAAAATAAAAGCAGGTGTGAACTTAAAAGGCAGTGGCCTCCAAAATAAAATAATGAAACCCGCAATGGTGAAAATGAAAGTGGGCGTGCACTTAAAAGGCGTGTGGCATCCAACAAAGTTTGGTTACACATGCTACCTTGTGTCAGCTGAGTGGCGAGCGTGTTTTACTCTAGAGCATTCTGCTGCGAGGCGTGCCTACCTTGGAGTCGTTCTCTCTCCTCAGAGCTCCCTGCGCTCATCTCCCTGCCATTACTGCGGGAGTGTAATTCAATCAGCAGCAAAGTGATTAAATAGAGCCACAGGCGTGGGAGGAGTCTGCTTTGGAGGAAAGCCAGTAAACAACATTTCAAGCACACGAGCCGAGGCAATGTAAAACAAGGGGAGTTCGACAACAGTTCAAACTCACCCCCCCCCTCCCACCCCCAATGAGAAACAAGGCAGAGCAAAAGGCACACCACCGCCTTTCTCCGAGGCAGAGCAGAAATGCCTCGGAGAAATGCAGCGGCATTTTCGGATTCGGGGGCGTGTTTGTCTTTTCTCTCCTCCAGCCATTGGCTGGAGGAGAGAATGAGACTTCTTGCAAAAAACACGCCCCCGATCCGAAAAGGACGGGGCCTGATCGGAATGACTGACCTCTTCTCCAATGGCTGGCCAGCATTCAAGAGGCCAGCCAATGGAGAACAGGGGAGAAGAGGGGCGGGTTCAAGCCCCTCTTCTCCAAGTCATTAAATCTCGCGAGCGAGACTGCGCAAGCGCAGCCTTCGCTAGCCGAGACCTAAAAAGGAGAAGGCAGCCGGTCCCGATGGCCTACCTGGTGAGATTTTCCGGGTGCTTTCACCAACTTTGGTCTCAATACTCACGGCCCTCTTTAACGAGATTTTAATAAAGGGCAAGTCTCCTCCTCAGTCTTGGAATGAGGCAATCATTGTGCTGATACTTAAGCCAGGCAAAAACCCATATGAGCGTGGTTCCTATCGGCCAATTTCGCTCCTCAATAGCGATTATAAAATCTTCGCAACTATCTTGTCAGCAAGATTGGGGAGTGTAATTGGGTCTATTATACACCAGGATCAGAAGGGCTTCATTAAGGGGCGACAACTGGCTGAGTTGACAAGGGAGCTGGTTGGCGCTATTGATATTGCCACCGCTTTCTCCATTCCCTCGGCAACCCTCACGTTGGATGCTACTAAAGCGTTTGACAGGGTTAACTGGAGCTACCTGGATGCGGTTCTGAAGAAATTTAATTTTGGTGAATATTTTTGTCGTACTGTTTCTTTGTTGTATGGAGCACCATCAGCTAGACTATTCATTAATGGGGTGTTGACAGAACCTTTTATAATAATGAGAGGAACTAGGCAGGGCTGCCCTCTTTCTCCCTTACTCTTCGATCTATATATAGAACCTTTTGCGCAGGTTCTGAGAACTGACGCGAACATTCCATCATTTAGATTCGAGGGGTGGGAGAGGAGGGTCGCTCTGTATGCAGATGACATCCTTATCTTAACATCTGACCCGGATCTAGCATTCCCAACTGTTATTAAAAGGGCTGAGGAATTTGGTCGCTTCTCTGGCTATGAAATTAATCCTGGTAAAACAGAAATTATGGCATGGAATATCGCCAGTGAACATCTGAAGACGACTTCCTCTATGAGATACCTTGGGATTTGGGTAACACAAGATATTGAAAGTATCGCACAAAGCAATGCGGACCGGGTATTCAAGGAATGTCGGAAGCTCTTAAAATCATGGGCCCATCTCCAACTTTCTATCATTGGGAGGGTCAAACTCATTAAAATGTCTATTCTGCCCAAATACATATTTCTCTACAATACTATCCCTTTGGTTTTTGACTCTAAAATCTTGAGTAGATGTCAGAGAGAGATTAATTCTTTTATTTGGAACTATAGAGCTACTAGGCTTGCATGGAAAAAGCTGAGGAGGAGAAGAGAGAAGGGGGGGTTGGCACTGCCTGACCTGGAATATTACGCATGGGCTTTTACGTTGTCTCATTCAAGGATGCTCTTGAAGTCTCCATCTAATATCTCAATGGGGTCAATGTATAAAGCAATGCTAGTTGGTGCGGATCTACCATTAGATGGATTTATGTTTAAATATGGAGACCAAAAATTCTTTAAAAAGGTGAAATTAAAAATCTTAAAATGTTTGGCTAAGGCCTGGGCATCGATTAGGAAGAACCTGGGGCTCTCTTATTATTCCAGCTATGCACCAATTTGGGACTCCCCAGGCCTACCGGCCTGGCTGAAAGATCGTTTGGCCACACCTTTGAGGGATGCAGGAATTGTAAGGTGGGGGGAACTTCTGTTAGAAGGTGATATTATATCTTGGGACGATTTGCAGGGTAAGGTCGGATCAGGACTGGCAAGATTTAAGTATATACAACTTGTAAGCTGGGTCAGGGCTCTTGGTGAAAAAGGAGTCCCTTTGGGGGTTTTTAGTAACTTGGAACAACTACTGGTAGAGCGGCAAAGGGGGGGCAAAGAGGTTACCCTGTGGTACTGGAGATTGCTCGAAGATATCGATGGCGAATTTACCCTCCCTGGCGATCTCTGGGGAGAAGATCTGGGCTCTCATTGCAAAGATGACTGGATTAAATCCTTCTCCATACTATACAAAATTGTGAAACCTGCATGGCTTAGACGGAATCATCTTTTCACAGTACATCGGGCCTACCTCTCCCCGCTAAGACTTTCAAAGTACCAGCAAAATAAAAAGTGCAATAAATGCAATCTTCCCAATGCATCGGATGTTCATATGTTCAAAGACTGCCCTTCTATTGCCCGGTTTTGGGAAGAAGTTATAACATCGCTGAATTCCATTCTAGATGTCAACCTGATTCTAACCTTGCCATTAATTGTTTTTGGTTTAGACCAGGCCAGGTTTTTTTTATTTTATGCAATACTCTTGGCCAGAAGACAGATTTATAAAGTCTGGGTTGACCCATCTGTGCTTCAGCATGCTGGCTGGTTGACGTCCCTGATTGAGACATCAAAGGTGGACTTAGCCAGGCCTGGTAACAAACGCAATCGAGCATTTTGGGCCTACTTGATCCATCGCAGATAGGGCGCCGGGGTTTTTTTTTTTTTTTCCCCCGGGTCCCATGATTATGCCTAAATAAACTCCAAGGATCTAGGGTCTCCAATCACCGGCTTCTCTCCATTTAGATCCTACAGCTGGCAATAAACCCAGTTGGGGTGTGTCTCCACTTCTGGCTTATCATCATCCGCCAATATGTTATCGTGCCTAGGCTCGGTTGAGAAATTAATCTTGTTCTCTACTGGAGGGCACGCTAGGTGGTCGGTGTACGCGGAGAATGAGGGATTTGGCAAATGAGGACAAAAAAAAAAAAAATAGAAGAAAGGAGGAAATGTGTGAGGGTGGCTCTGTGCATGTGGGTTAAGAGTCTGAAAATGTTACAAGGGAAAAAAATCAAAAAATCATGGAACACACCAAGTTCAACCAAGAAAAGACAAGAGAATATGATCAAGATAAATACAAGTATGAAATAAACATGTCAGCTCCCAAAGAATGGGCATAGCTTAAATGCAAGCAGAAAGAGGTAGCTTCCACTCTAAAGACTCAGTGTGGTATCATTGCTTGACCCAGGATGTTACACCTTCCCACGCTGTCCAGTAAATACCCCAGTATAGGCTTTCCCGTGGGCATTCTTGAAGGGCATTTATTCATTCCTGATTCACAGCCTTGAATTTCATAAAGTATCCTTCAGGCTGTAGTAGAAAGAGTGCACATGATACATTTATTCAGTCAGAAAAGGTAGGGTATGTCTGATAACTCACAGCTAAAGCAAGTACACGTCTAATATTAAACCTTCACGCCAGACGGCCAGAAGTTCACAGAAAGGAGTGCAATTTGTGAAGCATCCCAAGTCTGGTTTATTAAATCATGATTCATCTTATACTTGTAGGACAGTTCAGCGGATGGTGCACTGTGGAGTGCCCAACTCTGTGTACCAGGCTCCACCACCAATCAGAATTCTATCCGCTTAAGATTCATGGAATTCTGTAGCAATTCAAAAGTCAGAGTTGAGATATAGTTTTGAATGAAAAAAACATTATATATTCTATCTGTTCAGCAAAACAGAAGACAACTTGTGGCAGCCACGGCACACAAGAAGAGTAGACCGATCCTCCAAGGCAAAACAGGTCTGCAGTTTCACCAAGGTTTCACAGTGCAAATAAAAAAAAAGAAATGTATTAAGGGTATTTGTATAGGGTATATCAAGCCACACTGGCCACTGAACATTACACAAGTTTTGAATAAACTACAAGAGAAACTGTGGTAACAAACAGAGGCAGAAATAATGTCAGACGTTAGTGAGATGCTTTCGAAAACGCAATCAGGTTACAAAAGTCTGGAGATCTATCTTGAAATTGCCTTGAATAATTAAGATTGACCTTCTAAAGTTCTTTTTTATTCCTTTTCCCTCTTGCTCTATCACTCGATACAGATGGCAAAGCACACAGTGCATTTGAGCTTGAAAATCCATGTATTTAATATCAAACTGTACAAGACAAAAAAATTATTCATGAATATATGATGGTAAGCATATAAATACCCTGATGTGGTTTGGGTATTATGTTTTGAACCAGACTGTTCTGAGGTGGGCATATGTTAAACGTGCCAAACATATTTTAACGATTTTCTATTGTAATATAGAAGTTTGAATGAAAAACAAACAGTATGGGTGTTTATTTTCAATGAATACAGTCAGGAAGATTAAGTTTCCTATATGGGATTCATGATGGACTATGTAGGTCACCTTGCATTGAATTTATTTAAAGGCCTCTATTAGTACACAGCAGGCATCAATAGATCCTGCTGCATTCTACACTTCCGTCTCATAAACTGGACTGAGTGCTGATGTGCACAAAACCTCACTTTAAGATAAGGGACTGGTACGGGGAAGAGGATCTAGGAAAGGCACTAGCTTTATCTGTTGAACGGTCATGAGCAGGAACATTTGGATGTCTATGTCAAAAAAACACTTGGAAAGGCGACAACATGCGTCTAAAGTGTAATACATTATGATCAAATAACTAATGTGGCAACAGTGAAAGATACAGTTGCACTCTGGCTGTCACTGGAGATCATAGGTTTATTTTTTTTCTATTTTATTTTTACCGTCACTGTGCAGTTTGTTTGTGATATGGAAAAGTCAGACAGCTAAGAAAACGGCTGTGGTATGTCTTCATTTCATACATAGTGAAACACAAAAATACAGTGTAATCTTTCCTGCAGTTAAGAGCTAAAGCTATCTTCTTGATAACATGACTACCTCTTGTAATGTTCGGAGCCTTCTGATGGTAGGAAATGCAACATCACAAAGTGTGGGAATGGTAGACAATCACTCTACAATTTCACTTCATGGCCAAGCACCATGACCAAGTGGTCCCTGACCGGGGGTTCTGTGCTCTCCGCTTCCAAATCGGACATGTGAGAGAATGGATTATGCTTGTTTACAGATTCCTACACTTCCACCCTTTAACAGTTACTGTAATTGGATGCTAAATAGGTTTTTTTTTTTAAGCATTTAACCTCTTATAGTGCTGTAATAAAATGGTTTGCTGTTACTCAAAAGAATGTTACTTGTTTTACAGACTTACAAATGATGCCCCATTCACTTCTTTGCTTGATGGCTGCTCCAGATCCACTATTTAGGTTTGTTCCCACATCCAAAATGTTTCTGGGATATTACCTTTTCGCAAATCCCTTAAGTAAAAAAACTGAAGCTGTAGATTTCACAACCTACTCAATTCGATGTGTTTGACTTTGACTCTTCTCTCATGCATAAATTCTATTAGTTCCCTTTTTACGGAGATTGCCTCATAATTCCCTGCAACTTACATGTTCCTGCTCTTGTGACAGGTATAGGATACTACATTCGCTGATTGCCAATCATCTGAGACTGCTCCAGTCAGCTCTTCTCCGGTCTGCCTTATATGTTTATCGGCTTTATTTTAAGGCACTGAGGGACCTTTCAAATAATCTTTCTTTCAGCCTATTTCGTAGATTAGTTAAGCATGCATGTAAACTAGGTTGTTTCTCTGCATGATCAGAATATAAATTGGCCATGTTCACCGCACACACATACTAGTAAGATATGGCTGCATCACCTTGTTGATTTACTTATTCAATGAGTGATCATAGGACACTACTTTCGCTACCATGACTTTAAACAGGAACATCAAGATTTGCAGAAGTGTACTATATGCCCTGCAAAACCCCCTACCACACCATCCCCCCCCCCCCCCACCTTTCCCCTTCCTCCTCTTCCTCGGTACGGACCCCCCCAGGCGGGGGTATCAGAGCTGGGTGAGCGCCTGCCGCAGTTACATCGGCGGGGGTGGCCCTCCCGAGCAGCGGCACCAATGTTCTTAGTTGGTTGGGGAGTGGGGGGAGGGGGGTGGTTGTTGGGGTAGGGCTGAATTGCATATTATACTGATCTGCTCTCTGTCAGTGTAGTTCATACCACTCGGGTTACTAGTTGAGTGTCTCATTTGCTTATAACCATTGACAATGTGGGACAGGTCGTACCTCATCGTTGGAGGGGCGGATCTTTGTAAGTGGGATACCAGATCGTGGCTTCTTCTTAGAAAAATGCACAGATGACGCATGCATACGAGATGTAACTGTTTCATATTGTTGTCTGATGCTCAATAAAGATATTTTCAACAACAACAAAAAAACCCTACCACACCAAACTTCATTAAAATCTAAATCTTCTTTGGGGTATTCATGGTACACGTACAGAGGCCTAGCGTCAGGGAGGGTTTTACAAGTCTTATTGACCAAGCTACGCCCCTGCACACGTCACCAATAAAATAAAATTAGGCTCTACCACATTCAGCACTTTGGCAAGCAACAGCCAAGATAAACTAAAAACTTACGTTGGAAACTTGCTGTGGTCTTCAGAATCCTACAAAATAAAACCAGACACATTTAATAGCAGAATAGTATAAATACACACTGTGCAAAACCTGCAATGTGTACTTTTACATGTTCAGTCCTCGTTTAACACTTTCACAAAAACCATGCCGCATCTAAGAATATTAGGGATATCAGAGGTTGATGAGTAGATCAATGGTTAAAAACTATAACAGCAAGCTGGCAAACCTAGATCACTGTACAGTGACCACAACCAAACGTGAGCAGAGCAGTCCTCAGGGGAAGAAGGCGGAAACGTATCTGTGGCAACCTGAAAGAAGCAAGTAGGTCTTAAACTTGCTGCTGCAATGAGCGCTAAGCAGGGTAATGCAGTGCTCCGTAAATAGAGAAGGGTCCTGAACTGCACCTAACCCTGGAGAATAGTGCGAGATCAGCAGCGTCCAAGGACTCTAGAAAAATACCTGACATATATTACTGAAGGATTCCCTTTGTAGCTGGATTGTCAGAAAAAATGCTTTTCCAGCAGGGAGAGGAAGAACTTGTTCTGTACTACTGAAGGACATGCTCTACATCAGCATGAGCATGGCGGGTTCCACAGGACTCAGGTAAGGGTCTTCTGTACGCACCATGACTTTTGACTTTTTCAATCTCCATGAAAGTGATAAATGACTGACTGCTTTGAGACTTGCTGTGGGAGAGGCTGTGCTTGGGTAAGGATAGCAAGGGGTTCTGAATGCTTCACATTCTACAACTGATGTACATTAAAGCTGTGCATGTGTTTAATATAATACAACAAAAACTTAACACAAAAGGCATCAAAAGTCTAGACACTTACAAGGACAAAACATCATGGTGAGTCTTACCTTCCCTGCCTCTTCCTTTTTCACCCCCTTTGAGTGTGGGTCACCTCCCGTAGAGTCCTTCACCCCAAATCCGGAGATGGATGGCTTTTCTCCATCAGCTTGTGCCTCTACTTTAGCCTTGGATTCTCCCTCAGCAAGCCGGAATGAGGATCTGCTGTCAGAGTCCTGAAAGGAGTCAGCCATACTGTTCGAGCTTAACCATGATGCCACTTTGTTCTTTGACGTTTCCTCCGACACAGGAAGCTTGCATGCATTCGCCTCGTCATGGCTCACTTGCCTGGCAAGGCCTGAGTCCTTGGAGGCAGTCTCAGACAAGCCATTCTCTTTCTGCCCCCTGGTTTGCCTTCGTGTGGCATAGCTGCGCCAAATAGAGTTCGTGTTAAAGTCACCTTCCTTCCCAAAATTGTCATCTGAGCTTTCTTCATTGCTTTCTTCCTGCTCATCACTTCCAGTGTTCTCCTCTTCCTCTTCATCCTTCAAGTCTACGCCACTGCTGTCAGAAGAGGCTTTGGCATCACTTTCGTAGCCTTCCTTAAAGTTCTCCACACTCTCTATATAATCCAAATTAGCAAAGTACTCGTCGCCCATCTCCAGGCCCTCCTTGTCAGCAAAATCATCAGTCAGGATCTTTCCTGCATAAAGCAAAAAATATCAGGCCTTAGCAACACAGGAAGAGGAATGAAAATTGGCCAGGCAAAACTGGTAGGCATTGCAGCTACGACAAGGAACCAAGCTCTGGCCAAGGCCCAGAAGATCTGCTATATGACTCAAGTGCACAATGTTGCAGAACTGCTAAGTGGGAAAAAAAATCCTGCACTCCCATAGTACAAACAATATTGAGTTATATGACAAGCATAAGGCTCAAAATCCCTAACTTTCTTCTGCACAGATTAGTGCCTCCGGTACCTCTAAGGTCAAGTTGCTTCTGCACCTAAGTTTTAAACATCTTTATGTCCTTTCATTCTTCCATGGTTGGTGGATGATTGTCTGAAAATCTTACAAGAAAGCAGTATGCCAGATTACTTTACTAGGATACTTACAACTCAGAGCTGCCATCAACAATTTGGTTTTTACTATGGTACAGGTGAACAAGTTACTTACCTTCAGTGACATTTCTGGTGGATATTCTAACTAATGAACGATTCCCCACTTTTAGAATATCCTTAGGAGCCAGAATTGATCTGGAAAATTCTCCTAGCATTGTGCATATGGTTCCATGATGTCTCCATACTACACTGGAAATAACAAAGCAGAGCGACATATATGCATCACACCTGAGTGCCAATATCAGTTTCTTGTGTCCTTAACATTTTGGGCACTCAGACACCAAGCACAGAAAACACTGTCTGATATAGTGTACTGATTCCTAACTTGAGACTTTTTTTATAGTAATGAGGCAACTCCACAGAAGGAGGAGGTTAGAGGACAGTAAGGAGTGCCCACCAGAAAAAGCATTAATGGAGCTAACTTGTTCTTCTGACGTATACTTCTAATGACCGATTCCTGACACTTACAAATAGATTCCACACCGGTACATCTTAAAGTCAGAGGGTTTGGAGAGTGAATTAAGTGGGAAAAGACCAACCTGCATTGCAGAACCAAGTGGGTGAAGTGACCTTTCCGCTGGACTTGGTTGTTAAGGCTGTAGGGTCTTGTCTATGTATGCACCACCGCCATCAGCGCAGCCTGACGGACATCTAGAACATGCACCCCACGCACAAAAGCCAAAGGCCCAGGAGTAGGAGGAGTGTTGCTTCTTGGCCAGTGTGTACCAGATTTTAATAAGGAGGACTATCAACCTTGAAAGGGTCCTCTTTTGCAAAGTCTTTCCTTTCTTTGCCCATGAGAAATGCAGAAATACAGAAATAGCCGGTTATCCACTCAATAGTCTGTTGGTAGAGAAATAATAAAGTTCAGAGCCCTCTCAGGTTCACGTAGATGGAGCCCCTCCTCCTTATTACAGTGATGAGGCGAAGCAACAAAAAAAAAAAAAACACGGGCAGAGTAAACAATTAGCAAACGCAGAATGTCGTCAGAACCTTTGGTAAGAAGGCTGCCCTGGTCCTCTGTATCGTTCTGTCCGGAAACAAGGTTGTGTAAGGTCGTTGAACTGAGAGCAACTGTAGTCCACGCACGGACACAATGGCAATGAGGAAGTCCGTTTACAGTGTTAGGGGTAGTTAAGAATAGGCATACACAGGAGAAATGACAAGATCAAGTTCAGGTCCCAGTGATCCATACCAAACTGTCTGGGGGATACACATGCATGAAATAGTTTAGAAAATAAATCACAACCAATGACTTAATACCCAGTGTAGACTGACCCTGTGGACAGGCCCTTGGCAAATTGGACATCAACCACTTCCGTCAGCGAGTTAAAATCATTGAGCTGCTTCCTTTTAATCTCATGCATGGAGGTGTAGCTTATGCAAGATCAGATGTAGGACCTGACCCTGCCCTTCCGCTAAGACAGTGGATCCTACTGAAGTGGAAGCCTGATCAGAGGACAAATACTCAGGCTCCGAGTACCACACTTTCCTGGCCTTGTCCTGGGCAACGAGACTAACCTGGGCCTGGTCAGTCTTGATCTTCCTCAGAATACGAAATAACAGTGGAAAGGAGTTCAGGAACCCTTTCATCCATACCAGTCGTCATGTGACAGCTCACGAGCACCTTGGAGGATAGATCTAGCCAGGGCATGCCCCACCTTGTGATGGAGACACCATCCATGGTCTAACAGACTTGCATGCTCAGTTTGACCGCACTAGCATTCTGTGAACACCACTATCAGGTAGGTAACCAGGAATTTCTTCTGCTGTTACAGCCACCTCTAGAGGCATAATGCATTCTGGCACAGGATTCAGAACCCAACAGCGCACTGCTTGTTGCAGTACCACATGCCGGCCATGTTGTCTGTGAGAAACTGGATATTCCTCCCTTTGATGGACTGCTTAAAGGCTTTTAGGGTCATCTCCAGAAGAGTGATCTAAAGTGGCTCTCCCTCAAAGACCAGAGGCTTCTGATCTCCACTTCTCGCAGGTGGTCCCCAAACCAAGCAGTGAAGCGTCTGTCACAACCATGAACTCTGGGTGGAGGAGAGTGGCCTGCCTCACGTCATGTTAAAGTCTACCGACCACAACAGAAGATTCTGCGTTTTAACCTTTGGGATCTGAATGGAGTTATAGGGGCATTCCAGATGCTGGGACCACTGACATTCCAGGGTCCACTACAGGGCCTATTTCTGCCACCTGTCCTCAAAGCCATTCTCACCAAAACCAAAGACTGATGCCAAATCAATGGTTTCATATCCTGAATATGCCAGACTTGTGAGAAAGTGCCATCTTTCTTGCATGGTATGCCCCCACATTTTGCTGAATTGCTGAATGTACTTTGACTGAGTGTGCCCTGGACTCCTGCCAATCAGGTGCCCTGGGCCGATGTTCCTTCCCTAAAACCCAATTTGGCAAACCCTGGCCACATGTCAGCCCCTGGTAATGGGAACCATAGGTACCCAGGGCCTTGTGACCAGGGAAGGCCTCTAAGGACTGCAGCACTATTTGTGCCACCCTTAGAGGCCCTGTACCCTAACACACACACACTGCCCTTGCAGGCTGAGTGTCTGGGTACAAGACAAAACAAAGAGTCGACATGGCACACATCCCTGCGTGCCATGCCCACAACCTACACTGCCCTGGTATACATCAGCCACCCCTCTAGCAGGGTGCCCTATGCCAGTGGGTTGGGCACAGGAGCATGAGCTAGGTGCCCCTACAGTACCCAGGTCCATTCCTGGGCACTGTAAGTGTAGTGCTGCCATTTAAGAGTATATGGTGCTGGGAGCTCGTCAAACACAAACTCCACAGCACCATAAAGGCAACACTGAAGACTGAGAAGTTTGGTATCAAACTTCTCAGCACATTAAACCCACACTGATGCCAGTGTGGGATTTAATGTACCAAGCACTACAGAGGGCATCTTCGAGATGCCCCCTGAAACCTAACCTACAATCCACGTCTTGTCGGAGAGGCTGCCTAGGCTGCCGCACAGCAGACATGTTGCTGGACCCCTGAGTGGAGAGCTCCCCGCTCTCCTGGGCCTGCAACAATGCACATCCTGGGCAAGGTGCTAGGTCTCCTCCCACAGGATGGGCAGGGGGAAGCTTCAAAGGCATGCCGCCTTTGTGAGCTTCTCCAGGCCACTTGCTGTACGCAGCAACTGGCCCCCACCGGTTCTGACCCCCACTCTGGCGGGAAGACTGGCCGGAAACTCCAAGTAAGGACAGGGGATGTGTCAGCCCTGCCAACCCCATCCCTCAGGTGGGGGAGGCGAGGTGAAGCACATCTCCGGGCTCTCGCCATCTTGAAGATGGGGGGCTCTACCCAATCAGGACTAGGCCACTGCCCCCCTCCCACAGGAGTGTGGCAGGATAGGGGGTGTACCCACCCCAGGACAGGGACCCAGTGGTCTCTGCCCTTTACCTACCTGTAACGCCCCTAAATTTAGTATTTAGGGGCACCCTGAACCTTCCTTCCTCAGATTCCAGATACTAAACTAGCAAAGAAGAACAAGGAGAAAGACGACCTGCCGTGCAGCTGCTAAGAAGAGGAAGACACCAACTGCTTTGGCCCCAACCCTACCGGCCTGTCGACCCTCGAACCTGCTCCTGCTAAATTCCGGCACCTCCTGCGGCCAGCAACCTCACAAACGCCGGAGGACCTGGCTACCTTGTGACTCTGAGCACCTGGGACTCCCACGAGCAGTGGCTCTGCTCAAAGCAAGTTTCTAACCTCTGGCATCAGCCCGGAACCGCGAACCCTGCACACTCTGCACACGCCAAGCCTGGCCCGGAGTGTAATAAGACCCCGAGGACGTCCCCCCGGCGACTGTGACCCCGAATCCAGCACCCAAGGACCCACCTTGACGCTCCGGACGACGCCTGCAGCCTCAGAACCAAGGACCCCTCCAACCGCGACCAGCAGAGGGTAAGATTTCCTGACATCAAAAGGCACACCTGCACCCGGCGCCCTACGGGCCCCTGTGCCTGACTCCTGGGTACCTACCTATCCTCCAACTACCCACTTACCTCTCAAAGTGGTGGTGGCACCTGAAGAATCTTCGTCCCCGAGCTTGCAGCCTTTGTTCGTCCTTGAGCTTTCCCCATTGAAATCCATTGAGCGCCCGAAGGCTCAAAAGCACCCTGCACCCAGCCGCCCGAGGGGCCCTGGCACTGCAACTTCTACTCCTACCTACTTCCCCATTTGCCCTGAGCAAATGACCAGGAGCCCAGCTCCCACAGCCGCGTGGCCTGCTAGTCAGCAGCCACCAACCAAGGCCCCCCCCTGCCTCCCATAGGATAACATTGGGCCTAACTCACTCTGCACCCGGCTGCCCCTGTGCCGCTGAGGGTGTAACAACTGTACTTACCTGACCCTGGGAGACCACCGAGTCTCTGCCCAGGACCTTAACTCTGCCAGTCGAGTACTTACCCAAAAGCCGATAACTCACTTTTCTTCCATAGGGTAACATTGACTGGCTTCTCCTGAAATTTCTTCTAAGTGTGGAGTTTCTAAACTTTAAAATATTCACCTAAAATCAACCGAGTAACGAAAACGGAAATACTCACCTGCTATTAGGAGAGATCCCAGTGTTGGATCTTGGTGCCCAGCACTGACCCTGAAAAGTACCAACAACCGTACTTACCACTAACTCAATTTTCTCCCATAGGAAACCATTGACTGTTTTTCTGTGAAATTTCTTCTAAGTGTCGATTTTTGCAAACTACAAATATTCTTTAAAAATCGTACCAACTGTGAAAACGCAATTACTTACCTGTTTTAGATAGATGTCCCAGTACTGAGCCTAGGAGCCCAGCACTAAATTACTAAAGTAACGAGAACATACTTTACCCGTAACTTGAATTTTCTCCCATAGGAAACCATTGACTGTTTTTCTATGAAATTTCTTCTAAGTGTCGATTTTGCAAACTTATAAATATTCCTTAAAAATCGCCTGTGTAATTTAAACGCAGTTACTCAACTGCTTACAGGTGATACACTAGAGCTGGATTTAGGATCCAACACTGACCTAGAAAAAGTAACCATAACCCCACTTACCTGCTAAGTTAATTTCCTTCCATAGGATAACATTGGTAATTTGATTAGCAAAATTTCCAAGTGTCAACTTTTAAAATAGCAAAATATTGCAACAGTAACTAAAACGAATTTACTCACTTGTTTTCAAGAACTGTCCGAGGACTGAATCTAGGATCCAGTCCTGGAGTTAGAAAAGTAATCCTGAAAGTAATCAATTGCACATGACCTAAAATTCCCATTGAGCTCAATGTATTTGAAATTGCACATAACCTAAAATTCCCATTGAGCTCAATGTATTTGAAATTGCACATAACCTAAAATTCCCATTGAGCTCAATGTATTTGAAATTGTGTTGCTTATTGCAACAAAACTGTAACTATTATCTGCAAAAGTCAATTGCCTATTGCAAAGTATTTAACTAAAGCATCTCCTTCTGAGAAGGTATATTTTGATACCTATTGTTGGTTATAAAATAAAACAACTATATATGTTTTATATAAACCACTGGCCTAGAGTTCAGTTCTTGAGTGTGTGTGAGACCATTTGCTGACTGAGTGTGTACAACAAATGCTTTACACTGTCCTCTGATACTGCCTTACTGCTCAACCAAGCTACCACTTTAGAGAGTAAGGTTATATCTTACTTTAGCCTCTGCCAAACCTCTGTGGACTCTGTACACACTGTACCTATTTGGGAATAGTATATACAGAGCCACTTTCTCACAAGACTTGCATAGATGGAGGAAAGGCATTGAACGCCACCGTGTCCATTATTGCCACAATGAATGGAGGCCTCTGCGTGGGCTAAGGTGGGACCTCTGCTTGTTGATGGTAAACTCCAATGAGGTTAGAGGGAAAGCAGTCTTCCGGAGCAGGTCTTCGATGGACAGCAGTCAGCCTGCATTCAGCAACAAGTTAACAATATATGGGAATACACAAACTTCGGACCTCCAAAGTTAACCAGTGACCACTGCAAACACTTTTATGAACACCGAGGTGAGGTAAAAGGAGAGCATGTTGAACTCAAAGTGTCCCTGGCTTACTTTCAACTACAGGCAATTTATTTGGGACTGCAGGATGGTCATAAGGAAATGTGTCCTTCAAATCCAAGGACACAAGTACCCTGCATCCAGAGCGGACAAGATCTAAGACAGAAAGCGCATTTTGAACCGGTCCTTCCTTAGAAAGGCATTCAGTGCGTGGAGGTCCAAAAGAGGCCTGAGCTCGCTGGTTGATTATCTGCATCAGGATTGCCGATTGCTCCTTCAAGAGATGCTTCTGTGCAGGAGCAGTGGGGTGAGAGACAGAAAGAGCAGGGCATGCCCTCTTTGAACAATCTGTTGGAACCAAATATCTGATGTGATCGATTTTCAGCTTAGGAGAAAATTGTGTATTCTGCCGCTTACCAGCTAGGTATGAACCAGGGAGGGAAAACTAAGGTGTTTTGGCAGCCACTGTGGTCAGGGTGGAACAATTTGAGGACTGCTGCCCCTACTGGTTTGAAAGCAGTTTGCAGGTGCTCCAGGCCTGGAAGTACTGTTGCAGTAGAGGTTGGGAGGGATGGAGTGGTCTATATGCTAGCCCCCTGGAACTGGCTCTGATTTTTTTTTATTTGTGTGGGAAATTGCCTAGCTGGTGTCAATAGCTCTAGAGAACATGCTTTGGTGCGACTGGCCGGAATCGTTCCAGCACTGAATTACCTTATTCTCAGAAAAGCCCCGGCGATCGAAGGGCGTGCCTTTTAAGGATGCAGAATAAGTGTCCAGAAAAGCTTTGATCTCATCAAGGCATGGGTTTTGAGCACAACACTGGCGCCAATAGATCTGCAGTGTCCAGGCCAGCTGGGAGCACATCCCGACCATCATTTATCCTAACCATCATCTGGGACGGCCAGCAAGCAAATGCTGGCCACTTCCCATACTGCGTGGGTGTCCCTACCTAAGAGACAAGCTGCACAGGTACATCAAAGTCATTGAAAATAACCCCTTTCTGAAAGCATCAAGTCGTTTTTATTCTGTGTCTGGGGGATTAGTCAGAAAGGAATTTGGAATTGACCTTATTTGTTGAAGCTAAAACAATCAGGCTCTCTGGTGTAGTTTGCTTGGTCAGGAAGCCCAGGACACCGACAGCTAGTCTATGACGCCTAGACACAGGTCGCCTGAGAGGTGGGCATGTGCAGGACATGGACCATGAAGCCAGAATTGCATCTCCACCGCAAACAAAGCACTTTCCTCCGTTGGTGGCCCCATTGGGGAATCACGCTCTGTTTCAAGAGTTGGGTCTCGCTCACTGGTGTGTTGTAGTTTAAGAAATAATGCATCAATCATCAGTATAATGAGCAGATATTAATCTGCCCCCTCCTCATTATCATAAGTATCTGGAGAGAGATTGGCATCCTGCACCAAGTCCAAATCGGTGCCAGGAAGAGCCTGAAACCTTTGAGAGCAGAAGAACCAGAGTCACTAAGGGCCCAGTAGTAGGTCCTGGGGGGGACAAATGGTGCCAGGGGTAGACCTGCTGACAAAAGTCCAATTGAACAAAGCTGAGGCTCCCTGAAGTCTGAAGACGCTCCTGAGGTAGCTAGAATAGAACAACAATCTTCACCACATTGGGAGGTCAACAACACCACAGGAAAGATGGGGGGTCCGCCGGGTCCAACTGCAGGATATGTTTGGACCCAGGAGACACTGAAGTAGTGCAACCATAGTCATAGATCCCTTGCACCTTCTCACTTTCCTTCGAGTGGCAGGATGAGGTCTAAGATCCACTTGGCCTGCTTACGCTTGTGCAGAGACTTTGACTTACCAACAGACTTCAAGCAGAAAATTGTGTTTCTTCTGGAGAGGCTGCAAAACCAGGGACGCAAAAGAGTATGCTATGTGGGGCAAGACAAATCCCAAGATCTTGACGTCTTATGTGCAGCAACAGAGCTTAACCTTCCGGTACGGAATTACCTTAGGGTGCTTAAGAGCACACGTGTCTCACATCTTATAGCGGGGCTCGAGAACAAGCACCATAGTCATACCTCGTCCTGGTCTGTGACCAAGATATGCTTCCTGCAGTCTTGGTACTACTTGAAACTGGTAATTTTCGGTGGGGACATGGTTCACTAGCACAATGTGAAATATTTTTGAGGGTGGTCTGAACATTAACAAAATTAGAACTGCTACTCCACATTGTAGTCGAGAGGGTTTTAAAAGTAAGGTACGGATGTCAGTGCGCAGGAATGGTACTTATATGCTTCTCAGCTTATTAGGTGACCGAGGGAACAATAAGGTGTCACCTACTGGCGCACAGAACCACTGCTGCAAGAATTCCCTCCATTCAGTCTGGCACCTGCAGATTTTCTAATAGTAAGTAATCTGCGATTAAAAGTACCCAATTGAAACACAGAAAATATCTTATGCTTACTCCCATCATGCCATAAATGGCACCAGGACAGGATGCTGTCATACTGTTTTGCTTTCACCACTGACGGAAGATGCTACCCCCTAAGCAGAAAAGGGACATAACTGATTCTTAATCCTAGTTCTTCATAGAGGCTTTCATTTAAATCATGCGCACTGAACAGGTCTTCCTATGTGAGCGAGCAATGAACATGTATTCAAACAGATCTATTTCTCCCACAAAAGTATTTTAGAACCAATGGCCATCTATAAAGAACATTTTTTTTTGGGATCCAATAGGAATTAAAAAACAAAATTTGGGGAAAAATGCCTTTATATTAGTCAGGTTGATTAAATAGGTAGCTATACCGCTTTAAGGCAGCAGGCTGCTGTATAGACACTCAAAGAAGTTCAGTGTGAGGTAGTCACAATTCATTCAGAAATTAGGGGGAATGTAATCACCTCTTCTTTAATCTGGTTTTGCCTTTTGCTGAACTTTTTATTTACTTAAGATAACCAAGAAAGGTAAGGCTTACAATTAAGTTTCTTTACCTTTTTACAATGGCATATTCATTAAAGTTCAAAAATATTTTAAAAATAATAATAATGGCAAGCAAATTCCCCTCTTGAATGTGAGTAATTCAGTACAATTAGATTTTCTTTAAGCAGTCAAAATCTGTTATTACTCGAATGTCAAAAATATATTTGTTTCTGTATTATTGATACATTACATGAATATCATTTACCTTCGTACCCATTTAATTTCCATTAAATACATTAAATGTTATTCTAAATTTTAATTAAGCCTAAAATTAAATTACCTGTTAAATGACTAACCATCACACTACCCTCAACTGAAATTGCATTAAATTAAAATCCATCTTACTTCGTTAACTAATTTGCATTTGATTGCATATTAATTAATGCAAACGTATCCTTAATTTTAAAGTTAAAACTATTTATATTAAATAACTTAAACATTTACCTCAAATTTAATTTAATTAAATAGGTTTCCTTAATCATTACATCGCTTTTAAATGCTTGTCTATAAGATTATAGTGTGCTACTTTGTAATGGTTACACCGAGGTAATAACAGTGATATAGGTCTTAACCCCTGTTGACAATTACGTTAGTATAACTAGAAAGGCAAGATCATATTGTGACTATAAAATGTTTATCAACAGAGTCCAGAAACCTGCAACAACGACTGCAGTTTGTCGATAAAACTAATTAACAAAGCATGGAAATGTGAAATGGAATATATGCCTCCTCAACAAAGCTAAAACAACAGTTGATGAACAGAATGCTGAACAATGTCATTCACTCACCCCAGTACAGAGATCTGGGCCTAAATCCATCGTTTTTTGCTCACCATGCCGTTCCAGTTTGAACCCAGCCATATGCAAATCAGTCTTGACCCTGTGCCTCATGGGTACAGTCCAGCCCGAACTACCATCCAGGTCCTCCCTGGACTGGAAACAAGCATCCTAGGACCGGTTTCGGGCTTTCACCCCTCTTCAGCCAGGATAGCTTGAGTCCAGTGGCATGGAGCGCACGGGAACAAAGCTGGCCTAACATGTCAACTACATGTGTGTTGGTGAAAGCAACAAGATCCTGAAATGTAAGTCTTGCACAGTATCCATGCTGATAATGTTCAGGAAGCCTCGGACCTTTCTGAGCCCTAAAAGTAACAAGCTTCTAAACAAAAATGAATGGATTACCAACATGGTTTTCAAATCATTACTTGAAAAGCTTTTTGTTTGAAAAACAGGAGACAGGCTATATATCTGAGACCATATAAAAACAATTTATCGCGCACTAAAAATAGCTAATCGGACATTATACAACTCTTGCTGGAGTTTGTTGTCGTCTAGCCACTAACCTTTTTTCATTCCCTTCCCATTTTGTTGTGGGAACTCGCCTGCAATCGTCTTTTACTCCTTTTTTCGGCATCAGTGGATAGAGTTCAAAATATAAGAACATTTTTGGCGTAAGCTACACTATAACCTGCACATTTCCTTATTGTTGAATACTGTAGCCTTCTATGTAATACTACAATGTATATATACTCTGTAATTGTTATTTGTACATGTATTTGGAACAGTTTAATTTCGTGGAAATTACTCTCGAACTACAAAGCACAAGCTGTTTGGAAAGTGGCATTGTGTTACCACAGCAAATGCATGGTTACCACAGAGCCCAAAATTTCCATCTATTCCACATCACATACCATTTTAGCCATGATAATTCCTTATTTCAATCTTTCGATCTACCCCCAACTGGGAATGGCATGGTTACCTGCATAGATGCAAACAAAGGAGCCTTTGGCAATGTCGTCTAGGCATCGGATTCCCCAGCCCTTGTTCTGAGTTTTAAAGAGCTGTAGGCGTACATGCAGTCCATGCTGTACTAGGCGGTTCGTGCACATATTCATGTTGCATTTGCACCTCTTGTTGCACTCATACACCCTGCAAAGGAAACCAGGAAGCAAGAGTATTACTGACAGGTAGAGACTTGCTGGAAGAACAGAATTCCTACCTGTAATGCCAAATCTCCTGCCCTTGCATCTACCAGAGTCCCATGCTTTTAATAATATAACCCACAGTGAAAAAGAACGGCTTTTGGAAGATTTAGAAAACAAAAGTTAATTGATCACAAATTGATATTGCTCATATGGAATGGCATGTAGTTAGGCAGATGAAGGCTTACAAACTCAACTACACCATTTGTTTGTTTAGTAGAAGGAAGAAAGGCAGGATAAACCACATTATTCCAAGAGGGGTGAGACACATAACAGGCTTGGTAAACAAAGTATACATTGCCTAATCTAGAAATTAGCACTAGCTGTAACTTCCTTCAATTTCTCCATCAGCAGGATTTTCTAAGCCACATGTTGAGATTTAACATCTGTTGGAGGATGGTTGACAAGGAAAGGCACCTTACACTAAGTTATTGGCACTGATTGATCCATCATGTCTCAAAGGAGAGTAGCACCAGGAATGCTGGCAAACAATGTTAACAGATTGCTGTGTCATAGCAACATGGAGCTCATTGTGAATGATGTCACCAAGGGTAAGAAAAATGCTTAGTGAGCCCTCGAATTACTTCAAAAAAGAGACATTCCATTAGTCGTAGCAAACAGTGTTGAGAAGCCACTTGACAGGTTTCGGAGTTCAGGTGCCTATCAGAAGAACAACTTTGTGCCATTTCAAATTAGGGGTAGAGGAAATGGAACCAAAGAAATGAAAATTAACCCGTTTCTTGCAAAAACAGGAAAAGCGTTTGATATAAATGGTGGATGAATTATGGTGTGTCTGAAGAAAAAACAGAAATGGGCATGTTAGCACACAGAATGTAAACTTCATCAAGACAAATTAAGAAAATTCCAAGGCAGTAAATGATAGGTGATGGTCCTGGTCTCCAAAAGCAGATCTACTTATTTGTGCCCCACGACTTGTCAAAACTAAATTTCATCTCGGATTCTGCAGATGAAGGAGCAGTTTACAACTGCAATCAAGGCCTTTCTGCTTTGGTGTAAAAGTAATTAGGTGCAACCTGTTTTTGGAGGACCCATCCCTGGGATGGGCCCCAACCAAAATCCATCTAGGTTTTGCTAATCCTCGGCACAATTTTAACACTAGCTATACAGTTAAAGCAGAGTCAGCCTCCTCTTGACAGTGGCAGGGGAACAAAAGAAAGCTTTTTTTTCATCTTTATTGTAGGGTTGAATAGATAAAGGATGTGGCGAGAGTGAAGAACCTCACACAACAGTGATAATTCTTGAGTTTGGTAGGTACTGTATAGAGAACAATATTCTAATATGGAATAACCACATTACAACAAAGGCATGATACAAATTATATTTGAAATAATTTTTTGTACATGCCAAAAATCAATTTTTTGATGAAAATCGATGATCCCGGACTTAAGGAACTTTCTCAAAAAGGTCAGAAATAGTGATTTAAAAAAAAAAAAATGTTTAATCTTTTGACTGTAAAGGACTGACAGATGTGAATCTTCACCTTTGGAACTAAAATAAGTGCGTTTAGAGTCATTTTCATGCTTGTAATGGGTCAAAGAAAAAGCTTCTGAGTAGGAGGAAAGGTCTATAAAAATTGCATATTTGGTCACTCTGAGGCCTTAAAAAGTGGTTATTCAACATGAGGCACAATACAACTCACAATTAGAATAATGTTTTGTACATGCCAAAAAAAACTCAATTTTCTGATGAAAAGCAATGACCAGACATTAAGAACTTTCTCAAAATGGTCAGAAGTTGTGTTTTTGCAAATGTTTAATGTTTTGACAGTAAATGACTGCTGGATGTTAACCATCAAATTTGGAACTAAAATAACTGTTTAGATTCGGATAACGAGAGGGAGTTGAAGCCTTCTAATGCACCATGATGCCAATACCACACACTGCAGAGTCATGCAAGAACACCCGCAACAATATACAGACTTTGTGAAGTACCATGACAGACACTTGTTCACGACATCCGTTACAGTAATAAAATCCTTAATACTTTAGAGGTCACATGGTACTGGAGAAAGCAGGAAAATGCACACAGTATGGGAATCCAGATTTCACTTTTGGTCTCTCAGACTCTGCAAGGTGGCATGGTACTGCAGAAGAACAGCCCAGATCCAGTCTGTCGCCAGGAGAGATGCTTAACACAAGAAATCTACAGGGGTGAATACCCACTAGAATGGTAGATTATGGAAAAAACTAGAACTGGACCACACACAGCTACAGATAAATAGGAAGACATCAACATTGCAAGAAAGGTCTAAATACATCTGACTCCAGGCAACATGTCAGAGGTCACGCTATAAAATAAGTGGAAACATTTCAAACAGATACCTCCTCGCAGACATCTCATGCTTACCCTGTTGGAAGACATTCTTCTAGTCTCTTGTGATCAAAACCCACCGAGCCGGTGGGAGGTCCACCAGGCAAGCAGGTGGATGCTTGCAGGGTCATCTGGTGGCAAGCGCACCTTGACCTGGAATCATAAAACAAAGGGCATTGAGTGATTGAAGAAAACAGGACTGTTAACTGAACAAGAAGCACTAACACCACATTACTTGTACTAGTTATTACTGGGGATAAAAACATACAATTTGACATATCTAGAAATAGCAAGCACAAGATTGCGGATCCTTTTTGGCAGATGCCTAGATTTCCTACATGAGGGAACCAAAGCAAAATTTTGATCGGAACTCCTGAAGAGAGAGCTACCACCCAGGTCCTGAGGGAGTTGGGAAAATTGTGTTGCTGGTCCCTCAATCGGGGAATTGACTGCCTTTGATCATTGTGTACTTTTTATTAATCCATGTACTAGGTCTGCAAGAAGTTTGCGGACATGACCCTCAAATTCAATATTGAATGCTGATTTATTGTACAGCTTCAAGAGATCTACAATCCTCAAGCAACTGGTAATTCCTTGAATCAATTGAGCTAGGAATAGAAGTTGTTCTTTTTAGCAGGTATTAGGTGGAACAATATACCGGGGGTGTCTAACAAATCATTCTGACCACTGGCTGTTTAGATTAATGATGAAAACATGGTATTTTCTGTGAATAACCAGGTCCCTTCTTGCACCTCAGCAGGACCAAGAACCCCTTCACATATTTTGTAAGAATGCGTGTCAAGCCACGCCAACAAACTGGTAGAATCCCTCTTGAGAATCAAAAATGCATGGCACGTCTGGGAGATGTAAAGGGGCGGAGGATCTTAACCTTTTGCACACCCCTGACAAAACAGTTATGTCAGATTACTGTGGCAGGGTTTTGTGTGATGATAATGCATGTTACATGCAAGACTGACCTCACTGCATGTTAACATGACTGCAATTAATATTAGAGAATGTAACAGGTATATGGTCCAGAAGAGCAGACTAACCTAATTGTTTGTAACATAAATGTTTGAATGGTAATGCTAAAGAGCTGTTTGCAATCTAAATGTCTGAATGGCGATGCTAACGCCCGTGTTTTCTTGCCATGTTTTCAGTCTAAAAATGTTTTATGATCCTGTTCAAACTAACAGGCCAGAGAAGAAGAACATCCCACTTTTCTGGAGCGCTTGTTGTAACATCATCAGCAAGGGAGAACGACCATGGTGAGATCTCTCTTGTAAGGAAGAAGGTCAAGCGTCTGCAAAGGGCACTGTTTGCACCTTTTCGGAGCATAGCTATAAAGAAAAGCTCCTGGCTCCATAAGGTATCATTAGTGATAAAGGTTTACAAGATACCAGTGCGGGGTGAAATTCGACACATGGACCAGCTGCTGAGAGAAGATGCTGAGTGGTGAATTAGGACTGTTGCCCAGATTACAGCATAGATGCATAAGGTAGGTTTGGAAATTATGCATGGTTTTACATAATGTAGGCTTGGCAAAGTAATACACCCATATAAACTTGATAGATGACAACATTAGGGCTCTTTGCATAGGAAACAGACAAACAGGTTAGGGAATGTGAGATGAAATATGATTGGGAATTATTTAACCATCGCTCTGATCTGCAGATTGTCTGTCGAGCTCTTCGTAATAATTAAGGTAATTCTGACAGACAAGACTGGTGGAAAAATACTGCAGTATAAATAATCATTACTCCATTTATCATCACCTACAGAAAGAAAGAAAAACAGGCCTGTAGAGCTAAGCGATTTAAAAGGCACCAACACATTTATGCGACTTTTCATGTGGATACCAGCAAACCAGAGTCGATTATTTCTGAAGAAGAATGGCACAACCTTCCAGAGTTGCGCTGGTTTCAGGAACTGGATTTTATATCGGACCTCGAGGCAAGGAATAAGGTTTCAGCTCTGGATTAGCAACTAGCACAAATCAGTGTGACAAAATTAAAACACAGAGGAAAATGCTAAGCCTCCCCATGTGCCATCTCCTAATCCATACAACATACAAAGGACTACTGATATTTTAGCTGCTGGAGTAGCAGTTCAGTCCCACGAGTTGCTGATGTGTATTGTTTTTACATATTGTTTCCCCAGCACTGGTTCCTCGTGGCCTGGTTGTAGGAAGCTGGCTCTTAATACAGTGGGCCAAAAAGAGGTACCATGTGTAAAGAGTCCAGACAAACCCCGAAGGAATTACAGAGTCACAAATGACACCCCCAAATGCTCTCTTTTGTGGTAGTGTAGGAGAGCAGGGAGGCATACCGGAGGGTAGTGCTAACCATTTATTTCACAGGCAATAAGTGAGACACACACTCAGTAAAGAAATTTGACACCAATTTATAAAAATAACACACGCTTATTTGAATTTAGATACCAAGATCATCGGAATAAGGGAAGTACTTTTACAGTTTTTAAAAATAGGCACTGCAATTTCTGAAGCAATAATGTTATCCTACGGAGGAAAAACATACACTGCATACAGGTACTTCAGAGCGAAGTATGCGGCCAATCTCCTGGGCTAAAGTTAAGTATGGAGCAGGTACCAAGGCAGCACCAACAGGTCACCTTGGGTGGCACTGGGACTGCTAGGTGCAGAGGTGCTTTTCAGCATCGGGTGCCCAATGTTATCGTATGGGGGAAAACATGTACTGCATTCGGGCACTTCACAGCGAATTACGAGACCAGTCTCCTGGACTTAAGGTGAGTATGGGGCAAGGGGCAAGGTCACACCAACAGTTAACCTCGTGAGGCCCTGTGAAGTCCGGATGCAGAGGTATTACGGTGCTGGGTGTCCCATTCATTTAATGGGAAACGGTCCGGTTGCGAAAAGGCTGCACGCTGGGACTGGGAGACTGGTCAGATGACCCAACTAGAAGGCACAAAGAGGCTGCAAGAGGCGGGGAGTCCACTGTGGGCACACCCCAAGGTGGGCTTTTTCTTTGGAGGGTTGGGGGACCATGCTAGCAGTGCTGGTCCACTTGAAGTCTTGCTAGGAGGCACGGGTGCAGTGGTGCTTTCCGGTGTCTGGTTTGTGGTGGTCCGGAGTCCTCACAGTTCTTTTGGAGTGCCTGCAGGGAAGCAGCTCCACTACTCCACAGGAGTTCCTGGGTCATTGTTGAAGGCAGACAGTCCTCCCAGGCTTTAGGACGTACAGCAGCCGCAGGACTAGACGACTTAAGCGCAATCTGGCAGGTACAGCGGACAGGGCGGCAGGATTGAGGCCAAGTCAGTTGCTTCGCCACAATCCTTGCTTTTTGCGGCTCTTCTATGTCCTCCTTTTTAGGTTGACAGGAATCGGATTTCCTGGTGCCAGGTGCTCCCCAAAATACTAGATTTAGGGGTGTTATGTGAGTGTAGGGTTCTAGCCAATGGGCTACTTACCCCTGGGTTCACTAAACTACCTATATGACCACTTCCGGTGGGAAGTGGGCATAACCCTGTGTCAGAGTGCCTAATTCTGCCATCACCAAGATGACAGACTTAAATTTCATACGGCATCAGGTTGTCCACCTTAGAGGTGGAACCAGACGGAGGATGGCCATGCCTTTCTGACTACTAATTTTCACCAAATGGGCCTTGCTCCAGGGGGTTGGTATCCCCTTACCTCGGAGGCAAGCCAGATTCGCATACCAAAAGCTCCTTGCCTTGGAATGCTAATTTACCAGCCTTCCTGGAGGAGGAGCAAAATACCTCCCTCCAGAGCAGGCACTGTTCCTGACCTCCTGAGAGCTTGGACCCCTAGGGGTCAGAAACTCGTCTGTGGTGGCAGGCTGGAATGGACCAGTCAGCCAGCACACTAAAGGGCTGGTAGGGTTCAGGGGGTACCTCTAAGGTACCTTCTGGGTGCATGTATTAATACATCCATCACTGGACTCAGTGTGGGTTTATTAATACCAAGTGTTTGATACGAAACACCATATGTTTCTGTGAACCCATCATTCCATTATGTAGCTGGGGTGGGAACTCATTTTGACCGGTGCCTAGTACATACCTTTAATGGCTTCCCTGCTCACTTGCAATATCCAGTAATAGAACTAGATCTCACAGGGGCATATCTGCTCATGCAGATCTGTCCTCACATAAAACATAATGCACCCTGCCTTACGGCTCAAAGGCCAGCTGTAGGTGTGACTTACTTATATTAGATGCAGTGACTTTGGCATGACACACAGGAGTGTGCCACGTCATATTTTCACTCATGATTTGTACAATTTCACACAGCCTGCAATGGCAGTCTGTGTGGAATTTGTGTGGGTCACCTAGGGTGGCCAAAGAACTGCTGCAGCCCTTTGGAACCCTCTTCGCCACTCACGCCCTAGGTACCTCGGGTACCATTTACTAGGGACTTACAGGGGTGCTAAAGTCTGTAGCCAACGGTAGCACAATTAGATAACACCTTGTTTTGGAGAAGGAGCACTGGCACTGTGGTCTGATTAGCAGACCTCAGTGTACTGTCAGAGTTGATTATCAGAATCTAGTAGCTAAAAAGGGGGCAAAAAGTGTGGGGGATAACTGCAACAAAAGCCCAGTTTCCTACACTAGTCATCAGCCCGCTTCCTTCGGGAGCTTGCAGATAGTCTATGAGGAGGTGCAGTGAGGGGTGTCGTAGGAGAGTGCCCCAACGGTAGGCCATACAAAGAAAGGTAATTTTGCTCATCCAGCCATCATGAGGTACATCCCCAGCATGCACAGCTTTCAGCGGACTGAAAAGTAGCTACCTGTCACCAGTCATGCACGACAAGTGACAGTGTCATGTTGGACTTTGGCCTGAATGGTCAACTCCAATTTCCTGAGGGAGGGCATTGGAGAGGATGAATGCATGCCGTTTTGTAGTATCCAAGTCTGCACACAAACTGCACTACTATCTCTCTGCACATATGAATTGAAAAGAGGGTGCCTAGTGGTTTGCAATGTAAATAGTAGCACATGTATACTCAAGGCTTTTGTCCCTCCCTCTACTAATATTAGCTTTGCATTTAATTTTCCCCAATTCATCGTCAATGAGGAAGCCTGGGCGCAGCAGCCAGTTCTGAATAGTGTTTGGCAGTTATGTCAGAGCACAGCTCCTGACAAGCTGATAAAATTGCCAATAACAATCTTTGTTGCTTTCTCCCAATTTACAGTGGATCAATATGAAGAAGCGTATGGAGGGTTCAGGCCAAGAAATATCACAAACGACAGAAGACTGCACATGCACAGTACAGTATGGTAGCCTTTCAAGGGTGCCCTCTGAGATCAACAAACTTTCTGGACACCACTATGTATCGTGAGTCCTAAATGAGACCACCATCCTCATAAATAGACTGATAGGAAATATCTAAAACGGCAGGACCTTCAAAGACGGTTGTTAAGGGTATAAGACATGATGCCCAACCGGCTGACAAGCAATAAGGGAGAAGGGTTCAATCGACAGCTGCAAGCCAACTCAGACTCATTTTCCCTTTTCTGCTCTCTCCCTGTGGCAGCATATGGTGCCTGTGCATTAGAGGCCCTCATCTTCAAGCTACATAAGCACTTTATTGGGTCTGCCCTCTAACTAGCCAGTGTTTCATAAATTTCTCAGCAGCATGCAACGATTCCACCTAACCCCGGGATCACACACTAATACCATGAAATGTTAAAACGGGGAAATTATCTAAAACATTGTGAAGCTGTTCCTTAGTTCATCCATTTTGCTTCCATTTTCAAAGCCTCTGCAGGAGACCATTAGAACCAATGTCTGCAGTACACTCTGCTTCACTATTGGCACATTTGGCTCTTGGCTCTTTCCCCGTTCCGTGATCAGACTATGACATGAAAATCGGTGCATGGAAAAGGGGACACAGTGTGCAAAGCGACAGTTTTCACCCACGTACCCACTCTGTACAGATGTCACCATGATGTGTCCTCTAGTTGTCAATGGTTCACTCAAAGCTCTGTGACTGTATTAAACAAAATTGGTTTTAACCGTTTTGTTGACTCATAAATTTAATACAGCATGCTTAGTTTACTGCATGCGTCATGTACTTTAAAATTAACCTTTTTGACCTTGCCCGTTGCACTGCACCCTGCATTCCTAATGGGAGTGTGTGCACTACTCTCTAAGCATACTGCCGAGTTACAAAACGGACTAGACAAGTCTGCCTCTTTTAAGGATGTCGGTCCTTGACAGGCAGGTGCATCTACAATGGTAGTGCCTTTAGATCACACAATCATTTGGAGCTTTTGCTAAGATTCATCTAAAAAGTGTTGTTTCTTTCTTGAAGATGCATGTCCACACCTTCTGCATGTGATGAACTCTGTGGCTGGAATACTCTGACAAACTGATGGTCGGCATCTAAATTGAATCGCTTACTGTATATTCCCTTAAAATTACAGCCATTTCTCTCTTTTTAATTTTTTGTACTTTGCCTCGTATGTTGAGGTGAAGCTAAAATTGATGTCAAAATGATTGTAACTAGTTATTCCTCAGCCTACCTCGAAAAGTCAATGCTCTTTCAGAAGTCTACGGAATAGCAAACGATGAAAAATTGAAATAACTGCTTCAGTTAAAGAGCTGCTGAAGAGATCAAATCAACACATAAGGTCAGCACTTACATATGCCACAGACAAGACCTGCCTGCGCTGGGCATGTGGTCTTAGGTGTAGGACTTGGTTACTACTTTCAAATCTTGGCGTAAAGGATTAAATTGGCCTTGAGTCGTCTTTACTAATAAATATATTATCTCAGAAGGTCCTGATAACACATGGAACACAACACAGATTTATCATGCTTATCTTTTAACTCTCTTTTAGCTTTTGGTAACCACACTACAAAAGGAAACCTCAACAGTTCCACTGCGCTTATGTACTGGAAACGCAGATAGGATGCTATTTCGATACCATTTAAAAAACAGAAGCGAGTCTTTTGCTTATTTCTGAAATCATGTCAGCAGAAAATAAAATGTTCAGTCAGATACCAGGATTCAAAACTACATGCACAATCAATCAAGTATATCGGCAAGAACACTGGTCAAATGGCTTTTTAAGTACAACTATGCGGCACTCTTTTCACAGGCTAATAACTTCTAAATCGAACTAAATTACCGCCATCATTCAAGGGACGAATTCAATTAGACAAGATAATGAGCGGGCCAGAATCCCTACATATGTATAATGCTGGCCAAAGGCACGTACCCGCTTCGTTTTTCGACAAGCGACAAATCTACGGAACGGTTTTATTAGGAAACATAAATCAGGCAAGCAGCGGTGGCAGCATCTGCAATTGCCTTTACTAGAGGAGGCTGGCAACTCATCCGTTTTAATATTGATTGTGGCTCGCTGGAATCTGGAACACAACCACGCTATTTTCTAGGCACCTTTTCATCAAAACCAATAGGTCTCACATTTTGGTTATGCCAATGACGTTTGCTGATGCTGCGCAACATTTGCAAATAGCATTTTTTGTCGATGCTGTGCAGCGTCAGATATGGCTGCTACATTTCGCATGATCACACATGCGTCATCACGCATGTGTGCATGCCAATGAACTGGCCCATGAACTATTAGTTATTTTTATTTACAGTTACAAGATGATTCGGTAAGTAAATTATTTTAAAAAATATTAAACTAGTTCGAACGTGCCGGCAGCAATTTATATCATGCAGTTCCTCCCAGAAATTAATAGGAATTCTATAAAATAAAAAAAAGGGAGGACCAAAGGAATGGGTGGTAACAGAGGTGGGCATTTGGAGGGGAAGCAAGGGACTCTACTGGGTGTGGAAATAAAATGTAAAAAAAAGATGTTTGGAGTATATGAGGAAAAACAGCACATTATATAAAGAGAACAGGAGGGCTGGGGAGAAGCATACAGGGTAAAGAGCAAGACAAAGCGATGGGACAGGGGAAACAAGCAAGAGAGTGCAATTCACAAAGGTGAGAGCAAAACTCAGCACGGAGAGAGGATATTTGCTGGGGGAAGCACACAAGGGAGTGACCTGGAAAACACATGCACTCTCATGAAGTGCTTCACCACAAAGAAAGTGGTAGCTTTCTAAAAGTAAGAAGGGAAAAAATAGAAGGCAGTGAATCAAAAGAATGGTAAAGAGGCAATGCTCCAGTGGAGGGAACAAAGACAGTGGGTGGAAGACAATCCATCAAATAATCAAAAAAACATGAGTGACAAAGCCAACAAATGGTGAATAATGGGCATGCTGTGATCCCAATGCAAGTTCTTGGTAAACCCACATTAAGTCCTTTGCAACCAGAAAGTTATTTCAAGATTAGTTCCAAGATCACATATGAACAGGTGAGTCTCCGGCAGGTTGCAGCAACTTCTCACAGTCATAATTACTCCATTAACTATTACAAACAAATACAAGGGTGGGTTTCCTATTCATGGAAACCTAATATTCTTCAAACTTAAATACTACAAATGCAATAAACTCAGCCGGTATCACTGAAAGCGCTCTATGGCCGAATAAACACAGCTATGTCTTAAATAAGAACATTTAATCTCAGCTTGCAATTTTACTGTTACCGAAGGGTTATCTTCATGGATGTGGTAGTTTGAGCCAGCTTCATAAACCGAATAAAATTAATCTATCTTTCAAAACTTACTCCACAATGGAGAACAGAAAAATAATAATGGCTTTGCTACTCACTTGTCTCTGCAACCGTCGGTGCAGTCGCAACCCACCAGGAACTCCCAGCTGGTGTTGATGTAAACACCTTTGCCCGGGATCCTCTCCTTGCTATATGCCACCTGTGGTGGAGGTGTGGTGTCAATCTCATTCACACAGGAAAGCTGAACATCCTCACGGCCATAAGTTATGTCAGGGATATAATAGTAGGGTTTTTGGGGCTGGAACTTGCGGTCAACCAGCACATAGGGGTCCAGGCAGAACATTTCCAGGAAAAGGAAGTCACACTCAGTCTCAAAAAGATAGCGCTCTATCTCCAACATTGTGCGCATGCTCAGACCGCACGGAGTCTTGTAGATGACATGAAAACCCATCTTGCGGTTTACACGCCGCCGGGCTGTCATGCGACGGAAGTCATAGAGAAGTGGCACAAGAAGTGGGTTTTTGCCACGATGCTGGTCTTTTTTCCGGGGCCGCACTTGGGAAAGGCATGTATAGTTACACACGTGAGGGATGTAGACCAGCTTCTCTGTCGGGGCACGGTAGGATACATCCACCGGGACCCGATCCGTCATCCCAGGGAATTGAGTAGGAGCACCAGGCACAGTTGTATACCTGTGTGACAGAAAGAACAAGTGAGGACATTCCTGCAAAGCTTACAGACCAAAAGTCAATATACAGTTGTGTTCATTGATCATTTGAAATGTGTTCAACTGACGAGTAAACAAGGTTCTCCAGTGTTAGTACACCCCCCAGATTCCAAGGGTGGGAACACTGGAGAAGCCAAAGCTGTATGCTTCCTCACATCACCCACCAATGTAACACCAGCCTTGCTCTGGAGGGAACTGCTTCTGGCAGGGCCAATCATTTTCTTTTCAGTTGGCAATCGCGATGCTTAATAATACAGTGCACATCGCAATATGAACAGAGGCTACATTCTCACTTAAGAACTCTTGATTAATCCAGCCTGCTCTTTCCTTCCCAGCACCCAATTGGTAAGGGCCTATTCAATACTATAATTGAAAGGTTCTGCACATATGGGGAATTCAGCCCTCCGCCTATAAAAATCCTTACTTGTTCAAGCCTTTCTCAAATTCAGAAACAGCACACGTTCTCTTACACTGAGCTACTACCTTCCCCTGCAGCAGTAGGTTTCACCCTAATGTTGCAAAAAAGTGTAAAACTTTCCCGAGATCTACCACTGGAATCTTCTATGCTTTTTTTAAGGTGGCATTAGGTACAACAATTAAAATGCCTTGCTAAAAAATGATGAAACAATGCAAAATCAAATACTTTCAAAACAAGTTCTTAACTGAGATATGGTGGAGAATAGTTGGGGTGCTTCTGTGAATCTGGTACTAGAAACCCACTATAGGCATTTCCTCAACTATTAAAAGGCAGAATTTCAAGGGTCGGCCAATTCCACTGGAGCTCTTTATCTGATTCCAAACGCCTATGCACCCCTGAGTGCTCAACAGTGACCTACAAGTCCACTTTCTATTCCCATTAGTAGAGAAAGAAAATGGGCTTATAGGACAATCTGGTGCGAGAATTGTAATGACTTCTCTGGTAGTTTCTAGAGTCATCTAATTTGGGAAGTGAGTAGGCTGCAGAAAGAGAAAACAGGACCTGGTAGGTTCGAAAAGAATCTGCATACATGCGGTCTGTAAACTACTTACCAGGAAATGTTGCAACTTACCGATACTGCTGGCTGACCATGGCTCTGCTGGTCGGCATTGGGGTGGGAGTGAGAGCTTGAACCGGTGTCAAGGGAGCCTCACTAAGAACAGGGGATGATGGAGAGGACTGTCCAGACCCCACAGACCCAGGACGGAATGAAGTGCTTTTCTTTGCCACCTGCTGCTTCCTTGACAGGGACATTTGACTTTCTGGACTTCTTAGTTGAGAAAAGGTAGCAGAGGGGAAAAAAAAAAAAAAGAGTACATCAGGTTAGCTGCTAAAGAAAGTTTTGCACACATAAAGCCCTCTCTTCTTGTAACCATTTTGTAGTGGCCATTCTGTACCCTACGATTCTCCTAGTGATTAATTGGCACCAGGTGGCAAAACAAAACAAACTGTTGCACTGCCTAGAGGCTCCGTGAATAAAGGTGGAATAAAATAAATAGTACGAGACTTACTCCATTTCAACCAGTTGTGGAGAATCAGATGTAGGAGGCGGTAGCAGCTGGAATTGGTCAACGGCTCTGCCCGATGTTTCCGCACCAGTTAAGTCTTGAGTATACTGTACTACGGGCCCTTTACTTCGGACAGCACCTAGGGCGAGAAAGAAGCACAAATCAAGCACAGAATAACCCAGGAACACTAATTATATTCTGAGCAAAGTGCCCGCATTTACATGATCACCCCCACTTTTTACCTGGTAAATGACGAGATTTCGTTGGATCAAGAGAAGGAGTGGGCAAAGAAAAGTCCAGTCATGAGAACTGAAAAGCAACGACTGACTTAGCAACAACTCTGCCAGCCTGACTGCTGCCCCCTACAATTGTGGGAGAAGCGGGCTCGTCCTACTGCTGTGCAGACTCCAAGAAACCTGGATGGCTGCCAGGGCTTTGCCAATTGCCTGACGAAACTCCCTTAAAGTAGAGGAGCTACTCCCCTGCAGCCACAGGCACCAAAGATGCAGGGTGAGGTCCACCGAGTTGCAGCTCCCCGGCCAGTCCGTCGCAGCAGGTCCCCATGAAGATGACCCTGTGCTCCTGAAGGTCAGATCTGTCTCTCCAAGTAAGAGGACACCAGAACCAACCAGAGCCACACAGGACCAACACTCTGGTAACGGACCCCTTGCAGGCTTGTTGTGCTTAGTCTGGACACCAAAACCTAGGAAGACCGACTTGCAGGTCGAGGGACTTCAGGGACAGCGAGACCCACATCGTGAGTGGCCCAGATTTGCCCCTCTTCTGCAAAACTAAGACACAATGTTAGTCTGTGACCACCGCCACCCGAAGACTAAGAGCACCTATGCACCCGCGCTCCAGAGCCCGAGGGAGGTGACACGCCCACAAGAGCTAAGTCCACACCACCTGCAGTCTCTTTCTGTAAGCCCCTACCAACCGCGATAAACTCCAGCACCGGATCCAACTCCAAAAGACACAGTTGCATCCGAGCCCCTCAGCCCAAGGAGAAGTGAACCAAGGGTGTCCCTGTGTGCCCAAAGATCACAGAGGTCGAGCTACCCATTGTGAGTTACCCTGGACTGGTCCTCCAGTCCCAGCCTCTTTGTAACCGGACCGTTCTCCAACTGAAGAAAATGGGATACACAACGCCGTGACACGCCTCTGCACCCGGATGCCCCAGAGCTCCCTGAGGTGACCTGTTGGTGTGGACTTGGACCTTGCCCCATACTCACCTTATGTTCAGAAGAACAGTCCCGTAAGTCGCTGACAGGTGCCCGAACGAAACACATGTTTTTCCTCCATAGCATAACATTACGGATCCAGAAAATGCATTAGGTGTCCATTTCAGAAAACTGTAAAAATTCATAACTCGAAAAGAACTTACCCGATTCTGATGATCTAGGTATCTAAATGTATATAGAAGTACACCTATCTTGATGCCAAATGGGCCCTGGGCAGGGGGTGGCATTTCCCCTGTCTGGGGGAAGCCAGGGTCGCACATCAAAGGCAGTGGAGGCCTTTGAAGCCTCCTGCCTTGATATGTTGATTACTAGTCATCCTACTTGGAGGATTGTTATAACACCTCCCACCAGAGCAGGCATTGTTTCGGACCTCAGAGAGCGTGGGCTCTCACCTCCAGGGGGTCAGAAACGCGTCAGTGGTGGCAGGCTGGACAGGACCAGTCAGCCAATACACTGGAGGTCAGTAGGTTTTCAGGGGGTAACCCTAAGGTACCATCTGGGTGCATGTATTAATAAATCCATCACTGGAATCAGTGTGGGTTTATTAATACGAGGTGTTTGATACCAAATACCATAGGTTTCAGTGAAGCCATTATGTAGCTGGGAAACCTGTTTTGACCAGTTCCCAGTAAACACCTTAAGAAAGCTTCCCTGTTCACTTGTACCATCAATAATCGAACTAGCCAGGAGAGGGGCATATCTGCTCATTCATATATGTCCTCACATGAAACGTAATGCACCCTGGCTGTGACTTACAAATATTACATGCAGTATTAGGGGCCATAGCACACATGGTGTGTGCCATGTCGTGTTTACACTTTTTAGAGCGCCTTTTCATGCAGCCTGCAGTGGCAGTCTTCCTGCGTTGGGTGAGATATGCTGCAGCTCCTAAGTGCCCTCTTTAGTACATATGTCCTAGGTGCCAGGGGTACCACTTGCTAGGGAATTACAGAGGTGCTAAAGGCCTGTCCAATTGGGGATCAACTGACCAGTTACCTTATTTGGGGGAACTGATGACCTGGTTAGCAGGAATTCAGTACACTCCAGTCAAAGTTGCATCAAATACTAGGCAAAAAGGTTAGGGACTACTGCAATGAAAACTAAGCATCCTACAGTGACTGCTTTGACAACATGGAACACAGTTAATCACATACCAACATTTGGACGGGTTCTCAACTGCCCAGCCTGCTTTTTCTCTTGGGTGGAGGCAGTAGAAGTCTTCATACTGAACATTGGTTCTAGCCGGGTGGATCCCCGGTAAATCCACTCACAACGCTTGTCATCCTGAAGAGAGCAGAGGGAACATAATATTATGGCATGAAAATATTTTACCCAACAGATAGCTTCTCATTGATTTCATATGTAACTTCTGAGTTCCCTACGCTCTGGAGTTACTCACGTATACTGATCGCTTGTAAGCAACTCAACCCATCATGTGTGTGCATTTGCTTTGGAATCATCCTTGGTGCAATCTTTCAAATCTGCTACTGGCAATGATTTCCCATCAGCAAAGTTCACATCCCTCAAACTCAGATTTGAAAATTAAAGCATAACCTAATAGAGGACTTTTGCACTGTAATTGTAACCAATGGGTAAAAAAATGTAAGTCCACAATTACACAATCTTAGTTGATCCCAAAAAGAAGACCACTAATTAAATAATCCACCACAAACTCAGTCTTTTGGAACCTCAAATTTTGGTAATGTTCTTGGGTTGCTAGATATAGGCACGTAAATGCCAATATTATAAAATGGTCAAGAAATATGCAAATTTCATAATCGTTCAACCATTGTGGAGTTAGGCTTTTACATCATTTTAATTCAAAAGGCTGGAAATTCTGAAGACCTCAATACTTATTTGCTGTCTCCCTCAGAATCTACTCAGTTCTGTTGTAAAGATCTCCTTGCTAGAGGCAAAGAACGCTTCACCAAGCCTTGTTGTGGTATTTAAATGAGGTTTTGTAGAGCAACCACTTGACAGATTATCCTCGAATACAGCATTCACCAGCACAGCTAAAAAGCTAGACTAAGCTGGACTAAGTGGTGTTTACGGAGGTCACCAGCACATTCGTCAGCTAGGCTAAGCTGGAGTGAGTGGTTTTCATTGAAGGTCAATGATAAAACGGACCAGGATCAGCTACTAGAACACTCTCCGCCTCAAAGCACAAAAATAATCACAACATTCCATTGATCAAAGCCCTCATAGTAATAACAGATATAGTCCACAGGCAATCAATAAAGGCCCATGAGGGAAAAAGGGAGGAAATCAGAGAGACAAAAGAGAAACATCAACAAGTAAACCCACACTGAACAGTCCTTGCAAGGGCATTAACAACACTCCAACCAAACTGAGGAGCAATGACTAGACCATCTCCACATGTATTTCTCTCTTGCGACACTGCCACAGCCGACCTCACATTACACTGCATAGCGGGTCAATGAAGTCCAGTTAAGATGCTCAGCAGCTGCTCCCCACGCTGTGCCACAGAATTGTACCTTCAGCTGCATAGAGCTGGCTCGTGCTGCATGGTGAACCAAAACATCAGAGCTCTAGTGGAAGTCCAAAGATGATGCACCATCTTAGGACTAGGGGTGGGTGGAATTTGCGTAGTTGCCCTACGCAAATTATTGCGAAATTGCTCTAAATCCCTGCGAGCACGCGGAACTTTCGCGAAAACGCGGAAATTGCTTTTCCTGCCCGCTCGCAATGTGTTTTTGCGTGCTCGCGGGAAATTATATCTCTAACGGCCATCTTGCTCGCGATGCTGATTTCCTGTTCCGGGTCGAATGACGTGTTCGCGTTCGCAACCTCTCGCAGGATTGCGCGACCGGCTACCAACAATCCAACATCTCGTGGCCCACGCGAACGGATAGGAAAACGTGTCGGCGAACGCAGGGATCTGGTAAGTCGCTACCACGCATGCGAGAACGCATTTTTTAAAGCGCAAACAAGAAAATACTTCTGCTTTTGCAGCGGATCGCGGAAGTTTCGACATCTCAACGGAACGCAGAAATGCCAAAACTTCGCAACTTCCACGAGCGTAACGGAAATTTTCGCCCAGGCCTACTTAGGACCTAGTCGGCCCATGCACAACATAAGAGTTCAAAGGAGGTGCACTCAAAGTGTGCCCTCCATCAGAGTGAGGGAGGGGCAGTCTTTCACCAGAATATGAGCAACTGTACAGGATAGAGGGTCAAAGTATGACTTTGGGTATGTATTTCAACTTGTGTTCAATTTTGAGATTACACTGGTGGTGTCCAATTTGGACACCATATGCAAGGCTGCACATGATGTAGGGTGTCCTTGTGGATGTGAAAGCTTGACTGTCCCTCTAGGACAGGCTCCACGATACAGGAAGTACTTGGTTATTGTGGTGAAAATTACTTTTCCTTCCACTGTAGGAATAGGTTTCACCGGCTGCGATGAAACAAACAGGTAACTTACTTCAGCTGAATTGCAGAGACTTGGAAAGTGTTGTTGGGAAAGATATTTCTTCTAGTAATTCTTCTCTTAAAGGAATGTGAATATTCTTTCAACTTAGAGCGAATCTCTGCCGCCGTGACTGACCTAAGCAGCGGCAATGACCTGATCTCCATAGAGAAGAACCGATTTGGTCTTACAGAAAGAACAGAATCATGCCCAGTTAACCAGAGTTGTGGGTGGAGGTCACATCAATGAACCGAGCTGCCAGAATGCAAGAGATCCCAGCAACGTCACTAGTCCATGTCAATCATGTCTAGGCATGACCTTTAAGGGGGCCGTAACATTACTGTACTCCAAACTGGAGACCACAGTTACTCTCTTTTGGTACAACTCGCTCAGAATAGTGAAGGTAAGCAATTAAGGCTAACTCCAGAATTTGGTCAACTTGGAGTAAAGTATAACACAGTTGATAACGGTTAATAATGGAAATGTCGAATCAGGGTTTTACTTTATAATAAAAGAAAAACTACTTTAATAACAAGTAAAATGTTGCATTTAAAAATACAATAAGCAAAGAAACTCTACTAGCCTTGCACTTTCTGGACCAGAGATTGAACTGTAAAAGCTTTTTGCAGCCGGCTTGCACTTGGAGCTGGATTTTTGACTAACATTAAGTCCTATAATCAAAATTATACTATGACGAAAGTCTTGGCTGATCCAAATGACAACCTAGGTGACATGGTATCCTGTCTCTGTGCCGGGATAAGGGGAGCACTGCAGTCTGGAATCCAGAGTTAAGCTAATGTCCATGGGATGTCTTGTAGTGGAAAGCGCTTGTGGTTCGTTAAACAACATTCAGCATCAGGATTTAACAGTGGAAAGGTGCAGCCACTGAAAGAGGGCACCCACATGGTTATTGGGAAATACAAGTTCCTTGAGTGTCCTCATGATACTCCTTAGCATCAAATGGGACTGGGGCATTTTCCCCTGTGGTCAGGAGCACTCATGCTTGTCATGCAAGCAAGTCATCTTTCTCTTCCTAGGTTGAGCACCAAAAGTGACATCAGACTTCCAGGGCAAGACTTAGGCTCGGTCTGGCTGGAGAACTGTAAAAACAGAAAGGGTCCACTCATGCTCCTGATCGGTCTTCCTTCATTTTATGGGTATACCAGTCTCTATGGTATCCATCAAAGACGAACCTCTTACTGAATGACCAGGGTTCATGCCAGAGCAAACTAAGCAGTCAGTCTTCAAAGTTCAAACGTTCTTCTAATCCTGAAGGAGCGTTTTTTTTTTTTACAAATGCTGACCAAACTTGCTGGCTTCCAGTCCACTGTTGACAATGCTACCAGTTTTAACAGGCTCAGTTGCAATGTGTACGGATCTCCTATCTGGAGAGCCTCTGTAATGGGAAAGGTCTGCAAAACAAGTAAGCGTTTGGTTTTTACTCTAGCAGGGAAACCTGGACTAACGTAGAAGAATGTGGGAAATTTTCTTTCCCCACCAGTCAAGTATTCCGACTTGGAATGAGGGACAGTGGAGAGTGGACACGCAGGCAGTAATGTCTGCCATGGACACTGCTGGCACAAATACCACTCACTATCTTCCACAACATAGGCCTTATGAAGGACAGCAGATCTGAGACACACCAGTGAATTCACAACACACTAGCTCATAAATATAAAGACAACAGAAATATTTCATTTGAGTGTCAGACATTGTGAAAACAGTGGATTTAAGTTAGGGGAGGATTGGCATGATCCTTTTTAGAGTAAAAGGCCTTTACCACTGATGATAATTATGCATCATTACCGTCAGAGTCTCTGCACAGCTTTACTTGAGAAGGCAAGTAGCTACCACATACAAAAGAGTGCCCTGAACAGACGACAGCAAAAAGAATAAAAGGGAGGACCTCCAGCCGATCCACATGATTGTCAAGCTCACTGGGGTAAAACACAACAAACTCTCCAGAGTTATTTAAAGGCAGGGCAGAACAGTTAAAGAAAGTTAGCTTTCATCCCAACATTTTTGCTACCCCTCTGGAATAAAGTACAAACGAGTAACCTTCCAACCTATTAAAGTGCGATAGCCTTAGTACCACAAGAACAGCAGTGATGAAAACAGGTTCATATTTTGATTGCAATACGTACCAGGAATAGGATTTTGACAAGACTGCCGTCTACTTCTTCAACTTTGGACTTCCACCATGTTCCCTCCCACTCAGTTTTGATGAGTTGATTGTTTTTGAGTAACACCATTGGTCGGTTTGGATATGCAGTGATGTATTCCTCGATGAAATCACGGCAGGAAACATCCTCAATGTCTTCCCAAGCCTTCCTCACTTTTCAAGGGAAAGAAAAGAAAAAGTGAGACTGGATATATCACAGAAAAGAGTGCAAAGTACACCCCCGCCCCCCAAGAATCTACACCTGTAAATAATTTGCTGCAAGCGTAGGCACCTACTGCCACCCTAAAAGTCATACATCACATTACACATATGCAGTCTTCTACTGCATTTAATGCTTACTTGAGGCGGATAACCATTTATCAAAAAGCATCATAAGCACACTAGTACGCTCTGAACCTCCTTCGTGCGCCTTTTGAAAATTAATTCATAAGGTAACCCCATCGATGTAGAAATTTAATCAGCTGAAAACTCTGAATCACTTGCTTACGTACTTCTGTTTTCATGTCAAATCCTAGAAAACAGGTTCAGTGCAGGGTTTTCACCACTGATTAACGTTGACAAGGTGTGGCATGTACATAACTGCTTCAATGCCTAATTTCTAAAATGATAAGTGCCAGGGCCCTCATCAGGAAGCCACTATATCTTGGATCACCAATTCCCCTTCCAGTGCTGCTAATGGCAGTACCAACACAGTTACTAACCATCACCCTCCTTCTACAAATGTGACATTTCAGACTATTTAAGGACTTCAAAGCTTTAAGAATGGCTTAGGTGGCAGTTATTAGACATTTTAATGCATATTGAATTAATAAACAACTGCTCATCTCTAAGTTAGACAAACCGCTCCACCATGTGGCAGGCTGTCGTAAGTGCTGGTGTTAACATTTAGGTGCTGGTGCCATGCACCACAAACCACTGGCTCTGAGCACCGGAAAACACTGGTTCAAATTAAGCACTGAACTGCTCAGATGTAGAAAAACTCTATCCTACAGACTGGTGAAATAGACCATTAGCATGGGATATCATTTGAAAAGTCTGCTTACCCTGTGAATAAAATACTTTTATTTCCTTTCATCTTCAGGGCAGGGTTGAACATCTGTTCGGGAACCGAATGGTCAAGCCCCTGCTCACATAACACTTAATAAAAGCTTTGAATGACAGATCCGAAATCTTAGCATGGGAACCATAGCTTTCATTAACTCGATCACGTTAAAACTTGGTTTGCTGCTAAAACTCTGACAAAATATCCGATTAGGCCACTCTCTTTGGTTAACAGTTATGGCAACCTGCAAGTCGAAAGAGGTGGCGAGTGTGGAGGAGGGGGCAGGGTTTGCACTGAAAAGGTCTAGAGCAAAATCTTGCAAAAATACAGACTTTCTCCGATCATGACGTGTGAGCCTAACAAGCAAAACTCATCCATGTTTTAATCACATGTAGCATTTGAGACCTAATGGTACCAGAGAAAAGAACCAAGGTAAGGCAGTACTTTAACCTTTAACAATCCAAAATAGCTGTTGTTATCCATTGAATTAAAAGAGCATGGTCAAATTAATTCATTAGTATTAATGTTTTAACTCCCAAGTGAAGAGTATTTTCAGATAAAGGAGGAGGTGTAATGGGGCAGAGGTCCGAAAGAGTTTAAAGAAGCACAACACAAATTAGACCAAGATATTGCTCCTTTTGGACCCCCAAATTGTCCCTCTTCTTGCTCCAAAGCACCCCATTTTTGTAGGGTAATTTCTATTCTATCCTCATGGTTGGTGAGGGTAACCGGGTCTTCATGTTTATGATACCACTGCCACGGAAACAAGAGTTAAAAATAAAAAATACTGAACTGAAGTTTTGAAAACAAAGAGCAGAAGCTAAGAACAGATAGTTGACAAAGCAGGATAGAAGACCCAGGTACAACCCTTCTGACGAGAAGAAAAGCCACACCATTATCTGACCATGCCATTATCATGAATATTGTAGCGCTCAGTTATGTCTGAGCTCTTACTATGCTGCAGATAGCAGCTGGTAGGAGCTTTCAAATGTAAACTGAAGGATCAAAGGACATGTATTTAACTAAATATAGTCTGGAACATCCCTCAAACGGCATCTGGCTCGATCTGGAGCTCTGTGTTGGTCAGCAAAATAAAGGGTGCGTTACATCCCTAACTAGGATTTCGTTTGACAAGAGGCTTAGGAATGAAAAGGTACAAAAGCACCATTTACAGTACCAAATGGGTCCTTTTTAATAAGTTAGAAATGTGCCAAAAAAATGGGCAGAGGTCATAGGATGCATTCTCTCTCCCAACCTTTCGAAATGCAATTAAAACACACCTGCCGGGGGGATTTATGGTGAAGGACAATCACAACTTCCTCCTTACTCCCCCCCAACCTCCAGGGTACACACTGTGCCTGTTTGTCTGTTGTTGTTTAAGTGTTTCTATTAGTTAGATGAGCAGTCATCGGCTACCATCTCATCAGTCTGCTCAGTACTTTAAATACACTCATTCTGGCAAAAATTATTTTTGATGAAAATCAAACTTTGTTGTGCCAGTTATAATAATCAAAAATAATCATGTTGTCCCTTAGAGCTCACTGTTGAAAAGTCCTGGGGAACATAACATCAAGAAGTCCCATAGAGTTACCGGTTACGGTGTCTGGTACGAGTCTGTGATGAGCAAAGCCCCTCCAAGCTCTTACCCCTCAGTCTGTGATCCGAATCAGAGGGTTTGCATTCTCTGTTTTACTGGTAGACTTTGTTGTACTTAGCAGGCAAACCTGTCCATGCCTCCTTAGACTCACCTCCATGAGCAGACCATCTTTTGCTCCAGACCTGCTCTTGCTTCCTGCTCAGTGGAAGCAAGGGGCGCTTCTTTGGACAGATGCATGACATATTCACAAATCCTTTAGAAAAATCACACAATGACAGATGGAAAATTGGCACAGCAAGCTTAAGCTCAGAGCAATCTGTACCAAACGGGTAAAAAGAACCAAATCTTTCAATCGTATCCCCAAAAAATTATTGCTTTAGAAAGGAAGGGTCAGTAGAGCTCAGCACACCATCTTTTAACTCACAGGGACTCCTACTGAGCTTCGCCAGAATCATGCAGAGCTTCTGTTTTCAGGGTCTCCAAGCAACAGTAAAGTCATAAAGCCAGAGCATCAAGAAGGCATTGTGACCCGTCAACAGCCAAAGTAAAACAAGGTGGGAAGTGACATAATCGGAATATATGAAATTGCCAGGCAAGAAACATCAGAGAGGTCATCTCTGGGGACTCAAGGAGAGAAGTCTGCCTGGGTTAATCAAGACTCATGACAAGACCAACAGTGTGCACATCTTTAAATCTAGGACTTACCACAGACTTAGTCAATGGAGGTTTGAAAAACACAATGGCTTGGCATAGAAGACTAGATACAGCAATGTATACAAACATATTAACAGCTTGTGAAAAATTAAGCTGGAATTGTATTTTCACATTAGGAATGTTTGCTATTTTTTACTTGGTTTGGGATTTTATGTACTTTACAAATATTATCTCAGATGAAGTGAATATCCAAGAAACTAAATTGAAGATCTAAAGTAAACTTCAAAACTGTGATTCTTAAATATAGTGATTTAAGAAGACTTTCTGGGGCCTGTAATCTATATCATCCCTCTCAACGTCTTGCTAGGAGTGAGGAAAAGAAAGACCTAAAATGCTGTCAAACCAACGAAAAAAGTTACCTGTAGCAACAACATGATCCATGGGTAAAAATAGGGAAAAAAGGTAACCAAACTGGGGAAAGAAAAAAAAAACAATCCAAAGAAATACCGTTAATTCAACAGATTAAGAGCCCAATTTACTTCTTGGCAGTAAGGATACTCCATAGCAATGGAGTAGCCTTACCTTCAAAAATGCTGTCCGCCTGCCACATTTACATGCGGGCGGACCTTAGGGTTAATCACGGCGGAGACTACTTTGTCTACGACATGATTAATCCCATCCGACAGTCCTGGGGAGTCAGGGCAGTCGGAGAAATGACTACATGTCCGCCCATCTACATGTAGTCAATTTTTACTGTTCCTTACTACCAGGAAAAACCTGGAGCTAAGGAACAGTAAAAACAATTATAATGCTTTCCCCGACTGGAGGGAAGCCTCCTACGGCGAGGGGAGCATTCCTTTTTTTCTTTAAAAGAAAATCATGTTTTGGGATTTTCTTTTTGAAAGGAAAAAAGGAATACTGTTTCTATAGGGCTGTGACCTTTCGATATTACTGCTATGACTAATACAAGCCCTACACAACATCAAGGCAGCAACAAGAAACCATGAAGAAAACCAGAGTTATTATACAAAGGAAAACATCAGAAACAGAAATACAGGAATGACCTCAATCAGGTATCCGAGACCAGAGTAGCACGCTGAAATCCAGGTTTGCTCAAGCAACAGAAAAAAAGCTGTCTTGTGGGCTAAGCCACACAAATGAACATAAAGGAATGCAGAAAGGCCACTATGGAGGAAAGAGGGGGATATGGAACTAACAATCTCCAGAAAACCACGCAAGACCAAGAAATGTCTGGGAGTTGAAAAATGAGAATTTAGATGGTGCAGTTTCATCGAATAGACACAAGAATACATCAGTGACAACAAACCAAGAGAGCAATCCATTATTTTTCACATTTTTAAAGAAGTGGCCCTACGTTCATTCACCTCTGCATGTGTAACATCTGTTGACTCCAGAGTTTCACCAGATACAGTAACCTAAGCACAATGGTTGTAAGGAAATTCCCACTACATAAAAGATAGCCAAACCGTAATATTCTCACCTGGGCGTTACAGGCTTCCACCATGCTTAAGTACGTGGGGCTCATAAAGATCTTCACCTGTTGACTTCAGACATACCAATGCTTCAAGAGAATCTTAAGAAGCCTCAACAGACAAAGCAAGGTAAATAAAGGAGCACTTGCACACACCTCAAATCCTTTCAGGTGTCACAATATACTCCAATAAACATTATAACTACCATCATAGTAGCGCCCTATAATGAAACAGCATTGATTTCACTTGAAAAGAAAGTGGTCCATGGAACCTTGCAAGTTATCAAAGCTGAAGTAAGCAGTTACACATGATGCAACTCACACGGTCTGCAGACTGGATAAAGTTCGGACTGAATGACGTAGGAAGCGTAACCGTCGTCAAAGAATACAAGGAACCTATGTATTAAAATAAAACATATGTCAGTGTAATAATACTGATACGCCTTTACAATTGTAAATGATGGTAAGAATGCTAAGTTGTAGCACAAGTATTGCACACACAAGAGAATTTGCACGTAAAGCATATAGAACAGATGGTAGAGGAGTACGCTTCGCTCACACGCATACTTCAATACAGAAAACGGTACAGCTTCATGGGCAAGCTTCGCTCAAACATGCCCTAAACAAGCAACACACAGACCGCAGGAAGAGTCTGTCGTGCTGCATCCAGTTGGAAACCGGGCAAACTGGTTATGCCTAGCAGCAACACTGATGCATTCATTAAATGGGCTTTATCGGCCGAAAAATCAAGAGTGTAAGAATTGGCTACCAGCCCTAATGCTTGTAAAAGAATTGTGGAAAACTGTGGGGAAAAAAATAAACAGAAGCCTCGTTTGCAGGCCCACAAAGATTGTCACACTCGCTCAGAGGCACTCAATGGTCTTGGTCAAAGTTAGTGCTCTATGTCTAATTAACAGCTGGCACAACATGCATTACCTCAGTAGCATTAGTTATTCTCTGAACAGAGGGCATTAAATAAAGGCGTGCTGATGTATAAACAGAGTATTTCAATGCTTGGTAGGGGGAGTTAAGTCAATATGTGTGAAACATATTGGGGTTGTGGGAGAGTGGAACTGGTAGAAGATTCCAATACCTCATTTTATTTTTGATGTTTGGTGGCTCAGCTACCACTCCGGCGTAAAGCCACACTTGATTTCCATCCTTGTACTTGGCTACCACTCGGCTACCTACAAAGAGCTTCTCTGGGAAGGGGTGATAGTCATAGGCAATGTGATTCCCGGACAGGAGGCTTTTCCCTTTGTTGTCAAACTTCACTTTGTATTTCTTGCCAGCACCTGAAAAGGAAAGGCACAGAACAGTGATTAACCCTGATCAGACAGCAATAGGCTATGTAAGGAAAGACATTAAAATGGGTATACTTTTGTGGATTACAAACTTGTAGTTCATAAGTTGAAATTCAAACAGATCAGGTCTTCTGTTCCATGGCGCAGACATCATAATATAAACCAGGAATTTGCATATGATGTTCAAAGACAGGTAAAACTTATACATGAAAAATGTAGGCAATTTTCATTAGAAACCATGAGGTTAAATCGGACCAACAAAACGACAAGGGGAAATACTGTTACTGAACAGCACCATATATTTCCCTAGAGAGATTTTGCCCCAGATTCTCATCTTTTCCATTGGAAACTGGGACTAACTTACAGAAAGTAATTTATGACTGGGTTTAATACACAGTATTTCCATTTTCAACCAATTATACTTTGCCAAATGTCTGCAGGTATCTTCTGAAATGACTTTTGCATGCACAGCATGCAAGCACAATTCAAATGAAAACCGCGATTTCAACATTGGGACAAAAAAGGTTTGCACCAGACTTGAATTTTAGAGCAGCGCTAGTAATGACGATGATGGCATTTACGTCTGTTATGTTAAGTGAGAGCTACCCAACATAGGACAAAAAAGCAGGTACACATACTAAGCAAACACCAGCTTAGACGAGAAATAGCAATACAGTATTTCTGGGAAAGGGGCCGTACAGGACTGTGGGGGAAAGGATATACTAGCTTTGCTCGAGACGTCCTGCGGCACATAAAAAGGGGGGATGGAGATGGTGAGGCAGTGCCACAATAAGGTCAAATAAATAGGGATTGAAGTTAATGAGAGAAGTAGTGCAAGGGGAACACTATAATGCAGCCACAACATTGAGCTACAGAGAAGACGAAAATACTAACAGCAAACCCGCTCGACAGTACAAATAATGAAAGCCCTGCTTTCCTGTATTAGGAGTATCCTTGACAGTGCATCTAGTCTGTGAGAAACTATGATCTACATATATTACCTTAGATCTGAATATGGGCACTCACATCAGAGAAGTGAGAGAAACTAAACAGAATTCTAATGTGAAAGAGCCCAGAGTTATTGTCGTCACATTTTCCTGGCATCACTGTTTTATCTCACCCTACAATGCTGATTAACAGTGCTTGTCGCTACCCTTCCTCACTATTTTCAAGGTAATGTGTAATCTGAGACAGTGAGCCACGTCATTACTTGCAGTCCAGGGCAGTGCAAAATTATTAAACCCTCCAAATAAATCAGTCCACTACTAAAGGTCTAAAAAGCGAATTATTTATCCATCAAATTGAGAACGAGACCACCTAAGCTTAATTGCTAAAACCCACAAGCAGTCCACATCAAGTTTTCAGTTCTTAAACTGATCACAAAAAGCCCATCAATCTATAGAACCCTTTCTTAACGTTTAATGATAGTGTCTTCAAGTCACCTGGCAACTCTGGACTTGGGTGTTACCAGTGTGTGTGAAGGTGAAAGCGGCACTACTGTTAGTATTCTGCGTTGAAGGGAAGACTGCTGTGCAGTGGAGCTGGGGCTGTTCAAGGTGTTACATTTTAAAGTCAGTTCCCACTATTCATCCTCGCAGAACTCACCAACATTCTGGATGGCAATCAGTGTTCCTTTGTGCCAGGTCTTGGTCCTTTTCTTTCCTAGGATACGCATGCCAACTATAAGGTCTCCGTCTTTGCTAATGTCACCAGCCTGCATTCCTCCCAAGGAGCTTGTGGGCGAGGATGGAATAGAGGACACCTTAGATGGATGCGAATCTGCAAAGAAAAGATGTGTTATTGAGCAGAACTTAGTTCACGCTATCTTTACTTTCCCTTGTTACTTAACTCCGTTTCAATCACAGGTGCTACTCCTTTCACGCTGCAACAACCCTCCTTGGACAAGAGAGATACAGGCAGAAACGACAGATAGGCCTAAATTCCATAATCCACAAAGCTCCTTACCGTGGATACATCAGTCCAGAGAGTCATCAGACCTGACTCACATGGATTCTAGGGCATGAGGTCTATATAGGTTACAAAGCTTTCCAGTTTTAGCATTTGATGTGGGAGTGATGTTTCCCCTTCATATTCTACCTAGCTGTGGGTTTTTGGCACAAGGTTAGAATTTGCCACCTCTAACACTGGGTTTCTCACGGGTTTGTCAAAGGATCACAGCTTTCCCTTTCAGGCTGGCACAGTTACAGAGCTTTTCCCAATTCAGGAAGGACCTCAAGACCTGGCTCTTTGAAAGAACCCAGCGCTCAGACAGATCTGCAGCACCCCCTCTTGAGACCCTCACAGGTGAGTAGCCACGCTTTATAAACCCTTGATTGATTTCACCACTAGGGGTGAATAGCATATCGGTTTGGCCTCCCATTACTGAAGGATATGTCTTTCACCTTTGGGACATGATGATCCAAGTGTTTAAAGTAGGTCTGAAGGGGTTGGACAAGGAACAGCCTACTGGAAGAGCAACGGCTTGTGTAGCTTACACATTACACACACCAGAGGATAGGCATGGAATGAGTGTTATGTGATGGGACAGACCTTTAGCAGAAGAGACAGTCTCACTTCAATAGTGCAGGTTCAAAGGCCCATTTCGCAGTAGAATGAACTACCCTGCTATCACAAACCAGCCATCTCCTATCTTCAGAAGAACGTTTAGTAGTGTACTTCTAATTAGGAACAACAATGTCAAAATGCGGATCACTAGAGGCATGTTCTCAAGTTCACTGGAGGAAAAAACTGATAATAAACATGGGAATACTCATTTTTGTTCAAAATCCACGGTATGCAGCACACACATTAGTTTTTGTTTTGTGTGCTATAACTAAGGAGTTTGACTGATGATGAGCTTGGGCTGAAGGATTAGGTTTCTCTGCATCAAGATATGGATAAAGGTTGACCAAGGAAAGACTTGGACAAGTCTTCAAGTTTACATTGCTTACACTGTTGAAACACAAAACAGCATTTGGTGAACTGCCTCTAGTGGGTGCAAGGTGGCAGCAAATGTAATCTGTTAATAAGGATTACGCTCCCGCAAGTGAAACTGTTGCACATGCATTTAAGTTTTTTTTGACTGGCATCTGATAAGCCGCATTTGTGCGCAGGACAGGATATCCTTGGCGACAGCTGCACATTCTGTTCCTAGTCACTAGGTTCATAACCGGGACCATCGATCTTAACAAGTCCTTAACTGATTAGAAGGAGCTGGACTACAAGAAGGAAGCCTATTTGGATGAATTACCTTCAGAAGATGTTGAGCCAATATCATTTCAATGGGGCGGTCTTGGGTAAAAATGTAGTCTGTGCTGTTAACCATTAGCAACAATTAGAATAGTGTCTTTCCTGTTGCCCACTCAGTGGAAGGATCAGGGTGATGCAGCGGTTCCCGAAAGTTTCTGTAGTGCATATTCCAATGAAATCCTGTATTTCAGAATGTCCTAACACAGTGAATGCACACTTCTTTTTGAAGAGTTCCTGCTAGACTTATTATGGCACTCAGGTGCTTTTTTTTCAAGTTAAGTCAGTTCTGCTTTTTCCTTCTATAATGATGATGCATGTTTATGGTTCACCAATACAGCATTATCAGATTGCGGTAACTACAAACTGTTTCGGCAACATCTTACATTCCTCATTTATCATTTTGCTACATTATCACGGACCTTCCATCCCATCCCCTGGTTTTTGTATTGGATTTGCATTTCAAAGGAATTGTCTGATACATTATTTGACATGAAGCTCCACCCCCCCCCCCCAACCCCTCTATAACAAGGAATCCAACTTGTTATGTAATAAGATCTGCTTATGTGCAGTGAACATTCTACGAAGCTACTATTATTAGAGATCAAGAAGAAACCACATTAGACGAGATTACATTAGGGGCCACCATTTGCAAGATTGCAGCATTGATCACCTCCATGCATCAGTCGTGGTTGCCAGCAATAATGTAAAAAAAAAGCTGTCAATGTGGAAAGCCTCTACATGGGTAATACATTAACAGCCATAGCTGCAGTACCTTTCACTCCAATTCAATATTATTATTAATAGCCTCTCCAACATAGTATTTTTTATCACTAAAATATCTGCTTTAAATATACTTTGGAAATTCTGCTGTTTTTCTCCGCACACAAACTATGAATTCTGAAATTACACACATTTTCGCTTCAAATACATGCTTTTAAAATACAGTTTTAGCATACATCTATTAATTCAACCAAGCAAAGTTACTAATTTAGTTCATTAGGCTACAAAAAGGTGAGCTACTTACAGGTAGTCAGAGAACTAGCAGTAGCTCATGAGCTGCTCATTGGAGAAGCTGGCTCTAAACTATTACTTCAAGGGGACTTTAAACCCACTGCCCAACCCCAGAAATATCCATTTAATCCAAGGAACTCTATCTTGCTGCCAGCCTCTGAGACTACCCCCTAACATCCAATATCCATAACACACACACTGCAAGTTCCTCGAACTATCTGTAACGTACACCTACACTACCCATGCCACTCTACTAGGACCACATCAATGAATCAGTTGGGAGAAAGCTAGACTGCAGTAACAACTTACTTTGTTTCCTAATAAATCTTTTTTCTCCTTCCAGACAAAGATTCAACTTTGCTACCACTGTCCTTCCTGATCGACCTACCATGCTTGGAATGCACCTGTGGATACAGCCACCAAAAAGGTAGCTTCATGTTGCCAGAATAATTCAATAAACATTTACTACACTGAGTCGCTCTGCCATCAGAATCGCCACCCATCCCATTTTTGTTGAAAGGTCCCTTTGATAAGAGCGACGCTTTTAGTCTAACATGGAATGCTGAATCCTTAAAAAAGAAACGCAGACTGACGGACATGAGATTTACATCCAAGCAATACCAATATTGTGCACTACAGCTAGATTTGGGAACAAAAAAATTGTTAGCATACACGTTTTCCCCCTCATCTCTGGCAAGGCAAGAAAGAGTAGTCAAAATGAACATGGAGCAACTTCCTACAGCAAGTTGAGGAATCATAAACCCAAACAAACTTTACACAAGCACCACACGAAGAAACGTAGGCTCTGAAAATTGTATGTACATGCAAGCTGGTATGCAAACTCTGATTATTCTGTAGAGTGAGGTGCACATGGACGTGATGATACACACACTGCTCATTAGAGTGTTACCCCAATGTTTTAACCACGGTAATTACAAACCATCTCAAAGAGCTTGCCTTGCACAAATAAGCAAGTGCGCTCTTACATTCTCCTTGAAAACCTCTCCATGATAATATCAACAGAAAGCAAACGTGCTTGGGGATTGTATTCTCAACAACGAATACTACCCACCTCCCATCGAGACACTTCATGTTTTGCTTACCTTTCTGGGCACTGGATTTCTTGGTGACTGCTTCCATGAATTTTTGAACATCTTGAGCAGATTTCCTCATGGCGGCCATCGCTTCACGTAACTGACATGGGAATGATAACAAAGAGACAATATGTATATATTATCGACGCACACTACTGAGTTAATTGCTATGGGTGCAGTTACAAAAGAAATCACATATAAAACTCTTAACATATCACTAACAGACTTAAAGTAGGAACAATATGGACAGTAACTAAACGTGCGCACAAGAGAGGCACATTTTCAACTCACCAAGCTCTGGTCTTTCGAAACTCTATTAACTGCATCACCTGTCAGAAACACATATTAAAATAACATTAATTAAATTGCAAAATGTTGCATTTGTCCGAAAATAGCTGATTTACACCATAGTCTGGACTTGCTGTAAAAGCTGGAGGTCAAGTTCAAGGTCTCTGGGCAGAAAAATATAGCTAAATGAGCAGTTTACAACATACTAAGGGCAACATCTATTTGTTCCCTGAAAAAACTGCAAATCTGGAGAAACTGGAGACTATACTGTGTCAGATAAGTCAACTTGAAAACAATTTTCGTGGGTTCAGTTATGCAGCTGCAAACAAAGAAAGAATTGTGAAACATCTCATGACACAGCTGATATTCTTAGGACCTTAGCATGAGCAGACGGACAGAGATCTGAGCATAAGTGGTCCATTACACTCAGTTGGACTTCCAACAACTGGAGTTGAAGACAGCTTGGGAGACTGACCTGTCAGTCCAAACACCCAATTAAGTTTGGTCTGGTCATAGGGAACCAGAACGAGGCTTACAGCAGACCATCCGTCACATTGTCTATTGGGTCCTGACTAAGGTCCACAGAATAGAAAACAAACAACTCAAAATATTTGAAAGAGGATGATTTGGTGCAACGATAGAGGAGTTCGAACTGCAAGTGTGGGTGTAACATGGCTTAAATGATTTTACCACTGTAAAGGATTACAGAATGCAATACATCTGAATGAAATAGAACAAAGTATAAATATTCATAAAATATATATATATTTTTAAATAAATCACAGCTTTACCACTCAAGCTCTTCTGCAAGGTGGACAGTGCGACAAGTGCTTTGCTCTTTGTGAACTTCACCAAAGCGAAGCTGAGCTGCAGTTGGCTTAAAACTCCAGTACAGTCTATACTAACAGACACTCTTGTTTGTATCAGGCTTGTTTAGATGAGGTCACTAACTGAACTCCATTTTAAAGAACAACTACCCACCAGAGCCGATGCTGAGGACATCATCATCTTCATCGGGGATCTCAATGACTTCCGCAGGTCTGCCAGAGCCCTCGTCCTCGGAACTGCTCTCACGATAGTTCAACCCCAGCTTGTTGTATAAATCTTTCACAAGAGATTCACAGTCATCGACGGCACTAAAGAGACACAAAACAGTCGATGTTAAAAATATAAGTAGCAATACACCCGATCCACCCCGTAAACTCACTGCCAGTGTGACAGCATAATGCTGGATAAAGCAAAAATGGACTTTTAGACTTTATAAAATTGAACAAACCTCTACCCAGGCCTCCACCTGCACTGCCCTAGTACAATAATATACCCGGATAATTAACACTGGCAGCGTCAGTCTTACATAAGATCTTCTGCAGTGGTTTACACCTGTTCTCAATAAGATTTCTAGAGGAGAAAAACCACTTCCTTGTTTACATGAACTTCCAGCAACAAAGGAAACCTTGGTTACTCAGCTATATCACAGGCATTCCCACGACTTAAAATTCAACAAAAGGGAGTGTCTTCAGTGCAAGCCTAATAGGCAGATCACAGGCATGTGGATTCAGTAGCAACAAAGAAAACAAACAGCTGACTTAGGTCAAGCACTTAAAGTTCCATGGAGCATCTATATAAGTGTACGAGTGCAACAACTTCCAGTATCTGCTGTTTAAAGATACTTGTTTCACACTAAGTCCACAAAAAGAAAGGAAGGTGCACTCTATTGCGAGTCATACAAAGCCAACACTTGTAGTAGAAATAGTTTTCTTCTTTTATTTGTAGCCTTGCAGGCTGACATTGATGGAACGAACAGCTATCATACTGCTTCGTGGACAGATAACTGAATAGAGATAAGTTTTGGAGATTTCTCCCCTTTTTTGCTTGTTTTGGAAAATATAGAAGTAGCGGTGTATTGAAGGCATAATCTATACCTACTAAGAATTATATGTATTTGCAACTTTGAAAATAAGATTAGACTCCTGAGATTCATTGATTAGTTACCTCACTTTGCGTTGTTTGAACATTCCTGATACATGTAGTAAGCCCTGACGAAGTTCCCAAGGCACAAGGGAACGAAATGTGTTGGCTGTGTGCCTGTGTTTTTTAATCAAGACTACAATTAAAAGAAGAAAACTATTTCTACTACAAGTGTTGGCTTTGTATGACTCGCAATAGAGTGCACCTTCCTTTCTTTTTGTGGACTATGTGGATTCAGTAGGTTTACACGGCACACAACGAACGATATAAAGCACGCCACCAGCTTGAATTGCTTCGCCCTCCCAATTAATAGAAAATACCACACCCCACACTGAGGCACACACACGGCGAAGCAATAAAAACACCTGTAAATAGATTTCACTCTCATAAAATGAGGCACATCAAAAGACTGTTTTCAGAATAAAGCAAGGGGTTTTAGTTGTGAAATACTCTAACAAAAAGGCTTTCTCGGATGTCAAATGAACAACATTCAAATGTATATAGAAATATATATGTGCAAGCGATAATAACACACTTATAAGTAGGCAAATGCAACTGTTAAATGCATGGAATAAAATACATGGAATAAAATACAAGCAAATAATAATACTGGACGTCCACTGCAAGAAATCGAAAAGATATATACACTAAATACATCAGAGGAGTATAACCACTTGAGACTTGAATGTGCACACAGAGACACACATGCATCACAATGCCAATTATCAAGAATAACACATCAGATGATTATAACCACGGGAGACCTGAATGTGCATACAGACACACTCACACATCACAATGTCAATAATCAAAAGAAAACACCTCACCAATCACTCTTTCTCTGCATTCTTAAATGGAGGAGCCCTTAAAAGTCAGGCAAAAGCTTTGATCGGGACCCTAAAAACAAGTTCCATGTGGCAACAGGTCTGTTCCACAGGGAGCTCCCGTCTGGGCACCAAGATTTCCTGCATTTAATACCTTTTATTCAACCTGAGGACAAGGTTCTAGAAACCTCGCCTCCTTTCTTTTGTTATGAAAAACCGAGCTGACCGTACTGGTCTGTGTCAAGGTCAAGACAGAAGCTGGCCAGGCCCCTGTATTTTGACCCCGAGACAGAGCTGTACATTCCACACATTTCTCTAGCAACAACAATCTCTGCTCTGAAAGGTACCAAGCATGCATCCCACACATTATTTCAGTGAAGCTTATCAAAGCCTCCAAAAGTACAGAAAACAACTTTGAACGTGAATAGCCTAAACAACTTGAGTGATCTGGGGGCCTGCCTGTGTGCGCAAAGCTCAAGCTAGACAGAGTCAGAATTCAAGATGGCATGAGGGATTGTCAAAGCCAACAGTAAGAACTTTATAAAACTTCCCAATGTACAATACAATGCACATTTGTGCACCACTGCCTATAGCATCACACCCTTCACTTCCCAATGTACAACATAATGCACATCATAATACACATTTGAGCACCACTGCATATAACGCTGCACTCCGAGACCAAGAAGTACATTCCACACCTCTCTCTCTCGCTCTCTCTCATGCTTTCAAATGCACATGCCACCCGTTCTGTTCCTGGCAAGGCTGTTCTACTCTGTGAAAGTACTCCCACTCTGCAGCTACAAGGAGACACAAAATTAAATCTTCAAGGCAAAGTGCACATGCAGGAAAAATGGCGTTGTACATTCAAGAAAACACCTAAAGTCAATTAAACTAATGGTAGTCAAAGGTCATCACGTGGTCCCAATATATGGGAGTGTCTCTGGCACTACACTGCAATACTCAATTCACCACATTACCAATGGCACAGAAAAACGGATGACTGCAAAGAGAAACACATGGTGGAAGGCATGAGTTATGGCATGTGCTGAAAAGCATAACTAGGGGATTTCACTGGTTTTATGGGTTTAAATTTGCTAAACCATAACTAACATTTGCGGCTAAGGTTAGATCTAACTAATCACAGGTTTGGCTCAGATACATTGTTTTCCTAATAACTTTGGCATTGTACAACAAGTCTGCACAAAACGTTCCCAAAGAAAAGTTCATGCGATTTGCTTTCTGCAGATCACATTTCATGCAATTTTCAAGCAGGGAGCAAAAAACATAAGGTTTGGAGGGGCAGGTCAAGAAAATGACATTTGCCATTTTAATTCCCACATGAAGATTGTGACAGCGACTTAGAAAAAACAGTAAGCGGAATTATACCGAACTGATTAAGAAGGAAGAACATTTCCTCAACAAATTGCCTTTGCATGCTTTGGTATAAATCTGTCAGTGGTTTTCAAGGAATTAGCATTATCAAAGTGTTTTTGGAGGCGTCAAACTGAGCAAATCTATCACTCAAACTTAAAAAACATATAGATGTGGACCGTTAATCTGCAGATGGTCTGCCTGCCTAGGTTCAGGCTGCCCATCCCCCACAGGCCTAGCGTATTGGGGGATGGGCAGCCATGGCTGGAAGGTAGCAGAGCCTGGCCAGGCCATGCACCCAACCCCCGCTTCACACAACCAAAGGCCATGCGCAGCAGTGAAGTACGTCATAAAACAAAACGAAAATCACAGAAAAAGCTTCAATTAAAAAACGATTTCTATTTGTAGTTGAAATGCATAAAAAACACTGAAATGTGCCAGTTTTGTTAATGAGTGCACTCGAAACACGACATAACTCACAGTTGTCCACCATGTTAACTATTTTTGTTATTCTGTGCCATGGGGTAATAGGTGTTTTGTGCAGAGCAGACAACTAGGAGTTATTTTGTGTTTGAATATACATAAACATATATCCATATATTCAGAGAAAAACACTTTTCCTGGGTAAAGAGCTAGGTTTCTGCCAAATTTGGTGTAATACTGTTCAGCAGTTTTGAATGTAGCTGGGTCTAATTTTCCAATGGAATGCGCATCTTGACCGACCGACCCCCCCCCCTTGTTTTTTTTAAGGCCTGCAGCTTGACAGATCACACTGAAACCTTAAAGGGAGGGGCTGAGGTGGATAAAAAAAATTGAGAGTGAAGATTCATTAAACGGCACCAAATGCTATTCCTATGGAAACTTGGTCCGAACTATAACCACTCAATGGCGACTGCCACCGAGATAATATATTTATATATTTATATATATATTTTATAAATGTCTACGCCATGCAAGCGGCGTCCTGCAAGGACTGGTGCAGCGTGATGGGAGCTGTTAAACTGTTCTTTTTCCATGATTCAGAGAAAAAAAAATTATTTTAATCCTTTGCCACAACTCATGGAGTGCAGTGATTACTGACAATATATAGAAATTAACATAAACAGTGGATGCAGACCATGTAGCTCAGAGGTACAAATTATAACTGCTACCGCATCCGCTATTTTGGAATGTCGTTAAAGTAAACAAAAGCATTAAGTCCAGGATTCCTTTAGCGTTTGCAAAATTCCATATTTCACATTTTGAAGTGAACTTAATACAATTGCCATGGATCGCTGCTGTGTGCATGACGCAAGACATTATTTATATATTTGTGCGCAAGTCAGTAAAATTACTGGGTACCACTCATTCGAATAACGAGCCCCAAGACAGAGTCCCTAAAGTTTTAAGAAGATTCACAATCTCCACATAGGAGGATCCAAATCCAGAGATGCAGGAGAGTGGGCCAGTAATTCCAAAAGCTGCTCTGTCACTATGATGAGAATACTAGTAAGATATGCCTTGAAGGACAGAACTACATTTTTGGAAGAAATTGACAAACTAAGCCAGGAACTTAAAAATGTGGTGTCTAAAGAAATGTATGAGGAATTCATAGTGAATCTACAGTCACGAGTAGATAAAACAGAAAAAGAAATAAAAAATAAAAAGCAAAGAAAATTTGTACAAGACTAGAAGGATTATCAAGCAGGAAGAAAACGTATTTTCAATAGAAATGACAATTTATAAACAGAAACAGCCCAGTGAACTGGACCACTGAGAGAAGGAAGCAAGAATCAATCTGCAACTCAACTGGAGGCGAGACATCTCAGAAAGCAACGTTTCGAATATATCAAAAACAACACTTACACGTGGTGAATCTTCAGAACCCCACAGACATTTTTTCCAAGGAGTTTGAGCTAATAAATCAAGGAAGGACAAAGTACGAAAAGAACACTTTCGAAGAGGCAGAGGTTACAGAGGCAAAAAGAGGATCAAACAAGCCAAAAAGAGTGCAAAGACAAGATAACAAAACCCCAGCGGGAATGATGACAAGGGGAAGACAACAAGCACTATGAATGTGGTGAATCTATTAGACCGCACATTGTCCAAAGAGATGGTGTTGCTTTCTTTGGGCCTTTCCTTTCGTCCCTCATCGGACTTAAATTATGCTCAGAGTAGAATTGACTGATTTAATTTTACACGCAAATTAAAATTAAAGAAATTGTATCATACCAAACACATCAAGTCAGCTAACACTGATATATCACCCAATGACAGTAACTTAAGTATTGGTGATGTGGAGTTACTTTATACTTTACCTAGTTTAGATGATGAAAATTCATTCTTAAAATTTGTTAAACTTAGATGTAGATATTGGCACAAGTTGCCCAAGTGGCTTTAGACCCAAATCCACTTTTCTACCAAGCCTAACAAAAAGATGTGATTAATGCGTTTGAAAGAGGATCAAAAAGATCAGAGACAGACCCACATACAAAAGCTGAACAATTTGACGAAGACGCAATTTCTAGCTTTGAATCGTTTGCAATCGGACGATAACAGTGATTCGCCGATCAGACAAAGGTGGCAATGTACTTGTATTGTCAAAACACACATATTTACTAGAAGGCAACAGGTAACTACAAGATGAGTCATGTTACACACCCACCACCAGAAACAAGGAAAATAAAACCAATGCTCGATACATGGAAATGTTGACAGACTGGATGGCAAAGACCTTATAGAGCGGGAGGAATTTTTGTTTTTAAAATTTGCATTTCCAAACATTCTAATTTAATATCTGCTTCTCAAGCTACAGAAGAATGAAAACATCCGCCCAGGTTATCCTATTGTATCCTCAATAGGCTCCTTGCTAGAGAACACCTCTAGAGAAGACCGTTTGTGTCAACACTTCCAGCATATATCAAAGATCCCTGACACTTTTTGACTATTATTGATGGAATTTACAGGGAAGATTACCCACGGATGACCCCAGATGCCAACAGTTTACATAAGTGCATGTGTGTCCTCATGTAACGCAACTGGTGCCCTGATAGACGATACTGGGTCAAGTTTGCGCTATATAAAACTCAGTTAAAAAAAAACATGACCTAGGAATAGAGACCTTCGGACTTTTCATGAGGGCAAGGCCCTTATAATTTCTTTTACACTCAGAAATTATCACAGATATGATGTCTTATTGTCTGAATAACAACAACTTCTTTGATAATAAACTGTACAGACAAACCCAGGGCATGGCAATGGGTCCCTGCTTCGCACACAGCTACACAAATTTATTCATGGGCTGCTGGAAGGAGCAGGTGGCCAGTAACCTAATGGGATATGAAGATCAGGTTGCGCTCTGGCTTAGATTAATTGATTACATCTTTGTAATATGAATGAATGAATGAAATTGTATTTGTATAGTGCATGGCTACCCTGAGGTCTCCCAGCGCTGTAGACAGAACAGGCAGACGAGCCGAGATGTTAGAGCGATGTCTTGAAGAGGTGAGTTTTTAGAAGTTTACAGAAGGCCAGCAGATTTTTTTCCTTCCGTAAAGTAGAGGGAAGCGTATTCCAGAGTTTTGGTACATTAAACTAAAAGGAGCGTCCGCCCCATCTAGATCTTCGTATTTTCTTTGGAGTGGCCAGAAAAGAGAAGCTGGAACGCAGATTTCTGGAGGGGTGATATGGAGTGACAAGGGAGCGGGTGATGACCGGGCCGGTTTTCCACATGGCTCTGTGGGCCAGGCACATGGCCTTGAACTGTATCCTGGCCGAAATTGGGAGCCAGTGGAGGCTCCTCAGTGCTGGTTTGGCAGATTGCCACCGGGGCATATGGAGAAGTTGACTGGCAGCGCAGTTCTGAATTATTTGCAGTTTATGGATGATGAATTGGGGAGCTCCCAGGTATAGGGCATTCAAGGCGGGAGAGTAGGAGGGCCTGTACCATTACCCTTCTTGCCTGGAAGGGAAGGAGGGGAATGATTTTCCGCAGCATTCCCATCAGGCTGTAACAAGTGGCTGAGAGCTTAGTGGCCTGGTGGTTAAAATTGAGGGAACTGTCAAGCCACATGCTTCATTTTCTGCTGCTATATTCATTCACATTCACAATGAAAATGGTACAATTTAAAGTTCATGGACAAACTAGTAGTACCTGTATTGAATTTCTGGACATACAGGTATCCTGTCCAAGGAGGCCAGTTAGAAACCAAACTATTCTACAAAATAACAGCGAGAAATAGTTTACTACATGCCACCAGTGCACACCCCACCAATTTGATCTACAGCATTCCATACGGTGAGCTTCTACAAGCAAAAGAGAAATTGTAACACAGTTGAGATGCTTGTAAAGGAAAAGAAACTAATGGAACATGGATTTAAAGAAAGAGGATATAGCCGGAAAACGATTCAACAGGCTAGCACAAGAGGGGACCGGGTCTCCAGACAAAAACTCTCACATCCTGATACGTTAGTGGATGACCAAGGGGATAAATAAGATTTATCACTACATAGTCCAATCAATCAATCACAAACAGTCAAGAAAATATTTAAAGAATTATTGGCATGTACTCAATATTGATGAGATCTTGAACAAATATTTGGGTTCTTCTCCTAAAATCACATTTATGTAAAGCCACTTTTTAAGGGACAGCATTAGCCCTAACATCATTACTGAAATCAGTTCCAACAAGCACTTACTGACTAAATGTTGTTTCCTTTGTTGCAGAAAATGTAAAGCATGCAAAAACCGCTATGACGTTTCTGAAGTTCTTATTTCTATTACTTCTAGAAAATTCAGAATCAGAAAACGATTAACTTGTAATACAGAGTGTTGTATATATTGCTTAATCTGTCCCTGTGACAAATTGTACTTAGGCAGTACGATCCATCAGGCAAAAAAAAAGTCTGGAACATCGGAGGGCAATCCGCAATAAGGATAAACAGTACCCAGTTGCCAGGTACTTTGCAGAAGCAAAGTACCAGAATTGTGATCTACTGAAATTCCGAAGTACTGGATTCAATTGAAGTTGACATTAGCGGGGGCAACAAGGAAAACAAACTACGGAAATTAGACTCAAGATATATTATAGTTTTTGATACTTTAGTTCTGAGGGGCTTGAACTCCGAGAACGAACTAACAGTTCATTCAGGAGATTGAGTCTTTGTGTTTTAGCTATCCGCTTCTTTCTTTTGTTACTTCTTGATCGTAGTTGTTTTTAATCCTTGGTTTTAACAGTATTTGTTTTGTTTTCATTCAGGTAATCCATTTTTAACCAGAACTTACCACATGTCAATCAAGTAATGATTCACCAACTTAAATTTGGGATTTCATTTTTCACCCACAGGGTCTGAATAGCATTTGAGGTACCAGAAATTAAACTATTGTTGAGTCACATATGCTTGGTTATATTTGCCCACTTGGGCACAATTGTTTTGACTTTTGTTTTTAGTTTATTTTCGATTCCATATTGCCGCACATTGAGGATGAACAGGATTACTTTTTAACTTGGTCTAGTTTGCATACTTGAGCATGACAGCTATTTTGCCAATTCCGTGGTGCTTGTATTCATCAAGAAAGTTTTCACCCATTAGGGTTTTGTTTAATTTATTTGCAAATTGAGGGCAAGTCACAATTATGAATGCTACAGTAGCAATATTACCAGTTGTCATATAAACATGAGGGTATCATAGGATACAAATGTGCAGGACGGATTTGATACTGTCAAAATGCTCTCTCTCATGTTTATCTGATACTTCAAAATGGTGGCCCTGCACATGTTAATCTTCAGTGGAACTGTAACCAACTTGCACTATATTTGGCTTGTGTTTACACGACATGGCAATGATGGTTTGGCATTTTGCCTTTGTTTATTTAATTTATGTTATTCAAACAAATGGTGCCCAGTAATTCCACAGACTTGTGCACGAATATATGAATAATGTACTGCTCTTGCACACAGCAGCGATTCATGGCAATTGTATTAAGTTCACTACAAAATGAGAAATATTGAATTTTGCAAGCGCTACTTTATAAAATGAACCATGGAATGAATGCTTTCATTTACTTTTCTGACATTTCAAAATAGCAGCTGCTGTAATTATTTGCTCCTCTGAGCTACATGATCTGCATTCACTGTTTATGTTAATTGTATATATATTGTGCGTAATCGCGGCACTCCATGACCCGTGACAAAAGCTATGGTCAAAACGCGTTGGGAGGAGCTGGTTTGCAATAAAGTCACTTGCAGCAATTCGAGGTGTCTGGGAGTTTCCTTATTATTGGGAGAGACAAGTGTTTTCAGAGTACGGGCTGCAGGAGCGTGACTCAGACCGCCGCATTGGAGACATGCCCGATATTTTCCAGATCCCAGTGGTGATCGAATATATATATTTTTCCGAATCACAGTGGTGATCGAATATATAATTATATATATTTATTTGTAAAAAAAATTGTGGATTTGCATTGGTGTGCCACACTACACCCAGACAGACACTGGATGGCAACACCAACATGTTTCAGCTCTATAAGTTTTTTTCTTGTCGATTACCAAGTAGGATTAAATCTCACTGATGAAGCAACAGCAGATATACGTATCCACCCTAAACCTACACCTGGGTAGTTATATATACTTTCCAAATTACATAATATGAACGATTCCCGCCATCCCATCAGCTCTGTCAATGATACAGCTGCTGAGAGAATATCTTTTATTAACTGACGTGCACCATCAGACTATTGAGCAACATTTTCCACAATGTGTTAAGAATATCAGTCACTTCCTTCAGACTACTGAACAATTAAAAGCAAACTTACACATTTGATGAGGACACTCTCCTGGCACCATTTTATGTTACAACCCTATACGACAATATACCCCATGAGAGTTATCTTGTTACACTATCTGAAGCTCATTATAAAATTATTATAATTATTAAAAGCTGTCAAAGTGCCTACTAACTTAGCATGACTTTTACTTAAATCCAACAAGTGTACACACTATCTGCAGATACATGGCTCTTCTATGAGCACTCGGATTGTTCCATCCGATGTTAGCATCTCTGCAGGCAAACTAGAAGATGATGTACTTGTTGCCTCTTCCAGCATCACACCACTGACATGGCTAAGATACATGGACAACATTTATAGTATGGAATGCAGGAAGTGGAAAACTGGAAGAATTTACAGTAAGTGTCTATCTGACCATCAAATTCATTAGCATCAATACAAAATACAAGAGTCCACATTTCTGGATTCGCCACTAACAATTCATGCAGCGATATTCGTAAGTGATCTGTACAACAATCTTACAGGTGCTTATCTGTATTTACACTGAAGTTCGCATCATCCACGCCACACAACTCAGCATTATCTACTGCCAAGTGCTCGGAATCAGATGCATCTGTAGCAAAAATGAGGACACTTATAAATAACATTTACAGGTTTTTTTTTTTTAAGACTTGCCAAATGTGCGACTATCCTCTGCATATCAAACAGAAGTATCCTGACAAGTCCTTTCAGTTGCAGAGGCAAGCATTTATTTGGAATACCAACACCGGAAATAAAAACAACATACACACATTTGTGGTAGCATCATTCAGTTAGAAAAACAATGCAAAAACATTTACCTTGTGATAAGCCTATGAAAAACTTCATTTTTTCCCCCAAAACTGCCAATGAATGCTTGTTGCGAAGCTCCCCATTTACACAATCTAGTTGTGAACTGAAAGTTGAGAGCTCCAATCAAACAAGCTGTAACAAATGTAGTGGCTCAATGCTGGGATTCAAACAAATGCATCACGTTTGAATTTATTTTACCATCATCATCAATAAGTTCTGTTTTAGGAAGAACCTATGGCATTAGACAACATTTACATAAAACTTCACGTGCCATTTATATGATTAAGTGCCAGTGCCAAAACTAAGAAAACTATTTGGAGGCCAAACAATAAATGACCGCCGTATATGCTTACGGTATAACAAATCAGCCATAATAAATAAGAAACTGCATTAGACTGCAGCCAATCATTTTGACATTACTGACTATTTGCTATAGGATTTGAATATTTTCTCTGTGTAACATGTCTTAAAGACAAAACTATTGGACTTCAGTGAAAACTTGTGGGTGTACAGTTTAAATTCTTGGCTTCCAGATGGAAAGGATTTAGTGACAATACTACTTGAATACTGCCCATCATAAGAGATCTAAGGACTGAGTGGATTCCAAAATCCAAACAGAATCTACGCTCATGAGGCTTTTTGGAAATTTAATAAGGTCAGTGAGCAGTCACATTGCAAACAGTCTTCTACTAGCTGAGGAAGAACGAAGAAAATCATAAGTTTGTGTGTACACACACACACACTCTTTAACATTTGTTTATTCTGTGTGTGTTAAAATATTAACGTGTGGTTTAGTTAGGTATGGTAACAACACTGAAAATCACCAGTTTTATTTGTTTCAAGTAACTATAACTCGCGCCGCCACCATTCCTAGTGTTGTCATCAATGTCATCATTTCACAACTCATCAGCAATGTTGATGAATATCTTTATTCGATTATAAACATATAATCGTAAAAGAGTAAACAAATGTTAGGATATATGAAATACTTTCAACAATTTCATATAAAATGCTTTAAAAAACAAGGTAAAAGATCATTCAAAATATCAGAATCATATGACATATCAGCTCCACATAAAAATATTCCCACTTCGATGGAGAGCACTCAATATCAAAGTATTATCAAAGACAGCCAAATAGCAACTAAGAAAGTGCTTCCAGAAGAGAATAAATAAAACAGTACATTGTATCTAAAAGGCAAAGAAGTCACGCCAATAAAGTTAATTTTTCAGAAAAGCTCCCACAGAGTGACATACATCATGATTGGGGAGCATTCGAAGAGAATAGAGGGCAGGCCTGTGTTGATAAAAATCCTGATTTTTAAAAATTGGAAATAACATTTTTTGCCTAAATGCTTTATAAAATTTACAAAAAAATATAAAATGATCCAGAGTTTAAGGTGGAAGATTACTCGTCACAAGGACAGAGCAAAATAGACTCAGGGTCGAATTGGCCAACAGGGAAAATTAGTGGCATATTATGGATCCTAGATGACATTTTGTTAACAGTGCCCTTTCCCTTATGTTATCAACATACAGGAGATATGGCTCAAAACCTTTGACTGTAAACAGATCAATTCTCTTAGACTTCATAACCTCTCTACCTTCCTTGTTGGACACTGCCCTTCTCAAGAACAAATCTTTGATATTCCTAATGTCCCACTTCGAGATTACATGCGGTTTGGAGAATAACTTTGGTATTCCCTTGGCTTCCACTGTTTTCTGTATGCTATTCAGCCATGGGATTCTTAAACCATAATCACAGGGCAGACAGTACTCAATGATTTCAAGATTAAAAGAGGCCTCTGGGTTACTGAAAATGGAGGCCCAGAGAAGAAGTGGGGCAAACCTCACCAAATCAGTCACATAGGCCAACCCCAATTATTCATGTATAAAATACTGTAAGCTGTCGGAGCCAATGTCCAAGCGACCACCTGCAAAAATGATTTTCTGCCCTCTGAATTCTACTACAGTCTCTAAACCCCCATATGCCAGCACCGTAACTTAAAACAAGTAAGCATTTTAATTTGTCAACTTCCAGCCAGGGCATTATGGGTTTACTGCACACATCAGTGGATACATCAAACAAAGCCCCAACAGCACGACTGAAGCATGAGTAATGACTGGAAAGACAGGGTGGAAAACTATCATTGATGTCGAAAAATCACTCCCAAATAGGAGAATTTGCTGACATTTGTGGTGTTACTTCCCTTGATAGATATGGTTCTAACCCAGGGGTCTCCAACCTTTTGTGTAGTGAGAGCTACTTCTGGTCCGTGAAAATTGCCGTGAGCTACTAAACCCGAAGCAAGTCGCGCATTTTTCCAAGAGACCCTCCAACGCCAAATCTAATAGCTAAAAAGTGGGCCACATTTGCAAATTAGGTTTTAAACTGTAATGTAAAGACATTTCGTAATAGGAGGTGTTTTTCAAGGTATGGAAGACTAGCTATTTGTGCTTGCAGCACGCAATGTTTGGCAATATCAGAAAAATTAACAATAAAAACCAGCCCACCAGCCAATGAAATCAGCCCACAATAGCCAAAAAACTACAGACAAGCATTGGCACATCACACCAGCCAAAAGAATCGGCCCACAAACAGCCCAAAAAACAACCAATGCACTGATCTGTCAGGCCAGCCCTGCTGGTATGGCCTGGCTCACCTGTAGGACATTCCCACCCCACTGACCTCTTGAGTGCAGTCCTATCAAATGGCGTCAGCCCCATCATGTATATATGGCTTAATGGTCAATAATGTCGCACATTTAACAATTGTGGCCATATAGAAAGTGCATATTACAAACAGATATACTTTTCTGGCTCATGGCAGTGTTGTCAGGGCATTATAGGTGAGGAAAAGTTTGTTTAAAAACTTCAGTTTTTACCCAATTATGTCAACACTGTGATATAACCCACTGTAGATACCATCTTACATGCTTCTCTGATCAAATATAAAGGTGACAGGCTGAAAAGGCAGGTGATCCTGTTGTTCAGTACAACTTGCACCACCTGCACCAGCCCTTATTGCGCACAATGAATGAGCTGTCACAGGACTCAACGAGGTGCCATCAACAAGATATGAATTCACTCTGCCCTGTGCATATGTCTCTTTTAGGCTTTCGCCGGAGCAAGCGAGGTAGAGCCACAATTCAAGGGATCATCAGGAGGCTCACTGGGAGCCAGAATGTGAGGCCACCGACACTAAAGCACTTAGTAGCACTCAAGATGAGGGGGCTGGCCAAGAGGGCACTTCACCCTTTGGTTCTGAAGCCTCCAATTTTGGCTGGTCCCTAGTGGTGGCAGATGAAACTTCAAAGGCCACTACCTCTGCTCATGTGGCCATCACTATCACCAGCATTACCTTCAATCCTGTCCCCAGTACCAAGCCAGCACTAGGTAAACAAATGGACTGGTTTCTCCTTTATCCCAGGCATCTCTCTATTGCTCTCATCCCAGAAACACTGGAGGGCCTTAGGAACCTCCCTGTGGGGCAGACACATTGTTTTATTATGCCATCCAAGGCATCAGTCGGCAACTGCCTCAAGTCATTAATATCCTCGAAGACATGCACTCTGCCTTGTCTGCCACATAGAGAGGTCCTATCTCAACTAGTGGTTTAATAGACACCAGCGCTTCCAGCAAATCTGCCTCAATTCCTCCTTCTGCCCTAGTACCACCCTAACCCTCTTCAACTACATGACACCAGCCCAACACTTTAACTGTTCCAAACGCCACTCAGTTTCCCTTTCTGACCAAATTCCTCCACCTCCTTGCACTATTCCATCTATCCCTAAATCACCCCATATCCCAAAATACTCAAACCCACTAACCCCACCATTGCCTCAAACATTTCTCTACTCTTACCGGCTTAAGTGTTGTGGGTCCAGGCTCCAGGGTGTGCTCTCACGGCTTGCCTGCTGCTCAGATGCAATATAAGGTGGCAGGCTGTACTGCTGAAATCAGCAGATGGCGGGGGTCCCGGCAGTTCTATGCCGCTTGCGCGACCTGGAAACCAGCTGGTCTGCCCTGCTATGCCTGCTTCAGCTCCGCACTAGCACCTTTCGCGCTCGTGACTCAAACAATGCACAGCGCGGTGCCAGTGAGGAAAAGGCAGGGGGCGCATAGTCCACTCCAGAGTGACGCTGCTCTCCACGTAGAAGAGGAACGTCATCCTCTTTGGCCCAACCCGCCCTAGCTAAGCTCAAAGCCTATCCGAGCTGCTGGTTTGGGTGAGGGCGGGCAACGCAGCCTGAAAAAAGCCTAAAAAGCCCAAACAACACTAAAGGGATACTAAATTGAGCAGCAAGTGTCACGAGCTACTCACAGGGTCTCGGCGAGCTACCGGTAGCTCGCGATCGACCGGTTGGAGACCCCTATTCTAACCTTAGTGCGCTGCGACCCACACACCATATAGTGGAATTTAGCAATATTAGCATCGAAGTCTAGATTATCCATAGAAGGTAAGAAATTGTCGACCAGGGCACAATAGGTGTGTTGGAGAGATAAACCGCATCATCTGCATATAGCAAAGCTGGCACTGGATTAGAGTTTATCCTGGGAAAGTCATTACAGTTGCTAATAAGAACAAGCATTGGAATAGCCAATAGATCTCGCCTTTGGGACCTTGTAAGTGTTTAGCCGTTGATGTTGTTGCACCAAGGATATTGAGCTGCATAACTAAATACTTAAAAGGTCCCAAAAGCGAGACCATTTGGATATGCCAATTCTTGTTTTGCTAAGGGGAAAACAAGCAGTTCTGCAAAAAAAAAGTGATTGCCACAGACTGGATTTTCTTGTCAAATAGCAGGAATTCTGTCAAAGGCTTTTTTGATGTAAGACTTCCAGTAATTTGCAGACTTCGGCATTGTTTCTCGTTATTGTGTTAAACTTGGCTGTGTTTTTTACATTTCTTCGCAGTGGGTTTGTAGCGCTTTGTGCGCCACATTGCCACCACCTCAGTCACACGCATGGAGTGGTGAAATACACCACTGGAGAGGGAATAAGATATTGAGCGGTGTGAGTGGATAACATTTACAATAATTATATGCATGATTTATGCAGGGTTGTCCTATTGCCCTGGAGGACTGGATCCAGGCCAGATTTTCAAGATGCCCGTTGATTATATGTAGTCCTTCCGTACAGGTTCGAAGTATGTAAATGTTATTTGGATATCCCGAAAACTTGCCATAGCTCCTGAGTTGAGTTGATGGACCGTTTACGACACCAACGTTTTGTTGTTAACCTAGCTATTGGCTACCCCTAAGGCTTGATTAGTGTAATATCTACAAAACTCATATGCAAGTGGGTCGGGGTGTGGGGGGGATTGGGGCACCATGACCTCCAGAAAAAGGCGCCGCCTCTTATTAAACTCAGGAATACAGATTTGTGGGTTTTTTTTTTAGGAGTATACTTATGTTCTCACAACAAGTGTCAAGTGTTGCACTTAGGTGCAGTAGTTCAACTGTCTGTGTCAGCTTATCCTGTTAGTGGCACTGGGCAAACTTTCCTGTGGGTAAAACCTGGCATGGCTCCATTTTGATGGTGATGGCACCATGCCTGCATGGGTGTCCCCGTTGGTCAGATTGCTGGCTGTGGTGCATTTGAGTGATGTCCCAAGCCACCTCCAGTGTGCGTGAATCCTGCTTGTTGTAGGGTACTGAGGGCCTGAGCATGCATCTGACCCTAAAGGTGTGGGTTTTCAGAGTAGCAGTGCCACTCACTTCACCGAGAGAGTAATGGCAGCTGTATAGTACTTCGCGACCAGTTGGCAGCGCCTACCTGCTGGGACTCCTGAGTCAGGAGCTGAAGTTCTTTCCACAAAGTTAGCTTAGACTGAGCTTGAGGTAACTCCGTGGCTACCGGCGCACTGCGCCTTGAAGAATACCTCGTGCCTTAGAAGGCAGAATGAACTAGGGTACAAGCTTTATCTAAGTGCAGGGTTCCAGATGCCGGTAGGAGCGTAGAGGATATGTTTTTGTGCCTTATATGGAGGGCAGAGCCATGAAGACACTTGTAAAACAAACAACTGCTTGTAACAGGATATTGCAGTCCATGCGAGCCTTCCTGGGGTTTTGAACGGCCGGTCTCGAATTCCTCAGATCCTGTCTGAGAATGAGTCACTCTGAATCCTGAGGTACTTTGCATTGGGGCTGCAGAAGATGATGAACCAGTAACTTAACCCAGCAAGATGCATTCCCACCTGTAAAATGTGGCAAGCGGCCTCTGAGATGCTGGCCCTCACACATTTTATTTTTATGTAAGAGTTATAGATAGTGGCAAACACTGAAAGGTATGATCACTTTAAGAAGGACAGCAGTGACAAACAGCCAAACACTGAAAGGTATGAGCACTCTAAGGACAGCAGTGACACAAAGTGCAAAACAATTAAAGGTATGAGCACTTTAAGAAGGTCAGCAGTGACACAAAGTGTCAAACACTGAAAGGTATGAGCACTTTAAGAAGGACAGCAGTGACACAGTGTCAAACACTGAAAGGTATGAGCACTTTAAGGACAGCAGTGACACAAAGTGCCAAACAATTAAAGGTATGAGCACTTTAAAAAGGACAGCAGTGACACAAACAGCCAAACACTGAAAGTTATGAGCACTTTAAGAAGGACAGCAGTGACACAAAGTGCCAAATACGAAAAGGTATAAGTACTTTAAGAAGGACAGCAGTGACAAACAGCCAAACACTGAAAGGTATGAGCACTCTAAGGACAGCAGTGACACAAAATGCAAAACAATTAAAGGTATGAGCACTTTAAGAAGGACAGCAGTGACACATAGTGCCAAATTCTGAAAGGTATGAGCACTTTAAGAAGGACAGCAGTGACAAAAAGTTCAAACAGATAACCGAATAACACAAATTAGATGGTCAACGCGACAGTCTTAGAATTGACAATAGTTACAACATAGCAAACTAATTGAGAAGGGGAACCAGGAAAGAGGAAGAAGTAAATAATAAAATATAAAGGTCAGGCTATTCATTGGAATATTCACGTACATAACAATACACCGAATGCCCCTCTTCCAAGCGTTTCCCCCCACAGCCCTGGAGTTATGCCAGATTTTGGGATAATCAAAAAGGGTGTGGACCCGAAGGTTCAGACAGAACCTGGTGCAAACTAATGAATGTTTTTTTTGTTCTTGAAGCAATAACCATTTTTTAAAAATGCTAAATGTACGCTCAAGTAATCACAATAGGGCAACCCACTATTCCCCAAGGAATTGGGTGAATTAGTTAAATAACAATAGATACCTTGAGGATTTATTCAGTAGAAATTAATTAGTTAATTAGGTAGTCACAATAGTGATCTTAATTTCCTTGAACTCAAAACAGCAAAAGAGAAACTCACAAAGTGCAATAATCGAAAAAACGACCCAAGTTCATTTTTAGTTTTTTAACAAAAATAAATTTGTATTTTCAATTTCTGAAGTAGTGAAACAATACACTTTACATTTCATGTACGGCAACATAAAACTACTGTCTTCTTTGGAATCTCATTAGCAATAGTCAATGACATTTCTTACAAACAAAACAGAGCCAACCACATGTTTGGCTATATATTGAACTTAATCCATATACACTGAAAGGATTTTTTAAAGCCACCAATGCTTTTTAGTTGTGTAAGAAAATGTCGCAGCGTCGACGTTTCGGTCTCACTCTTGAAGAACAATCACAGAGACCATCCTCAGGACCGAAGTTGCACCATGAATCTATTAAAATATATACATACATTCTATTAATATACTTGAGTTCATAAATTTGTAGTGAATATACACGAAAGGAAAACAGGTGTGATCTGTTCCAACCACCCAAAGTGTGGTTGCTATTTAAAAGAAGTGGTATTTTGACAGAACCGTACGCTCAGGCAGCATGTGCTGTTAGAGGGACGGAGAAGCAGCTGCTTGTGGTAGCATGCCCTTGGAGTGGCGAGACAGTTCAAGGTGTGCCTGACTCACGCCAACAAATGACATCTGTCTGCGAGCTCAGAGGCCGACTGGAAAAGAGGATGTAGACCCAGGGTCTCTCTTCTGGAGCCGTGTGTAAAGTTACCCTCACCTTCTCCACCTCTGTTGACTATAGTCATGTTTTGCCTGCCTGTGACACCTGTAAAAGCAGCACTCACCTGCGTCAGGCAGGGCCAGACTGGCCATTCTGTCACCTGGGCATTTTCCCAGCAGCCTCGGAGTGCTGCCTTCAGACTGGGTGGGCGGCAGTGATCTAGCTACAAGCAGACTCGGCGGCTGCCTCAGAGTGGATGGGCCCAGCTGTGAACCCCTCCATCGCCCCATTCTAGTCACTGCCTCCTGCCTTGTGGGGGTGGTTTGAATATTGTGGGCGGGCCGGTGTGGGTTTCCAGTCCAGCAAGGATTGCTTGAAAATGGCTGTTGGTGCATGGAGGCTCAGGCGCGCGGAAGCTCTGGTGATGAACCCTTCAGGTTGACTCAGAGCGCTTTCTCCTCGTGTACAGAAGGCTTTGACAGTAAAAAGTTGAAATGTGGCATGAACGATTTTTACATTATGCCCAAAAGAAAGTAGAAGTGCAGCTAAAACGTGTACGATTGTGCAATATGTATGCAACAGTAAGGGGCTGTAGTTAAAAAAAAAACTTTAAAAAACAGACGGCACCCCAAAAAAAGTTCCTCTTAAGAGCATTTAGAACTGTAAAGAAATACCATTACTCGAGAATTTTACCTTCACTTCCCAGCTAATCTTGGGGGTTGTGCAGGCCATGTACACATTAAGCAAATAAGCAGGTAAACATATGTCAATTAACACAAATGTGGTAATTGGACACATGCATAATAAAACGGTGATTTGCATAACATTTATTTTCACCCCCCCCGAAAAAAAACTGACAGCACCCCCAAAAAAAGTTCCTCTTAAGAGCATTCAGAACTGTAAAGAAATACCATTACTCGAGAATTTTACCTTCACTTCCCACTAACCTTGGGGTTGTGCAAGCCATGTACACATTAAGCAAATAAGCAGGTAAACGTATGACAATTAACACGAATGTGGTAATTGGACACATGCATGAGAAAACGGTGATTTGCAGAACATATTTATTTTCACCCAAACCTTTGTGGGTCGGTCCCAGTATTTATCGGGTATGGGGCAATTAGGGGCGCATTAGCAAAGACTGAAAGTAGTTTGTATCTGTGGGTGCTAGATTGGATCTGGAAACAGGGTGACTGAGAGGGAGGGTGAGACAGGCAGGGAAGCGAGTGAAATGTAAACAAGCGCGCGGGACCACACTAATTAGAAAAACAGATGGCCATTGCACGCCGCTGCTCGCTTCCGCAAGGTGGATGCCGCCACACGCACGAGTGTTCGAAAAGAGCAGACCGATTCCAAAAGGTCATCTCCTAGAGCAACACATGCGCTTAGGCTCGACCTAAAAAGGGTGCAAGTTATTGTTAATTAGCCTGTAATGAAGAAATGACATTGCCACTTAACTGTAATAACATATTACAGTTGAGTTCTAACATCACAATGCTTGCTGCCATAGCAAGCAGCCAAGAGGAAAGACAGGTACCAGAGTATAATGAAAGCCGAACTTTAAAAAATGAGATTCGTGGCTTTTCCTAGGTCTGCTCTGTTTTTCTAGATGAACAATAATAACGTAGAAAGGAGATATTTATGACAACATCTTTATTTTTTCGCAGATGTAATTATTGTAAAGAGACTCTTTACATGTTTCTAAGCAATTTGAGCAATGCCTTTTCTTTCATTTTATAAATCTGAATTGGCCAAATCTCTTTGAGTACCCCGAGTGATTGCCAGTGGTTAGACAAATTGCAAGCATTCCTCCCATCACCTTTTGTGTGCTTCATGTATCGCCCTAAGTGGCATGGGTATGCGCAGACTTGGTCCATTGCCCACACTTTCACTGAAACCAAGCTGTATCTGGCTGATGAGCCCATAACTAGGGCGAAACCGACCCTGGGTTGCTTGTGTTCTGCATCAGGGAAGGCCTGGCTGGACTGTTCCCACGAGGAGCAGGGTCAAGACAGGTTTTCATATAGTTGGGTCCAAACTGAGGAGGCATGGTAAGCAAAAGAACAAGGGGTTGGGATACTATCCTGAGCGATTGCCAGTGATTAGACAAATTGCAAGAATTCTTCCCATCGCCTTTTGTGTGTTTCATAAAACAGACCCTACATATATATGGCTGGCCTCTTCCAAGTGGCAAGAACTTTTAAACTCTATGCAAATAAAAACACCATCATCAAAATCTAGCATAAAAGGGCTGTTTCTTTGTAGTCCCATCCCTAGCACTAAGGATGGCGAGCATTGAAAAATCATGTTTTCTACTGCTGTCCTTCCAGAACCTAGGGATGAAAACAAAGTGTTGAGGTGTGGTAGCACCTGCCACATATGCTGTTTAAGTCACGTTATAGTAATTACATCAAATTAGAAAGGAAAGGGAGAACCCCAATGCAGCTCTCTGGTACATTACAGAAGGGATTGAATTTCACAGACAAAATATAAAAACATAGCAGAAGCTGCATACCACTTAACACAGCAGCATGGAAACGAGCCATCCCACTTCCAACACTGACTAACTTCACTGTTAGTGCGACCATTCTTCCCTTTCGAAACAGCACATTCACACACAAAGCCCTTACTCCTCATTGCAATGGACTGCTGAAACAAGATGTGTTTTTTAAGACCAAAGAAGTTCCACTTTCAGCCATTTTGTATTTAGATGGACGAGGGCCAGGCACCTTCCCAAACAACAACGTTCTGCAAAATACATGACAAAATAAAACAAGAGGCTGGCAGCCAACGTCAGGCCTATAGGCTTTGCCAGTGCTCGTTCCCTGTGGTCATTTGAGGGTATGGATTCACAAGCAATAATGCTCAAGAAGCACGCTGGTGAAGCAAACCTAAATGTTTATTTAGTTCATATAACTATCTTTCAGCAGGTGAATTCGTTGAAACACTGACAATTGGAGTTAAGCTGCACAGAAAGACAGACTGAGCAGCGAGTACACTGTTGATATATGATCTGAAACTTACCAAACACATTCCAACAGGCTTAACAAAGAGATTATTACTATGGCCAAGCAGAGGTAACAAACTAAGATCTTGAGCAAAGAGATGAAACAACACGCAAGATTCAAAGAGCCATGCAATGACAAGGCACAAAGCAACAATCCAGACACGCACGCGGAGATCAGCAAAATCAATGTCCAAAATAATTTCAAGTGTGGAGACTAAAGACCAGCAAACAAATCTGGCAAGTCTTATATTGTGCAGGTGTCAGATCAAAGTACAAAACCATTGACTTCAACGACCGAGACAAAAGAAACCAAATCAATTAAACGAATGTGCTAAAGTAACAAGATAAATGTGCAATACGGACTAAAGCGCGAGGTAATACAGGCAGACACCTCCAGATAGTGCCACTTGACTCACCTGGAAGCGCTGTCAAATAGCTTGTCCACGTGCGCCACTTCACTCTCCTTCTGCTGCACCCATGTCTCTAACTCCACCAACTGGGCCTTCCGTTGTTTCACACTTTCAATCTTGTTCACTTCCTCATCAATGAACTGCCGGAGCTCATCCATGGAGATGCCCAGCTCATCCACTACTGCCTGCTGCAGCTCCAAGATGTCTGGCGACTCCATTGTGGCTGGTCCTGGGAGAGAAGGATACGGTCAAGCTCTGTGGAGCCACCTGGCAAACAGCTGTCTCAGGCTTCCTCAACATGTATTATTAGATGACTCCTCCGGCTAATGCTGTCCATCTACAGATCAGATTGTATTACCCGTGCCCACATCCCTCTGGCCAGCCCTCAAATTAGCAAAATATACTTCCCACGTTGCCAAACTTTAAGCTCCAACGTCACAATTTGTTGTGGTCGGGTACCATCCCTCTCTCCAAATGTGCTGCCCCGATTGGAGTCGCTTTACCTTGATTTTAAACCCCACCAAGATCTGATGCACTTGGGAGAATCTCATCAAATCCACATTGACATCTATCTTCCATCATCCTACATTCTTTGGACTCTACAGATGTTTGTCAGGTGTACAAGCAACATGTTACTACCTCTCCTGTATGTTATTCAACTCCCGATGCTTAAATAATTCCCCCTTCCACACTTCTGATCGCAGCATCCTCAGAATGCTGTCCCATCACAGAGCTCCCTTGACCGTTTCACATCCTCTTGCTCCTTGTCTCGATTCCATATTATACACTGCATTGTCCCCATTCAGATACCTCCGGCCACATGCAAAGTCCTATTTGCCTTCTCCCATGTAACTGACCCTCGTAATTAAGCCACAGCCACACAGTTGGCTGCACCCCCCATATTTATTTTAACCCTCCTTTTGTGTATCCCCACCCTCCCACCACAGAACCCCATCCCACTTTTCCGCACCTCCTCCCCGGGGCCCTCTGCTGTACACGCCCCGCCTCCCCGCTTCTCTCCGAATCCAGCGATACCGCCGAATCGCAGCTGCCCCGGAAGATTTCCCCACCGACGGACGTGACGACACAAGATCCACCAGGAAGCGGCGATTACTACAGAGTACAGTAACAACGGCGGTGGCTGTTCGCGACGCTGCCTGCAGGAGGCAGCGCAGACAGAGACGGGAGAAGGGAGCGCCGCATCTAGATCAATACAGTGTGTATAGAGGGCGGCCATATTTAGAGGGTGGAGAGTGCGCTACCCTCACATTAGTTTAGGTTTGAGGGTTATGTTTACCCACGCTCCCTGATGTGTCCTTCGATAGGTTACTAGCCCTTAGTTGATGAGGCGTTTCCCGACCCAGTGGTGACCATTTATTTATATTGTGGTCCAGCGGTCGAAGTGCCTAAAAAAAGTAGGGGAACTGTGAGGCTGCATGCTGTGGGGGGCGGGGTCATTACGCGTGGGGGTGGGGTTAAAGATGCGGCTAAAAATATATATCCAGTATGTTTTTTTTCTTTCACTGTCAGATAGCTACATATAAAATAATGTGCATCTTACATTAAAAATGAATGTAAAAAGTTGTTACTCGTTGTGAAATGCACTACAGTATATTATGAAGCCTCTATTAGTTAATGCACTGCAGATGTTTATGTGTAACCAGAGAGCCACCAAATTAAATCTTGGTTGGTGCAGTGGAGAATAGTGACTTGTGCATTTTTAGTGCTAGGAGGTCACAGCCTGTGACAGAAAGCTCTGTGAATATGTTAGTTATTATTTTAAATTTGCATCACACACGGTATAAGACTGCTACAAAATGCACATAAAGGTTTAAGATAAAATGGTTCTCCCAAAATATAGATTTTACCTAGCTGCCAAGATTTCAGATTTATTATGTGTGTCATTTTCATAATTTCTGTGTAATTATGAGTGACATTCAACGACTATGAGTGACACTTTCTCGGGAGCAAAAATCAAGCAATGAAGAGGGAAACATATAAATATCAGAAATTACACCCATTTGAGTAATCAAAAACTCTAAGAAGATCTTAAAACTGCTGCAAAGCATCAGAAATGAAAGGCCACTAACCCACATGACACACAGAGAGTCTATCAAGGATCTCCATGTCGGACCCGACTGTAACCAAACTGAAACAGGATGTGAGAGAGGCCCCAGAATGTGAATCTCAGCTGCCTCAGCCTGCTAATAAATCATAATAATTACTAGTCACACAGGCTGATAGACTGATTCGGTCTGCAGCACAGCATCAACAGTTTGGACTCCAGGCTGCTCTGTCCCACATGGGACTAGGCTGACTCGAGTCTCCCAAACAGGATGTGACCCAAACACGGATTTTCAGCTGCCTATATAATAAATTCTGCCCTGACAGTCTGAGTCAGCTGAGTCACTCACGAACTTGAGCCACCACAGATGCAGCACCGGGCATCGATTCAGGGCAATCCTCAGAGTGAGGCTCAGTCTGGACTGTTACTAACCATGGCTAAAAACTGTTGAGCAGACAGATGTAGCACTACATGAAGAGTAATTATGACTGTACAACGCCTGAAGGCAAATTTTATTAGCATTAATAACCGCATAAGCAACTAGGCTTACAGTAACCGTCACTCCAGGCTCTAACGTTGAACCGATTGTCAGCGAGCGAGGCGAGGAGCGGCCTATTAAGTAAAACGCTCTGCCTGGTAGCCGCAACGAGTTGGACCGACTGACTCTCCAGCCCTGCGGCAACCAACGCTGGACATGATTGTTTCACTGTTCTGAAAGGGCTTGTGTTGTGCTCTGGACTCCGGCTGCACTGTGCAAGCTGCACTTACATTGCTGCCAGCTGCCATGTGTTATCATCATGAATGCCTGCCACACGCTCGCGCCATGGGCAGCAGGACCGACCTGCCTATAAGTGTGTGTCTGACAACTCATGTGCTGACCACACTGTCTCGGTATCAGCCATTGATCTGCTGACTCCTGATGTTAATTGTAACAACAGCAATGTGCCGTGGCGCGCTCTGTCGCGTGAATCAGCAATTCATTTACTTTCAGTGTTTATACACTGTAGCAGCAGCTAGAGCTGCGAGCAGCTCAGCCAGACCCCAAGCCTGCCCGGAGCAGCGCACACGGTGACAGCGCTGCTACTCCAGCCTAAATTCAGTCAGTAATGCTGCATGGCAGAGCTCTCGCTTTGACAGTTGAGGAGGCGCGATAATACATGACTTTGCCTTTCAGTGCAGTGATGCAGACCATCACACTGAAATGCATTAGTTTTAAAACCTGATGCGTGGTAATCGGTGTGACAAAGTAGAACTGACACATACGAGTGAAGTTAAGTGAGGCTTTAATATATAACCCCATCCATCGGCTCACTCACACCAACTGCCTAACTCCAGAACCCTCAGTAAACCTGGTTCCATGCTCGAACATAGAATGTGGAGCCAGGCCATATCACACATCTTCCCTCTTACATTTGAAATACAATTTTGCAATGAAAAATTAACAGCAAATAACAATAAGAACACAAGAAAGTAAACCCAATCCTTCATCCCCCTAAAATACATAAAAGAGGGAAACACTAAAATACATCAGAGATGAAAACACTATGTAAACTGAAAAAAAAAACCGAATTAAAATCTCACAAAATCATGCAGATAATTTGGGCTTTTGCAGACTCTATTACTCTTGCGAGTAGGCTCAGATTTTGAAGAAGCATAAGACGAACCCCCAATAGTAAATTCAGGCTCAGGGATAAACTCTTTATCAAATCCAACATGAACAACACGACTATGGTTCCAAATGCGACCATTATCGGTTTTTACAGTATTTTTGAAAAGTTTAATCACACTTTTTACATTGGTAAATTTGGACCAGTTCTGACACCCCAAAGGAGCTTTAACTTTGACTTTGACACCAACTTTGAATTTAATAACCTTACTGGACCTGCGGGCATCAACATAGACCTTCCTTTTTTGTTGAAGAGATAACTCCTTATCTCTGCATTTACCAATGTCATTGCTTGAGACCTTTATCCAGAATCATCCACCCTGGACATAAAAAAGTATTTGAAGATATTTCTCTGAATAACTCAAATGGTGTCTTTCCAGTTGAAGAATGTGGTGTAAATCTATAAGCAGAAATGCGATTTTGTAACTCATTCCTCCAGTTTAAGCAGTTTACTCTTGCCAGTTGAATGCTTTCCTTCAATGTTTTATTCAGCCTCTCCAGAGCACCATTAGACTCTGGATGATATAGCGAAATTCTTTTGTGTTCAATACCACACTTAAGCAAATAATACTCCATTTCACCAGAACAGAATTGTGGTCCATTGTCCGAAAGTAATGAATTAGGAAAACTCTCTCGTTTAAAAATAGAATCTAAAAACTTAATTATACATAGAGTTGTTATGTCCCTCACTGAACTAACTTCAATCCACCAAGAGTATTAATCCATCAAAACAATTAAATAAGGAGTTTGTTGTTCACCATGAAGAGGACCCACAATGTCAATGGCTACTTCGTCCCATGGACACATGGGTAATTTCCTACAAACCATTGGTGGTTGCCTTGGTTTGAAAACTTTATCACTTAAAGAACAAGGGACACAATCACGAACAGCATGTTCCACCATTAGATCCAAACCAGGCCACCAAAAATCTTGTCTGATGCGTTCTTTTGTTTTTGAAATACCCATATGACCCTTGTGTGCCATTTTTACAATGTTACTCCTTAAACTCTCAGGTGGAACTAATCTCGTCCCTCTAGTTAGGATGCCATCGACAATGGCCAATTCATTAGACACTAACGACCATGGCTTAACAAGACTGTTACTCTTGTCTTGTGACAACAAATTCATCACACCCAACAATTCAGAATCTTTATATAATTCATCCTTCCACTCATCTTCTTTTATCGCACCTAAAGTTATGTCACACACCTTTACATCAAACTCTTCATTCTGTTCTTCCTCACACAACATGTCCATTGAGTTCACAGTGTCCACTAAACGCGAGAGGCAGTCAGCAGAGACATTTGTACTTCCAGGAATATATTCAAAAATACAAATATACTCCTGCAGGGAAATGACCCACCTTCTGATCCTAGATGAGATAGAATCAAGGCCCTTTTTTTCAAACATTTCTTTAAGGGGCTTATGATCAGACCTGACTACAAAAGAGGTACCCCACACAAATTTCTTAAATTTGTTGAGTGCCCAAAATATGGCAAGAGCCTCCTTTTCAATAACGGAGTAGTTTAGCTCAGCACCTTTTAGACACCTGGAAGCACAGGCAATTAAATCCTCATGACCATTACGCACCTGGAAAAGTAGTGCACCTAGACCTGTTTTACTGGCATCAGTTACAATATACGTGACATCCCCTGGTTTAAAGGCCTGTAAATTTGGCGCATTTTAAGATCTTTCTTAACATGTACAAACTCTTCTTCACAGATTTCATCCCACACAAATTCAGCATTCTTGTGCATTAAACTTCTGAGATGGACAGTTTTATCAGCAAAATTCCTAAGGAATTTACTGTAAAACTCAGCCATGCCCAAGAAGGAAGATAGCTCTTCCTTTGAACATGGTTCCTTCAACTTTTCTATTGTCTCTACCAACTCTTTTTTGGGCCTTACACCACTGCTGGAAATATGATGCCCAGATAATCAAGCTCAGTAACACCAAATTTACATTTTTCACGTCGTAAAGACAAACCAGCCTTAAGCATTTTTCCCAGTACCATAGCTACTCTGCCATCATGTTCCTCAATGGTTTTGCCACAGATTAAAATATCATCTTGGTAGCATCTGACACCGGTTATGCCCTTAATAAGATCATTCATAATTCTCTGAAAAACAGAGGCGGCAGACACTAACCCGAAAGGCATCCTTAAGAACTTAAATGCTCCCATGGGGGTTATAAATGCAGTAAGATCTTGTGAATCTTTACTGTGGGTGACCTGGTGGTATGCTGATGCAATATCTAAGGAACTAAAATAACATGCACCATCTAAAGTGAAAACCATTTCTTCAATATTAGGGAGTGGGAATTTGTCCACCACCAACTTTTTGTTAAGGGCGCGAAGATCCACACATAAACAAATTTCATTGTTGGCCTTACGCGCTACGACAATGGGAGCCAACCACTCAGTTGCTTCTACAGGTTCTATCACCCCAGTGGCTAGTAACTTGTCAATTTCTTTTTGTACCGCCTCCTGCACACTGATGGGAATGCGCCTCACCTTTGCAGCAATAGGCTTGGCACCAAACTTGAGTTTAATCTGGTGACTATAACCTTTTAGGCAACCTAATGTGTCACTGAACAAACCTTTCAAACCCTTTTACAAATTTGTTATCTACATTTTCTATGGACTGTACTTGCACAGATCGTTTAGCATTGGGGTTGAGAATGATTCCCAAACGTGCTTGATGAGTCCAGCTCAACAAATGGTCTCCTTTCTCAGCCACATATATTTTCGCATCGGAAAATCTCCCATTGCATTCTATACAACCCATAAAATATCCCAACATTTTTATTGGGGTTCCACCATATCCTGTGGGTCTAACATCTGATTTCAATAAATTGATCTTACTTTAAAAAAAATTCTGAAACTCATGCTTAGATATAAAGGTGAGGTGTGAGCATGAGTCAAATTTCATTTTAATCTTTACATCGTCCACCATGACCCACTCTGAAGGATGTTCCACACCACATTCATTCACTTGAAAACTAACTTCTCTTATTTCATTCCTACTGTCTCGTTTGTTACGGAAACAACAATTTTTCCCGAAATGCCCTCTTTTCCCACATACACTGCAGATCACCTTGAGGGCTGGGCAATCTCTTGCATTAGCCATGTGACCAAATTTACCACAACGATAGCAGGTACCCTGAAATGTCATGACATTTTTTTTTCAAATTGCAGCTTATTCGTCTTATTTTCATCCTCTTTACTCTTGCACTTGACGTTGTCAGCAATTTTTACAGAATCAACTTTCTGTTCCACCTGATATTCCACTTCTTCTACTTTTTCTTAAATACCTGTTTGTTTACTAACTTTACTCAATTCCTACACAGTTTCATCCTTTCCTTGTTCTCCTAATCCAAAGTAATACATTTCCATGATGGTACTCACCTTTGGCAGATAATGTAAATCTAATTGTTTTATGCAAACTTCATATTCATTCAAACCCCTTTGAACTGCAGGACTCAGTTGTGGCAAGTTCTCCAACACTTCTTGTCCCTCACCTCCTAAACAGTGAAGTAATAGTGCTTGTTTCCTCTCTGCACTCAAATTTGTGCCACACACTCTTGCATAGTTTTCAAATATTTTTTCCATTTAACTGGAGCCTCCCCTGGATCAGATAGAAACAAGCATTTACAATGCAATGGTCTTGGCAATATTATAGGTAGAGCTATTGGTATTGCTCATTATTTTTTTTAATCATTTTTGTATCCCTAAATAAATGGCATTGTCATTTCTATTGGCATTAGCTTTTTTTTTGCATATGTGATACCTATTGCATTAGCAGAGAGAGAGTGAGGTAGTGAGATAGAGAGAGAGAGAGTGAGGTATTGAAATAGAGAGTGAGGTAGTGAGAGAGAGTGAGGTAGATAGAGAGTGAGGTAGTGAGATAGAGAGGGAGGTAGATAGAGAGTGAAGTAGTGATATAGAGAGTGAGGTAGATAGAGAGTGAGGTAGTGAGGGAGAGGGATGTTGTGAGGTAGTGATATATAAGCATAGAGTGATGTTGTGATGTAGTGAGATAGAGAGAAAGGTACATGCACCAGAGTGAGACAGAAATAGATAACACTCTGTCACGGCAGCGCTCTGAAGAAGTCACGAGCGAGAGAATACGCCTTCAGGCGTTTTACTTCAGCGACCAGCAAATGAATGAGCAAAGCTGCTCCATACTGGAAAGCACATACACACCCTGTGATTGTGGGCAAATCACTAATCTCTCCTTGCTTTTCAAAAATGAGTGTCTCCTTGTGTAGTGTAGCTGGTGCTCATGTTAAGCGCTCCCTATGCCTTCGGGTCGAGTTCTTGCTATAGAAAACTGCAAGAAATAAAAAAAAATCTGGATCTGTAGAAATTATAGCTAACTAAACGTCCCAGGAGGGGAAGGAGGCAGCCCCGTCAGCCTGTTCGGAGGAGTTGGACGTTTTGGCCGGATTGACATGTTAAACAAGAGTCCCAAACAGCACTGGGTAAGTGGGTGGGAGAGGGGGACACGGTGGCTTAGAGGGGGCGTCTACCTTTGTCTGCAGATGAAGAGGTGAGCTATGCAAATGGCGGGCATTAGCAATGAAATAAATACTCCCGATCTTCAAATGCCCCTTTGCTGGGGGTTGAACCTCCTGCAATTAACCTGTCAGTCAATCCACAGAGATCAAACATTATGAGCTGGAATTGGAAAAAACTCACTTCGGTGCCCATGCCACGCCCCATTTCACCTAAACCACCACACATCCTTCAACATGGTATGGATGAAAGGGGAACTTTAAATTAAGCATCTCCTCCCACAAAAAGTGAAAAACATTTTTTTTATTGAAAGTTCATGGGTGGCCCTAATGAAGGGAATTCGTGCCAAAGACAGAAAGGACTACTACTGGAGCCATCCTCCAATGGGTGAAAACATTTCACTTTATAAGAGAGGAAAGAAGACGCCCGATAAGCGTATGCACTTTTCAATTAAAAAGGAAATGGCTTTCTTGGTTTCAGACTTTTTTTGAACCATAAAAGCCATTCTGAAAGAAAACGTTTAGTGTTTGGAGGAACAAGTCCAAAGCCTACGGGGTAAAGTGATTACCGTACCTACAGGCCCGCCGTCCTGGGAGCTCAGAGGTCGGTGCCGTTCTAAAGGTGAGCTCCAGTCAGTGCACTCCTTCCAGCCACACCTGAGACGCTTATATGTCCAGCCCTGAAAGAACAGCCGAGCTGGAGACAGACTCTTCTGCAGCTGTCCCTTCGGGGCCTGGTAATGACAGACTGGCGTCAGGGTAGATACCTGTGATTACAGGTAACAGGCGTGTAATGAGGAGGTGGGCTGTTGGGCGTGTAAACGTGCACTTACACTCACACTCACACACTGACAACCCCCAGCCAGGACTGTCCTTTAGACTGGCAGCCGCTACCACCAGAATGAGGGGGCTCTGTAACAGCAGCGTCTGCGTTTACTTTAGAAATTAAGCATCTTTCTACAAAGTGGTTCACGGAAATTACAACAGGAGGTAGACATATTTGATGTGTCATTTGTTGTACGCTTCTTTCAGAGTTCCGGAACAGAGCATATTTCCAAACCCTTAAGCAGTGAAAACGAAAGGACATAGGAAGGGAAACATTCCAGAAAGCTAGGCTGGGAAATTAAGCTGTATGTTTTGGGGCTCAAAGAGAATGCTCTTGAGAACTTTCACAAATCGCATCAGCATATATTCGCAAGTGGCCCTGTTATATTCGGGCTAAAATGCAAATAAATATTCACAGTTGAAGGTTGTACCAAATATTTGGCCGTAGAAGACAGCCAGGTCGCCTAAAAATGTGTTATTGTGTTAAAACCTTAAATTCCACCAATCCGCTGTGCGTTGCTCTGAAATGGGTGGGGGCATGTTATCTCCCTCTTGATTGGTGGAGCCCCACATACTGCTATGCTGCATGGCCATACATCTGTGATATACCGTATAACACAGGTATAAAGCACATTCCACATAACAGCAGGGCTACGTAGCACGAGGCAAAGGATATCACTGGTAATATATGTAAAGTAATTATGTTTATAGTATTAAAAACACGATTAGTGAGACTGAAAGACAGAGCTTGATAGACGGATATCATAATAAGCCCTGTGGGAGCCTGCCTTCCACCCAGGAACATAATTCTCTGAAGCCACTCTATGAAGATACGGCATTTACATCAGTGATTTCCAGCACAGGACGAATAAGGAAAGTGAAAACAGATGGATGAAGAGTTAATTTAAACAAGTCTTACGTGCTTGAGGGAATCGTCGTTGAGGGAATCGCCCTGAACACCACCGCCTTTCTCCGAGGCGAAGCAGAAATGCCTCGGAGAAACGCAGCGGCGGTTTCAGATTCGGGGGCGTGGCTAAAAAGTGGAAAGAACAGCACGGAACACGCCCCCGAATCTGAAAAAGACGGAGCCTATTTGGAGGGACGGCTCTCTCCTCCAATGGCTGGCCTCCGTTTAGGAAGCCAGCCAATGGAGGAGAAGCAAAAACAGAGGCGGGCTAAATAGCCACTCTAAGAAACATTTAATCTCCGGACTTCCGGTTCTGCCTTCGGCAGACCGGACGGTCCCTCGACATAAAAAAGGTGATGTATACGGAACCAGAAATTTGTGTGTTCAGTGAGTTCACAGTTGGGACCTACAATAAGACAAAAAAACAAAGAGCACCAATGGTGCAAGTGCTTGGTTATGCCACATTCAGATCAATAGCCTTTTAAATGCCCAGTGCTGGGCAAGGCAAAATTGCATGTATTGTAACAATGGTAAAAGGCAGCACTTACCTATTTAGGTTGACATAGTTACTGCTTCTGTCCGGGGCTATTTTAGCCAGAGGTACGTACGCTAACCCAGAAACAAGAACAAAAACTTCTCCCTAAACCTTAATGCAAAGGTCATAGATCTTAAATATGAAAACAGTATCATTGTCCCACAGAGCAACTATTTATGATTTTTATTATTATTGTATCAAAATATATCATTTTTTTAAAATATATCCACAGAAAGAATACCATACTTGATTAAAAAACAGAAAGACCTGAAAACAAAAACAATACAAAAAATATACAAAGACAATTTAGCACCACACATCACACAACCATCAGTCATACCATACACATCCCAACTAAGCAAAACATAAGTTGTACACAACACTCTAAAAAAAACAATTGCCATATACATTATACATAAATAATTGACATAAACAGAATACAAAAATTTCAAAACTAAGAACAGCGCAGACGTGCGTCTCGGAGTGCAACCTTTTTCCAACAGTTCCCTCGTCAGGGCGCAGCTGATAAAGTTACACTTTGTAGTCAGAATTCTGTCAGCGGATCATAAACAATTTATATAAAGTGGTGGTACGGGGTCTTTATAGCATTACATTCAAGTATATAGAATCTGTGGGGAACAATGAAACAAGGTATGAGTAAAAAAGTTTTATTCAACAATATAAGGGGGCGCTGTGGAGGACAAAGGGGGCTAGAAAAGTCGGAATACAGCGGTTCAGATAGGACCACATGGTACGTGCGCATGGGATCAATGAAACAATCCCACACAGTGATGAAAAGAAAAGAAAAAACAGTATGCAAATTAGCGTGGATTACCAGAGAGTAAAGTGTGAAGAAAATAGCCATTCCAATCAAGTGTTAGCAATAAATATTAAGGTCCTAATAAAGACCTGCTGTATATATGCAACGCTGAAAATGCTTGACAGCCGAAGGATTCTTGAGTTCATAAGACCATCAATCAGTGGAGGTCTTCTCTAAGTAAGGAGCTTTGCGGTCTACAGGGGTAAAAAAAATAACCGCTAAAGGGTATGGAAGATATAGTTACGAGGCATAGCAGGAGGCTAGATGGAGAAATGCATACTACAAGCGTACAGATAACTAAATTGGGGCTATGCTATGGTAAGAAACAGAAGACCGGTGGCTACAAAGTATATCCAGAGGAGCACCAGTAGGCAACAAATATGGCTCCTCTAGCGGACCTGATAATTAAAAAAATGGCATACTGGACACACGTCCATGAGCAGAGAAAGTACCAAGATTTAAATGACTGCTTTGAGGTACAAAACAAAGAGATAAGGAAGACTTCCTCCCAAAGTATATAACGCGAATAGGGAAGAGAAACACCACATGGGGGGCTTCTCACTGTAGTTAGGACAATGCTTCAACGACCACAGTCGTGGTGGCAGGTGAATCAAAAGACCTGTATAATAAGATAAACCGGGAGTATGATATAAGTTTCCTTCAGCAACTGGAAGCACTCGATAAAGGCAGTGAGGGAAGAACACATCAGAGGTAAAACTATCCTACATACTTACATGGGGCTAAATCAGAACTGTCGAGGTGGCAGGTGAATCAAGGGACCTGTAAAATAAACCTGGGCTGTGATATAAGTTCCCTTAAGTAACTGGTAACGCTAGATTGAGGTCAGTGAGGGAAAGACTGAAGGTAAAGATATCCTACATCCTTACATGGGACTAGGTCAGAAATGGAGTGCCATATACCATACAGAATCCGGCACTGTAGACGTCCTGGGCTTTATCAAGTGCAAAATAGAGTGCCATATAAAAAATCAGAAAGCGGCACTATGGATGTCCGTTATTTATCATGGTGGAGCTTATGAAAAAGAAAAAGAAAAAACAAGGCCGGGTGAGATTACTAGCTGTAAGGGGCCCCACCTACAGAGAGAGTCTAAAAAGCGCTATGTCGTACTGGGTTCACATACCTGATGTGGCTTTCAGTGTCACACGAACAGGGTGTCTATTCCTCCGACGGAGTCAGCAATAGCACTACAGGAGAAGTGCCCACTTATAAGGGCTGAACGCTGCTCCCCGAATGAGTTGCACATGCAATGCTTCCCGGGCCGAAAGCATAGTGCGGCGAGGGGCGCACATAGGTATAGATAAAAATATGCGCCATGTTGGAATAGGTCCGTATGAGGATATCGGCTGCCATCTTCAGATTGATGCGCACTGGCGGACCCTGCGCCGGCTTTATCGAAGAAATTAAAGGATCCGCCGATAAAGAGAGCGGAATGGGTAACAGCGGCGCCAGAAATATGAAAGCCAACCTGGAGAGGAGAATGGGTGGTATCAGCGATGAGAGGGAGAGAGAAAACAAGGGGGAAAGGCGTCCAAAGCACGGTGCGGATCCCTGTTCGTCGAACTGGAGCCTGCCCCGGCAGCGCCGCCACCAGCACAACAACACGGCGCCGGACGGATGGATCCTCACGGCCAAACGACAGCAAAAAAATGGCGGATGGAAGCTTCGAAATTTTTTCGGATTCGGGGGCGTGTTCCTGCTGTTCGAAAAAGGGCGTGGCTAAAAAGTGGAAAGAACAGCACGGAACACGCCCCCGAATCTGAAAAAGACGGAGCCTATTTGGAGGGACGGCTCTCTCCTCCAATGGCTGGCCTCCGTTTAGGAAGCCAGCCAATGGAGGAGAGCCAAAAAGAGAGGCGGGCTAAAGATCCACTCTCAGAAACATAAGATCTCCGGAATTCCGGTTCTGCCTTCGGCAGACCGGATGGTCCCTCGACCTAAAAACGGAGGTGCTGTTACATTTTGCATCTCTCAAACTTCGTCTAAAAACAAAGATGTGAAAGTAAAACACACAAGTTGTGTTGCTAAACCTTATCCCTATTTTGTCAAAATTTTCTACGTATACCAACCGTAAGCAAATTGTCTACAAAAAAAAAACGAAATGAAAAATAATAAAATAATATATATCTTTTTTTATAATACTCTATAAGTCTTGTATACAAATGTTTTTATATAGATTCAAATATGTTGTTATGCAGATAGTCTCAAACATATAACATTAAAATAGTTCTAAAGTTCACAGTGTACCAGATGTGACTTATACTGTGTCAACAAAACCACTTAATACAGATCTTTAAATTAAATGACACCAGGTGTGCTTGTCACTGCAAAGACAAGCTGTTGTTTTCAATTTCAAAAATTTCCATAAGAAACCTTCTTTCCTGATTTTCTCATCAGGAAACTTGCAGGCCTTCAATTTTCCGAATATCTTCCAGCTTGAAAATGGCCCCCGTCGACGTTACCTAAACCTTTGTCTCTCTTTCTATAGCTGTTTGGCTTGCTTTCTCCCAGGAGACTGAAACAGGTTTAAAATGGCCGCCGTTGACGTCACAAAAACCGTTGGCTCTCTTTCCAAAGTTGGTTGGCTTGTTTTCTCCCAGAAGACTGACTCCGCTTTTCTTCTTCTTTTCACAGGGAGTTGTGCACATCAAAATGACGCTCACGAAGCGTGACACGCAGATAGGCCCATGCGTGTCACGAACAACACCAAACCTCCGCTAGTACCTGGAATCCTGCGATCACGTTAAAGCGCTCCACTCTGTTCCCGCCGACCTTTCCATCCGGTACTTTGCGACAGGCTTGCAGTTTCCAACCTCCTCTGTCCTGGTAAGTTACTTCTTCTTGTGAAACTCTGTCAGGTTTCACAATATTCTTCGATGTTGGGGTTACTTCACTTTTCTTGCCCAGACACGCGATCGTCGCCAGTGTGACAAAGTAGAACTGACACATACGAGTAAAGTTAAGTCAGGCTTTAATATATAACCCCATCCATCGGCTCACTCACACCAACTGCCTAACTCCAGAACCCTTAGTAGACCTGGTTCCACGCTAGAACATAGAACGTGGAGCCAGGCCATATCACACTCGGCAGGGCTGATTTTAGAAATACAGAAAGTTTGTAATGCATTTTTTCTACATTACCCTCCCTTCAACTCCTCCAGCGATAGTAAGTGTGCTATAGAAATACAATTACAAGTAAAAGCATGCACTTCACAGCTCAGTTGTTAACTCTTTGCACTACCAGCCCAAAATAATATTTTTTTGTCATCACAAAGCTCCAAGTGATTAGAACAATTAAATCCAGTACCAACTCCAAAGCATCCTTTATATTTGCAGATTAGCCTTTACATTTGCAGATTTACTTATAGCGAACATTAACAGTTATTTCAGGCAAACAGACAACCTGGCAGGAAGGTTTGTTTAACTGTCCGGCCGGCTTTGGTTTTACAGCATAGGAGACTCACTGAATGAAACTGTTAACATAGTTGCCATCTTCCCCACCGAAAATCAGTGAGAACAATGACAGCTATGAGTGAGAGGGTTTAAGAACATGGCTCTCCCCGTTATATCATTGATCTACAGACTAAGGCACCTAAAGGACTGAATTGCGGGGAGGAACTCACAGTACATTTAGGAAGCTGATCTAACCGAATATTCTTTGTGTTCTTCTGTTCCATGTTCTGCTGAAAGTATATTTCATCATGGTTGATTTAACATCCTAGGGGAGAGCCATGTTCTTAAACCCTCTCACTCATAGCTGTCATTGTTCTCACTGATTTTCGGTGGGGAAGATGGCAACTATGTTAACAGTTAATGTATTATGCAATATTGTGAAACTTTCATATTTGATTCCAACCGATACACGGTGTGATGTTGTTTATGACTGATCTATTGATGCCGATTATGTGCTCTACATTTTAGATCCACTATAGGAGGTAATATACTATTAAGTATTTACACTGAGATTGTCGTATCCAATTGTACCCATACACGGTGTTATACTGTTGATGAATGACCCACTGATGCCAACTTCGAGTGGTTTACTGATTAGCCACGATAGGAGGCAATACACTATTGAGTTCTCACTGCCTCATATTTTGACTACACCGATACACGGTGTCCTGTCGGCTGTAACCTTTCCACATTAGTGGATACCGAATGTGCTAAATGCGACAGTGGAGTATTCACAATTGTGCATATATGTATATTTTCATATACTGATATTTTTCCATGTTCGTAATTTTATGTTGGGATTCAGAGAGGGGCGTTTCATGGATTCCCCTATTATTTTGTATATATTGTATATATGATATACCATGCAAAGATGGCCGCCACTTTCACATACAAATTTAAGTAGTCTTTGAATACAAATGTCACTTCCGTAATCACGTGCTTGTTAATTTAAAAATGCTGCTTCACCTTGCTTTCTGCGAACACTGACGAAGGAATTTCCGAAACGCGTCTGTTTTCTTGTGTGGCTCAATAAATATCTATGAAGCGACCCTCCGAGTGCTGGACTTTCACTGCGAGTTACGTGAGTCTTGGAGCATATATATATATATATATATATATATATATATATATATATATATATATATATATATATATATATATATATATATACACATATCCACAAAGCACCAAGTCAGCGCGCTCTCAGCGACAAACGGACTCCACAGCTATCAAAGTATCCACAAGGCGTTTATTTCACCACAACGCGTTTCGGCTTACAGCGAAGCCTTGATCACGTGAAATGTGCACAAAAACATAAACTGCATATAAGGCATACATTCTACTGGCAACATAAAAGGCGGACAGTAGTAACTTCAAGTGTTGTGGCAGACATCTTGGAATAGGCAACAAGGACGATAAACAATAAGCACTTTCCTTTTTGTGTAATGATCAAATGATAACCATCCTCATGGATACTTGCCATTTCCCCCAAGTTGTTTACAAATTACGGCGTATGTATTATACCCTGATTTGAAATATAAAACGCCGACTGCACCAGAAGTGCTGTATTCTATCACATTCCAGATAATACAATTATAATAAAGTTATCGATCCGATGTTCAAATGCAATCCAACCAGTTTATCATATCTACTAATAGCATATCAACATTGCTATTGAAATACATAATTGTTAATACATGAAATCACATGTCATGCGAAATGGTCTGCCTGATTAGCCTTCTTGATGCTTTATCACAGGTAAATCCAACTATGAAGGACAAGTGCCTGAAAGTCGAGTTCCCAGTTAAAATAACAAAGGGAAAAGAGAGTAGAAAAAAAATAATAAAAAAATAAAAAAGGGGGGAAATCTAAAATAGAGCTCACATACTCAATGCGCAGGGCTAGCCAATGTCTAGTAAATTCATTCATGGCATCAATGCAGCAACTAAGAAGGAAAGTTGACAAGGGTAACTCACATGAAAATTCATGGTATGTTATTGAGCTCATATCTATGCCTAATATCACGATTGCTGAGCTAAACAAGCATTGTATACATGTATTAAAAGTAATTCCAGGGCCAGTGCCCAATTGAAGCAACAGAAAGTACACATACAAAAATTACAAGTCTGTCCACAGTATTGTGTATAAATTGACAAACCCTGTCCAACGCAAAGTTGCCGACGTATCCTCACAGTAGTGCAAAACTGAGGGGAAAAGGGTAGGATGCCCATGAATATGGATATCAGTGAGTGGGCCCCTTCCTTTCCTCCTGAAAAAAACAACAAAAGCATAAAATTAATAACATATCATAAAAAATATTAGACAATACTAAAATGCAGTGATGCTTAGTTATCTTCCTTAAAAGGAAAAAGGAGCAGTAAAAGAGAAAGAACAAGAGCGGACTAGACTGATCTACAACAACAGGGAACATGATTGTATTAAGGGCAGTCAAACAAGTGGTGCCAGAATGTTAATCATCCCTTAGATGGATTGCTAGTTCCTCATCGCAGTTTAGACCTCCCGGTTGTTTGGTTTGAAATTCTATAATCAGTTTAGATTCTCTCTGTCTAAGTTTCAGAGTTCTATTCCCCCCCCCTGGGGTTCCTGTCCACCTGTTCTAAAATCAAAAAGCTCAGAAGGGCAGGATTGGAGAAATGTTCATTATAGAAATGTCGTGCCACAGGATATTTTTCATCGTTGTAAGCTATGGCCCTGCTGTGTTCTAAGATACGTTTTTTGGCCATGCATGTCGTACTGCCAATATACCAAAGACCACAGGGGCATTCAATCGCATAGATAGCAAACATGGTACTGCATGTGAGGAACTGAACTATATCCTTACTGATGCTGTTATATGTGACCTTTTTACAAAATGTACTGTTCCTGCATGCTTTGCAGTGGCCACAAGGGAAAAAAACACGTAGCCCATGTTCGTTTTTATTAGGTTGTATATTGATGTCACTATGTACCAGGAGATCCCCGAGGTTCCTGCCTCTTCTATAGGTAATAATGGGTCTGTCAGGAAGAGTTGCTCCTATGATGTTATCGTTTTTAAGAATATCACATTTCTTGCCCAGAATCTTCTTGATATTACCGGAGTCTGAACTGAATGTCATAATAATTCTAGTTTCATTCTCTGTAATGTCATCAGGTTCAATGATGGTGGTAGCGATTGTTTGTGTTCCAGTCACCCCATCTGCCCTTTCTTTGGCTTTACGCAGAACCCACTTGGGATAACCCCTGATCTCAAAACATGTCATCATAGCTTTGCTTTCTGCCTGATATGTTTCTTCAGAACTACAGTTTCTCTTTGCCCTCAGTAGCTCCCCATAAGGAATACTCCACTTGAGTGCCTCTGGGTGGCTACTGAGGGCATGCAGAATGCTATTGCCGGCAGTGGATTTTCTGAAAAGAGTAGTTTGAATCTGTCTGTTGACAATGTTGAGCCCAACATCAAGATATTCTGCCGTGATACTACTGATATTGGCAGAAAGAATGATATTACGATCATTGATGTTCAGTTGATCAATAAACTCCCTGGCCTCTTGTTCAGTACCCCTCCAGATGATAAAAAGATCATCAATATATCTCATCCATGTCGTCACATGTTCGAGATGTATGGCATACTCAGGATTGGCAAACAGTTCTTGCTCCCAGCGCCCCATGAAGAGGTTCGCAAAGCTGGGAGCAAAGCAAGATCCCATTGCTGTACCCGTGACCTGTCTGTATAAAATCCCATTGAACAAGAAAATGTTATTCATAAGACAGAATTCTATCATATCCAATAACATCTGACTATGTTCTAAGAATCTGACATGTCTGTTCTTCAAGTAATAGTTACATGCGTCTAGACCTTGGGTATGATCAATGATGGTGTAAAGGGAATGAACGTCCAATGTGACGAGAAGGGAATTATCTGCCAAATTGACATCCTGAAGTTTATTCAGGAAGTCTTTGGAGTCCCTAATGTAACTGGGTAATGTGTTGACAAAATCTCTCAAAAAGTGATCCACATATTTGGAGATATGCTCAGTTACACTGCCTTTAGAGGAAACAATGGGACGCCCAGGTGGATTGACGGGGTCCTTATGGAGTTTCGGTAGCAAGTATAACACAGGAAGTACCGATGATCTTTTTTAAGGTAACAATACTCCTCCCACTCCAATAAGCCCTTATCTCTCCAAGTGGTAAGCTTATCCCAAATCTCAATGATACTTGCATTATAAACCTCCATATTTATTGGAAGATAATATTTACTATCGTTAAGTTGTTTCATGGCTTCCATGATATATTGGTCTCTATTCAATATGACAACATTGCCACCTTTGTCCGCTGGGCGGATGACAATGCTGGCATCTTCAGTAAGAGATTTGAGTGTTTGTCTTTGATGGAAAGATAGATTGTTGGTGGTTTTGTTCATAGTGGGATTTTTACATTTATAGGAGCAGAGAGCCTTGCTGACAATGTTGTGAAAAGTATCTATGTTATCATGTGGTAACATTGGGAGAAAGGTCAATTTAGTTCTGAACAAGGTGTTAGCAGCAGCATTAGGGGTAACCTCAAGGGTTTCAAGAACTTGTGTCCGGCTGAGTTCAGAACAAATCCCTTCATTCTGCTGTTCCAATTGCATCATGGTAATCAATGTGGTCACAGAACTCAACCCAAAGTTCTAAAAGAATGCTTGAGATACTTGTGAAATACGCCTGGATTGATAAGAGACATTTTATTTATACAAATTCAGGAAATAATGGAAGATCTAAAAAAGAATATGGATTCCGATACTTTGGATAAGGCATTATTGTCAATGAAGGAACACCTCAAAAAATATGAGGAAGATATTAAGGCGCGCAACAACGTAAGCTTAATAGGGATTATGGAGACTATGAAAGCGGCCGAATTCTAACGTGTAGTCGCAAATATGACCATTTATATACACAACAAAACTCCCAAGAGAGCTACAATGAAGACAATGAAGAAAACCTTACAACAGCGGTCTCTATACCCAGTGAGACGGAGTCAGATATCTCGGTGGAGATTGTTCCCAATGAAGAGCGTAACCCTCGCCCTATTACTTTTTTAGACGAGTACTGGCACATGCGCCGAGGAGCCGAGGACGAATGACAACAAGGGATACCCCAATACCGAAAACACGGGGACAAAGAGGATGGGGCCGGTGCAGAGGAGGAGGAAACGTCGCAACAGACAAAAACGCATCATTCAACGCTGGAAAAAGAGGCAGGGGTCGAGGCGGTATGGGAAGCAGCAAAACCCACTCCAGGAAGCCATTTTAATGGATCAAGAGATGATCAACAAAACGGTGATTAATCTTTCTAAATGATTAATGAGTGACTCTGAAAATGTCGAGAATAAGTCCCAGTTCCGATACTCCTCAGGATTCGGGCGACGCTATATGGGGTCCACCTCTCGACGTCACCAACTTCCTGCACTAAAGGCACGGAAGACTGGAGCAATCAAGCGAGGGAAGGGAAGGATGGGAACAGCGGGGAGTAGAACCTGTAAAGAAAAATTAACATACAGACAAGAACAGAATACAATGCCAGACCAATTATCTACTCTCAATAATTCTCGCTACATGTCAAAGTTCTGATAAATGAGCTTCCTTATTTCCTCATAAACAAGCACACCACAACTCGATTGCGTAACCATACACAACATGCACAAGCGGACCAAGCAATAGATAACCCCAGTATATTTGGGTTAGGACCTTATATATTGTTAGAGATACTAGAGAGGATTGGCGGTCTCCTTCTCTACGTTTGTTTGCGTGAGAGGCTCTGGTCCTATCTGTAGGCTTCACCCCCCTTTAAGGGACAGTTTACTCCCGCCACTGTGGCGATAGCTTTTTTATTCCTGTAATTGCCCCCTGGTCTTTTGGGACGAGCAGGACATTCACGGACGTAGTGCCCCTTCTTACCACAGTACATACACAAGCCTTGTGTTCGTCTGCTCTCCCTTTTGGTCCTTGACAATTGAGCACGGACCGCTCCCACTTCCATGGGCTCAGAGGCCGCCTCACTGCCCGTGGCTTCCTTCCTCACTCTCTCTCCCCTGAACCTATCGCCCCCCCGGTCTGTAATCCGACTGTCCAAACGTAAGGCTAGACTAATTAGAGCCTCGCATGTTCTGGGCTGAGGATCTATTCGAGCTATAACGTCCTTTAATTCGTTGCATAATCCCTGATAGAAAAGAGACATTCTCTTCTCTTCAGGCCACGCCGCTTCCGCTACCAAACGATTAAACGTGGTTAAGTAAGTTACTAACTCGGTTTTCCCTTGTTTTAATTCCAAGAGCTCCCTATCTGCGCTGAACGTGGTAGTTCTTCTGTCAAAAACCCCCTCCAAGGCTGTTCGGAAATCGTCCCAATCTGATAAGACCGGATCGTTATGGCGTACTAAAGGAACCGCCCAATTGGCTGCATCTCCAGCCAAGTAGGAGATAGCAAACGCCACCCTAGAATGATTGTTAGGAAAGGAGGAAGGCCTACAGGAGAAGTGCATCAATCTGAGTGAGGAACACCTGTATCTTATGGGGGTCTCCGGAATATCTCTCAGGGTTGGCTAAAGGAATGGGGGGAGGTACAGTGACCTGAATGGGATGCATACCTGATCCTACATCAAAGGGATTCCTTGACAGCCTATCCACTTTGTCACGTAAATCCGCCGTTTCGGCCCTAGAGGCCGCCAACTCCCGCTGTACTGCGGCAAGTGCAGCTAAGACCTCTTCCATACTGCGTCTCTGACCACCCCCCAAACCGGGAGGAGTCTCAATACGTGGGTGCGTAATTCTGTCGAGAATCAGTCCCAGGTCCGATACTCCTCAGGATTCGGGCGACGCTATATGGGGTCCACCTCTCGACGTCACCAACTTCCTGCACTAAAGGCACGGAAGACTGGAGCAATCAAGCGAGGGAAGGGAAGGATGGGAACAGCGGGGAGTAGAACCTGTAAAGAAAAATTAACATACAGACAAGAACAGAATACAATGCCAGACCAATTATCTACTCTCAATAATTCTTGCTACATGTCAAAGTTCTGATAAATGAGCTTCCTTATTTCCTCATAAACAAGCACACCACAACTCGATTGCGTAACCATACACAACATGCACAAGCGGACCAAGCAATAGATAACCCCAGTATATTTGGGTTAGGACCTTATATATTGTTAGAGATACTAGAGAGGATTGGCGGTCTCCTTCTCTACGTTTGTTTGCGTGAGAGGCTCTGGTCCTATCTGTAGGGATATCAGGACACTGTGGCGGTGCACCCTTATAGCATCCAATACCCACGAGAGTGGTGCACCCTGTTGGTATACCTTTGGTGGGTAAAGTTCTATATTTCCGGTTACGGGTTTATCATGAAGTCTGCCGGATTGTCTCTCCAGCGATTTTCCCGTACTATATATAAGTGACACCCAGCCTGATTCTGAACCTGACCTATTTCTTAAGCGCTGTCCAGGCGGTTTCCTCACCGTGTTTGATATCGAATACTAAACACTGGTCTTACTCCAGACTCTTCGGGTGTTTAGGGATTTCGTCTAATGAACGGAGTGAATTGCAAGAGGCCCCCTTGAAAGGGAAACAATAATGTTGCGCGAGTAAATGTCCTTCTCGGAAATCTTGCGCACCCCCCCCAGATACTTGCAGTTTGGGGTGTTCACCGGACTCTGCCTTGGAGCGACAAGCTAGCCTTCGCGTGTACCTCTGACTCCTCCTGAGGTCTTTACGGGTGCCTTAACGAAATCAATAATGCCTCCAGTCCTTGTCTCTCCGCATGGAATCAAGGACTTCTGGAACTGCACTCAAGGAGTCCCGGTCTCATTCCTCGAGACTCTGATGCCGAATACTCGGCCGAAGCTACAGCAATCCCCGTGGCTCTCAAAAGCAATGCGGGAAAGTAGTTACGAGAACTCAGCTCGTCGATTCCAAAATCGTCAATTACGCACAACGTCGTGCGTGCGTTCAGGGCGTTTTATGCCCGTGGCTCCTCCCACTCAAGCACAGGGAATTCTGGGAGTCTTTGCAGGCGCGTTGTGCCCGGATCCTGACAGAAAAAGCAACATTGTGCTTAGGACTATCCTTTTGTCCCACGTATCGTTTTAATTATGCTGATACTCGTATTGACTTATTCAAATTTGTGAGAAAATTGAAATTAAAGAAATGGCACAAACTTAAGAGATTAGTAGAAAATAATAACAACAAGAAAACGAAAACAAAAGGATTTTCTCCACTAGTTGAAGACAATACCAGAATAGGTGACATAGATACATTGATTACCATGGTACAATTGGAACAGCAGAATGAAGGGATTTGTTCTGAACTCAGCCAGACACAAGTTCTTGAAACCCTTGAGGTTACCACTAATGCTGCTGCTAACACCTTGTTCAGAACTAAATCAACCTTTCTCCCAATGTTACCACATGATAACATATAGATACTTTTCACGACATTGTCAGCAAGGCTCTCTGCTCCTATAAATGTAAAAATCCCACTATGAACAAAACCACCAACAATCTATCTTTCCATCAAAAGACAAACACTCAAATCTCTTACTGAAGATGCCAGCATTGTCATCCGCCCAGCAGACAAAGGTGGCAATGTTGTCATATTGAATAGAGACCAATATATCATGGAAGCCATGAAACAACTTAATGATAGTAAATATTATCTTCCAATAAAATATGGAGGTTTATAATGCAAGTATCATTGAGATTTGGGATAATCTTACCACTTGGAGAGATAAGGGCTTATTGGAGTGGGAGGAGTATTGTTACCTTAAAAAAGATCATCGGTACTTCCTGTGTTATACTTGCTACCGAAACTCCATAAGGACCCCGTCAATCCACCTGGGCGTCCCATTGTTTCCTCTAAAGGGAGTGTAACTGAGCATATCACCAAATATGTGGATCACTTTTTGAGAGATTTTGTCAACACATTACCCAGTTACATTAGGGACTCCAAAGACTTCCTGAATAAACTTCAGGATGTCGATTTGGCAGACAATTCCCTTCTCGTCACAGTGGACGTTCATTCCTTTTACACCATCATTGATCATACCCAAGGTCTAGACGCATGTAACTATTACTTGAAGAACAGACATGTCAGATACTTAGAACATAGTCAGATGTTATTGGATATGATAGAATTCTGTCCTATGAATAACATTTTCTTGTTCAATTGGAATTTATACAGACAGGTCACGGGTACAGCAATGGGATCTTGCTTTGCTCCCAGCTTTGCGAACCTCTTCATGGGGCGCTGGGAGCAAGAACTGTTTGCCAATCCTGAGTATGTGTCAAGGTTTTATTCCAAACTCCCAGGATCGGTGCGTTGCTCAAATGGGTCCAACAGCGCAGAGGGTAAGAATGATCAAGCAAGGGAAGGAAAGGATGGGGACAGCGGGGAGGGAGACCTACAAGCGAAAAACAGAACAAGATTACCAACGATTCTGTCTTCCTCGTTTTGAAACTAGTAACCCCCAAAAACCCTATACAATGCAGTATATACCTGTAAAGGAAAATACAACTGGCTGTCTTGAAAGCAGGCTTATGCTGTGAGTGTCAGGCCGTGAGGTAACGAGCCGCGCCTACTCCCGACAAACGCCGGAACTACAATTCCCGGCGGCCTTTGCCGAAGGGGAGGAGCCACGAGAATATAGTCGCGTACGACGCTCCTGGCGTCGTACGTGATACTGACCAGACTTGCCAAGCGGACGCTTGGCACGGTGATTTCCGCGTTACGAGACGAGTGTTATCGTCCAACCCGGGTTCAATTCGGACCCACCTTCTGGCTACGCGACACGGCTGAACGTGAGCGGGAGGCCAGGAACCTTGAACCGAAGATACGAATCAGCTGCGGACCTTCCACGAAGGCGGGAGGACTCGTAGCGGTGTATCAGACCCCCCCGGTGTCTCCCTGAGTTCACAGGGTTTTGGGCAGGACTGTTCCCGGTCGAACTCCGTGAGACCTGGGTCTGCCGACGACCAGAGGGGTAAGACTCTTGACCCCCGGAGCGGAGGTTGAGAGTAGTTGTTACTCATTTGTTTTCGAGACATTTGGCCACCACCCTCTAGGCTTCCAGGGAGGAAGTGGAGAGGCTCGTTTTTTCTTTTGTTAGTAGGGGCAAAACATCAGGGACGAGACTTTTGTTCGTTTGATAAAAACGTTGCTGCATTCCTTTGATTCCCCGGTGAGGGGCCTTTTTGGTTTGTTCTGTTTCCTGCTGCTGGATGCTGGCAGAGTTCCTATATGCTTTCAGTGTGGGCAGCATGGTTCTTCTCATCCGTGATTGAAACACATCCTACCGTCAGGACTAGAGAAGACTGATGGTACGAAGAGGTCTTAGCGAGAATGAAATGAGAGTAGTTAGGGAAATGAACTGTTGTTGACCTGTGTGTTTTCTCTCGTTTCCGGTATCCCTTCCCTTGCAGCCCCTTCCCTACCTTTCCCTCGCTTGATTACCTCTATGCTCTGTTCACAATTGTCTAGTCAGAGTGTGGGGAAATCAGGAGGTGGACCCATATGAGCATCGCCCTGATCCTGAGGAGCGTGGAGCCGTCGTGACAGAATCACGTACCCACGAAACAGTCTCCTCCCGGTCAGGGTTCGGCTCAGTGATGGCTACGTTAGAGGAAGTTATCCGAGCTTTGAATTTGGTCCAACAGGAAGTCGCAGCTTCTCGCGCAGAGAATGCGGTGCTGAAGGATAGACTTGATAGACAAGCCAGAAATCCCTTTGATGTGTCTTCAGGCAGTTCACAAATCCAAGTACATGTCCCCCCGCCGATTCCCTTGGCTAGTCCGGAAAGGTATGCAGGCGACCCCCATAAAATACAAAATTTCCTGACACAAATTGCACTTCATTTCTCTTGTAGACCTGCCTCTTTTGCCACAAACATATCTAGGGTATCCTTCGCTATATCATATCTCACTGGGGACGCCGCCAATTGGGCGGTTCCGTTGGTCAGAAACGACGATCCACTACTCTCCGATTGGACAGCCTTCCGGATGGAATTCGAGAGGGTGTTCGATAGGAGAGCCACCACTCTCAGTGCGGATAGGGAGTTGTTGGAACTGCGGCAGGGTAGGAAGGATTTGGTAACATACATGACCTCCTTCAACCGACTGGTGGGAGAAACAGCATGGCCTGAGGAAAAACGAATGGCCCTGTATTACCAAGGACTTCGGGACGAACTAAAAGACGTCCTTGCCCAAATTGATCCCCAGCCCAACACTTGTACGGATCTCATAAACCTCACCCTGAGACTAGACCATCGAATGTCCGATAGGGGCGGGGACCGTAGAGGAAGAGAAAGAGGGACGGGGGGCGTAGAGAGACCAATCCGACCATCTCAGGCCTCGAATGAGGCCGTTCCCGAGCCCATGGACGTCGGAGCTATAAGGCCTCCACTGTCAAAATCCGAACGCGAATCCAGGCGAGTGCAGGGGCTCTGCATGTACTGTGGGAAGAAGGGACACTACGTAAGGGAGTGCCCTGTGAAGCCCAAGAAAAGGAATGAGTCATACCCAGGGAAACAAGTAGCCACCGCACAAACGGAGTCTGACGAACGAAAAACCGGAGACATCAGGCGGGAGGAGGTAGCTGAAGGCAAATGGATAGTTCCGTCATTGGGGTTTTCAGGGGTACAGGGAGCAACCGCTCACATAGTGTTGACAATGACCCTCCGAACCGGGCGGAAACAACATCTGGTTCGGACGATGATTGACTCCGGGGCCACCGGCAACTTTATTGATGACGGACTAGTGCAGCGACTGGGACTTGGAAGAGTGCCCAGCGAAAAACCAGAGACCGTATTAGCAGTAGACGGCAAACCGTTGAAATCCGGTCCCGTTACTGAGCATACGGATATCATAGAACTAGTGCTCGAAGGTTCACCACAAGACCATGTGGAGAACCTCGCGCTGAACATCATTGAGGCACCACAATACGAAATAATTCTGGGCATGCCATGGCTCTGGCATCACAATCCCACCCTGGATTGGAAACAAAAAACCATAGCGTTCAACTCTCCAGACTGTATGACCACGTGCATGAAAGCACATACCTCGCAGGTTCTATCCATGATTCAGGGTTACCAGGTAGCCATAGCAGCCGAAAAGGACGTGGCGTTGCCCGCGGAGTATCGGAGATACCAAGAGGTGTTCAGTGAAACCAAGGCGGAGAAACTCCCTCCACACCGCGAATATGATTGTCAAATTGATCTCATAGATGGCGCCATCATCCCATCATGTAGGGTATATGCCTTATCGGAACCCGAAACGAGACACCTACGGGCCTACCTAGATCATTTCTGTTCCATTGGCTTTATTCGCCCTTCTCGTTCACCAGCGGCATCCCCCCTTTTTTTTACGGCGAAAGCCAATGGGGAACTTCGCACGTGTATCGATTACAGACAACTGAATAAAAACACCATTAGAAATCGATACCCTCTCCCACTCATCCCCGTGTTGTTGGATCAGGTCAGGGAGGCCAAGATATATACCCGATTGGATTTAAGAGGGGCGTACCACCTGGTGAGGATCCGAGACGGAGATGAGTGGAAGACGGCTTTTAAAACTCGTTTTGGTTTATTTGAATACTTGGTTATGCCGTTCGGGCTATGTAACGCCCCGGCGGCATTCCAGTATTTCCTTAATGATGTTTTAAAAGAATACGTGGACAGATTCGTAATCGTCTATATCGACGACATTTTGGTCTATTCAGTCACACCTGAACAACATACCCGTCATGTCTTTCTCATCCTACAAGCACTACAGGACAATGGCCTCTATTGTAAACTTAGTAAGTGCGAGTTTAGCGTTACAGAGGTAGAATTCCTGGGAGTCATATTAAATCCCCGGGGGTTTCGAATGGCAGAGAGGAAGGTGGAGGCAGTCCAGAATTGGCCCATTCCCAAAAGCGTGAGGGAAGTGCAATGCTTTTTGGGGTTCTCAAATTACTACAGACGGTTCATCCCTCAGTTCTCGCAAGTAGCCGCTCCCATCACTAGATTGCTGAGAAAGGCTACCCCGTTTCTGTGGACCTCAAAGGCCACGGAGGCATTTGAACAACTGAAAAGGGCCTTCTGTAACGCCCCCATTTTGCGACATCCCCAAATGGAGAACCCATTCATTGTGGAGGCGGACGCCTCGAATGTGGCCACAGGGGCGGTGCTATCACAGAGGGACAAACACACAGGCCAATTGCACCCGGTGGCATTCCTATCCAAAAAGCTAAATGCAGCAGAAGCAAATTACACGGTGGCCGAGAAAGAACTCCTGGCCATCAAGACTGCTTTCCAAGAGTGGAGGCATTACCTTTGGGGGGCACAACATCCAATAACGGTATACTCGGACCACCGGAACTTGCAGTATATGAAAACGGCCAGACACCTGTCACAAAGACAAATGAGGTGGATGCTGTTTTTTGCAGGATATGACTTTGTGATCACCTTTAGACCAGGAGCTGACAACAGAAAAGCAGATTCATTGTCTAGGCAGGGGGAAGCGGAAGAAGCCATACAGGATGAACCAAGAACAATCATACCCCCCGAGAGAATTATATGTACCATCGCCGCAAATCAATTCATGGAACACGTGACCGGTAACCGATCTCCACAACAGTGGAAAAAATGGGCATCTCAAGACGTTCGTAGGACTCTCAAACATGGAATCCCGCTGCACGACAACAAACTATACCTGCCTACCCACACCCTCCGTTTGAAGGCGTTCAATTGGTGTCACAATGCGACATTAGCAGGCCACCCAGGAGTGAAAAAAACCATGCACTTGGTGCAAAGGCAATTCTGGTGGGAGGGTCTGGCAAAGGACGTGAAACTATGGATAGAACAATGCGAAACATGTGCCAGGGCAAAAGGCGAACAGAACAAGAACAAAGGACTGTTAATGCCTCTACCCACGCCTTCCCAACCATGGCAATCGATCAGCGTGGATTTTATAGTGGGTCTCCCACGGGACCAGGGATGTAACGCCATATTAGTAGTCGTAGACAGTCTAACGAAAATGGGCCATTTTATTCCCTGCAAGAACCTGCCTACGGCCAGCGAAACAACGCAACTACTTTTGACAAATGTAGTGAAGCTACACGGAATTCCCCGGGTCATAATCTCCGACAGAGGCCCCCAATTCATAGCACGGTTCTGGCACGTGTGGTGCCAGGCCCTTCGAGTGGAAGACGCTCTGTCCACCAGCTTCCACCCGCAAACCGATGGGCAAACGGAGAGACTAAACCAAACCCTCAAAAAATATCTGCGATGCTATGCCAACGAAGCAGAAAAATCGTGGGTATCCTTGTTATGGTTGGCCGAACTATCGTACAACAATGCGTGGCATTGTTCAACAGGAGAAACCCCTTTTCGGGCAAATACGGGCTTCCATGCAAACACCTTACCAGTGGCCATTCCTAGTGAAGTACAAAACCATCCAACGGTCTCGGCACAGATGAAAGCCCTCCTAAAAGGTCATCGCCGCATCCAAGCCCATCTCCAACAAGCCAAGACATCCTACAAGACATGGGCAGACAAACACCGACAAGAGGGTCCCACATACCAAGCAGGCGATAGAGTATGGCTCTCTACCAAGAACCTACGGTTCCGTTATCGAAGCATTTTCCACCCACGGTATATAGGTCCATATACCGTCGTGCGCAGAATAAATCCAGTGGCCTATAAACTGAAGTTGCCAGGGTCATTGAGAGTCCACCCAGTATTCCACTGCAGCCTGCTGAAACCAGCAAAAGGCAAACCCCACAAAGTACCGCCCCCCGTGATAGTGGACGGGGAAAAAGAATATGAGGTACGACGCATCCTGGATTCCAAGTACCGCCAAGGATGCCTGTGGTACTTGGTGTCATGGAAGGGTTACACTGCGGAGAACGATTCGTGGGAACCGTGCTCAGGGGTCCATGCCCCCCGTGCGGTGCGATCGTTTTATGCCCGAAATCCGACCAAACCTGGCGCTAGGAGGCGCATGGGAGGGGGGCGTACTGTCAGGCCGTGAGGTAACGAGCCGCGCCTACTCCCGACAAACGCCGGAACTACAATTCCCGGCGGCCTTTGCCAAAGGGGAGGAGCCACGAGAATATAGTCGCGTACGACGCTCCTGGCGTCGTACGTGATACTGACCAGACTTGCCAAGCGGACGCTTGGCACGGTGATTTCCGCGTTACGAGACGAGTGTTATCGTCCAACCCGGGTTCAATTCGGACCCACCTTCTGGCTACGCGACACGGCTGAACGTGAGCGGGAGGCCAGGAACCTTGAACCGAAGATACGAATCAGCTGCGGACCTTCCACGAAGGCGGGAGGACTCGTAGCGGTGTATCAGACCCCCCCGGTGTCTCCCTGAGTTCACAGGGTTTTGGGCAGGACTGTTCCCGGTCGAACTCCGTGAGACCTGGGTCTGCCGACGACCAGAGGGGTAAGACTCTTGACCCCCGGAGCGGAGGTTGAGAGTAGTTGTTACTCATTTGTTTTCGAGACATTTGGCCACCACCCTCTAGGCTTCCAGGGAGGAAGTGGAGAGGCTCGTTTTTTCTTTTGTTAGTAGGGGCAAAACATCAGGGACGAGACTTTTGTTCGTTTGATAAAAACGTTGCTGCATTCCTTTGATTCCCCGGTGAGGGGCCTTTTTGGTTTGTTCTGTTTCCTGCTGCTGGATGCTGGCAGAGTTCCTATATGCTTTCAGTGTGGGCAGCATGGTTCTTCTCATCCGTGATTGAAACACATCCTACCGTCAGGACTAGAGAAGACTGATGGTACGAAGAGGTCTTAGCGAGAATGAAATGAGAGTAGTTAGGGAAATGAACTGTTGTTGACCTGTGTGTTTTCTCTCGTTTCCGGTATCCCTTCCCTTGCAGCCCCTTCCCTACCTTTCCCTCGCTTGATTACCTCTATGCTCTGTTCACAATTGTCTAGTCAGAGTGTGGGGAAATCAGGAGGTGGACCCATATGAGCATCGCCCTGATCCTGAGGAGCGTGGAGCCGTCGTGACAGTGAGAATCACATATGCCGGCTCCTGTGCATGTAACATAACCAAGACAAAAACACCCACGGTAAATATCTGGACACTGCACTGCCACGCTTACACACACACCCCTACACACACACATGTATAGACTCCGTACCCACCACTATCCGTGTAGTAAGGGCATCACAGTGGCAGTTGAGCCTCTCTCACACCAAAACCCCAGCTAGGAGAGAAAGCAAGAGCACCAGGGCACATACGATCTATGCAGGCAATAACAACGTAAATAACTTTTATGCAATCAGGGCATTATGCTCATGCCCAGCGTCCTTTCGGTGGATCACGTGGTCTTGTAAAATAACACTCCACGCAAACATCCCCCAGCAGTAGTCAACACAGCGTACTCGTGTTTCCTTAGCACACCAGCAGGGCTCTAATGAGATTTAAAGTTCAGCTCTCATGTACTCAGAATATGTTGGAGAACTTCCGTTCCCATCCAGCACCATGACCCAGGTTAACAACGCGTATCCCAATCACCTGCTACACCAGCTGGGGCACAACAATGTCTTGCACGTTATCCCCCCCTTGATAGTGGTGACACCGTCACCCTTACCGCACTTTCTCAGCAGCGTCAATATTAGGCGTCCGAGTGCGTAGGCGCTGATCCTCGTCTCGACAGACTATCCGGAACACTGAATCTGCAACGCTGACGGCTGCCTCCGCCCCTCCTAAATGGCTTCCGGGTAGGCGCGTCATCAGCCTGCGTGCGCGCCTACCCGGAAGCGATGCTTGGGAATTGTAGTTGTTGTGGGTGCGAAGCCCGTGTCGACTTCACGCATCCTGTGCGTCCGCTCCTGTCTTGGAGAGCGTGACAGTATGCCATACATCTCGAACATGTGATGACATGGATGAGATATATTGATGGTCTTTTTATCATCTGGAGGGGTACTGAACAAGAGGCCAGGGAGTTTATTGATCAACTGAACATCAATGATCGTAATATCATTCTTTCTGCCAATATCAGTAGTGTCACGGCAGAATATCTTGATGTTGGGCTCAACATTGTCAACAGACAGATTCAAACTACTCTTTTCAGAAAATCCACTGCCGGCAATAGCATTCTGCATGCCCTCAGTAGCCACCCAGAGGCACTCAAGTGGAGCATTCTTTATGGGGAGCTACTGAGGGCAAAGAGAAACTGTAGTTCTGAAGAAACATATCAGGCAGAAAGCAAAGCTATGATGGCACGTTTTGAGATCAGGGGTTATCCCAAGTGGGTTCTGCATAAAGCCAAAGAAAGGGCAGATGGGGTGACTAGAACACAAACAATCGCTACCACCATCATTGAACCTGATGACATTACAGAGAATGAAACTAGAATTATTATGACATTCAGTTCAGACTCCGGTAATATCAAGATGATTCTGGGCAAGAAATGTGATATTCTTAAAAACGATAACATCTTAGGAGCAACTCTTCCTGACAGACCCAGTATTACTTATAGAAGAGGCAGGAACCTCAGGGATCTCCTGGTATATAGTGACATCACTATACAACCTAACAAAAACTAACATGGGCTACGTGGTTTTTTCCCTTGTGGCCACTGCAAAGCATGCAGGAACAGTAAATTTTGTAAAAAGGTCACATATAACAGCATCAGTAAGGATATAGTTCAGTTCCTCACATGCAGTACCACGTTTGCTATCTATGCGATTGAATGCCCCTGTGGTCTTTGGTATATTGGCAGTACGACATGCATGGCCAAAAAATCTTAGAACACAGCAGGGTCATAGCTAACAACGATGAAAAATATCCTGTGGCACGACATTTCTATGATGAACATTTCTCCAACCCTGCCCTGCTGAGCTTTTTGATTTTAGAACAGGTGGACAGGAACCCCAGGGGGGGGGGAAATAAAACTCTGAAACTTAGACAGAGAGAATCTAAACTGATTATAGAATTTCAAACCAAACAACCGGGAGATCTAAACTGCGATGAGGAACTAGCAATCCATCTAAGGGATGATTAACATTCTGGCACCACTTGTTTGACTGCCCTTAATACAATCATGTTCCCTGTTGTTGTAGATTAGTCTAGTCCGCTCTTGTTCTTTCTCTTTTACTGCTCCTTTTTCCTTTTAAGGAAGATAACTAAGCATCACTGCATTTTAGTATTGTCTAATATTTTTTATGATATGTTATTAATATTATGCTTTTGTTGTTTTTTTCAGGAGGAAAGGAAGGGGCCCACTCACTGATATCCATCTTCACGGGCATCCTACCCTTTTCCCCTCAGTTTTGCACTACTGTGAGGATACGTCGGCAACTTTGCGTTGGGCAGGGTTTGTCAATTTATATACAATACTGTGGGCAGACTTGTAATTTTTGTATGTGTACTTTCTGTTGCTTCAATTGGGCACTGGCCCTAGAATGACTTTTAATACATGTATACAATGCTCGTTTAGCTCCGCAATCGTGACATTAGGCATAGATATGAGCTCAATAACATACTATGAATTTTCATGTGAGTTACCCTTGTCACCTTTCCTTCTTAGTTGCTGCATCAATGCCATGAATGAATTTACTAGACATTGGCTAGCACTGCGCACTGAGTATGTGAGCTCTATTTTAGATTTCCCCCCATTTTTATTTTTTTATTATTTATTATTTTTATTATTACTTTATTCTTTTTTTTTTTTTCTACGCTCTTTTCCCTTTGTTATTTTAACTGGGAATGTGACTTTCAGGCACTTGTCCTTCATAGTTGGATTCACCTGTGATAAAGCATCAAGGAGGCTAATCAGGCAGACCATTTCGCATTACATGTGATTTCATGTATTAACAATTATGTATTTTAATAGCAATGTTGATATGCTATTAGTAGATATGATAAACTGGTTGGATTGCATTTGAACATCGGATCGATAACGTTATTATAATTGTATGATCTGGAATGTGATAGAATGCAGCACTTCCGGTGCAGTCGGCGTTTTATATTTCAAATCAGGGTATAATACATACGCCATAATTTGTAAACAACTTGGGGGAAATGGCAAGTATCCATGAGGATGGTTATCATTTGATCATTACACAAAAAGGAAAGTGCTTATTGTTTATCGTCCTTGTTGCCTATTCCAAGATGTCTGCCACAACACTTGAACTTACTACTGTCCGTCTTTTATGTTGCCAGTAGAATGTATGCCTTATATGCAGTTTATGTTTTTGTGCACATTTCACATGATCAAGGCTTCGCTGTAAGCCGAAACGCATTGTGGTGAAATAAACACCTTGTGGATACTTTGATAGCGGTGGAGTCGGTTGATTTGGTGCTTTGTGGATTAAATTACCAGCGTGCTCCGCCGGTGTGCGCGCCACTACCTCATGGGTCCCCGGTAGTTAAACGGAGCAAAGAAACATATATATATATATATATATATATATATATATATATATATATATATATAGAGAGAGAGAGAGAGAGAGAGAGAGAGAGAGAGAGAAAGAGAAAGAGAGAGAGAGAGGACACTGTAAGATGAAGGATCACAAGAAAACAGCAGCCAGAGCAAAAATGTGAATCCCAAATATATTATATAACTCACACAGGTTTCAACACTCATATTTCCTAGAAAAGAGGACTTAACTATGAATTATTTCCCATAATTAGTAACCTGGTTTTATTTTCATTAGACTTAGTTCCACAAAGCAAAGAAAAATGTTGAATGGATGGTTAACAACACAAACACAAAAGAGGACAGGAGGATGCTTGCAAAAAAGTCTAACCATTGGCAATCACTTGGGGTATCATTCCAACCCATGGTTCTTTTGCCCACCATGCCACCTGGACCCAACTATATGCAAATCAATCTTGACCCTGCTCCAATAGGAACAGTCCAACCTGAAATGCCAGCCCAGGAACCAGAAGACAAGCAACTCAAGACTGGTTTTGCCATGATTGGGGTTCTTCAGTCTCGAGTAGCTTGGCTCCAGTGAGCAGGGGATCCAGGTCTGGGCATGGCCCTGACCAATTAAAGCAGTACATATAACAGACACACACACTCTCTCTCTCTTCAATAAGCCTAACCACTGGCAATCGCTCGGTGTAGCATTCCAACCCATCGTTGTTTTTCCCCCCATGCTACCGCAGATTGAACTCTGCCATATGCAAATCATTCTTGCTAGCCTGGCTGATGAGGGGTGATATCTCGCAATCAGTCCCAGGATGCTTGTTTCTGGTTCAGAGAGGACCTGGCCCGGCAGTTCGGGATGGACTGGTCTCCTGGGGAGCAGGGTCAAGACTGATCTGCATATGGCTGGGTCCAAACTGGAAATGCGAGCAAACAATGGATTTAACCCAGATCTGTGACTGGAGGGTGAATGTTTTATTTATGTCCGTCCATCATCTGCTCTTTTTGTATTGTCGCCCTAAGTGGAAAGGGTATGTCCTGACATGGGTCCTGTGCTCGCTACGCACCAGATTCACGCTAGCCTGGCTGATGAGGGGTGATACCCACGAAACTGGTTCCAGGATGCTTGTTTCTGGTTCAGGGAGGACTTGGGCTGAAAGTTCGGACTGGACTGTTCCCATGGGGAAAAGGGTCAAGACTGATTTGCATATGGCTGGGTCCAAGCTGGAAAGGCATGCCAAGCAAAAAAACAATGGATTTAACCAAGATCTGTGACTGGGGGTACATGTTTGATTTGTTCAGCATTCTGCCCTTCATCTATTCTTTAAACACTGTCCAAAAAGCAGTCCCCAGAAGGCCCGAGCACCCATCTCACCAGAGACAAAGATGCTACCAGTGTTTTGGTTCGCAGAGTGCCTTTTCTTGACATCTGTCAGGCCATGAAGTGGGCATCAATCGGCACTTTCATAAAGCACTACTGCCTTGATAGTCGTGTCTGGCAAGATGGGCACTTTGCTCATTCAGCCCTGCAAGAATTTGTGGACATTCCACAGACCTACTACTTTGGGTGGGGTTCTGCTTTGGTACCGATTCAATGAGGTATTTGAGGGTAAAAGTATCCGCCAGAAGAACAAGTTACTTACTTTCGGTAACGCTTCCGGTGGATACTCTACCTTACCAGATTCCCCACCGTCCTTCCAACTCCCTGTTTCATGGAATAGGCATTTTCACCATCTATAAAGAAAAATGCCAATTTAGTGTCATATCTGAGTACTGATCAACCTCCATATCCAATGCCTTTAAACAGAGTCATAAAATACCGAACATCAGCAGCGCGGTGATGCTTATATGTGTCGATGGTGTCACTTCAAGGGTACAACAGATTCAACTAAGAGCCGCCCGCCTCCACCTGTAGGCGCGCAGGTATAAATCTAAGTAAAACATTCTAGAACCAGTTTGGTGCCTTCGGATAGGGGTGGTTCATCCGCTATGGTGGAGAAGCATCGCCATCTGCTTTTAAGCAGTCAGAAACATAAAATGACAATAACTAAGAGTTATGGTCATTTTATGTTTCGTGTCCTGCTGCTTTTTTGCGGGTGGGTGGGACTGCTCTGCTCTCCGAGCAGGGCAGGGGAGGAGTAGTTTGCGCACTCCTAAAGTGACCGTTTGTTCTCGGGCCACCCAAACCAGCCATCCACACTTCCCTGTTCGTCATGCAGGCTGCATTACAGCCTGCATGGAGAACATGCCCACCCCTGCAGCCCCTGGCTGAGCACCATGTCACGGTGCTCAGACCAATCACAGCGCTTCATTGTAGCATTGTGATTGGCTTAGGGTTTGGAGCCTAGCTGCCTGCTTCCTTTTCCTATCCGAGGCAGGAGAGCAGGAGAAGAGAAGATGGGGGACCCGGCCTCAAGGTAAGTTTACTTTGTTTTTTATTTCCGATCCCCCGCACGCAAACCCGTCCCCCCTACCCACCCCCTGCGCCCGCCCCGCCACACGCAGGCCACGGGTATTCACAGGGTGAGAATCTGTGGTTAGATAGACGTGAGAGCAGTACTGAATGCAGCTAGATTATTTGTGCCTTCGCACCCTCATAACATATCCATGTGTGTGTAACATGCCCACAAATCTGCCTATTATTATATCCATTAGGCCAGTGACAGCATTATATTAGGTTTGGTACCACTGTGCCATGCATGCCACAATTCCCAATGTTAACATTCTAGTGTGTGGGTGCAGTGCATGCACAAATTACGCCAAAATGGCCACCACAGCACAGTGTATGCCCAAATAGAGCCAGAAAATACCACCAAATGGTCCTAATTAATGCTATGGCAGGGTTGGACATCATTGCACAATGGATGCTCACAATATTTCAAGAACTGCAACCGTTTGGCACTGACACACCTGCCATGAACCCATGGGAGGGCACCACTATGGAATGGGATGCCCACAATGCAGAGACTGACCACCATTCACCGGCCTTTAGCACGAGATATGTACCATAATAACATAGAGGCCTCAAGTATGCCTGGTATTAACACCATTGTGCCGGGGTCGCCATTTTACCAGGGGTGGGCCTCATGCTGTTGATGCTCAAAAATTGCTAGAAGTACCACCATTATGCACAGGCCAGCATTTGACCAAGGGTAGGACATATACCTTGGATGCAAAGAGTTTGCAAATCATTATCTGAGGCACAGCACTGCACTAAGCGTGAGCAATGGGCATCTTACCATGCATGCCCAGAAGCTCCCAATAATTACCATCGCTGTGTGAGTGGAAGCATTTTTAATCAGTAGGCATCATCCCAATGTTGCACACAAATTAAATAATATGTCTATGACAGGGCCAGGATTGTACCAAGTGTAGGAAATGGGTATGTTAAACTATTTGCAACAAGGTGCTTAGCTGGGAAATGAAACAGTAGAGTAAGTGGTATATTCAGTAAACACTGTGGTCAGCATTAAGGGTCTCTTAAGTGGTCATTTTATGATGAAATTGTGACTCAATTACGATTGCCTTGAGTTAGCAGGTCGCTTTTGTTTCTACTGGTGTTAAGAAACTTTGTTAAAAAAAATATGCCTTTGTCTTGAAAGAGATGCTCCATTTGTCACAGGCACATTTTATCCTTTCTATGTATGTGGCGGATAAGTGATCAAACCAACAAGACCATGTTTTAATGGCGAGAACAAAAAATTGTTGTTGTGTTTTGTGGTTGTTATGGGGTAGATGTTCACTGTGAGGTCATGCCTCACTGGTATCGCCAGGTAGTCGTCTATAGCTGACTCAGCTTCTAGACATGTGCTGATCAATTTTTAATTGGAATGACGAGCAGTAATAGAGAAAGAGGCTGCTCACATGTGTCTTTCCAATACAAAGTCTCCAAGGCTTTCAGGACCATAGTGCTACAAGTTCCCACAGTGGAGACAATAGCGGGACTGCTGATATGTCTCATGGATGTCATATATCTTTATGCATTCTATAAATCAAAAATTCCTCAGAGTAATGGAAGCATGATTCCATATTTGAAGTGGCAAGTTGTAGGAAGCTGGCTCTGTATATACTATACCAAAGTAAGGTATAGTGTGCACAGATTCCAGTGGATCCCCAAAGGTAGGCAGAGGTAAAAGTATATAATGCCTTACTCTCTATGTGTGGTAGTGCGGGCGAGCAGTAAGGCTTTATCAGAGGGTAGTGTTAAGCATTTATTGTTGACACTCAGGCAAGAAATGATTTCACACACCCAAAGACTGAACTCTGACTAATTTGTTTGTATCAAAAAATATTCCTTTGTTGTATTTTATTTATAGAACCAAGCAGGATTTGATACAGGTAAATATGATAATACTTTTCAAGACAGATTGTTAAAAAGCAAGCCGGATGAATGACTTTTCTTACAGGTTTGTAAAAACGTGCAAATACAGTTGTAATTACTTTTGGATTCTTTTTTCTACTCAGTGTGAGATGCCTAGATATCACACTGGGACATTTCCTGGATAAAAGGTAAGTCCGTTTTTCTCAAAACACAGTTTCTTAGGTTTTCATACAATTCTCAACTCTACACTTAGAACTTTTCCCACAGAAAAACAGTCAATGCAGTCCTGTGGGAAAAAACAGCTTATCGGTTTAAAGGTGAGTAATCGGTATTGGGAGTTGAGGTCCTGGGATTAGAACCAGGGTTTCCCCAGGGTCAAGGATGCACTCAAAGAACACCCTCAGCAGCACTAGGGTGGCCGGGTGCAGAGTGCTGAGGCCCAATGTTATCCAATGAGGGACAGGGGAACTCCGGTTGGTGGCTGCTCATGTGCACACCACTTGGATGTGGGAGTAAAGCTCCTAGGGTTTAGCTCAGAGCAAAGGAGGTCCGATTTAGCACACAAGATGCACCCACAGCGGCACAGGGCTGGCCGGGTGCAGGGTGCTGATTTGGCGTCGGGTGCCCCGTTGTTTTCAATGGGAGTTGCCGGTTTTTGCTGCAGGCTTGGTCCAGGAAGTCTTCCGGGAGGAACCAACAGCTGGGCAGGTAAGTTGGAGGGCTCAGGAAGGTAGGGGAACCTTAGGTCCTCTTCTCCTGGGCACAGGCGGCTGGATGCAGGTGTCTCTTTTGAGTTTGGATTTCACCTTAACAGGTCATTCCTGGGTGGGGGGGTCTCCGTGCAGGGCTGCAGGCGACGTCTGGGAGTCCTGGAGGGGTCAACCCACGGTGGACTCAGACTCTGGAGCACTGGGAGACATCTCTGGGACCGATGGGCCTCTCAGACTCGGGCCGCTGGCATAGGGTGCAGTGGTGGTTCCAGGCGTCTGGTTTCTTTGTCTTCAGCAGGCTCAGAGTCTTATTTGGAGATTCTTTTGAACAGAGCTGCTGTCCACAGGAGATCCGGTCTTTGTTGAAAGCATTCAGTACTCCCAGGGCTTCTAAGGGTCGCTGGCTGCAGGAGAAGGCGACTTCTTTCGCAGGATCCCTGGAAACTGCAGATGTTCCGGTAGGGCTTGGGCCAAGTCAGTTCTTCTCTGCAGTCTGCTCTGCTGTGCGTCTTCTTTCGTCCTTCTTCTTCGTAGGTTGCAGAAATCTGGCTTCTGGGTTCAGGGCTGTGCCTTAAATACTGTATTTAGGGTGGCGTTTTAGGGGTCTCGAGATCAGTAGCCTCACCCCACGTGGGGGAGTGGGCACAATTCCTAACACTGATTGGCGAGTGCCTGCCATCTACAATGATGGCGGGCACTGAATAGTGGGATTCGCCTCGCCTCCCCCACCTGAGGGATGGGGTTGGCAGAGGTGGGCACACCTTCTTGCTGTTCTAATTATTCCCGCCGGTCTTCCAGCCAAAAAGAAAGGAAGACAGGAAGGGGGCTTACTCCTGATGGCAGGAGAGGCTGGGGGTCGCAGTACAAAGGCGTCAAGAACTTTGAGGCGCCCCTGCCACAGATGTCGCTTCCTGACCTGGGGGAGGTCTGACCACCTTTACCCAGGAAGGATTTGTTTCTGGGCTCAGGGAGTGATGGCTCCCACCCCAGGGGTCCAGAAACTTGTCTTGTGGTGGCAGGCTGATGTTTACCAGTCAGAGAACCCACCAGAGGCTGGTCGCTTTTCAGGGGGCATCTCTGAGATGCTCTCTGAGTGCATTGTATAATAAATCCCACACTGGCATCAGTGTGGGTTTATTATGCTGAGACGTTTGCTACCAAACGTCCCAGAATTCAGTAAACCCATTATAGTGCTGTGGAGTTCGTAATGACAAACTCACAGACCATATACTCTTGGCTTTACTGCACTTACAATGTCTAAGAATGAACTAAGACACTGTTCGGGTACAGTGCTCATGCAACTGTACCCTCACCAGTGGTATAGTGCAACCAGCTAGAAGTGGTGACTTATCTATACCATAGGCAGTGGGTTGCAGGCACGGCACACAGGAATGTGTATCATGTCAACTCTTCACTTTTCTCTGTACCAAAACACGCAGCCTGCAATGGCAGTGTGTGTGTGTTAAGGTACAGGACCTCTAAGGGTGGCACAATGTGTTGCATCCCTTAGAGGCCTTCCCTGGTCACAGTGCCCTTGGTACCCATGGTACCTTTTATAAGGGACTTACATGTGGCCAGAGAGGTGCTAATTGGGGGTACAAAGGTACAGTTTTGGGAAAGAGACCCAGGGCACATCCAGTCAAAGTGCATCAGAAATCTGGCAAAAGTGGGAAGGTTACTGCAACAGAAACATAGCTTCCTACACAAGTGTTATTCGAAAATTAAATTGGCAAGTAGGTTCCTGGTTGCCTGCGATTATAAATATGCACAAAACCATCAAGCAGTGTTTCACCAGTATGTGATCTTTTGATATTGGTAATCGTCAATTGGCCATTATTAATAGGGCTCCCGGCTTTATGGTATTTTTTTTTTTTAACAATTGCTGTCTGTATTTATCCATAGTTATTTTTGGGCCGATTTATCTCTATTTATCCATATTTAGTTTGTGTTTTGTGGATAAGTGAAGCTGTAAAACTGTATATTTCAATTTTTTTAACTGATAGACGCGTAGTCATACTTTGATGTCTGTCGTGTTTTAGCTATTTAAGTTGCCAAACATTACATAACAATACATCCACTGGTAAATATGAGCATTATACCACATATGTATGTTGTCATATGCCGTTATTTAACCCCTTGAGTGCCCATGACGAGATGGTCTCGTCATGGGCCGCGGTGCGCTGTGCCCATGACGAGACTATCTCGTCATGAGCCCCGCCCGCTAATGAAACGCCCGGCACAGGGCGTGGAAAGGGCGGGGCACACAAGGGGTTAAAGAATTCTCATCCTGTTTTTTAATTTCCCATGCTGTCCATCTGCTCAGCTGTTGGGCTATATTTCATGAAAGACATCATAGAGAGTCACTTAAAAGAAGCCCAATTTTCTGTATTTATCCACTTTAAAAAAAAATGCAGACAGAAAACACATTGTTTTCTGTCTGTATTTATCTGTAGATTTGGAAAACTGGGAGCCATAATTATGAACATTTTTCACCAATACTACCTGCACAGGAACTTGAACATGTGTTCCGCTCTCTGTAGCAACTCTTTCACAACTACAATAAACCATTGATATTAAAACTGGTTCGTCCTTCCCTTGGCCTACAAACTAGGACATATCCCTTCAGTTTGATAAGTTCAATATTACCCTATAATTTATTCTTTAACTGCCACTCTGATTTATGCTGGATACCCCTACCATGGTCAAGGTGGGCTCTAGTTTGCACAAATTCATTTTCAGGCCTTTAGTGCGCATCGCTGCAATGTTTTGTGTGGTTTGAAAAATGGGGACATGTTGGATGACGTGATGTTTGAAGTGTTGGATGCACTGCACACATATAAGAGAGGATATTACTGAGATTCTAAATTAAGTAGTGCCTGTGGGTACGTATTCATACTTTGTAAGAGCAGAATCCTGTGTAGACACCACCACTGATGTCTGTCAGTGAGGTCCATTATGGGCTTGTGGATCACCTCAGTAGCATCAGAAAACCTAGGCTTTTGGGGGTATTGTTGAACCAAGAGCAAGTAGGGGTTCCACCCAGGAGCAACATAGGAGCAGGCTACTAAAAGGAGTATATCGTGCTTACACAGACACGACAGTGGAGAAACCCACTGGAGACACTGTTAAATCACCGTGCATTATTATGTAGAGGTTATCCAAGCGAGACATTGGTACAACCCAAACGAAGGACTGTTAACATACCATAGTGGGTTGTATGGTCCTTACCCAGTAGTTTTAGAGGAACAACCAACTGGAGGCACTGTTAAACCACCAGCAAGTGTTGTATGGTGCTTACTCGGGAAAGGCAGGGAAGCCACATATTGGAGGCACTGTTAAACTACCAGAGTATTGTGAGGTGCAAATCCAAGAGTGAAAGAGGATCAACTGTTGGAGACACTGTTAGACCACTAGGGGTTACTGTATGGAATCTACCCAATAATTAAAGCAAAGCAACAAACTGGAGGCACTGTTAAAGTACTCAGAAGTATTTTAAGCTGCTTTCTCCGGGCTTGCCCCTAGAATATGGAACGCACTTCTTCCTGAAACCAGATCTAACCCTTCAACCTCCTCATTCAAAAAAGAAGTAAAATGGTTGCTCCTGAATAAATACCCTCAACTATAGGCCTGCAGCCACTCAAATTGACTTTTATTTCGTTAATACAGCTCTGGAAGCCTATTCTGCTATGCAATGTTGTTACTTTATATCTACTATGCTCCTTGCTGTTCCCTTTTCTGCTTTTGTATGCTTCACCGGTTATTTGTACAGTATTTACTATTTGCATGTCTAGTTGTTTAACATATCTGCGTCTCTGTACAGCTCTCCGATACCCAGATAGGCCAGGTTTGTCTTTATAAAATTCTCCAAATAAATAACTAACTAAGGACAGCAGAGCAACACATTGGAAACACAGTTAAACCACCAAGGAATATTATAGGGTGCATTTCCAAGAAAGACATTGGTCTAACTCAAAGTAGGCACTATTTAACCACCATGGCATGTTATAGCCGGTTACATGGTGTTTAACCAAGAGTAACAGCGGTGCAGCTCATTGGAGGTACTGTTAAACAACCAAGGAGTTTTTTATTGGGCTTGTCCAGGGGAAAGGCATTGGTGTAACTTGCAGGAAAGACAGTTAATCCACCTTGGAATGCTATGTAGTGCTTGAACAACCTATTACATGCACTGTTAAACTACCATGGAGTATTAGGTGGCACTTTCCCGGGAGCAATATTGGTGCAACCCATTGGAGGTATTGTAAAACAATAGGACAAATTCTATGGAATCAACCTAGGAGTGACGGCGGAGCAACACGTTCGAAGTACTGTTAAACAACCAAGCAGTATTATATGGAGTAGGGCCAGCAGGGAGTATTATATTGTGCTTACCCAAGCGGTATCCCAGCACAACACTGTGCAGGCACTGTTAAATCATCAGGGAATTGTAAATGGGACCTATTTGGGAATGACAGAGGCACTAGAGGGGGTTAAAGCGAGGACAGTAGAAAGGAAGGGATAAGGCAGAGGTTCTGGCTCCAGCGCCTTCCAGACCCCATCAGAAAAGTTGTCTTTCTGCACTTTAAATGGACTGCTGCGGTGGAAGCCCTAGAAAAGGATTAAATAAGGCACATTATGTCTCAGTGGGACGTCTGGGGGAAATGACGCGCCTCACATCATAGGTCCAAAGCTTTCCTCTCAGCCATTGTTGAGGTGTGAGGGAAGGGGGTACCAGATTAAAAGTTTATTGGGAGGAGAATGGGAAGCAGAATAACAAGTGCCTAGATAGTATAAAAAAGAACTGACGATGAGACACAGTGAAAAATACATAGAACATTTCAGAGACAAGATTATGATAGATTGCCAAAAGGCGCTTTCCCAGTTAATTCTCTAGTGGACAGTCAGACAGGCTCATCTGTTGAATATACCCTTACTGACTGCTAAAAAACTCCTGTCACAGTCATTGTAGGTTAACTGTTTGCATCACTCATTGCTGTTGCAGAAGAACTAAGCAGTAGTACTTGGTAGAAATGGCGTCGGGTAGGGACACAAGGAAACATTACAATAATTCATGCACTTTTCCCATGCCTTTCAAGTCACAAGTTGAAGAGGTGCCATGACTATGGTCTGAATAGGGATGAGTGGTTATTTCTGCCAGTCATTAGAACAGCTAAAGGATTGAATGATACTATCGGGATACCAAAGAGACCACTTATTTCAAAATGCAGTTTATTGAAGTGCCCGGTCTCTTTGGGGAAAAATCACACTGATGTTAAACCATTCTTAAAGCTAGGGACATGGGCCAGGGATCCACACATGGCCACTCTTATCCAAATCAATGACAAGGAAATTGTGCTGGAAAAGCTAGAGTTCAGTGCCTGCTGCCATGTGATGGTTGACAAGTATCTCTTCCGACTTTCTATGCATGGACTAGATCTGCTTTCATTCCTCATCTCTCTCCCTAACCCACTCTAGACACTTCCCTCTTCTATCTCTCCGCTATCCGTTTTAATCCAACTAACAGACTCACATGTCCACCGCTCAAATTAATTTCATGTTTCCCAATGCTAATTCACCACTAATACTTTTTGGGTTTTGGAGTATCGTGCTACTCACTGAAAAGCACTTCAACACCTCCTCAGCGGTAGTAAGTGCCAGGTGAGGTTACTCCCGAGTTTCCGGTTGAGCGTGGTGTGCGCCAAGGTTGTACCATGGCACCCACGCTCTTCTCACTATATATTAATGGGATAGTTGATCACATGCTTTGTATAAACACTGACGCTCCAAGGTTGGCTGGAGTTACCATCCCAATACTGATGTTTGCAGACGATACGCTCATTGTATCCAAAACCTCGAGTGGTTTGCAAAGAGCCTTGCGCGTGTTCGATGATTTCTGTCTCGACCATGGTCTGGAGGTTAATGTGGCTAAAACAAAATTCATGGCCTTCAACCCCCATCCTAGTTTTCGAGGGAAAAAGGTATTTATGAATGGCCAGCCACTAGATATGGTTAACAACTTCACGTACCTTGGTATGCATTTAGCAAACGACAACAAATGGCGCAAGCACATTGAAATGGCCACCTTGCGATTTAAACAATTATCTGGTGCCTTAAGTAGGGAATTCAACAAATCTTTCACAAAACCAATAAACCCTGTGCTACAAGTTTATGAAGCCAAGGCCTTAAGCTTTGTGCTTTACGGGGCAGAGCTATGGGGTTTTGACCAGGTAGCATCCTTATCCAGTGTCGAACACAAATTTTTCCGAAGTATAACAGGCCTTCCCCAGAGCACTCCTCTGATTCCTCTTAGATATGAATTAGGCAGGAGGTCTATTATGGATATAGCTAAACTTCGTCCTGTCCTATACTGGCGGAGACTCTGGACTACTCCTGAGCTCTCCCATTATGTTAACGGTCTTATGGACATCATAAAATCAGATGTGTTCCATAAAATTGGATGGCTGAAGAACCTCCATGAGACACTGAAAGACATAGGTTTGGAGGGGTTATGGTGTGACCCGGTGGCCGCTCTGTTTCCATCAAAGAGATCCCTTAAAATGGCATACTGGGAAAGAGTTGAATTTCAGGTATGGAATAGAGCTTCTGGGATGTCTGGTTGTTACCTAAAGGCTAAAATTACTCCAGCGCTAGAACCATATTGGGATATGGTTGCTAATGTCGGTGACAGGAAACTCTACTTCCAGTTCAGAGCTGGTTCTCTGCCTCTTTGGTCTTTGACTGGAAGGTGGGCTAGGGCACAGGAGTTATCATGCCCTGTTTGTGGGGCACAAACAGAAACAACTGCCCACTTTTTGTTTGTCTGTCCGGCATTTATTACCCCAAGACGTGTCTGGCTCTCTCCTATGTGTAAGATCCTAGGTACCAGGAGCAGTGCTGTGGCACTACGAATTTTGCGCACTAGCTCCCTAACAACTATTTCTGTGGCCCTAGCTAAATATCTGGGATGGGCATGGTCTCTACGGAGAAAAGCGATTAAGCATACCCTAGAAGTCCCTTAATTAAAATTGGGGCTTGGGTCTCTTTTTTATGCTTTAAAGACTTGTTTTATAATCTAGTGATTAATATATTATAGCAGTCTGTGAGTTTTAACTTTTTTTTTTTTTTTTTTAACCAGGTATATCCCTCCGTCAGTATTTCGACTTGTTTAATGCTTTTTTAAAATACTTTTTAATGTATTTATTGACGTCTTGTACTTTTGTGGACACAAAAATATTGTGCTCTTTGTTTTATGTTTGTGTCTTTTATGATTCATTTTTAAATCGAATAAAGACTGATGATGATGATGATGATGATGATGATGCTATATAAATACAATTACAATTTCAACAATCACTAGCGAGAGTTACATATAAGACCAGACATAGGCAGACAGCAAGTTCGTTCAAATGAGGTGGAGCATCAGTCATTCGATAGGCAGACGGCTGGAACACGCGTCTGATGCAGGTTAGGGCACATCAGATGTAGGTAAATAGCACCCTTGTATTAAAAAAATATTTCTTTCAGCAATGACAGATGCCATTAAGTGGTCCCTAGTATGGCCTGACTCTACAGTTGTGCAACAAACCAGAACAGGTTACCCCTTAAGGTGAACAAATGCTTTTTGTCAGTAGAGATCGGAGAAGTATCTGCAGCAGGAATCTTGAATGTTACCGCCATCGACATATCGCTAGTCGATAGACGAGGAATCAAGGAGGCATAGGTGCGTGAGTGCAAAGACCTTTATTGCAATTAGACCGAGCCTACATCGAGCCCAGCTCAAACTCCTTCTTCCAAGTCCCACATTGCAGAGTTCAGCATTCCAATGCCCAAGTCAAAGCGTTCATTGACATATCGTCCTCTGGTTCCATCACGTCACTTCAAAATCATACGTCTGCATTTCGATCGAAAAGTCAGAATTGAAGTGGTACTGCCCTTAGACCGTCATGTAATTATGAGCTTGCGCTTTAATTCTTGGAAGCCAAACAGCAATTGTTCTCCGTTGGGAATGTGTGTGTCCACAAGCGCCACTTATGCCTTGATTCTGGAATGAGACTTCTCGAGCCTGTGCTAATGCTGGTGCAGTTGTATTGTGGGAATGTTTCATTGTTGTTGGACACTTGTGTATTTTGTACATTCTTGTATTCTCACATGTTCTTTTGCAGTATGTATGTGGCCTCTATTACTGTTGTTGAATTACATGACCTCATGCAATTATATAAATTGTTTGTTTTTACATGACACATGCAGCTACATATGTGTGACCTGGTTATAAATAGGTGTTATTATTCCCATCTCAATGTTCCTCATAAGCCAAGTAGAGATTGTACAAAATGTAGTATTTTTACATGCTACCAATAGCACAACTTCCTTTTGTTCCACTTTGTACATTCAATTTATTCACATGTTAATGTAATTTTGTACTTACTCGGATAAGGTCTCTTTTGTGTAACTGTTGTCATGCGGGTACCCTATGGTCTTACAGGCTCACGCTGCCTAGACTGTAATTTATTTTCCACCGGTATCTTATTTTCAATGGCCATGCTTTACATACCCTATATAAATATGTGTATGTAGTACTAGTTTAGTTAAGGACTCTGCGGTGTTGATAGTACACCATCAATACCAAAGCGGCCTTTTTCTGTACAAAACCTAGTATGCCTAGTGGTACTGTGACCGCTACTTTTAGAGGAAAAGCACAACTGCAAATACCACAGTGCAGACTACCTTAGCTAAAAAGCCAGAGGTGTCTTAATGTGCCACACATGTCATGGAGCCCCTAGGCAGATGTGAGCACAACCCACCTTCATGGTAGCAGATATAGAGCCTTAATTTGGCCTCTTCATCTCATTTGCTTGTTGTAGCAGAATTGGCATACATTTTTAAATAAAGAACTGCAAGGCTCAAGCCCGAAAAGTGGTCATGTGGTGGAGCGCTGAAGTGCTACGGATTATGTCGAAAAACCAAACAACAGGGTTTAGATGGTCAGAATTAAAGTAACATTAAGGGACAAGGAACCCAATGGGAGGTCCCACGAGAGAGGAATAAACTGAGGTATGGGTAAGAAGCAGATAGGAACAGAGAGACTTATCAGAAGAGCAAACATTTTATCGTAAATGTTGGAAGCACAGTCATGAATCAGTGAGACTGATGTCGCTATTTGCATAGTTTTTGAAACCGGAACTATGGCTCAGATACTAGGCACGTGAAGATCCGTGTTGGTGTAGAATGATGAGCAGTGCAGGCTCAAGAGAGACACACTACTCACCGCGGCATGGGCAATTCCAAGTCCCAGATGCACATTGTCTTTGGATGTGATGGTGATTTTTCTCCTTGGCCAAGTGGACATGGAAGAAGACTACAGGACTGTAGGGACAAGAACAACAGAGCCTAGTTTTTGCTTGTTGGGTGTGATGTAGTGTTTGCTGAAGGAGTTATGAAATTCAGTAGAGGCGGAGTAGCAACAGAGTTGAAAGCACCAACTGAAATAGTAATATGGACAGGCAAGGTTGGGTTTCTAATGGCAGTTGACGGGCTTCATGCCCAGCACGACTCTGAAATATGTGACAGAAACATCTACAGTTCGAAGCCCTCAAGGTGGAATGGTGGAATCCTAGATTTCACAGATACCCGCCCGACAGCAGCAAGTACTCTCTTTACATATGGGCCCTCAGCACCAGGATACCTGCAAGGTGATAGTGTGCTTTAGAAATGTTTTAAATAAATAAATGGAAATGGTGAACTTGTTGCTTAGTAGGCCGGTGCCCTTCAGTAGGAGGCCTTCCATTATGCGGGCACAGTGACAATGCCGGGAAAAACGACTGGTCGGCGACCCAGCTGCTGACTTTTAGTTGCTGATTAAAGATATCCATGGTCACTAGAATTGGGTGGTTCTAAGGCAAATTTCACATTACCTAAGGATTGACAAATATATAATGAATGGTCAGCCACATACTCTGCGGATGCCTGAAACAGATCAAAAATGGCGAAGAGCCTTGCGTATGACGTGCAAAGCATCTTCCGCCACCACATCTCTGTCCAGATGATCCCTTCATTCTCATGTTGAAGTAGTGATAATTTTACCCTGGGACCCATGACTTGATGAATCTCCAAATGGACTAAAAAAAAGTTATATTGAATTTCATTTTCAAACATACATTCACAAGCTTAAATGCATTATACACAGGATGGAAAACATTAAATATGAAAAGATCCTGAAATCAAATAACTTAACAGGGGTTCACTGTTAACAGAACACTAAGAAAAAGAACCATGTCCGACGTATAAGCAGATTCCTAGTCAGATCAATAGTATGGCTATTTGACTTGATTTCATTGTTGTTCCTCTGAATTATGTTTTTATTGGCCTTTTTAAAAGTTTATCTCTGCTGTTGATACTAGTTTTTATTTTACAGCAGAACGTTCTCAAAGCTGCAGCCTTTTAAAGAGGGGAGACATAATTCAGTAGGTTTGTAAACATATATTTCAAATGGGTTATGGCTATTGTATTGATTTTTACCTGCCTCCTAATAAGAAACACGAATAATAAATATGTATTCACATTCTCCACAGTGGTTAATTCCAAAGGGTTGCATCCAACAGTTCAATCACTCAGGAAAATGGGCAATAATGGGTGGTGAACAGGGCATGGCTCGAGCCTGGCTAGGGTTGAATGCCTTGGCCCTAGGGCGGGCGAGCCAAAATAGAGTCCACGGAGTATGCCAGGGACTGTTTCTTTTCTCCCAGATAAAAAAACTTCTAAGCCCTTTTCTGATTCACCTTTTACTTCTGATACATGTCAAACAATAAGGTGACTTAATCCAGTGTACTAATTTGAAAAACAAAGGTGAAAGAGGTGAATCTTTTAAGCCGAGTAGTGTACGGATGTAATTTTGTGTTCTGCCAAGTTCAATATTGTATGGCTTACACGCACTAGTTTCCTCTGCCTTGTGAGCAAAGTTGCTGAGGACAATATAAAAAATGTTATTTGCTGGTTCTACATTTCCATGCAAAACAAAATCATTAATCTAAAATAAAAGTCTTTTCTAAAGCAGTCAATCCAAATGTGCCATATCATCATTGCTGGATCACAATGCTACAGAAAATGCCACATACATTGCCTTTAAGTGCATAATATACTGCATAATTTACCTTTTGCATGCTGCATACTCTAGCCAATCCTAATGCAAAATCAACTCCTTGTTGCCACATATTTTCAATGGCCCTGAATATCAGCACTTGGCAGGGCCCTGAGCAATCACTGCGCACACTGCCAAGGGTTCATGAGATCGCTTCTCCGATTGGCTTGCCGCATCGGAGCCGAGCAGGATTCGGCTTGGTTAGTTGATGCATACCTGAGAATTCCAACTGGATGGCCCTGCTCTAATCCTGTAGAAAGACCTTAAAGCTGGGAAGGGTTCAGAGAAGCCATTGTCGTGAGCACCTAAGGAACACTGCTATTAGAACCATCTTCGCAAAGGTCACAAAGACCCTGGACAATCGCTGCACCCGAGGGCCCTATCGAGAGGGATCTTCCAAGACGCTTGCTGAAAACATAAAAATTAAGCAGGCCTCCGACAAGCCACTTCTCATTCACCCCCTTGACTCCATCTAGGAGAAGAACCCTGTTTGATACACTAAAGCTGAGTAGGGCTAAAATAACCTATGGTATGTGTGCCTGAGGGTCAAAGGGATCTTTCTTGATTGAGGTAAGATGCCTCCGAAATGAGCGGTCAGTATGCACACTGAGGACTTCTGCAAAGAGAGGCTTCCACACACTTTTTAGATAAATTAATGCTAGTCAGGGATCTCATGACTGGTATAAGTGCACCTGAAAACTCTTTTGGGGAGAGCGCCTCCGTAGCCCTCATTAGATACAATCATTCTGAGCAAGCTCCAGTGTGGGAGCTACATGCACACTTGAGAATCCCTTCTGAGATACAGCTTCCCTGTGCCTAGTAGAGATGTCAACTGACCACTTATCCAAGAACGTCTGCAGAGACCATGAGCTTTCCTAGTTACTAATGGATGCATAAGAGCTTGGTCATATTCTGGGAGGCTAAAGTGCATGCAGACGACCAAGGCTGTAATTGAGTGAGCGTCCATGAGCCCGGCAAGATAAGTCAACTTATCACAGTCGGCAAAGTAACACTATGCATGCAGCCAAGGACTCGTGCGGAGACATCACATCCCTGAGTAAAACTGGCCAGTTTTGCAGGCCTGATCCTGAGCAATTTTTGTGCCCAAATCTGCCTTCAGTGGTAATGCCCAAGAGCTAGCTTCAAGACTGCTTGATGCAACACACTGACTTGGGTACCAAACAAACAGATTATTCTGCAAACGACTTGAGAGGTGGTGTCACTGCACGGTTTGTAGTTTTTCGGCGGACTCACTCTTATTTCTTTTTAAATCTGACCATAGGAACAAGATGAAAATACACACATTTCAAGGCAAAGGTACTTGAATTCCAGACTTTCTAACTGTAGCTCTTTTTTTAACAGGTTTTCTAGGTGTGCAGAAAATGGAAACTGCATCAGAGCAAGATCACATTGTTCTCTGGGGGAGGTGGAACTAATCCCTCATCAGTTGCCAGCACTGACACCCAAAACCGATGACACTGGATCCATGGCAGGTAAAAGGTGTTGACGCCATGATCAAGGCTCGGTTGTTGACTGTTTAGTAATTTACACCTTCTACAGCTCAGGTTTAGACTACCACTTTCCCTCAGGTGATGCTTCGCCACCGTTCCCACCATCTGTCCACATTTTTCCTTGCTCCGCGTGAACTTCAGTGGTTGTGGCCTCATTCTTCCTCTTGATCCACTTTCATCTTCTTTCAGTGGTAGCATCTTCATTTCTCCATCTTGTGCTTGTAGGCCGGCATATGCTTGTTTCTCCTTCCCGCCTCTCCTTGAATGGGTATCACTTCTTCCTTTCCTCCCACTTTCCTGTACCCAGATGGAATAGATGTGCCGGGCCCCACTTTGAGGCCTTTGTTACATTGCGCATTCCTCCTCCCACATGGAGGCTGGCATGTCCTTGTATGGGTCCATGATAAAGTTGGCGCAGCGCACAATCACTACCCCGAGGAAGAAGCACAGCAGAAGGAAGAAGGCAATGGCAAAGCCTTTGTCCACGTCGATGTAGGGGGTGGGGTTATCCATGGGTCGACCAATCCCTTCTCACTCATTTGCTGGCCCTGCCAAGGAGAGTGTGAGAAAAGAACACATTAGAATCAAACAGGTTTGTATGCCTCAAGAGGTTCTATATCTAAATATTGTCTCCAAGTATTGTGTGAAAAGTGTCCAGGAACAAAATATCATCAAGGTAAGTACATTTTGTTAAGTATACATTCACTATTGTTAAACACATATCGTCCTTGAAGATATATTGTCAACGTACACATTTGTACAGTGACGTAAACTTATGCTTACCTACATATGCTTTCCTTGTTGATCCTTTGGTCTTTAATGTTCTGCCCATGATATTCTGGCAGGAGCCTATTTTGGAAACAATATTCTGCTGGAATACCGCCAAAAGAAATGCACATTTCTTCTCCCTAGTCTTTTCTGTGTCACTCTTTTACATTTTTGGAACACCCTACTTTATTTACCACATTTTTAAAATCTGTTCTTTCTGCTTTGTCATTTGGAAGTAGGATTATCAAAAACTCAACATTCAGCTGGTATGGGTTGTCACAACACAGCATTAATTGTTTTTAAATTTATTTATTGAGGTTTTGCAAACATGGTCATCAGATCAACGACACATTGTAGGAATAAAATCCAATAGTAGTAGTGGTGCATCAATGCACAACAAAAGAGAGTAAAAGTGATATAATCAAGGGCAGGCGTGCTGCCAGGAAGATAGGAAGGCAGAACTAGGGATGGGCTACTATAACGCCCATGGTCGGCACCCAGAAGCGGCCAGCTCCTCATTACGTGTGTGTGTCTATACGTCATCATGACAGGGTAGGACATCACATCAACTAAGCACCTGTGATACAGTCTGGGGGTAGAATCAGGAGAAAGGGGAAGCTAGGGGAGTGGTGCGAGAGAAGGGGATAACAGATCTGCCCTTCAGTGGCGGGTGGTCAGGGGTGTGACAGGCAAGATGCAAGATGCAGCGAGCAGGGCTGGGTCTCCAGCGGTGGAGACATGTTCCGGGTCCAGTGGGGCCAACAGCTGGGCTGGTGTGGGAGGATCGGGGATGGGCGCTTCAGATCTGAAAGTCTGGAGCAGGGCATCCCAATGATGTGGTATTGGGTATTTCCGGAGACCCCGCAGCTCCTCAGACTGCAGGGCTGTACCCTCCGCCCTCGTCCACACCTCTATCAATCGAACCCAAGCAAGCAGTCGAGTAGGGGCCTGCACCTTCCAGGTGTGCGTTATTCCTGATTTAGCTAGGAGAAGTGACATGTCTGTGAACCTAATGACTGCCCTATTTTTCTAAGGACGTGGAAAAAGGTCAAGTGCGCAAGTACCCCAGGTGTGTAGCAAAGGTACCGGAGTGGCATGGGAGAGGCAGTCAGCAACAACCAACCAGTAACCTGCTAGCATGGGGCAGGACCAAAGCATATGCACAAAGTCTGCGTTGGTATTGGGTATTTCTGGAGACCCTGGAGCTCCTCAGACTGCAGGGCTGTACCCTCTGCCCTCGTCCACACCTCTATCGATCAAACCCAAGCGAGCAGTCGGGGAGGGGCCTACTCCTTCCAGGTGCACGTTATTCCTCATTTAGCTAGAAGGAGTGCCAGGTCCGTGAACCTAATGACTGCCCTATTTTTTCTTAGGACGTGGAAAAAGGTCAAGAGCGCAAGCACCCCAGGTGTGTAGCAAAGGTACCGGAGTGGCACGGGAGAGGTAGTCAGCAACAACCAACCAGTAACCAGCTAGCATGGGGCAGGACCAAAGCATATGCACAAAGTCTGCGTTCTCGTGCAGGCAGCGGGGCAGGATGTGCCAGTACGATGGAAGAACCGATTGATCTGTGCAGGGGTAAGGTAAGTCCTATGCAGGATATAAAATTGTATTAATTTGAAACACGCGAGCCAGGAGACAGTGGCAGGGGAGGCCAGGACCGTGGCCCATTCCACTTTGTTAAGAGCCCTTTCCAGGTCTCCATTCGACTGATCGCAAAGCATTACGAGGGCTGGGCAAGTGTGTTTACAGAGTGCCTTAGTGAACAATGTGAACAAGTGGCATCCCGTGCCTAATAGGTGTATACTTTGGAGCACCTGGTGCGTGCCTGGTTTGGGTTGCAGCAGTCCCCATCCTGCTCGTAGGGTGTGTGCAATAGAGTTGTACGTGAGGAACTATGCTGGAGGGAGACCAGTTTGGTTGCTCAGATTCGCAAAATGAACAAGCTCAGCGTCCGAAAAAAGGTTGCCCAAGTTGCAGAGTGGGCGACTGCCGTCTACGTGACATGCACTCGCCCCCTGGGTGTGCCCAGCAAATAGGAGCAAGGGGGGGTATAGTATTGTGGCGTGGGTGAAGCGTAGGCAACAGTGAAAGCAGCAGAGTGCCACAGATAAACGATGTATGGGTGGAATGAGAGCACAGGTAAGGGTGTGAAAGAGGTGTAATATACGTTCCAGTGTCCCCGGTGGTGATGTCAATGTTGCTGTGTCGTCCAGATCCCGCTCCACAAACCACAGTGCTATCCACTGTAATTGAGCGGCAAGGTAGTAGTGCTCAAAGTTGGGTGCCCCCAGCATGCCCATGACTCGGCAAGCACAATTTTGGCAGCACCAAGATGCAGTGGGTGCCGTGCCAGATGAGGTCACCAAGATTGTGCCCAAGTGAAATGAAGAAAGTTTTCCGCAAGTAGATTGGAACAATGACAAAGTAGTACAGGAGACATGGTAGCATCACCATCTTGGATAGTGCAATGCGTCCCGCCACCCACAGCGGAAGCGTTGTCCAGAGAGAGATTTGCCCACAGAGGGAAGACACCACCCGGCGCACATTTCCATCCACCTGTCTCTGCATCATGGTAAATCTGGATACCGAGGTGGCAGATCGTATCTGGTTACCTCACCACACAGCATTAATACCAATGAAAAGAAGCAGAGAAAGACTGGTAACAAAAGCTTATATACTACCAGCCAAGTGTGACTGGAGTATGTAATAGATAGCTGATAGGTAGTCTAATACTTACATCTGTATTGGAGCCTGTAAAGGTTTGGATTACATTTTGAAAGCTCTTTGTGAGCCAATATATTGTGTCTGTGACCATAACTTTTTCTTTAAAAGATTAAACTAAATTGTATAGATAGCAAAGGGGCCTTCTTCAGTAGTATGAAGCTCACTTTTAAGATTTATTGTGCAGGGCCTCCAGGCTTTTTAATAAACTCACAGAAGAAATTAGAAAAAGTTGGAGATTAAACTGTTTTGAAGGACAGATTAAACCCTTCTGTTTTTCTAGCGCTGGTCTCTATTCCTTCTGGTTCCTCCTGGCTTGGATTGTTGTTTCAAACATACATACCTTCAGGTCGGCATCACTTTGCTTAGGGGGAAAGAAGCACATGAATGAGAGAAGCACGCAGACGAGAAAGAGAAGCATGGGGGAGAGAAGCACACGGGCTAGAGAGAGCAACACAAAGTAGGAGGTGTGGAAAAAATACACGAGCTGCACAGCTGGAAAACACATGCATGTTTAAGCAAAAACCAATAAAAGAAAATGCAGGGGGAGAAAAAGCAGACAGATGAGAGAAAGAGAAAGCATAGCAGAGTAAGAGAAGGGGAAAAGAATATTAAAGTGAAAGGACACTCAGACATTGACAGTAGAAAGACTAATTGAAGTAGTATCTGGAAAGTTGACATGAGTAAATATAAAAGACACTTGAAGCAGAGAAGTAAAATGATGAATTAAATGAAGAAATAATTTCTGAGAAAGAAGCATAAATAGAGAAATGCGGATGTCTCCGTGCATAGCGTGGTGCAACTCGCTTCTAGAAAGAATAAGTGGAAGAAAAGGAATTGATCCAAGTGAGTTCCTTGGGAAAATAAAATAGCTACAAAACAGAAAAGCAACGAAAAAGAAAGCCTAAAAGAAATAAGTGCGTGGAGAAAAGTCTACTGCAGAAGCAGGTGAAAAGGGGCCGAATACGATTCAAGACAGCAAGAGCATAGCTTTCTAAGATAGCCTTATCTCATTTTGGGTAGAGATGATTGGGTGGTTTTTTTGGTTAAAGTTTTGACAGGCAATGTAGCTGTAATTAGGTTTTTTTGTCCAGCTTTTGAGCATGTCCAGGAAAGTAGGAATTGATATGTATCAAGTTAAAATCGTTGTATATTAGTGTGCTGGGTGGGCGATGCAATGAAAACTGAACGTGGATGATGCAAATTTGTTGATTAGCACAAGTGCTGCAAGTGCATAATGCTGCTTAGAACTAACAACTTCCCAAACTCCTATGTGCGCACACGCGCTTTTAAACCCTAGGTGCATAATTTCAAGTGTAGCCATCTTTGTACGTTAAGAACGGTTGATTTAATCCAGATCTCTTGACTGGGGGTAAATGTTTTATTTATTCAGCATTCCTTTCATCATTTGTTACTGCAGCATTTTTCGCCCCAAGTGTCCAGACGTGGGTCCCGTGCTCTCCATGCCACTGGAGTCAAGCTAGCCCGGCTGATTAGGGTTGATACCCCGAAACCGGTCCCAGGATGCTTGTTTCCAGTCCAGTGAGGATAGGGCTTGGCAGTTCGGGCTGGACTGTTCCCATGAGGAGCAGGGTCAAGACTGGTTTGCATATGGCTGGGTCCAAACTGGGGTGGAGTAGTGAGCAAAAGAACGATGGATTTAACCCAGATCCCTTCCTCCATTACCAATGTTGCTTTTCCCCCCGCTTTCATTTTTTTAAAAAGAACTTTGGCAAAACTAGGTTTTCTAAAAGGTCCCACAGGCAAGTTTAGTTGTTTTGTCAAGGCTTGTGCGCTGTGCTATCAAAAATGACATGGCTAGTGAGGCACCATATTGCATCTCCAACTAAGACCGCAGTAGTTGGATGCACAGAGGCATGAATTTCATTTATGAAGAGCTATTAACAAGCAGACTTGATTAAAGTTGTAAAAAATATAATAAGATACATAATAAGCTTGATGACATGATATAATATGATAAAGACTTATGAAGCACAGCATCAGCCAGGTGGAGTGCATCCCAGCGCTGAGTCCAAACTGGAAGAAAGCAAATAGTCCTACTCAGAATTAAATATATGTGATTTAAGAGTTTTCTCAATTTCAGAACACAACTTTCAATATGTGTTGCAAAGGAAAGACTCCAAACTTCAATTGTATGAGAAGGTACACCCACCCATTCGAGCTCTAGGAAACCGGACAACTAAAAGGAGATTGGCCGTCCTTGAACGGAGAGTTTTGGGAGAAATATAGCAGTTGAAATGAAAGCTAAGGTGGCTAGACATATTACCAAGTAAAAGCGTTATGTTAGAAAAGGGGGTCTCTAGTTGGCAGTCCAAGTAGGGACCCTTCTTTCTAGCAGGATAAGGGAGTTACCCTTTTAAAATAACCCCTGCTCGCCCCATTGGTAGTGTCAGGGACTGTCCAGGACTATGTCTGGGTCACAGTCAGGGATTTGGGCCAGGACTGGTGACTGTGTAGAAAACGTAAGCAGAAAGAGTACAGCGCTGCCCAGGATCACAGAGGAAGTCAGAGGAGAAAAGGGATTCATAGAGAAAGCCTCCATAAGGGAACAAGATGGCTAAGACTCAGAAGGGATAAGCACTCAAGAGGCAATTTAGCATTCAGAATAACTACACCCAGGACGGACGTGCAAGACATATATATGACAACAATAAAGGGAATGTGGGGTAAAGCACTTGGGAGCTCCACGCAGTAAGACTGAAGCTCAGTAAGTTCCTCACCCACAATTGCTGTTAAAGACACTGACTGCAAATACCCACATATAGGATATGCATGCAAAGGCAGGGTCTGTGGAGCTGATACCTATGGTGATGTTATAAATGTAACTCAAAGACAATACTCACAGTGAACAAGAAACACCACCTAGGTAGTCAGCTGTGCCCACGGATCCTGGCGATCAAACAGGAACACACAAGACAGTAACAGCAAGGAGGTAGAACTAAATACACAGTCACAATAGACAAGGAGCTAGCAAGGAGGAGTGCTTAACAGGAAAGAAGGGAAACAAGAACACACTTGGCAGAAAGCAAGCAATCATACAAGGAAACTAGAAGCAAGACAGTAGAATAGGAAGACTCAAAACTAGGGACTGAATCAGAGGTAATGGGAAGAAAAGAAAGAACTGGGACAAGGGAAATACAGGAGAACGTATTCAATGGTACATTAAATTGTACTAGCTCAGGAATCAAGGAAACAACGAATAGCTAAGCATCAGGAGTCAAGATAGCAGTGAAGACATTGCTAATTCAGGAACAAGGAATATTATAGCTCCAGAACAGGAATCAAGGTAACACTACAGGCAGTGGCTAACTCAGAAACAAGGATAGCTGCAGCTCAGGAACAGGAATCGAAGAAACACTGAAGGCAGTGCTAGTTCAGGAACAAGAAATAGCTACAGCTCTGGAGTCAAGGAGTCAAGAGTGCACTGCAAGCAGTGCTCATCAGGAACAAGGAATAACTATAGCTCAGGAATCAAGGAATAGCTATAACTCAGAAATCACGGAATATCAAAAGCTCAGGAAACAAGGATATCATAAGCTCAGGAAACAAGGATCGGTCTCACTGGAACACAGCTACAATGACCAATGCTGGGCTGAAAGGAGCTAGTTATCACATGCATCAGGTGTGAGCAGGCTAGCAGCAGCCAACCACATGTGAGCTGAATCCTCCACCCATTCTTGGCCTGCAGGGGTGGAGATGAAGCAGTGAGCAGGGAATTCTAGGTAATGGAGTTTCAAGCATGAACTGGCTGGCTTCCACAAAGCCCTGACGGATTGGAAATGGATGGCAATTTCCAAGTAGCGCCAAAAATGACTGGAAGTCAGTATATGCATGACAGGGAGGGTCCAGAAGCCTATCAGAACACTGTAAAGTCCCACAATACGGCCCCCTGTTGGGAGGCACGAGAGTGCAGGGAGCGAATCGTGACAGGTAGCTTGGCATGAGCAGTCAGGCTTATCTCAGGGGCAATGTGTAAAGCATTTGCACATAACACACAATAATACAGTGAAAACACTACAAAAGGACACCACACCAGTTTTAGAAAAATAGCCAATATTTATCTGCGTAAAAAAAGACTACAACTATAAAAGTCCAACATACAGTTATCAAGAGGCTGATAATGCAAAAATAGACTTTAAATACAGTTCCTTGAAATCGATAACTCCGTCCGGGGCTATCACAGCGTCGTGAACAACAAATCCAACGCTTCATGCCAGGCACGGTGTCGTGGACCAGCTACGGTGTCGGGAAGACCTGCAAAACAGTACCTTTAAAAATGCTGGGCGTCGGGGACCTTGCAATGAGCTCCGAAGAGCCGGCATCGGCAGGCATCGGGTTGGAGGTCAGTGCAGGAGTTGTCAGGCCCTTTAAGTCACACTCGTGCAGGTCGAACTCTGTGAGGAGGAAGTCAGGAGGGCCGGCGTCGAGGCTGCAGTGCGAAGTGGGGCAGTGCTTGTCGCGGTGCTGGCAAGTCATGGTGCAAGCAGCGTCGTCGTCGTTGCTGAAGCGCTGTCATCGGTAGACCCAAGGCTGTGATGCAAGATGGGTCAATGCAAAGTGCGGGACCCACAGGCCGTGGTGCAAGCAGTGGCATCGGGTGACGACCTGGAGTAGATGGGCCAAGACTGAGGTGTGGGACGGGGCAGTGTGGCGTGCCCTCAAACCACGGTGCAGGCAGCAGTGTCGATGTCACCTTGCAGCGTCGTTGTCGGTGAGACCAGGGTGGTGGTGTGAAGCGCGGTGGTGCGAAGTGCCACGTCCACAGGTCGTGGTGCAAAAAGCAGCTCGGTGGCGCCATCAGAAGGTGGCGGCGGTGAGACCAGGGTTGTGGTGTGAAGTGCGGCGGTGCCCTCTGCTGTGCCTACAGGTCAGGGAGCCAGCAGCTGCTTCGATGACGACATTGGGTTGCTAGTTTCCTCTGTGGCAGCTGAAACACACTGTTCCAGATAGGAGTACCCAGAGGAAGACAAAGTCTTTGCTGTTCCTGAGACATCTTGAACAGGGGGCAAGCTCTACCTCAAGCCCTTGGAGATACTCAGAAAAAGAAGTAGTGGAAAGTTCAGTCCAGTCCTTTCACTGCCCAAGACAGAAGCAGCCACTGCAGGTCAACACAGCAAAGTGGTAGTCTCTCCTCTCAGCTTCTATAGCTCTTCTTCTTGGCAGGTTCCTTAATCCCAAAGAGTTCTAAAGTCCTGGGGTGAGGGTCCTAATGTTTATACCACATTTCCCTTGGAAGTTGGCACAAACAGAGTTCCTCTCGCATACATAAACCAGTTCTGCCTGGCTCCGGCCAAGTTCACTCCAGTAGGAGGGGGGGAGACAGCTTTGTGAGAAGCAGCCACAGTTCATTCAGGTGCAAGCGACAATTCCTCCCAATACTCTAAATGCAGCCAGGTCTATTCAGTCTCGCTATGAGTCACCCAGGAAAGGCAGGACACACCTCAACTCCCCCCCCCCATTCTGTTTCTGTCTTGTGCGAATGCACATCCACTGCTCCTGTCACTCTGATCCCAGACAGGGAATACACAAACAAGCAGAGGCACTCGGGATGGTTAACCCCTTACGTGCTGCACACATTCCCCCGCTGTGCTGGCTAATTAATTAGTGGGCGGGATTTGGACGGCCCCTCGCCATCCTCCGCACATGCCCACCTTGACGTTGGACGGCTGGGGGCCGTCCGAAGCATGCAAGGGGTTAAGAAAGAAATTGCCCACTTTCTAAAAGTGGCATTTTCAAACACAATATAAAAATCATCTTTACTAAAAGATGTAGTTTTAAATTCTGAGTTCAGGAAGCCTAAACTAAATTTCTCCATCTTCTCCCAATGGAAAGTTACGCTTGTAAAATGTTACAGTGCATCTCCCATGACAGCCTATAGGGACAGACATCCTTTCAATAGTGAAAAACGAAATACACAGTATTTCACTATCAGAACATGTAAAACACACCAGTACATGTCCTACATTTCACATACACTGCACCCAGCCCATGGGATTTACCTTGGGCCTACCTGAGGGGGGCCTTACATGTAAGAAAAAGGGACGGTTAGGGCCTGGCAAATGGGTGCACTTGCCAGGTCGACATGGCAGTTAAAACTGCACGCAGACAATGCAGTGGCAGATCTGAGTCACCTTTTAAAGGCTACTGGTATGTGTGGCACAACCAGTGCTGCAAGCCCACTAGTAGCATTTGATTATGTGCCCGGGGCACACACAGTGCACTGTACTAGGGATGTACTGGCAAATCTAATATCCTAATCATGGAAAAACAATCATACCACAATTTACAGTAGAAGCACTTGCACTATAGAACTGAATAGCAGTGAAAAAGTGCGCAGAGACCCTAAACCAGCAAAAATGAAGCCCAGCACACCATCAAAACTAGGAGGTCAGAAAGTAAAAAGTAAAAAGAAACACGCCAAAAGATGGCAGGTCTAACACTTCATGATACAGATAGAGCGCCGTGAACAGACATCTTTTCGGAACTGGTAGCCATTGAGTAAAGAAAAAAGCTTTACGTAAACGTATGAGCGACGATTAAAGTGTGTAATATTTCTATAAGAATATATTTCTTGGAAATAAAGTATTTCTTAATCTGATTAAGCCCCAGAATTAAGGGGGGACATTTCTCCCAATCTACCTAACGTAAAATCACAACTAATGTGGGTTGTGACCAGGGAGCAAGCGGTGCAATAAAAGAGCGAGGATCCCAGCCCTGACTTTATTCCTTGTATAGGATTACAATCTGTAAAACCCTTTTTCATTTGTATTTTTGTTTGTTTAATGTCCTGCTCGGCATATTAGACTAATATTAAGGAAATCAATCTGCCTATTAAGCACACGACGGCGTCTAATATGAGAACAGGACTAGGGCGCCTAATGAATTGACAATAGTGGGGTCCAGAAAAAACAGTCACCACATGTATGTGTCTGAAACAATAGGACATTTGAAGCAGTGGAGAGGGAACCCAAGAATTACCCCAGGCACCACAGTGGTAGTGGGTATTAGCAGATCCGCAGGAGCTGTGAGGAGGGACCCTGGGACTGAGAGAGATACCGCAGTCATATGCACCTGGGGTTTACCCAGAAATGGAGGGAGTAAACCCATGAAATACCACAGACACCTCAGTATGAGATATATATATATTTACACACTGCTTTGAACGGTTAGCAAAATCATTATAAGCGAGGGAAAAGAACGTACATGTTACAATAAAAGGGGTAGGAAAGAGAAAACAGAACGAACACGAAAAATGATGATAAACCCTTAAGAATGAAAATTAGAAATAGAAGAAGGAAAGGAAAGGGGGGATGGAAGGGATAAAAAGACAGTCCCAGAAAACTCTGTGCACCAGCACACCGTCAAATACACACTAACCACCAACAGCCACAATTTCTGAATCTCACGTCCCACTTTTCCAATCCTCTGGAGTCCATCAGTCTTCGCGCCTCCACTCACCGCCGGCGCTTCTGCAGGTACCGCGGTGCCCCCCGGCGGGGCTGCGGGCTGGGACAGGCGTGCCGCGGGGGGTCGGAGGCCGTGGACCCGGGGCTGGGGGGGGTTGAAGCCCGTGCTCCGCTGCAGGATGAGCAGGCAGGCCAGGCGACTGACAGGGGCATTGCTGCAGCCTGCGGAGGCTTAGGTGGGCAACCCCCACGGCAGGTAATGGGCAGGGGTGGTCCGGGGCCCACCGGCGGGTACTGTCGGGGTCCGAGTGTCAGCCATCGGGGCAGACTCCACTACGGCGCGGGATCTCCCTGCACCTACGGCTGAATATCAAAGCGGACTGCGAGTCTGCGAGCCCGCGTCCCGCTGCTCGCCCCGTCTCCCTCCTCCCCCCACCCGGCAGGATTGCTCCCCCACACGTCTTCGGGGCTGCAGCTCTGGAATAGACCTCTAGCCCGCCTCACCCCCTGCTCACAGGACACCAGGCCCCAGATCACAAGATCTTTGAATTATACCCACTTTCCAATCTGAAAAGAAATTAGGTGACGTGCCATGTTTTGCCTCCAAAAACATCGTTTAAATTATGTTTCTAGCAACAAAAGACACAGTTCCATAACATCATGGGACCTTCGGGATATGTTAAGACTACTGTGAAAATAGAATATCTGGCCGTCGAGAATTAGTTCTCACAAGTGCCTTTCAAACTGATGTCCAAGCGCCTTGAAAACCGCACTTATAGACGCTACACAAAACTAAGTGCGGATCTTTAACGTGCAAGCAGCTCCCCCTTTGAGGCATCTTTGTACTGAATAACAAATGCTCATTTCGTCTCAACTCAATAGTACTCATTTTATCGACCAAGGAAGGATGAAAGGCTGAGTGGGCCGGCCAGGATTCCAACCTGCCACCACGAGGTCAAACGTAGAATCCTGGAGTGGATGAATTAGTCCTCTGAGTAGCAGGTCGGGCTTGGAATTCGATTCGAAAGCTGGTGGGACTGAGGGCGAGTGAGCCACACACACCGGGTATAAGCGAGCATTTCTTTGTTTCTGGGGGGGGCTGTTGGGAAATGTCATCAAGGAGGTAAGGGCCTGTTACCCCCAGGGCAACTCACTATGCACTTTACTGAATAAATATTGCCGCAGCATAGCAAAATTGAAGCAGCCATATATATCCGTGGGTCCACCGCATGGCACGTGCATGCCAGCCAGTGACAGCTGAAAGGGTTCCCTGCCCTCTTCTCGCGATCAAGTGACAGTGTTTAAGAAAGTGACCATGGTGAGAAGGGATTACAGTGGCCTCTCGCCAAGCCGCTGAGAATATCCAGACATTTGGAGCGGTCTCCTGAGGATGACACAAATTCACAATACTTACCACACACGTTCTTCTCAGGCAGGGGGTTTAATGGCAATGCAGGTGGGGCAGAGCAGCAAGACATGTCATTCCATGCCCCCCACGCCTCAAAGCTCAAACACAGAGAAAAACAAGACATGTGGTATCCCTCAACACCCCTCTACACATACAGACTTGAAAAACCTTATATTTGAGATGTAGCTTGGGGCCCTAAAGCACAGGGAGCTACGGGGCCCAACCTGGGCATACACACTTCACAGAGCGCGTCACTTTCAGAAAAATAACAAGCACTGCCAAGCCAATAGGCCTCGCCTTGTTGAACTGTTTTCTTTGCCAATGCTTTTTGCTGGTGTTGCGATGCATCAGCCAGATAAAAGAGAGGGGGGAAAAAGCATTCCTATGTGGCCACCCCTCATTCCATAGGTGCGCTCATGTGGGATGACGCATGGCTATATATGACTCCGAACATGTGACAACCCACTAAATGAGGAAGATGCCGTTTTCTTTTCTATTTTTATATTTATTTACCAATCCAAGGTGGCAGACGCCACTTGGATTGATAAATCCCCCACCTCTCCCCCCCAAAAATGCAAAAATGCTTTTATTAAATGTGGAATAGTCCCGGTGAGAAGTAGTCGAGGGCAGCATTGGGGTGGATCGCCCTGGCAGCAAATGGCGGCCCCAGAGCCTTCCAAAAAAATTAAAGTTAAAATCTTTTATTTACTTAAATAGCAGTGGTGGGTAGGAATTGGGGAGCGGGTGGAAAGTGGGTAAAGAGGGAGCAACGGGCGGGGATATTTTGAGAGGGAAGCAAAACACAAGAGAAAGCAAGAAAACACATGCACCCTCATGGAGTGTTTAATGGAACCGAAAAAAGTATTTCCTTTAATGGGAGGAGAGGTAGGATACATGTTAGCCAATCAAAATGATGGCCAAGAAGCTATAGTCCAGGAGAGAGACAATCACAAGAAGATGATGGCAAGTCGTCAAATAAAAAGCAAGTCAATTAGATGGAAAATAAAGACAACCTGTGGTAAGCAGTGGGTGGGCTGTTTGCCCACTGCATGTTTTTACCATGGCCCAAAAGAGCCTTTCACCTAAAGACGGCTAAAACTTGTCTGGTGAGCAAGACCTAAAAAACATAGAACTGCATACGCTACTCACACCTATTTGAAGATCAACAAAAAACAATACAATGTGAGCTGCACAGACATGATATGTTACCAGATGAACATAATGGGAAGACCCACCACATTGACCTGATATTGAACAATCCGAGACTTCGACTAAGTGTCTGTGTAAGCTACTCATAATCGACACGCAACACGGGATCTGGGAAAAATAGATCCTGGTCAGCTACTCACTCCGGACATAAAACTTGAGTTGTACATAAATGTGAAGGTCTAGATGAGCTGTCAAGAATCACACAAATCAACATAAGACATAAGAAAAATACAACAAGCGACATTGACCTACTCACACCAAAGTTGGTGTAGCTGGAGATCTCGATTTTGGAGGAAGTAAACATTTTTATTCTAATTAGAAATAGTTATTCTAATGGATCGTTTTCTTTAAATTATAGAAATGTAGGAAGTAAAATAGACTGCTTCTGCCCGCCTCTTCTGCCTCTTAAACACTGGTAACAATATTAACGTAAAATACCTAAAATGAACGAACCTCGGTTTAAACAGCAAGCCATTAAAATAAACTAAAATATGTTCACCTCATTGAGCTAGGTGCTAGATGATAATGATATCTGTAATCAAAAGGACAGAGAATAAAAACGGTTTAGTGGTGTGTGAAGTATAAATGAAATCTATTTTAATATCACTACTAGTCCAAAGTGAGGCCAAAGCAATGCTCCCCTCTGCTCTCCATCAATCTACACCTTGCCCCCCCTTCAACTCCCCCGGCCTAGGCCCACATCCTGCCTCATTCCACCAGACCCCCCTCCTTAGCCCTGAGTGTGCAGTTCTCAGCACCTATGGGTGCTTCTCTTGATAAAAGGGAACATCAGCTATAAATGGGGTTATTGATCTAGTAATAAAAGAAAATTAGTTTTCCTGAATAGCTTGCATTTTTCCCTCATCTGTCACCCGCCAGTCTCTGAAAGGCCCGAAATTGAGATTTATTTGAGGAAGATGCCACTTTGTGGTATCAATGTATGACTTTAGATATCAGGCATGCCAAAGAGACATATATACACATAGCACTACATCTATACGTCGAACATATATACAAAACCATGCACATATAGACAGCAAGTAGAAAATACCGATATGTATGTCTTTATCACAGATACGGTGTATGTAAAGACAGGATACATGTAGATATGTACATGTGCATCATAGATTGCTCATGTGTAGAGACAGGGGGCAGACATCTGTGACATGATACATTCATGTAAATCACATGTACAGACGCCAGACATAAGACAGGTGGAGGGTATTGTGTGCAGGCAGTGCACAGAAAAGATAGGAATGTGTGGATTTTAGCCAGATTACATGTAGAGACAGCATGCAGGCAGGAAATATACATGTGAATTGTAAATAAATTATGAACAGAGGGAGCCAAGAAGCAGAGAACATGCCATGGATATGTACAGGTGAACCATAGTTAACATACGTACGCACACAGTACACAGATAACATACATTTAGGCGATATACACACACATGTAGGCACTGCACACACGAAGATAACTATGTGCACAGAGCACGCATACAACATCTACACGCACATTCTAAAGATGCATAGATGGAATATTAATGCATAGAGGGGATAGTTATGATAACCAATACAGACGGCACAGGAAGGACGTGTAGGCACGAACTGCACACGTGTACGTGTTCCAGACAGACAACTAGTATGTGTGCAGAACACACACAGACAAGGTATGCATGACACGTGTGCACACTGGGCAGTTTATAGTTGTTGAGCGTACAAAGGGTGTCCTCTCACTTCTAGGCGCTTTGCTGATAGACTCACCTGCAAACGCCGTGTAGAGCGGTGACTCCGCTCTCTTAAAGGACCCCCGGCCGCGGCTGCAGCTGTCCTTGCGCTGGTGGCCGTGTGCACGGAGCCTCTGCTCTGTCCTGGAGCCGCTGTCCTTCCTCCCAGCGCCTGCCCCGTCTGCCTTCACGAGTCCCCGCTTCACGGACAGTCGGGTCCTGCCCTGCCTCCCTCCTCACACGCTTTCCGCTCCTTGTCTTTTGTCGCCTCGGGCCCACTGTCCCAGCCCTTCGTCACCTGCTCGCTCTGCCGCCTCCTCCTCCTCCCCTTTCCCACCCCCTGGCTGCCTATCCCGCGTCCTCGCGCCTGTCCTGCCCCCTCCCCACCTGCGTCTCCGTGTCTTCTGTCTCACGGCTCCCAGGGCTCCACCCTTCACCCCCTGCTCTGCCCCCGTTTCTGCCCGCCTTACTTCTGCCTGTGCCCGCGCTGTATGCCCCCCCCCCCCCGCCGCCCAGTCGTACTGAAGGCGAGGGGGGCAGGAGCAGTTTATTTAATGCATTTTTAGTAGTTCACCCTACACCTCCTGTCCTAAGCCCCCGCCCTCTCCAGCCCACCAGCCGGTTCTTTGCGTCTCACATGTAAGCACCCCCCACCCCACGGAATTCATCTTGCCCCTTCATACCTGCTCTGTGTGACCCTTTACAGCTCCAACCAGGGCCGGGCCAAGGACTTTTGGCCCTGGGCTAAAAGGGAAGGTCTGAGGCCCAGGGCCGTTTTTAGGTGTTGTGCCGCCCTAGGCCAGAATTGAAAAATGCCGCCCCCTCCCTTTTACTACCATCACTCACTCCCCCTGTCATCCAGGCTGGAAGAATTAATGCATTAGATATAAAAGAACTTGCATTCAACAATATTTTTTCCCCCTTTTGCCGCCCTAGGCGGCTGCCTAGTCTTGCCTAATGGTAGAAACAGCCCTCCTACTTTGCATACAACGTGAAATCACATAAAATGACATCATTGGAGGTGCCATTAACCCCTCCCCTGCTCATGACGGAGCCATTCCGTCATGAGCCACGGTTGCCGTGTGCTCATGACGGAGTGGTTCCGTCATGCCGCGACCGTTGGCGGCCGCTCCGCCCACGCGGCGCTGTTTCCCCGCCTGTGCGGGGGGACAATGCAACTGGGCGGAGTCATGACGGAACCACTCCGTCATGAGCACAGCGCCACCGCGCTGCCCCCCCAACCCCCCCCAGCGCTGCGGCAGAATTCCCGCCGCAGCGAAAGGGTTAATAGACTATTGCTAAGTGACTTTCCAAAAAGCAAGTTTCTTGGTGCCTATATCAGTAAAATAAAAACATAACTATTAACACTAATACAATAAGCACATATATTTTACATTTCAATTGACTGGAAATGAATATCAGTCACATTGGATGGAACGCTTTGGCCTCGGTCTCTCCAAAACTTATAAGTTCAATCAAAAGTTAACAATTTGTTTCGAGAGTGGTGCATTAGATACATATATGTGTATGTGGGATTTACATAGCGCAAACCAAGCAGAAAGACTTCTAAGCACAGTACAGGATCAAAGACACAGTCAGCATGTGATAGAAGGAGAAGATGGTCTGTGCATCGTGACTGAGTCGTGATTATTTTCCTTTTAATGTTGAGCATTCGCTGTTCCCTAAACTGGAGCTGGATTTTGGCTGTCCAGATGGATATGGGGAAACACTACAGATTCCTGAGGCATAGATGGGAAAGGACTTTTTCTTGTTTTTTCTCTTTTTAGCACATCTGCTCTTCTTTTGTCTGAAGGTGACCTTGCTGTGGGTGTGTGGAGAGCCACAGTATATGGCAAGCTTGTTGTCCAAGAAGGCAGGGGTGTCGGTCGTATGGTGCAAGATTAGCTGAAAGCTGTGGAGCACTGTACTGGGTCAATGACGAGCATAAAGTCAAGGAGTGATGAGAAAGGTAGCTGGTCTGTGAACTATTAACGCACTGTGATACCTTTACACATAATGCAGCTGAGCTTGAAGATGGCGGGAGCCGGCAAGGAGGACCTGTGGAGTGCCATCACCGTGTTATGATGTGGTCATATTTCTTCATGCCCTAGTGAGATGTGCTGAAGCACGTAGAATGCCCTTGAGGGGCCAGTGTGGATTAAAAATCAAAGATGGCTTCCCAGATACCCAGTGCAAGATAGGGCATGTGCAAAAAAAAAAAAGATATGAAAGCGGAAAAAAACTGTTGAAAATAGCTTGACTTCTATTAAAGGCATCAGCTTAGTCACTGAAAAACACCCGAAACTACCAGATTACAGTCATATGTAGGCTAAAAGGTTTTAATTTCATGGGCTATGAGCCATGGCTACAACACCCTCTCAACGTCCAGGAAGCTTGTTTCCGGTCCAGGGAAGGCATGGCTTGGCAGTTCGGGCTGGACTGTTCCCTTGAGGCATGGGGTCAGACTGATTTGCATATGGCCATGTCTGAACTGGGGTGGCAGAGTGGGCTAAAGAACGATGATGGATCAAACCCAGATCTGTTGACTGGGTGTGAGTGTTTGATTGGTTCTGATGCTCCGTCCATCACCACCCTCTTTTGTACCTCTTTGTTCACCATAAGTTGGCAGGGTATGTTCAGACGTGAGTCCCTTGCTCACTTTGCCACTGGATTCAAGCAAGCCTGGCTGAAGACGGCTGAAATGCCAGAAACCGGTCCTAGGAAGCTTGTTTCCGGTCCAGGGAAGGCATGGCTTGGCAGTTCGGGCTGGACTGTTCCCAAGAGGCACAGGGTCAGACTGATTTGCATATGGCCATGTCTGAACTGGGGTGGCAGAGTGGGCTAAAGAACGGTGATGGATCAAAACCAGATCTGTTGACTGGGTGTGAGTGTTTGATTGGTTCTGATGCTCCGTCCATCACCACCCCCTTTTGTACCGCTTTGTTCGCCATAAGTTGGCAGGGTACGCTCAGACGTGAGTCCCTTGCTCACTTTGCCACTGGATTCAAGCAAGCCTGGCTGAAGACGGCTGAAATGCCAGAAACCGGTCCTAGGAAGCTTGTTTCCGGTCCAGGGAAGGCATGGCTTGGCAGTTCGGGCTGGACTGTTCCCAAGAGGCACAGGGTCAGACTGATTTGCATATGGCCATGTCTGAACTGGGGTGGCAGAGTGGGCTAAAGAACGGTGATGGATTGTTGCAGGGATTCTGCTTATACACAGAACTATGCGTAGAACCCCGGGACCTCAGTGAATTGTGGTGTACCAGAAACTCACCTCAGAACCCAGAACCCAGTATCCGGCTAGCATAAGTGTCCCATTCGTTATCCGAGATTTAGCTCGGCGGTCCCAATGAAAAGACAACCCAGAACAAGCGACTCAGTATACTCTCAGGAATGGTGGGAATCGGAAATACCTGTTCGTATATTATTCTCACATCAGTCCACAACAATAATCAACAGAGACACGGTGTAAATAAAAAGAGTTTATTTTTATAGACCACGTGTCCTAAGATGCAGTACTTTGGCTAATACAAGCAGACAAATGATTAAAATCAAAACCATCAGCATCGTTACAATACCATAGAATATAAAAGGGGTGATCATATTATAATGACAGTGGATACTACCACCTTCCCTTTACTAAGAAGCTAATATTATTATTATGCTAATAGAAGGTCTCTTAGGCTTGAATAGGGGACCCCATACCTCAGAGATCAGCTTAGTGAAATCACATCACAGGAGCATCAGGAGTCTTCTCGCTGGAAGGCTCGTCTTCGGTCTGAATAATAAACATGATGTCTGTGATATTAAAAGCACCAACTTTCAGGTATTTGCAGCTGCGCGTGTGTTATGGCTAAATAGTGGGTCGATCAACCTAGAGTGGAAAACATGCATTGTGTAATAATCCAGACTGTTTGTCACACCATGTACAGACCAAGGTCGCTGCGCAGAGCTTGGGATGGTAACAACAGATTGCTCTCGTGTGAAGCAAGTCTCGAGTCAGCAGTTTGTTTAAGAAATAACATGTAAACGCAGTGTCGTGCGCAAAAGCAGCAAGATGGCTTTCTAACCTCTAACGTGGTTATGCTAACTTAACAATGTATGTACGTATTCAGGGAGAACTCACTACAGGATCAAACCCAGATCTGTTGACTGGGTGTGAGTGTTTGATTGGTTCTGATGCTCCGTCCATCACCACCCCCTTTTGTACCGCTTTGTTCGCCATAAGTTGGCAGGGTATGCTCAGACGTGAGTCCCTTGCTCCCTTTGCCACTGGATTCAAGCAAGCCTGGCTGAAGACGGCTGAAATGCCAGAAACCGGTCCTAGGAAGCTTGTTTCCGGTCCAGGGAAGGCATGGCTTGGCAGTTCGGGCTGGACTGTTCCCAAGAGGCACAGGGTCAGACTGATTTGCATATGGCCATGTCTGAACTGGGGTGGCAGAGTGGCTAAAGAACGGTGATGGATCAAACCCAGATCTGTTGACTGGGTGTGAGTGTTTGATTGGTTCTGATGCTCCGTCCATCACCACCCCCTTTTGTAGGGGCCTCCACTACCCTAGGCCTGGCACCCGTGGTCTACTGCTGCGAGGCCCAGGATAGGGGAGCCCTCTCCCATTGGCCTCACAACAATAGTGTATCACTGTAAACCCAGGGGGAGGATATTCCTCAAGAATGGACCACCCCACCATGATCTACAGCTGTGAGGCCCATGTGAGCGTTGTCCCTTTCTCTGGCCTCACAGCTATGATGTAGTGCTGCGAGGCCCATGGGATGTTGCCCCACTGCCCTGGGCTTCACATCCACTGTCTGGTGCTGTAAGTCCCAGGGAAGCAGAGTCCCCTTCACTAGGGTCTCACAGCCATGGTGCCCAGCCATCGCTGCAAGAGCCGAGTAGGGTGGCCAATTTTCCATTATCACTTCACAGGACAATTTATGCATTCGGAGAAACACTGCACCTGTGGAGACACATTTTGTGTGCAGAGACTTCGGAAGATGTTTATTAGGGTTCAGGGGGACTAAGAGTTACATATCAGATTTTAAGGGTTTCATTCTAACCCCCCCTTCCCCCCCCCCCCCAAAACAGGTCTTGTTGAAAGATAACTCAGCTGGAGATGCAGTTAATCAAGCCTTGACTGCTCGCAATTGCAAATCTTGAGCGACATATTTAGAAAACGAACTCTGGTATTCCAACAGAATAAAATAGTTTTAAGGTTTGAAACACCAGTGGTAAATATCAGTATCTCCCACACATACTGTCCATTAAGCTCCCACTTCCACAGGACCTGGTCCAACTGGTACGTTTAACCATAGATCTAGGATATTTGACATCTAATCTCAGTTTTTAATGTTCTAAAGCTGAGCAGGACCGATAAGAGTGGTGATTCCCTGGGAAGGGAAGCCCCTTTGCCTTGCGATCAGAATCACTGACACTCCTGTTGTGGTCTAGTGGACTAGTTAGAGATATGGAACCAGGATACTCTTTAGCTCTCGCCTACGCAGCGCGCATGTGCTGCATAGGAGGGCCTTTAGCCGTCGCTCTGCTCTGTTTTTTGAAGCACATACTCATGCTTGTGGCGCCATCCACCTTGCGGGAGCGAGCAGCGGCGCACATGCCAATTGGCTGTTGCTCGCTCCCGCAAGGCGGATGCCGTCACAAGCATGAGTGTGCTTCAAAACAGCTGCTGCGGGGAGCGGCGCCGGGTAATTAGCGCGATCCTCCCTCGCAGCCTCTCAGGGCTCAGTCTGCACCCTCACACAGCGTAGCGAGAGCTAACAGGGCATCTGCAGGATCGGGAGATGCTGCTCCGTACTCTGTTGAATGGCACAGTTTGGGATTCCCGCTAACTCTTATTTCTGTGCATTTTAGTTAAACGAAAACACAAGCGGCCATGGCTTACAACATTGTGTGGCAATTCCTGTACTGTTTTGAAGGGCCTGCGATTTCATAATTGTTTTTAATTGATGCCTTTTATTAGCCATTCCCTTCCGTAATATAAATAACACGCAGTTCAACGATGGCAACTGCGCGGAGTCCGTTCATGTACGTCCTCTTTCTATGTATTCCTTACAAGTATTTGTTTAACATTTCTGTCTGTTTTGAGGCATTTGAATTTTTTTCTCATCTAATTGGTTTTTATGTGCATTTTGTGATGTTTGAAAACAGTTGCAGCTAGCATATATCCATATTTTATACTGACAAATGTGCACTTATAATTGGTTGCCTGTAGGGTTTTAGCAGCTGTATATAAAATAAACACACTCCTGTAAACATAAGCATTGTAATGCAAATACTAGGCACATGAAGAGTATTTTAAGTAAATCTGGCTCCTTTTTATCTCCCTGTACTTTCAATCTGTATAGATATTACCTTGGCAGTCACTCAAGAGAAGACCTTTTTTTGTATTATTCTGTTTTTTTAAACTATTGTTTTCATTACTCGTCCCCACAAGGTTTCACAGCTTAATCCTAAAATCTCATCTCACGATTTAGTAGGTGGCATTCAATACATTCACAGCCCCTGGGGAAAAGGAGAGAAAAATAACCCAGTTTCTGCATTATTGCTATTGTTAGCCGTCACGGGGGTCCCTGGAGTTGGGAAGCACATTGTTTTACGTCTGTATTTCTTTGGAAGAAACTAGTAAAAACTGGGAGGTCTACTTGTGACTCAGCATCTTCGAGCAATTTTATACGTATGCAAGTATTAATTATTTTATCATGGTATTTTGTGAACTATGTGTAATCAGCTTCACAATAGGTGGATGTCAATTCGCTGTCACGTCATTGTTTTGTCTGGATCATGCTGAAAAAACGTAATCTGTCTTTTGTTTCTTTTCTACGCAGAGCGAGACAGATTTGTATAGTGAATGTTTGCGCCCATTCTGGACCTGCCCTAGATGCGATCTTTACCTCCCGTTAAAATGTGCCAAATTACGCTTCATAATATACCTTTTTTTGGTGCATAATTTACTCATTCCTGCCACTAAATGTGACCCTACTCTGCCACATAATTCCAGTGGCCCTGCTTATTGGTCTGTTGCTGCCTTTTTGGCAAGATTGGGAATATTGTGATTAAATGTAAAAACTGTAAATCACCAAGATTTTTAAAAATGTACTGAATATTTCCAGAGAGAAGGGAGGTGTCCAGTCATATGTAATAGTCACCTAAATGCAGTACAGTGGTAAATATATAGCCTTTGTACCAAGTAGCAGTGAACTGCAGTCCTGGGCCTACTAATCTGATAAACTGTTTGATCCTGGGCAAATAATACTTATCCTGTGCGTAGTCTACTGATATGACAATGCAGCAGCACTTTGAAACAGGCTTAATGTGGGAAATAGACACCAAAGGTGTACTCCCTGGTTCTGGCTCAGCTCGAGGTCCAGCTTGAACCACAAGTCCATAAACAGCTGAGCTTTAATGTGGCTTCTACCTGCCACCCTCCATCTAACCAGGATGTGGCAATACGACTAGAGCTGCCGACTTTGTAACTGTAGAATCAGGTTCCAGACTTGGCGTCAGCTGAAGATCCTTTGGTTCTGTGCAAAACACTTTATCTTCCTGTGCCTAAAAAAAAGTGTGCTTGTGTAATATAACCAGTTCTCATGTGAAGCGCTCCAATGAGTTCGGGTCGCTTTGCGCTATACAAAACTGCAAAAAATGGGTCTCATTCCTCATTTAAGGCTATTTGCATCTAGGGTTGCCACCTGGCTGTTTTTCTGTCCCATTCTGTTTCATGTCACAGCCAATTAAAAAAATAACCCAATCACATAAAGCCTTTATTTTGAGGCCTTATTTGTACCTAATCAAAACAGCAAATATAAATAGAAAATACATGTAAACGTGTTCTAGAGCTGCCTTTGATTCCGGAGTAACAATTATGGTAAACAAAGACTGGAACATCTTGTGACAAATTAATACATAGGATTTTCTTCAAAGTGCTATTCAATATTGTGTGCCTCTGCAGACTCCTAAAACAGCAGCAAATGGCATGGATTTTTCTCTTGGAAAGGTGGTAACCCTACTGGCATCCCAATAGTTGAAGGTGATCCTGAGCATGCATGGTACAGGACCCTTCCTCTACAGCAGCGCCCCCTCCCAGGCACTGACGAGCGTCTCTTTCACAGCTCATCAAGGGCTGAAAGTGTGGGAGTTGCTTGTTGTTCCGAAGGACCTTCCCCTATAGCTGGCAGTGCTACTCATGCCTGCAAGGCCCAGGAGAGGAGTGCCCCTCCCCTGGGCCTTCCAGTGCTGGAGCATAGGTGTGATGCCGAGGTCAGGGGGGGACACTGGTGCGAGGCCCCATGTTGGTGGGCTGAACGCGGGGGCCCATGGGCAGCTGACCATACCCAGCGCCGGCCCTTTCTCCTACTTTTTCTGTGACCTCACCACTGTTTTTGTTCCTTATGCATCTGTGTTACACTGTCTGCCTCTGACTGGGAGTCATCCTTGGACTCATCACTCTCAATGACCAAACAAGTCAACGCTGTCTCCTCCTCCTGCTTCAACACCCTCTGCATGCTTTGCAAGATCTACAGATGGATCCCCACTCCCTCATCAGCAGCAGACTGGACTACGGCAACGCCCGCTACGCTGGAACCACGGCCAAACTCCAGAAAAGACTGCAACGCATACAGAACACCTCCGCACACCTCGTCTTCGGCATCCCCCGCCACTCCCACATCACAGCCCACCTGAAGGACCTGAACTGGCTCCCTGTCAACAAGAGGATCACCTTCAAGCTCCTCACCCATGCACACAAAGCACTCCACAACGCCAAACCAGCATACCTCAACAAGCGTCTCACCTTCTACACCCCAAATCGCCAGCTTTGCTCCGCCGACCTCGCCCTCGCCACCCTCCCACACATACACAGAACCACCACCGGCAGCAGATCCTTCTCCTACCTCGCCACCAAGATGCGGAACACCCTCCCCACCCATATGCGCCTGACCCAGGACCTGCTGACCTTCAGGAGACACCTCAAGACCTCGCAGTTCGAGCAGTAGCTGTTACTCCCCCCCCCCCCTCCCCAGCGCCTTGAGACCCTCACGGGTGAGGAGTGCGCTTTACAAATGATGATTGATTGATTGACTCACCACCAGTCCTGTGCGCATCTTACCACATTTCTATGTGCACATGGCTGTGCCCGACCCCATCACCGCCTGGCTTGTCCATTCTCATACTCTTTTACTGCTCGTTTGTCTATTCTTGGCGCCACGTGTATGTTTCAAATATATGTTTCCCCCCCCCCCGTTGTTGCCTTCCCTAACTGCGTCAAGAACGCACTTTCAATTGGTGCAGCTGGTGCAGTGGCACCAGGACACACAGCCGGAGGGGCCTACTGAGCTCGGATTATTGCTGTATTTTATAATTCACGCAGCAGTCAGGGTGGGCCATTTCCTTTTTCATTGGGGCCCTTAACACACTGGCTACATTATACAGCCATATCTGACTGCCCTGTTCTACAAAGGCTCTCTAATTGTCTTTCTTGTTCTTTGTTGGACTGTCCTGTTCACTCACTACCTATCCTGCATCATGCAGGGTTGCTTGGGTGTAGCTTAGTGAGTGAGTTTCGGGGCAGGGGGTTTGTGGGTGTGCAGCTTTCAAACTTCCCAATGAAAGAAGCAGCGGACCACAGGGTGAACAGGTGAGAGGACAAAGGTTCAGGATGGACTGTTCTCATGAGGAGCAGGGTCAGTACGGATCTGCATTAGGTGAACCTCTGTGGCTGATTTACACTTTAGAAGACAAGTACTCCATTGCAATGGCGGATCAAGGTCCGCCCACACATTTTGAGTTGGTTGGACCTCGAGTTTTATACTGATGGAGTAAAATGTACTCCACTGGTATGAAATTTCCTGTGACAGTCCGACAGAGTAGGTGGTGTCGAAAATAAGCCATTTGACCTTCCGTCCTATTTAGAGAGGACAATCGGGTAGGATTTTTTTTCTTTCTTTTTTTTAGCTGTTCATCACTGCCAGGATTTAGGGACAGTAAAAAAAAGGAAAATGACCCCCCCCCCCCCCCCCCCCCACCCACACACACCATGGGAGAAAGCTCCCTTGGTACCAGGCTCAATCGTTCTTTTTATTTTTCAAAAAGGTTTGTTTTGGAAAAATACAAAACTATGGGAAAGTTTGATGCCCAGCAGTCTTGTTTGATTGAACAGTCCGTCAAACCTTTCCTACATTGACTACACTACAGCAGTTTCTGCCAATGTATAGAGATTTCTGCTGGGCCAAAAGACCTCTCTAATTTTTGCAAGCAGAGTAAAGGCTGTGTGTCAGACATATAGCCCTCCTCCACCTTGTCTGCCTTTACTCTGCCTTCCGAAGCCTAAATCAGGCCCCCTGTCCAGAGTGGGGTAATGGGTGAAAAACAATGCTTTGGAGCGCTACCCCGAAGGATGGCCAGTGGTTGGACTAATTTCAGGCATTCATCCCATCACCTTTTGGATGTTTGATTGCCAGTAGCATGCCTGGAAACCTGAGACTGGCACAGGTTTTCACTCCTACTACTCCAATGTTTGTGAATTCTAAAAAGCAGTAAATGTGCACCTGATGAAGGTGGGTGCCAATTTGGCACTTTTTGGTAAACTGGTCACCATTTATATATATTTAAGTCCCCATCCAAAAAATGAACAAGATAAAAACCTCTTACTGAAATCAGGACAATGAGAAAAACTGCCACAGACATAGCAGACCAGACTTAGGACCACACTCCCCAACTACCAAGAATGGATTTATTGGGGTGGGTGGGGGGGGGGGGGGTACACCCAAACATCCCCTGAGACTATGATCCAGTACTGTCATCCAGCAGCTTAGCGTGTTACCTCACTATCTTTCCGAACGTTTCTGAGCTGGTCTTTCTCCCTCGCCACTTGTCCGGTCTACTCACTAATTTGTAATTTGTAGATTTATATAGCATGACTTATCACCCTTCAGGGTATCCAGGCGCTGTCCATGGGCACGGAGAGATTAAGTGATCTGCCCTGAATCACAGGTTGTTGAGCCGGATCCCCAGCTCCTGAGTCAGCAGCTCTGGCCACTGCACCACATCCTCTCACTGCCTCTCCAATACTCTCTATCTGTTCTGTCTGTTCATTATTGTGTTACTGCACCCACAACTGCCCTGTCCCCTGGCAGCATGTCCCTCTTCATCTACCACATTATTTGATATGTTGTCTTATTCTACTTTTGCCACCCTCATCACCGATCATCTTTCTAGCTGGCCCACACCCCTAGTTCTGCCCACATGGCCACTCACAGATTGCCCTGGGTCCTCACAGCCTGCCCGCGGTTGGCCTTCTCCAGTAACCTCTAAGCATTCAGCATCTCGCTCACTCCCATTTATGGCCGAATTGCCGGCTCTACTCTCTCAGTGCCTGCCCTGTCCCTTTACCTTTGGGGGGGCTTTTGCTCAGGTTCAAGGGAGATCTTGGCCTGGTAGTTCGGGTTGGACTGTTCTTACAGGACCAGGATCAAAACTGATTTGCATGTGGCTGAGTCTAAACTGAGGTGACATGGTGTGCAAAATAACGATGGACTTGGAGGCGGCTCAAGTGATTACTAGTGGCCGAGATGAATTCAAGCACTCCATGCATAACATTTTGCATACTTTTGTTACTTGTCATTACCTTTTGTTTCCTGAGCACGTGCCATTACTTTTCTGCATGCCTTTACGTCTCGACGACCCCTCCTCTGCCATTCTCATCTGTGTGACTATATATGTCTAGAGAAGCCCCCTGCGTATCCTGTCCTCTCTGTACTGGCCTTGGGCTCCTCTGCCCGTGTGTCTCCTGCTTGTCCTCTGCCGACTTCGTGTGGGCTTTTACATGTATCCCATCACCCACTGTCTTGTCCTGCCCTCTTTCTGCCTGTTCTATCCTCCGTACTGGTTTTTTTCTCTGTCCTATTCACAGTAATCCCTTTCCACCTGCATTATCATCTCTGGGCCCGACTCCACCATCCACGTTACCAATACTGCCCTGCTATAGCTCTTTTGAGCGCTTCAACCACTGTCAGGGGTAGTAAGCGCTATATACAATCAATTACAAGACAATAGCCCCGTCACTGCAGGCACTGTCCAGTCACCTTCCTCTGCCACCCTCCCCGCCTGTCCCCCTCCCCGTCTGCCGGTCTCGAAGGCCCCGCGGCCCCAGGGCCTGCCCTGCCTCTCCCTGCCTGCCCGCCGCCATGCTCCGTGGGCGCGAACACGTGTCCCATCGCCTGTGTGTCGCGTCCACTGTCCCCTCCCGCCGGCCTCGACATGTCTCCTGTCCCTGGGGCCTCATGAATACTTCACAATGTGCAGCGTTGCATTTCATGCACTCCCGGTAATGAGTGAAGCGAGCGGCCTGCGCATTCAATTAGAGCCCGGCCGCAGCGCACCCCTCTCGGCCTCCGTAGGGAGGCGAGGCCGCGCCGGCCTCCTCGGTGGTGGGAGCGAGGGGGCTTGCTGGGGGTGTGTTGTGGTGTACTGCTGCCTTTCGACCGGCAAATCCCCCCACCCCGGACATCTTGCCTCAACCCTCCAGGGAGGTCCCGCCTTTTGTGGGACAGGGGCGCGCGGAAGGCGGGAAATCCCCCGCGGTTTGCTTGGATGTGGGGCGGCCTGGCTGCTGCAGAGGAAGAATGGTAATGTGTACTGCGACAGTCACCCTGAAGTAACCAGCACTGACAAAACCAATAAATGCGGATTTTGTATGATGTGTGCACACGCAACATGCACGCAGACCAGTGCTTTAATTGGGAAAAAATAAGTGCAGGTACTCATTAAAATGAGCTAGAGGTGTAGTTAGGGGGCGGGGCTAAAGGCAAGACATGATGATACTTAACAACTTCTATAATTAGTTGCAGCACATGCCAAAACACATGAGAAATGTGTTTATATAAACAAAGCAGGTTAACTCATTACACAAAATGAAAGAAAAATGGGATAATATGTTAACATCTTTTTTTTGTTGTTGCAATAGTTGCACCTTCTTAATGTCATACTGTTAATTGCTGTTTGGCACAATACTATATATTTTTGAGCACGCGAGTAGGAAGAAACTGAAAATACCCCCACGTCGAACCAAAGCTCTCATGGCACCAAGCAAATGAAGCAACTAATCATGACCCTCCCCAGAAGATATCTCTTGTCTCATCCATCTATCCATTCATTTCATCCTGCCATTTACCCCCTGAGGTCCACCATTTAACCTTTACATTCTATCGTCTATTCAGTCTTTCATCAATCATTCAGTTTTTCACCATTCCGTCTATCCACCCTTCATATTCAAATCCATCCATCCATCCATCCATCTCCAAACCTATCCATTCATCCTTTCACTCATCCATCTCTTTATCCACCTTTTCCCTCATCAATCAATCCTTTTGCTCATCCATCAACCCTTTCACTCCTTTATTCCATCCACCCTTTCACTCAATCCCTCCTTTCACTCATCCATCATCCACCCATCATCCGCACTTTTATCCAATCATCCACCCTCTTTCACCCATACATGCTTTCAATCATCCATCCATCTATTCATCCATCCATCTATACATCCACCCTTGCTCACTCATCCATCCACGCACTCACCCACCCTCCCTTTTACGTTATTTATGAATCTTTGTCGCCGGGCAGACATGTACAAACAAAGTGCCACCCATTTTCTTTAAAATACCTACTGAGAGTGTCTGGATTCTCTCTCTCACTTTTTTTCTTACCAAAACAGACCTACACACAAACATAGCAGACCCACAAAAGACTAAGGTATGATAAAAGCCATCTTTTCTCTTCACCTACCATGGCTTTTTGAATTTCCATCAGGGCCGGACTGGCCGTAGCCTGATTGCCACTGCCATGATTCCTGTGCTTGCAGGAATGCACAGGATAGTGTGAATGTGATTGACAGCACAGGGCCTGAACGGACCATGCTCTGTCAAGCACAGCGTGATGATGAGCACCGGACATTATTCAAATGAGCCCTACTGAATGGCTCAGATCGGGGCTACAGAAGCGGAGCCATGGCTGCCAAAGACATGTTCCACTCCTGCTCACCAGCACCGGCAATGAGCCTACCTCTCATGAGTACCGGTACTCTCCACAGCAGTAGAGAAGTGCCGGTACTCAGAGTTATAAATCGAAGAAGTGCCGGTACTCCGTACCAGTGAGTACCGGCCCATTTAAAGCACTGCCGCAGACTGCATACAGACATCCGTGCGCCTGCAACTAGGGTCCAGATTCACTAAGGGCTTGCGCGTTGCCCTTGTGTCAGAAACATTTAAGGCATGGACATAGTGGGTGCTGGCCCAGGGCCCCAGTCTTTCAGGGGGACCCCTGAATAATCCAGCTCTATTCCCCATGCAGTCATTCCCCGGTGACCTTGAATACATTTTTAATCGTAGACCGTTTTAAATATAATTTTTCTTTCATTTATTTTCAATACGGGTAATGTGTGGGAGTTTATTACAGACTTTTTCCAGAGAAATGGTGTGCTTATGTTTTTCAACACCATACACCATCCATTAAAATGTTCCTTTTAGAACAAACAGGCCCTCACATATAAAAAATGCCTGTGGGTCCAGTGGCGGCTCCTAACTTTGAGTTATTATCATTTTATGCTTCGTGCTGCTTTGGCGGGAGGGTGGGTGGACAGGGCTGCTCTGCTCTCGGTGCAGGTCAGAGAAGGAGTGGTTTGCCCACTCCTAAGTGCACATGAGTGTTTGTCCGGCCCTCTTGAGCCGCCCAGACCAGTCACGCACACTTTCCTTGTTCTCCATGCAGGCTGCATTACAGCCTGCGTGGAGAACATGCCCAGGCCCCCATTCCCTGGCTGAGTGTCCAGCCAGGACGCTCTGACCAATCATTGGGATTGGTCAGAGGCCCCTGGGTGCTTACCAATCAAAACGCTGCATTGCAGCATTGTGATTGGGGCCTGCTTCCTGTTCCTCAAGTTCCACGAGGAGAGCAGGAGCAGAGACGCGGGACCCTGCGGCAAGGTAAGTTTAATTATTTTTATATGCAAGACCCCCCCCCCCCGCGCCCATCCCACCAGCGTGGAGCCATTTCAGCTGCCACCGAGTGGGCCGCAGAGGTTATTTGTTATAATATTAGTGATCTGCTGCTATTTTACAATATCGAAAACACACATCACTATCTCTGACATATAGAATTTGGACCACTCTGCCGGTGAAGTGTGGGTGGGCACAATAGAGCTGAAATTGCATCATAAATTTAAAGCTGTTCCTAACAGAGGCACCCAAACTAAGTTTGGCCCTGGCCCCCAAATCCTTCATCTGCCCTGCCTTGCGTCACGCAAGGAGACGAAAGGGCAACACAAGCCCTTAAAAGTGAGATTTACTATGCCACGCAGAGCCACCTTATGTTACTAGGTGGCTCTGTGCGGCGTAGTATATCTGGATTAATGCAGGGCAGCGCAATTTGCTTCCTTAAGTGAGGTAAGGCGTTCCATGGGTGTTCCCACGCATCCACCCATTGTTTTTGGCACGTTACTAGATTTACTAATAGTAAACCTGGCAATGCATCAAAGTACTACTCCTTCCCAGGGGAGGCGTAAAGAGGAGAAATAGGTTTATTTCTCTTTGTTTTCTCCCCTTTTAACATGTGCTTCATTCCGCAGCACAGATAGGAGGAAAATGCCTCCATGGTTTGTTTTTGTGCAGGAAGGCGTTTCGACGGACGATGACGAGGGAAAATTAAATAATTAGTTTTCACTCGTCATCGTCTGTCGAAATTCCCCCCTACCCGGCTCCACCGCTTTTACCTGCACAGGCCGCGGCTGCAGACAACTAACCATATACTCTTGGGTGCCTCCATACCGGGTCACAAATCCCATAAAAAATAGTGGTATGACTAATTAGCATATTGTTGTAATTTTATCCTTGACTATTTTCTGCATTTCCTCGTTAGCCCTTTCCCCCCACCCCCGTCCCCTACCCATCCCATGGTTAAGTCCTCCTGACTAGAGCAGGATGTTCCAGAATGTTGACAGTTGGTGAAGAGAGACCTTTCCTGTGGGGCACTTCTGTGCACTGAGTTCCTAAGGTGGTTCAACTGTTAAAAAAATGATTATTTTTCTTCATTTAAGATTACAGTGTTTGCTTTACAACATATATGCAGAGCCTTGGCATGCAGTAAATTTCGTCATACCCTCATACTACTAACCCATATGTGAAAAGCTCACATAAAAAAGTGAAGACAACATTTTCAAAGTATTTTTGTTCACATCTTAGGAGTCACACTCATTGTTTCCATACTGCAGTATGTAATTGAGCGTGGACATATCTGAAAGGACAAGGTTTTTAAACAAAGGGTTAGAACTTGGGAATTGCATTTTAAACAAGTTTTACAGAGTAAATACCATTTACTGGGTGGGTGTATATACAGCTATAACAAACCATTTTTTGATGCAATATGAATTTGCGCACAAAAAGCGCTTGAATCATGGTTGTATGTTTTCTATGTCTATGGCAATTAACAATGCACTGTCACTTTAAAAATGGGAGAAATGTAAGAGGCACGTCATGTGATCAAGGGCTGTTGAGCCCGAAACGCGTCATGGCGGCATAGCACACGAACAAAAATAAAACGAATTGGGAACAATTAAGTGGAGTCCGTCCCCTTCTTGATCGATGGTGAAGACGATCGTTTGTAAGAATGGTTTGCTGCGACATGTACCAGGAAATCGGCTTCCCTGGTGTATGACGGACCCCCTCCCATCTGCGACACTCCAACGTGAAGCTGAGTTCCGGGTTTTGGCCCGGAAGTGTTTTTGCTCTCCGGGAGGAGAAGGTTGGAGTTACCCCCAGTCCTAACCGGCACGATTGCTGTAACCTGGCGTGGCGAGCAGCGGTGGACTCCCGAGTCGGAGGACGAGGTGAGCGACTGCAGCAGCTTCATAAGGTACGGCGGCCATTATCGACTGGTGGGAGGTTTTACCCAAGTGTAGAAGGATCATTTGGTCCACGATACACAAATTACAAAACAAGTGCTAAATATGTCTGCCGACGTGCTCAGAGGGAGAGAGGAGATCGCGGAGGGCATCTTCGTGGAAAATACATCCACACAAGCTTCAAAAGCAACTACAAATGAAGGATCCAACAAAGGCAAAAATAATCTCAAAGAACTGTATAAAACACTAGAAAAGAAGATGAAGGCTGAACAAGCCAAATGGTGGGAGCACAAATCCCTCACCAGCTATCTAGAAGTCAATAGAGTCCCTCGTGGGCTCCGGATTTTTTTGGCTCCCAGTTATGAAAAACCAAATCCTGCCATGCTCAAAGAGTGGGCTGAATGCAATTTAACGGCGTCAAGTGAGCTAATGAAAGTATTAATCAAATATGCCCACATTGACAGATTGGAACTGGTAACTGAAATAGAAAAATTAAATGCACAAATTGCGGCACTTGAAACTGGAGAAGTGAAAAACAAATGGCGAGACGAAATGATGGTCAGACTCAAAAAAGAAGAAGACATTATCATTCAAAGAAAAAGTTTCAAATTTCAGCGGGACAAACTAGATTACGAATGTGGTCAAATATTTACATTTGCACGCAAGTACAATGCCATCAAAGCTTCGTTGAAAAATAACAAGCGATTACTAGAGCCATTACTTACCTGGGAGTGACGCCACAGCCAAGGCACCATCGCCGCCACCGCCAAGAGTCTTGAGGGCACGACACCGAGCTCCATCTTCCGCGTCGCCGCCCCGGGACTGCAACTCCCGGCAGCCTCAGCGGCGGCGCGACCAATTGACGCGGTACAAGCGCCAGGAGGCGCCATAAATCGCAGGCAGACCGGCGGAGCGGGGGGACGATTACTAGAGCCATTACTTACCTGGGAGTGACGCCACAGCCAAGGCACCATCGCCGCCACCGCCAAGAGTCTTGAGGGCACGACACCGAGCTCCATCTTCCGCGTCGCCGCCCCGGGACTGCAACTCCCGGCAGCCTCAGCGGCGGCGCGACCAATTGACGCGGTACAAGCGCCAGGAGGCGCCATAAATCGCAGGCAGACCGGCGGAGCGGGGGGACGATTACTAGAGCCATTACTTACCTGGGAGTGACGCCACAGCCAAGGCACCATCGCCGCCACCGCCAAGAGTCTTGAGGGCACGACACCGAGCTCCATCTTCCGCGTCGCCGCCCCGGGACTGCAACTCCCGGCAGCCTCAGCGGCGGCGCGACCAATTGACGCGGTACAAGCGCCAGGAGGCGCCATAAATCGCAGGCAGACCCGCTTCGCGGGACGCGCGCGGGACGGCGCCGGGCTAAGCCCGGGCAAAGGGCGGGCCCTCTGTGGCCCTCCGTGGACCGACGAGACCGGCCCCGGCACAGCACCCTGCTCAGACGCATAGATCTAGGAATACATCTCATTGTAAGTTGCATTTACATTATTACTGTGGCAATTTGAGTATTTGATACAGTTATCACCATGACTACAAGCATGCCGAGTCCATTTCCTGCCATGGCTGATAGACTGGGAACCGTAATGAACGGTACTTTGGATAATTATTTAATCAAGACTCCATTTACAGGAACAACCGAGTTTTCCCTAGCAGAGCGAAGACTTGAGCGCAGACGCTCCATTGAAATTATCAAAACCAGGGCACTGTTTGAGCTCAATTCCACAGCTACCCCTGTAAATGATTGCATTCCTGTACCAGCCCTTGTTGACGATACTCTAAGTACAGAAGGTGTACCCCTCTTGTTGAGAGAATGTGTAGCACCCTGTACTCCCTCTACCGGAACAGTTATTATTGATTCGTCACTTGATCTACCCAGTTCTCCAGGAACTTCGAAAATTGTGTCACCTACCTCCCATAAGTCTAAAAAACCTAAGAAAGCTGTACAACCAGCAAGGCAATTTCCACCACCTGCTAAGAGGAGACGTAAAGGGATGGAACTTACAAAACAAAGGATGGGCCATACCGTTTTTGGGAAGAAGGCGACCCCCTTCAGTTCTAAAGTTATATCCACTGTAATTACTAAGGACGTGCCCGGACCAGACACTGTTCCCATACCAGCGCCGACCTCTGCACATATAGAGGTGGCACACAGCACTGAACATTGTCCTAAAGATAATGGGTCCAATATCAAAATTACTAGTAACCTTGTGGACACTTTCTAACTGATATTGCGTTCTTACACTCTAGCAATCGTAGAAAGGTTGGAATAAATTGAGAATCGACTAGGGAAAATTGAAGCAGACCTTGATAGGAAGTCTGGTCCTATACAATTAAAGGCTCAATCAGAACCCGATCAGGCCCAAGCCCACTCATCTGGGGGAAATCCTGTTGTTAAAATCCGACCACCACTAATTGATAACGGGTTAGTCGCAAACATAGTTCCCACTAATCCATCACTAGGCGACCTGTCCCCTGGTAGTAATTTAATAAGAGTGCCAGTTCTGATCTCTAATCCTACTCCGAGTAATAGTATTACTAACCAGCCAAATCCTCCTGTGTGTAACGCGCCAGTTAATACTACTTCCCACCCTACAATCCCTGAAAACAATATTATTAACGATACGGGTAAATGTTCAGATGGGTTACAGAGACATGAGGAGGGAGGCCGGAGGCAGATCCAAGGGAATCAGTCTAGGGGACCCTTACCGGATCTTCCACCTGAGGCTGTCCCCTATGTTGTGATTTTAACGGGGGTACCTGAGCTATCAGTAAATAAGAGAGAAGGTTTCTTCCAACTAAAGAATAAAATAGTACATTGGCTGGCACTACATAGGCCGATCACTAGTAACATTAATGGTGAAATAATCCATGTACGCCGGCTTCAATGGTTGGGGGGTAGACCTAAAGATATTAGGGGGGATGTGGTTGTGATAAACTTCAGAGACCAACATGCAGTACGTCATGTCTTGAGCTGGCCAGGGGTCAATTCAGGTAGTTGCATTACTCCACGTCCCCTGACCTATTTCTATCCACGATCTGCTGTATTTCCCCATCAGACTAGGGGCTACACACTATCTAGTATTAAACTTCCCGATGTGTCGAATCTCAGGAACTTAGCCAAAACGTCAGAAGACCTTGAGTGGAATATGGTACCTACTAGGCCAGGTTTCCCTGCATATAGGAGCTGGGATCACCCGGCACCTTTTACCCCACTGGAAGTTTCTAACCGGTTTAACATCCTTAGTGGTCTGGATACTTGTGATTGAAGTTTACAGCCACCCGGGGAGGAGCCAGTGGGTATGGCTGAGACCTTGGATAGGATTTCACCCACTGATTTAAATATATCTGATAGAGGTTTGATTCTGGCTGGTGTTACTATTAATGTACCAATTAATTTTGCTCGTAGCATAAAACTAACTACTCAAGGAGACCGCATAAACGAAACACCTAATCATGGTCTAAATAATTACGAGATTTATGCTGGGGCTACAGGCTCTTTCATGCCAAGCAACCTCCAAGATAAATCATGCTATGCTGACCATTCGGGAGAAGGTAACGGAAATAAGTCTTGTGAAAACTGGAATATCAATGGCACTGGAGTTTCTGTAACTGTCCCAAATGATACAACTTGTAATGCGGAGAGCCAGTTTCTAGTTTCATGGAACGTGGCTGGCTTAAAAAACAAGTTGACCTCCAGTGACTGGGCCACTTTCATTGACAATTTTACGATAGTAAACATGCAAGAAACATGGGCTTTAGAACCCCAACATAGAACTGGGTATCTCCACTTTGCAATACCTGCAACGAAAACAAATAGAGGGAGACCCAAGGGGGGATTGACTACCTGGGTAAAACAGGACGACAGTTTTACTATTTCACAACTCGAAATTGATTCAAGGGATATCCTGGCGGTTAAGCTGAAATCTTCATCGTTTGGCGAGCTCATTATTTTCAATGTATATGCCAGAGGAAAGCCAGGAGGGAAGCCTTCTGAAGTTGTAACGACACTGGGACACTATACCAATATTTGGAAGGGACGGGCAAACATGTTAATTTGTGGTGATTTCAACTGCTCCTATGAGCCCCTGGATCAAACAGACCTGGAGCTTACGGAGGCAGAGGATATCTGCTGGCAGATTCCCAGTCTCAGCCTTGCCCCCATCAAACGGTGGACCCAGGCCGCCCTACAACTCAAGACTTTTAGTCTTGAGTATGGTTTGAGAGCAGTGAATGGTAGGACCCGAGGTGATAAGCAGGGCAACCCAACTTTTAATAACGGATTGTGTACCAGTAGAATAGATTATATACTGGTAAACCTTGAATTTTGGTCTAATATACTCGACATGATAGTTATAGAACGTATCGAAAGTGACCATGATCCTTTAAGCCTTGAGCTGCAGTTATACAAAGGGCAGGGGTCAACACATGTAGATCTGATAGGCGATATCATCCTGACAAATGATACTCGGCGGCTTAGATGGGCAGAGTGTCTGTGCAAGCCTGAATCGATTAACAAAATGAATGAAATGGTAAATGAAGCAACAATTGAAATGCTGGGGCAGCTGGATTTTGAGGACTGCTGCAGTAGGGTAATTCACACCCATTCGACCCTTTTTCTTAAACTTAGTAATTTTTTAAATATTCCCAGGAAAAAGCACCCCGGTAAGGGGAAAAGAAAACAAGCATCATGGTATGATAAAAATTGTAGGCTCGCTTACAAATCCTTAGCTGATGCTGTGCGATCCACCGATAGGGAAGTTATAAGGGCGGCAAGGATTCACTACAAAAAGACGCACAATGTGGCGAAAAAAACCTGGGACACTAAATACTGGGACGAACTATTGGCAGCCAGTCAGTCCAGAGATTTAATGGACTTCTGGCATCTTGTGAGGTGGGGCATGGGAAACCAAAAACCAGCCCCGGTTAACCATGTCCCACCAGAAAAATGGGTAAAGCACTTCAAATCCCAGTTTGCAAATATGAATAATGTCCCGCCACCCATATTAGCTTCTCTTAGCCCCCTTCTGCCAGTTACTACATTAGTGTTCACCAAAAAAGATGTCGAATGTGCCCTCAACTTAATTCCTAAAGGTAGGGCCCCGGGCCTAGACAAAATTCCTGCAGACTTGTTCTTGCATAGTAGGTCAGTCTGGGTCCCTTATATCGAATTACTGGCGAACACTCTGGCTAAAGGCACCATGGTGCCAGATTTATGGCGGGGAGCTGAAATCGTACCAATTTATAAGAAGGGTGACCGAGCTGACCCGGGAAACTACAGGCCAATTAGCTTAATAGCCTGTATTCAAAAAGTGGTGGCCAGAATGGTCCTTCTCAGGGTCCAGACCTGGATTGAGGAATCAGGAATCATGTCCACTTTACAGGCTGGTTTTCGACCCCTGACCAGTACGGTGGACCAAGTTTTTAGATTTTCCACAATATACTGGAAATGGGTGATTCTGAGGGGAGGTACATTGTATGCAGCCTTTGTTGATTTAAAGGCTGCATTTGATTTAGTACCGAGAGACAGGCTGTGGAGAGTGCTCCGTGATCAGGGCATCCCACCTGAATTACTTGCAATTTTGATTACATTACATGAAAATAATTATGCGCAGGTCAGGTGGGGTAACCAGAGCCAAGTGACTGACAGTTTCCCAACTGAAAGGGGTGTCCGGCAAGGATGTGTGCTGGCACCCACATTATTTACATTGTATATAAACAAAGTTATTGAATACTACCAAGACTCTACAACCGATCCACCTAAACAGAATGGCATCCCCGTCCCCCTTCTGATGTTTGCCGATGACACCCTCCTACTATCTAAAACACAGGAAGGGTTACAGAAGGCAATAGTCTGCTTTGAAAAGTTTTGTAATGATTTTGGCCTTTCTGTTAATGTCTCCAAAACCAAATTTATGACAATGCATAGGCACCGGATCATCAGGGGCAGAGTTTTTATGAATGGGGAATTACTAGAGCAGACTGACAGCTTTAACTATCTGGGCATCACATTGGGCTCCAGGTTACAGTGGAAGCCTCATGTGGCCCATTTAATCTCTAAGCATGCGCAACTTTCAGGCGCACTGCTGAGAGAATTTAAGCTGTCAGCCACCAAACCCATAGCCCCAGTATTAAAAATCTATGACTCGAGAGTAAGATCTTCCATGCTGTATGGAGCTGAATTGTGGGGGACGTCTGATATAGCAGGCTTACAAAAAGCACATAATAGGTTTCTTCGCTGTATCACAGGCCTCCCACAATCTACACCATTAATACCTCTTCGCATGGACCTGGGGTGTCAGAGTCTAGAAAATATTTGTAGATTTAGACCAATTGCCTATTGGAGAAGACTGTGGGCCACCCCCGAATTGAACCACTATGCGATGGCACTTCTGGAGACGCGTAATATGGATACAGGGGAAAAAATTCCCTGGTTCAGGAAGGTAAAAATCCTTTTAAAGTCCTTAGGAATGGGGGATCTATGGGACAATCCACAGGGGACAATAATTCCCACCAAACAGGAGTTGAAAGAGGCCTACTGGTTATATATATCCCAGGTGGAATTCCAGTCACATACAAATCCTTCACATACCAAGGTTTTTCTGGAGTTGAAACATTCTATTGGGTATGAGGAGTACTGGGATTTGATCACATTGCCTCAAGATAGGAAATTATATCACCAGTTCAGGGTAGGCACTCTTCCATTGAACACGATTACCTGCAAATGGGCATCTAACAAAAACGATCAAATGTGCCCTTTCTGCAAGATATTTCGTGAAACTATAGCACATATTCTGTTTATTTGCCCTGTATATAAGGCCCCCCGCCTAAGATGGATAAGAGCAGTTTGCATTCAGAAGGGTATTAAGACGGGGATTTCTGCACTAAGAATATTTTAATCTGATAGTTCTGAAATAATAGTGATTGCCATAGCTAAATTTCTGAAATGGATGTGGTTAATTAGAGCCGGGAAACTGAAAGCCCTTCAGTTGCCCTAAATGTAAACCAGTATAATGATGGAATTTTTTTTTTTTACTCTTTTAGCTTGGTTTTATGGAAAGTAGATATTTATTTTTTTAATTGGTCGATTAGGAAAACCACTCATGCAGTAAAACAAATCATGTTGCTCCTAGCATTAGTACCATGAATTCTATATGTACAGTCCAAAAATTGGAAATGTTCAATGCTGAAAAGTTTTTTAAATGTGTTTTTGTAAATAATGATGAGTTTTGTTTTTAAATTGTCTTTCATGACTTGAAGTCGAAATAAAGACTGTTTGATTGATTGATTAAAAAATAACAAGCCCGCTGTTCCCACAACCACAGCAGGACCAAGCCACGCACAAGTGGATTTGTCTTCAATCTCCGATCTCAGCTCAGCCATCGATAGCGAATCGGACATTGAATCCAGCAGAGGAGCAACGGGAGAAACATCTATTCCCAAGGAAAAACACACGTTAGTCGACGAACTTCATTTTTTAAGAGACGAGCGGCGCCAAACATTGCGCCCAAGAAAACAAGCGACAGGAACAAAGAAAGAAATTTCAAAAGAAACGAAAGAAGGAAACGACGACGGAAAAAACAAAGGGAGATACAATCGAACACAGAAACGGAACTGGAGACGTTAAATAAAGATTCACATATCAAGGCATCCAATACCATCATCAACCTAGCCAATATCAATCTAGATGAAGCGGAACAACAACTTCTCGCATTAGGATTATCATTTTGTCCCGAAACCAATTTCAACTATGCACAAACCAGAGCAGATGTTTATCAATTTATACGGAAGCTCAAACTACGCAGGTTTCATTCTCAAAGATCTAATAAAGAATCTGATCACCCTACCAAAACAAACTCACCAGGGGGAACTATCCAGCTGGCGATTTCTGATGCCAATATGCTAGGGACACTGCAAGAATTAGAACAAAATGTATCTCCAAGTGCTGTTTCCCTCTCTTCTCAATCCATTTTTGTGCAACAGCATCTCAAGACAAATCAGAGACCAGACACCAACTTTAAACCCAAGTCCAAGTTCGTGCCAATCTTACCCAGAAACAATATTGACATCTTCAGCGAGACAGTGGTTGCAGAAATCAAAAAACTTAACTATAAAACAGCGGGCACAAGAAAGAAATATTCCTATCAAGAACAAAAATATCATCAACTGATGAAAAAACTCAAAGAGCAAGACAAAGTGGTTATCCGTAACTCAGACAAAGGGGGAAACGTGGTACTCTGGCCCCTGCAACAGTATACTCAAGAGGCTTTGTCGCAATTAAACGATAGGTCATGCTATAAGTTAAGTAACAGGCAAGCAACATCTCTGGCACAAAACGAACTATTCTCTAAACTATTGGCTTGGAAGAGCATCAGCCTCCTCAATCAAGATGAGTATAAATTCTTAAAGAAAGATCATCCTATTATGCCAGTCATATATTTCATACCCAAAATCCACAAGGACATTCAACATCCTCCAGGACGGCCAATAATATCTGCCAAACAAAGCCTGCTGGAAAACGTCTCAATCTATATAGATTTCTTCTTACAAGACTTGGTTAAAGGACTACCATCGTACGTCCAAGATACATCTGACTTCCTAAAACAAATTCACAAATACCAGTGGAAAGAGGATTACCTTTTAATAACCTTGGACGTTGCCAACCTGTACACCTCAATCAATCATAAAGACGGGTTGAGAGCGGTAGATTACTTTCTGTCAAGCAGACTGATCCAATTTCACCAACACAACAAAATACTTATCAGTCTCATACAGTTCTGTTTAAACAATAACTACTTTTTGTTTAATCACCAAGCCTACCAACAACTGAGAGGAGTAGCCATGGGGGCTAGCTTTTCTCCAAGCTATGCTTGCCTCCATATCGGCTTTTGGGAGGAGACTATTTTAAAAACCAAGCATGCAACACCAATGTCAGATCATGTGATGAAATGGATGAGATATATAGATGATCTTTTTATAATTTGGCGGGGCAGTGAAAGGGAGGCTCTGAATTTTATAGAGGGCATTAAGGACAATGATCTAAACTTGCATTTTACCAGTACCATTGATAAAACAAAGGTGTGCTTTCTAGATGTGCAGGTATATGTTACCAACAATCAGTTACACACAAAACTTTACCGCAAACCTACAGCAGGAAACACAACGTTGCATTCCTCTAGTTTTCATCCCAAACATACCATTCACAGTATTCCTTACGGAGAGATGTTACGGATTCGTCGAATCTGTAGCAACAATAATGATTTAACAATCTCCCAACAGGAAAGTAAAAACAGATTTCTAGAAAGAGGCTACAGCAGCAAATGCATTGACGAGGCCATACAAAAAACTAGATCTATGAATCGTGAGGAATTGCTATTTAAGCCATTCAAAAACAGCAAAAAATCTAACTCACAAATTGAAAACACCAACAAGACAGAGGAAATAAGGTTAATTCTAACGTATAACAGACAGAAAGACAACCTCATTAAAATCATAAAGGACAATTGGCACCTTTTACACCTGGACACGCAACTTAGTGAAATTATTCCTTCTAAACCAACCATTACCTTCAGAAGGGCTCCTTCCACTAGTGACTTCCTTGTAAACAGCAGTCCAGAAATAAAATCAGGCACTAACTGGCTGACCAAACGCAAAGGCTTTTTAAAGTGCTCTACCTGTAAAGCTTGTAAGCACGCAATCAACAAATCCTCTTACACAACACCATTTGAGGACAAAGCACACACGATCATGAAAAACATGACTTGCAAAACAGAATTTGCTATTTATGTGTTGGAATGTTCTTGTGGGCTGCAATACGTGGGATCCACCAAGTTGCAGGTCCACAAGAGAATTCTCCAACATTTACGTGCAATCTCGAATGTTGACACATCCTATCCGGTAGCTCGACATTTTAGGGATTGTCACGAAAGCAATATAAAATTTCTTACATATTTTGCAATAGATTGTATTCCGCCCCTTAGAAGAGGCGGGGATCGTGAGGCACTATTGAGAAAATTGGAGACACAGTATATACTAGAACTGGATAGTAAAAGCCCTAATGGGCTAAATGCCACAGAAGATTTATACACGTGGCTTTAGGATGTCTATTTACACAAAAATTCAGCATTGCAATAACAGTCAAATTAGCAATAGCAAAAATAGACTTCCCTTTCCCAATGTTTCTCCAATATCAATATAACAAAATTAGATTATTTTTAACATTGTACAGTGATATTTTTGCTATGGTGTGCTTTCCTTTTTCCTCTCTCCCTTTTCTCTTCCTCCCCCCTTTTTTTTTTTTTCCTTCTTCCCTTGATTTTCTTTCCATCTGCATAAACAAAGTGTTATAGATGGTTAAAGTAAGGTATTTATTGAATCATTATTCAGATTTTGCACAAATGCTAAATTGCACAGGTTTGCACAAATTTGCACTCATTTGCCGTATTTGCACAGTCAGACTCAACCATGCTGCTAGAGATTTCTCCAATATTTTTTTTTTTAATGGTTTTTAACATGATTTTATACATTGACCTGATTTTAAATGTGCAGTTTATTTATTTATGTATTTATACAAAAGCAATTGCACTTTACAATATGAGAGCCAATAGCTCGAAATGTACAAAATCAGTAGCTATGTAGCTAATTATCATGTTATGTATTTTACAGCTATAACAAACCATTTTTTGATGCAATATGAATTTGCGCACAAAAAGCGCTTGAATCATGGTTGTATGTTTTCTATGTCTATGGCAATTAACAATGCACTGTCACTTTAAAAATGGGAGAAATGTAAGAGGCACGTCATGTGATCAAGGGCTGTTGAGCCCGAAACGCGTCATGGCGGCATAGCACACGAACAAAAATAAAACGAATTGGGAACAATTAAGTGGAGTCCGTCCCCTTCTTGATCGATGGTGAAGACGATCGTTTGTAAGAATGGTTTGCTGCGAGATATATATATATATATATATATATCTCAAAGCTCCAAGATTGCCCCCTAGGCATAGATGCACTCCACACCAGGTAGTAGTAAGCCATTTATTGGTAAAGAACAGCGACAACATGCCAATTCGTAATTCCAGCTTCTTGTGGTCGAATTTGCCGGACGCGTTTCAGTGCCTTTAGCACTTTCCTCAGAGGCTCGACAGTCTTGCAGGCACAGCAGAACCACCGCCATTAAGTACACAGTTCCCGCCCTCTGATGGGCTGCTCCATTGACCAACGTGGCCTTATGGGTCATGTAGTCCGCAAATTAAATCCCAAATGGGCGCCTGGATTGTTAACTGGTGAAAAAAAGTTTAAAGCCCTAAAATGGGCCTCAGCATGCCGTTCTGTTCATGGATCCACGCCCGATATCCCACACAGCAGCTCTAATGAACAGAACGGCATGCTGAGGCTCATTTTAGGGCTTTAAACTTTTTTTCACCAGTTAACAATCCAGGCGCCCATTTGGGATTTCATTTGCGGACTACATGGCCCATAAGGCCACGTTGCTCAATGGAGCAGCCCATCCGTCCCCTGAATCCTATTTGGATGAGACTATGCATTTTCAGGTAAAAAAAATAATATATATCAGCACCACAAACAGCAACCACTCGCATTCTGTTAGTTTGTGTTGTACTCATGTAATCCTACTATTACCCAAGAGACAACAGGGAACTTCACAGACATATACAGATAGAAAGCCAATGTACAGGTATGAACACAACACTCAGTGCATAAGGAATAATCAACCAAGTCCATGGAAGGCATATCTCTAGAAAGGATGAAAATGACATGGTTTAAGTCTGTCAAAGGATGTGATCTATTAATGTAACATGTATTTCTAACGAGCATATGGACTCATTTAGGCATCTCGGAGCTGAATAACAGGTGTTTATTGTTACTCAACGATGCACATTTTATCGACCTCAGAAGGTTGAGAGACTGATTGGGCCCTCTAGTATATGAACCTGTGACCATGAGGACAAATCCAAGTTTCAAGAATGGATGACACTGAGCTTCGAGACACGTCTGGTAGACATGGTCACTCGCAGCGTATTTTAAGGCGAGGGTTAATGTTCCTGAATTGAATGAGGGTTTGAGAAGATGGACCAAGTCCAATGTGATGAAAGAGACTAGAAACCCGTAAACTGATACTCTCTCATATAATGATGTGCCGCCCTATTTGGTTACATATCAGATGGCTCTCCACGGCTCTGCTTGGATACACCTGCCCAGGTTCTGTACCATATGTAATGTATAGATTACACACCTTCTTGTAAATATATTATGAAGCTTGAGTTATGTTCTTAAGACCAAACACTGCCTACTAAGAGTTTAGCGAGTTGTAATCCAGTTTAACAGATGGAATCAGCGTTTTCCTCACAGATTTATTTATTTGAAAAGTTTTATATAGCGCTGGCTAAACCCGAAGGTATCAGAGCGCTTTACATGAGGACGAACATTGTTTCAGAGCATAGTTAAAAGTTACTGGAGCGAAGTTACATGCGTTAAAAACAGATGTAAGGGGAAAAAAAGCAGGCAAGGGGAGAGCGATTCAGGGGAGAGAGGATAGAAGCAGGGGAGGTAGCCCAAGAATGAGAGAAGAAAAGAGGTGGGGGAGGGTGGAAGAAAACACAACCGGGAGACGAGGAGAAACAGTGTCTGACGTCCGGTGTGCTGTGATCCCAGTGGAAGAGGCATCATTCCCACACTTCCGCTGTGTGTGGTTCATTACCACATATTTCAACTTTTTTTCTAACCATTGTCACCCGTGATGTTTCACCAGGTTTTTCTTGATAGAACATGTTAAGGGAAAACTGAGAGTTGTGGCAAATATACTTTGCAGTATTTACCTTGCGCAGTAATTATCCCACAGCTCGTTAGACACATTTGTGTGATTTTTCCACACTGTTGTGAATGAATATTAAAAAAATAAAAAACCTTCACAGTTCGCTTTTACTTTAGGAGGATTTCTGGTCGTTTTACTAACAAACAATATCCATTTGTACTTGTACAAAGCAGTGCAGAGCACATCCTCAACACAGTTAATGTATCATAAATAAGGCTCCCGGTTTTCCGTTTTTACAGATAAATACATACAGAAAACAATGTGTTTTCTGTCTGTATTTATTTATAAAAGTGGATAAATACAGAAAATTGTGCTGCTTTTATGTGACTCTCGTGCTGTCTTTCACGAATTATAGTTAGGGCTCCCGGTTTTATGGTATTTATTTTTTTGCCATTTCCGTCTGTATTTATCCGTATTTATTTTTTGGGCATTTTTTCTGTATTTATCCACATTTATTTTTGCCACACGCAAAAGACGACGCTACAGCTAGTATTTTTCCACTTTTATGTAAATTGAAAACACAGCGAAAATAAAATGCCTTTCTACACTTGAAGTTGAAGGCATTGAGTAAACTTAGTGCTGTACTGTAGGAAGGTGGATATCTGACTATGGTTACCCCCAACTTTTTGCCTAGTGTCTAACTGGTTTTTCGACTTAGTTGGCCTGAGATCCTGCCATTCAGGGTCTCAGGCTGTCTGCTCTCTCTGTAAAATGGACTCCATGTACCCTAGGTACATAACCACTTGGTAAGGATCACCTTATTGGACCCTGTACAGTGTACCCTAGGTACCCAGGGCATAGGTGTACCCTAGGCCTCCCAGGGGCTGCAGCATGTATTATGCCACCCCTGGCCTGGCCTTCCAATCGGACACAACTGGCTGATCACTCAGCTGGGGCAAGGTCGTGTAATCACCCCTTGCTTAGGTGTAGTATTCCTATACCTACCTTATATATAGACACATGTGTACCTATCAGTCACTCCTATGGCAGGCCTTAACAATCCTGGAGGCAGAGTGCTTGGTAACATGTGAGATGGTGCTCTAGCATGAGCTGAGCCTGTCTGCAGCTTTCGGAACCATGTCCTTATAGCTGTTCTATGATATAGCCTACCATATACTCTTAAAGTGCCTTATAATCTTAAACGGTTATGGTAACTATGGTTGGGCTGTATCAAAACATGTCGTGTAAGGTGTCTAACACTTTGGAATAATACCCCCATACCATTTCTGGTGATGAGGATATTATTCCTCCCTTCTAGAGGGAGAGACATGTTAAAATCATACTTTGCTGTGTAACCTCTGACCAAAGCCTCAGCATCACAAAATGGATGCTGCTGCCACGACACAAGTCTGACCTCCTGCAGCTGGGAGGGATCCCAGCCAGGGAGGCTTGGACAATAGGTTTCCTGCTTGGGGAGGTGCTAGCACCTCTCCAGACAGCCTTTAGTGTATTGGGGCAGGGTGGGCTGAAAGGAATGAGACATGCCTGGGGCACACAAGGTGTTCCTTGCATAGTCCAGTTCAAACCGGTGCTGGGGCACTCCAGCCCCAGCTCTGGCGCGAAACTGGACAAAGGGAAGTGGGTGTAACCACCCCCTCCCAGGTCCCACCCATAAGGCGTGACCTAGCAGGTAGCCCCAGCCCCCCAGATTAGTATAAGAGGGGGAGTTGGGCCTCAAGACTTTAGATTATCCTGAACCTGCAAAACTGAACAGAAACTCTGGACCTTCGACATTCGACGAAAGAAGAAGACTGAAGAATCTCCCTTGTAGCCAAGGAGTGGCTACCCTGTGCAAACAGGCACCATCAAGTGACTACCCTTTGCTTTGTGAAACGTTCGACGAGGAACCGACTGCAGAGCCCGACCAGAGCCTTGATTTCCAGACTTCTCCGACCCTCATCCACATCTGCAGCAGAGCTGAGATCCGTGGAGGCGACGAGCGACGTGGGACCGGCTACCTGGGAAAAGTGGCTAGTAACTTACAGCGCAGCTTCTGAGGTACCCTCGAAGTTGTGCACCGGGGATTGAGAAGCCCCAACCCCAAGCACCATCTGCACCGAAGACCAGCCCCCCACACTCCACGAGTCCTGCGTGGGGCCCTTCAGCATTTTCCTGCTTGCCGCGTCTGTCCGGTTGCTTGCCCGCTGGCTAGTGGCCTTTGTGACGACGCTCCCTAAAATCTTCTGCGCTGGTTTGGCTCCTCCAGACTGGCTCCCGCTTCTCTGCAAAGAAGAAGCACCCCAGACCTTCCTGGTCTGCACCAGAAGCAAGTCCCTTGTTCTTCGTGGGTTCCGCTTGCCAAGGCTTGGTGGGTCCTAGTCCAACTTCGACGCCGCCGACAGCAAGAGCCTTCGTGGGACAGCTCGCCTCCTGGTCCTGGTCGTCCTCGACGCTTCCTGGTCCTCCTGGCTCCAGCGACAAGCTTCACCTTCCCCTGCAACTCTTCACGACATCGCCTGGTTCCTTCCTGGTTCCACGTGGTCACTGGCTAGTGACCTTGACTCTGTCCCCTCTGCTTGCAGGTTTCTTCTCTTCTTGATCCCAGGCTTGGGATCCACCGGACACTCTCCCCTGACTGCCTGTCAGCATCTTTCTTCAGGCATCCATAGGAGTCGACGACGAAAACGACGCATCTTCACCCCTATGCACCCGCAGCCTGTGGGCTAGGTAACTTGGGTACTCCGGTGCTCATCAGGATAGTGACTATCCTAGTGTCTAGTTTTCAAGTCTCAACTTCCTAGCTACTCCGGAAGTGTCCTAAATCTATCTATTTCTAAACTGTAACATTGCTATTGACTTTTACGCATTACGCGTGAGTGTTTCCACTCTGCACACGAATCCCGTGGGCCTCCCACTCCCTAACTAACGCTAGTGTAGTGTAGCCCCAGCGATTCCCTAGGCCTAGGCCTATTCTATTTCCGTGACAGTGGTTCTTATACCACTTATTTAATATATGGTTTGCGTGGCCCCTAGGGCCTAACTGTATTACTTACCTGTGTGACTTACTGTATGCATTAATAAGACTGTGTTGTACTTACCTCTAAACTCATAAAGAGTGCTGAGGGTTTGCTTAGAATAAATACACTTTATTTTATATATATATCTGTTGTGGTGTCCTTTCATTTGGTATTCAAGGGATTATATATGGTATCACAGCTGGCTTCACATGCCATTCAGAGTTTAGCCTAAGACTGCTCTTGTCCATGCTACCACTAGGATAGCTGGTCTATAAGGTTGACTTTACAACCAATCACCATAAGGGTATTTGGACTGATATAAGGTGTACACTATAACTAGTGACATCATACATCAGGCCAACTTCTCACATTGGTGAGCAGCGGTTGGGATCTGAGCTTGCTGTTGTAATACCATTGTAATCTTGTGATACTAAATTGAAAGATCACACAGATATTGTCTAGGTACATATTACATAGTTTATAATACTTAAGTCCTACTGGACTTAGTAGTTGTAGGTTGAAGGGAGTAACACACCCTGACTACAACTACTAGAGAGGTTTAGTAGATACAACTAGTGTAGGTAGGTGCACACACCACACCCTCACTAGAATCATGCCCCTGGATGGAGATCACACTGATGCTCCCTCAGGAGAGGAGAATCCTAGACAGGTTCCCTCTAGGTATGATGCATTCACATTCCAGGAGATGAGACAATTGTGTACCTCCAGAGGAATAAAACAGGGTGCAAACCCTACCCTTAGACAGCTAGTGGAGCTTCTGGAGGCCTATGATGCTGAAAGAGCTGCCAGGGATGGTGCCATAGCTGTAGATAAGGGTCTACCCACCACAGATGAGTCAGATGGGACTTCAGAGGAAGAGGTAGACAGCCAGGGCCAAGTAGGAAGACTTAGCCAGGCTAACTTAAGTTTACATGGGAGTTTGCATGGGGTCCCCCCATACAGACCCACAAGTAGGCATTCACAGAGAAGCAGGAGGGACAGATCCCCTTCAAGGGAATCCATCCACTCCCATGTTTCTAGCATCTCTAATGCTTCCTCTCACAGGGGAATGACTTCACCTGAGAGAAAGGAGCATAAAGCCAGAATGAGGGAAGCTAATCTGAGGATTCAGAGGGAAGAAATTGCCCTTGCCAAAGAGAAGCTTGCTCTGGCTAGAGAGCAAAAATTGTGTGGGTCAGAACCCACTGGTGGCAGCAACATTCCTAGAGATAGGGATAGGTCTTATGACCATAGAAACCTAAGCAAGATAGTCCCCCCATATCAGAATGGGGATGACATCCACAAATGGATGACTGCTTTGGAGAGGGCCTGCAAAGTACAGCAGGTACCCCAAAGTCAGTGGGCAGCTATCTTGTGGCTCTCCTTTTCTGACAAAGGTAGAGACAAGCTCCTCACAGTCAGTGATGAGGATGCAAACAATTACAAAGTCCTGAAGAGTGCTCTGATAGATGGGTTTGGCTTAACCACTGAGCAATATAGGTTGTTGTTCAGAGACACCCAGAAGACACAGACACAGGACTGGTCTGATTTTGTGGATTGTGCCACTAAGGCTTTGGAAGGTTGGTTAAATGGCAGCAAGGTGCAGGACTATACAGGATTGTACAACTTGATTATGAGGGAGCAGATCCTTAGTAATTGTCAGAACCAGCTTCTCCATCAACACCTGGTAGACTCAGATTTGACCTCTCCCCAAGAATTGGGAAAGAGGGCAGATAAATGGGTCAGGACCAGGATTAGGCCTAAAAATCAGGGTGGTGACCAAAAGAAAGATACCACCAAGCCTCAAGAGAAGGGTGGGGATAAAGCAAAAGAGAAATCTTCCTCAGGGCCCCAAAACTCCACACAGGGTGGTGGGTCCCAAGCTCCCTCCTCTACCACAGTTAAAAAGCCTTACTGCCATGTGTGTAAAACACCTGGGCATTGGAAAACTGACAGCAGTTGTCCACAGGCTAAAAACAAAACTGTTCCTCCAACTACTCCTGTCACACCACCTATTACTGTCAGCAGTAATCCCCCAGGTGGTGGGAGTGCCCCCAAAAATTTGGTTGGGTTTTCTTGGGGAACACAGGGGGATCCTGGCTTAGCCAATTCCCCTGCAGCAGCTACTCTTGTCTGTGATGGTGGCATGGGGTTTGCCAACTTCACTGCCTGTCCCAACACTTTGGGTAGGTACAGACAGGAACCCTACATCAATGGTAGAAAAGCTGAGGCCTACAGAGACACTGGAGCTAGCATCACTATGGTGGCCCATAGGCTAGTTCCCTCTGAGCAGCTTTTGCCTGGTTTCTCATACCAGGTAACTAACATTGATGGCAAACAGACCAGTCATCCCATGGCAGAGGTATGTCTCAGCTGGGGAGGGGTCACTGGCCCTAAAAGGGTGGCAGTGTCTCCAACCTTGCCTGTGGACTGCTTACTGGGGAATGACTTAGAACTCTCAGCTTGGGCTGGAGTTGAACAAGACACCCATTCCAAAATGGTAGGCCTTTCCAAAAAGGGTAGTGGGGTTGTGCCAGTCACAACCCCTGTCCAAGTAGCTTTCCTCCCTGAAAAGGTTGGAAGGGCAGTGGTAGCCACAGCCCAGGCACAGACAGACTTCCCTGTAGAAATTGGCAGAGCTGTGACAGTCACAGCTCAAACACAAACTGAGTGCCTTCCTGAAAAGGTTGGCAAGGCTGTAATGGTCTCAGCCCACACTCAGACTGATATAGGTGTAGTGAAGCCTGAAACTATGGATCACTCCACACAAACAGAGAGTAGTGGGGAGGAAGAAAAGTCTCCCTCTCCCCAGACATTAGGAAGAGGTCAGCCTCCTCAGGGATCTGACCTCACCCCTTGTGAAGGAACTGCCCCAGAGGTAGCCAGGCCTGGCCTGGCAGAGCCTCTGATGTCAGTGGCCCCTTCCAAGGTGGGACCCAGTCTGGTGCAGGTAGCCTGCCTCTCTCTACCCTGCCTCAGTCAGCCCAGGGCTGCAGAGGTCAGGGAGGCCAGTGGACCCCAAGAGGGCCCCTGTCCACAAGAACCCCCCCTTCAAAAGAATGAGGATTGCCTGGTTAGTTGCCCTAGCCAGGTGATGGGTAAAAACATTCCTGAGGGATCCCCTTCACAGGTAGTTAGGGACCTCCCCCAGAGGGATTCTGTTGGGCACAGGCAAACATGGGACCTTAGGGCCCCAAACCTGACCTGTCCCTCCAGTAAGCCCACAAAAGGGACCCAGCCTCCAGCTTTAGGTAGCCAGAGGCTGACCCTGAGAGCACAGTGCAACTCAGTTAGAGAAAGAAAGGCATCCATGGTGGAGGATGATTGGAGGAAGCTGAGGCCTCACTTTGGGGACACTCACTTCAGTACTCCATCTCAACACCAGCCTTTTACTTTGCAAAGACACACCAAAGGTAGAGATTCCCTATGGTGGAGACCCTATGATATCTTTAGGATGAGGGATTGCTTAGTGGACCATGAGACAGGGGGTAACCATGCCAGTGCTGGTTCTTCCTTATATGGCCACTCAGGCAATAGAGGCTTACCTTGTCAAGGCCAGCCTTATCTCCTTTCGTTTGGGGGGGGGTTGTGTAGGAAGGTGGATATCTGACTATGGTTACCCCCAACTTTTTGCCTAGTGTCTAACTGGTTTTTCGACTTAGTTGGCCTGAGATCCTGCCATTCAGGGTCTCAGGCTGTCTGCTCTCTCTGTAAAATGGACTCCATGTACCCTAGGTACATAACCACTTGGTAAGGATCACCTTATTGGACCCTGTACAGTGTACCCTAGGTACCCAGGGCATAGGTGTACCCTAGGCCTCCCAGGGGCTGCAGCATGTATTATGCCACCCCTGGCCTGGCCTTCCAATCGGACACAACTGGCTGATCACTCAGCTGGGGCAAGGTCGTGTAATCACCCCTTGCTTAGGTGTAGTATTCCTATACCTACCTTATATATAGACACATGTGTACCTATCAGTCACTCCTATGGCAGGCCTTAACAATCCTGGAGGCAGAGTGCTTGGTAACATGTGAGATGGTGCTCTAGCATGAGCTGAGCCTGTCTGCAGCTTTCGGAACCATGTCCTTATAGCTGTTCTATGATATAGCCTACCATATACTCTTAAAGTGCCTTATAATCTTAAACGGTTATGGTAACTATGGTTGGGCTGTATCAAAACATGTCGTGTAAGGTGTCTAACACTTTGGAATAATACCCCCATACCATTTCTGGTGATGAGGATATTATTCCTCCCTTCTAGAGGGAGAGACATGTTAAAATCATACTTTGCTGTGTAACCTCTGACCAAAGCCTCAGCATCACAAAATGGATGCTGCTGCCACGACACAAGTCTGACCTCCTGCAGCTGGGAGGGATCCCAGCCAGGGAGGCTTGGACAATAGGTTTCCTGCTTGGGGAGGTGCTAGCACCTCTCCAGACAGCCTTTAGTGTATTGGGGCAGGGTGGGCTGAAAGGAATGAGACATGCCTGGGGCACACAAGGTGTTCCTTGCATAGTCCAGTTCAAACCGGTGCTGGGGCACTCCAGCCCCAGCTCTGGCGCGAAACTGGACAAAGGGAAGTGGGTGTAACCACCCCCTCCCAGGTCCCACCCATAAGGCGTGACCTAGCAGGTAGCCCCAGCCCCCCAGATTAGTATAAGAGGGGGAGTTGGGCCTCAAGACTTTAGATTATCCTGAACCTGCAAAACTGAACAGAAACTCTGGACCTTCGACATTCGACGAAAGAAGAAGACTGAAGAATCTCCCTTGTAGCCAAGGAGTGGCTACCCTGTGCAAACAGGCACCATCAAGTGACTACCCTTTGCTTTGTGAAACGTTCGACGAGGAACCGACTGCAGAGCCCGACCAGAGCCTTGATTTCCAGACTTCTCCGACCCTCATCCACATCTGCAGCAGAGCTGAGATCCGTGGAGGCGACGAGCGACGTGGGACCGGCTACCTGGGAAAAGTGGCTAGTAACTTACAGCGCAGCTTCTGAGGTACCCTCGAAGTTGTGCACCGGGGATTGAGAAGCCCCAACCCCAAGCACCATCTGCACCGAAGACCAGCCCCCCACACTCCACGAGTCCTGCGTGGGGCCCTTCAGCATTTTCCTGCTTGCCGCGTCTGTCCGGTTGCTTGCCCGCTGGCTAGTGGCCTTTGTGACGACGCTCCCTAAAATCTTCTGCGCTGGTTTGGCTCCTCCAGACTGGCTCCCGCTTCTCTGCAAAGAAGAAGCACCCCAGACCTTCCTGGTCTGCACCAGAAGCAAGTCCCTTGTTCTTCGTGGGTTCCGCTTGCCAAGGCTTGGTGGGTCCTAGTCCAACTTCGACGCCGCCGACAGCAAGAGCCTTCGTGGGACAGCTCGCCTCCTGGTCCTGGTCGTCCTCGACGCTTCCTGGTCCTCCTGGCTCCAGCGACAAGCTTCACCTTCCCCTGCAACTCTTCACGACATCGCCTGGTTCCTTCCTGGTTCCACGTGGTCACTGGCTAGTGACCTTGACTCTGTCCCCTCTGCTTGCAGGTTTCTTCTCTTCTTGATCCCAGGCTTGGGATCCACCGGACACTCTCCCCTGACTGCCTGTCAGCATCTTTCTTCAGGCATCCATAGGAGTCGACGACGAAAACGACGCATCTTCACCCCTATGCACCCGCAGCCTGTGGGCTAGGTAACTTGGGTACTCCGGTGCTCATCAGGATAGTGACTATCCTAGTGTCTAGTTTTCAAGTCTCAACTTCCTAGCTACTCCGGAAGTGTCCTAAATCTATCTATTTCTAAACTGTAACATTGCTATTGACTTTTACGCATTACGCGTGAGTGTTTCCACTCTGCACACGAATCCCGTGGGCCTCCCACTCCCTAACTAACGCTAGTGTAGTGTAGCCCCAGCGATTCCCTAGGCCTAGGCCTATTCTATTTCCGTGACAGTGGTTCTTATACCACTTATTTAATATATGGTTTGCGTGGCCCCTAGGGCCTAACTGTATTACTTACCTGTGTGACTTACTGTATGCATTAATAAGACTGTGTTGTACTTACCTCTTATTATTATTATTAACGAATTTTGTACCGCGCACGGTTACCCAGAGGCATCCCAGCGCTTATAGAGAATCAGAGCAAGCTGCCTGTGTGAAGCAGAACAGATTTAGAATTATTCTGGAAATAGATAAGTTTTCAAATGTTTCCTGAACCTGAGCAGGTTTGGTTCAGAGCGTAGTGAGAGTGGGAGGGAGTTCCAGGCGTGTGCAGTATGGATGGAAAAGCTCCTGCCACCTGAACGGGCTCTCCTAATTCTCTTTATCTGAAGGAGGTGTTTATTATCGGAGCGTAAGGCTCTGGTGGGCTTATAGGGCCGAATCATGTCCTTCAGAATAGCAGGTCCTTTCCCCTGAATGCTCTTGTGAGCAATACAGAGGGCTTTGAAGGTCACTCTCTCTTTGACCGGGAGCCAATGGAGTGCCTTTAGAGCGGGCCTGGCTGATTGCCTGGCCGGAACGTTCCGCAGCAGCCTGGCTGCCGCGTTCTGCACTTGTTGCAGGATTTTGAACGTTGATTCCGGTGCTCCGAGAAAGAGTGCATTACTGTAGTCCAGGCGTGAGATGATTAGACCTTGGACTAACAGCTTCCGGGAGAGTTCCGGTAAGAGGGGGAGAACCTTACGGGCCGAGCGGAGCAGTCCATAACACACGCCAGCGATCTTCTTGGCGTGTGTCCTAAAGGACAGATCAGGCTCCAGCCAGACCCCCAGGCTCTTAATTTCCTTCTTTGGGTCAGGCGGAGTGCCCATACAGTTGGGCCAGCTGCTCGGCGAGAGGGCGAAGTTTGAGTGGCCCAAGATCATCAGCTCAGTTTTTGAGCCGTTCAATTTGAGCGATGACCTGGTCATCCAGTCAAACACCTCTCTTAAGCATGAATGGAGCGTTTCAGGCTGCTTCTCCAGCTGTGTCAGACCCACCACTAGCTGAGTGTCATCCGCATAGCTTATGGTCTTAAAGCCAAACGGAGACACCACACCCTCAAGGGGTGCCATATACACGTTAAATAACGTGGGGCTTAGGGATGAGCCCTGAGGCACCCCACAGTGAAGTGGAAAGGGAGGAGATTTTGCGTTGCCTTCCCAAACCTCGAAGGTACGCCCCTCCAGAAAAGAGGCCAGCCATTCCAGGGCCGCTCCTGTGACTCCTGTCTCTGCTAGGCGTTGTGTCAACACTCCATGGTTGACAGTATCGAAGGCCGCACTTAGGTCCAGGAGGATCACTGCCACTGACCCCCCTGTATCCAAAGTGCTTCTGGCCTCCTCTACAACTGCTAGCAGGGCCGTGTCGGTTCCATGACCCGGTCGGAATCCCGTCTGGGAGTCTCTCAACCGACCATTCTCCTCGAGAAAGTTGGACAGTTGGCGGTTAACCAGTTTCTCGGCAACCTTACTAATCCCTGGTAGCAAGGAGATGGGCCTGAAATTGGCTAAGTTCTGTGGATCTAAGCCAGGCTTCTTCAGAAGCGCTTTAACGACTGCGCTCTTCCAGTCTGGCGGTACCGTGCCATGAGCGAAGGAGAGATTGACCAAATCGGTCAAAGGCTCTCCTATCGATGGGGCAGCCTGCTTTAAATACCGCATTGGGACTGGGTCTCGAGGCGAGCCACTCTTCAAGCTCCCGAGGACCTTCAGTACTTCGCCTGAGGTTACGGGGCCAAAAGACGTCAATAAATTTTCCGACATGCTTAAGTCTTCAGACGAAGTCGGGGTTCCCATCACCGGAGGGAGAGAACTAATAATGGTGTCAATTTTATTTTTGAAGTAAGTGGCCAATTCCAGACATTTTTCCTGTGGTCTGTCGTGGACAAGAATGGGATCCTGTGGTTTAAGAAGCTCCTTCATCACTAGAAAGGCTTCCCTGGATGAGGACGCAGCATGACTCACTCTCTCCCCAAAAAAGGAGGCCTTTGCTGCGCGTATAGCAAGTTTATACGTCCTTAATTCCCTACGGTATTTTTCCCTGCTCTCTGTCTCTGGGTTCTTCCTCCATAGTCTCTCCACCCGTTTACAGTTCTTTCTCAGGGTTCTAAGCTCTGGGGAGTACCATGGGGCAGACCCCACTCTCTTATCCCTAATAAGCATCTTCTTGAGTGGAAGCACATGGTCCACTGCGTTGGTCAGCCAGTTCCTCATCATAGCGTCTGCAGTCACTGGATCCTGACCTTTCTCAGGCTGGGAGCCCTCCAACCGGGCATTCCAGGCCTCTACCGGGAGCCTTGACCATGCCCTGTCTATTCTAAATTTCCTGGACGGGAGGGTATCATCTTCCTTTACCTCCCAGTTTGCCATGATCAGTGAATGGTCAGACCAGGGAAGAACGAGAGGGGGCATAGCTAATAAACCCCTCATGTTCGTAAAAAAGGGGTCCAAAAGGTGCCCTTTAACATGTGTGGGCCCGGTGTTTATCAAATTCATCTCCAGGGCGGTCAGCTCGCTCATTAAATTAGTTGCCATTGGGTCAGTTGCCTCATCAAAATGGCAGTTGAGATCTCCCAACAGAATAAAGTTGGACGAAGCTGAGGCCAGGAGAGTGGTAGTTTCCATAAGCGAAGATGTAAACTCCCCCACACTCCCAGGTGGACGATAAACTAGGAGGCCTGTCAACGTGCAGGTAGGGGAGAATTTAAGGGAAAATTGGCAGCTCTCACAATCTTTCACCCCTGCCTCCCATGCTTTACAGCCCAGTGATTCCCTATGGATAATGGCCAAGCCTCCCCCCCTCCCTGCGCCTCTGTCAAGATGGTAGATCAAATATCCCGGCGCTAGCGCTGTAACCACATCTGGACCCGAGGCGTCAGATAGCCAAGTCTCAGTGAGAAACAAGGCTTCAACCTTGTGGTCCAGGAGAAGGGAATTAATCTCCGTAGCGTGGCAGGGAAGGGATCTGCAATTCAGCAGGGCAAGACGACGCAGGGTAGTGGGGATAGTTACTCCTAAATCCGGTTGGCAGACTCTGCATCCCCTGAAACGTTTTCCCCCTTTAGCGGTATAGCAGCATGTGACATGCTTTGGTGTTCTATAAGATAAAAGCTCTTCCTTCGTGTATCTGACCGAAGAGGCTAGATGGGGGCTCGAGTCGGGCATAACCAATGGCCCTGGTCCCGTCTGGGCCCGGACGGGCACAGACGGGCTTGACTCTGGCGAAACTCCGGCGCAAGTCCGGCGCGCCCCCTGCGCGCGTCCGCTGCGCGGAGCCATAACGGGCTATTTTTATAGGGCAACTAGACCGGTCGTCCAATGTGACCCCACCTAAGATGGCCGCCAAAATGGGATCGAGCCCTGGACCTGGTCTAAACAAGCACCCAGGGATCAGGGACCAAGAGAAATGAATTCACAGCCCAAACGAGGGTAGGAGCGTTCAGTAGGATAATTCTAAAGATGATTTTAAAATAATTCCGTTTTTTTGAAGATTCCTAAAATGATTCTAAAAATGTGGTTCAGGTGCAGGGGGGGATCGGACACAAGGGAAAAATCAAATGCAGCTAAAATAAGCACTGAGCGCTCGACTAGCAGCCTCTCAAGAATGCTCTATCTCCGGTCTGGTAGCTAAGCCCTCCTTTTATAGGGCAACTAGACCGGTCGTCCAATGTGACCCCACCTAAGATGGCCGCCAAAATGGGATCGAGCCCTGGACCTGGTCTAAACAAGCACCCAGGGATCAGGGACCAAGAGAAATGAATTCACAGCCCAAACGAGGGTAGGAGCGTTCAGTAGGATAATTCTAAAGATGATTTTAAAATAATTCCGTTTTTTTGAAGATTCCTAAAATGATTCTAAAAATGTGGTTCAGGTGCAGGGGGGGATCGGACACAAGGGAAAAATCAAATGCAGCTAAAATAAGCACTGAGCGCTCGACTAGCAGCCTCTCAAGAATGCTCTATCTCCGGTCTGGTAGCTAAGCCCTCCTTTTATAGGGCAACTAGACCGGTCGTCCAATGTGACCCCACCTAAGATGGCCGCCAAAATGGGATCGAGCCCTGGACCTGGTCTAAACAAGCACCCAGGGATCAGGGACCAAGAGAAATGAATTCACAGCCCAAACGAGGGTAGGAGCGTTCAGTAGGATAATTCTAAAGATGATTTTAAAATAATTCCGTTTTTTTGAAGATTCCTAAAATGATTCTAAAAATGTGGTTCAGGTGCAGGGGGGGATCGGACACAAGGGAAAAATCAAATGCAGCTAAAATAAGCACTGAGCGCTCGACTAGCAGCCTCTCAAGAATGCTCTACCTCTAAACTCATAAAGAGTGCTGAGGGTTTGCTTAGAATAAATACACTTTATTTTATATATATATCTGTTGTGGTGTCCTTTCATTTGGTATTCAAGGGATTATATATGGTATCACAGCTGGCTTCACATGCCATTCAGAGTTTAGCCTAAGACTGCTCTTGTCCATGCTACCACTAGGATAGCTGGTCTATAAGGTTGACTTTACAACCAATCACCATAAGGGTATTTGGACTGATATAAGGTGTACACTATAACTAGTGACATCATACATCAGGCCAACTTCTCACATGTACTACTTCTATAATATACAAGAAATGCATTGCATTTATTAGTATCACAGTATTAATTGATCCAACTTTCGAGTGTCACATACATTAGCCGCAATTCCCACAGTAAAAACGTCTGCATTTTTCATAGTAATTTTTTTTTTTTAATGTTTCCTTACCGGTGCTTTGGTAGCCATAGTTCATTCAGGGCCCCTAATCTCTTTTAAACTGCTTGTCATTGGATTAAAAATAAAATCAAACAGCCCAGAGCACACAGAGCAAGTGCTAAAATCTACAGAGCTCCTAAACTGGATGTGCTCTCAACGTCGAACCCCCACTGATTTTTAATTGCTGGACTGGAACCATCTCAAAAGGATACAGGCCTTTCTGTGTCTCTAAAGTAGTAAGGAAAAGGATTGCTGTACGCCGAAAAACAGCCCCTGCCAACAGGAAGGTACCAGCCCCACCTTACCCCCCCCTCACGATTAATGTACTTGATTTATGTCGGGCTATCAGTGAACATCATTGGCAAATTACACAAGGCCACAAGTTCCCCACAGTACTCTGACTGGGGAAAGGATATTTCCTTCTCTATTACATTCTAGTCTCGGTATTCTCCCACTCATCTGCACTTCTAGTCTGTCTCACTGTTGTCCTACTTTCCTCTTCCTTCTTTCTCAGTTTTCAGCCTGTCCCTATCTTGCTCTGGATTAAAGTAAGTCCAGGCTCCCAAAAAAATGTGTTCTGGGTGACAACACCTTCACAGACGAGGTGCTGCAAGTCCTGTAGGAGTGAGGGGGAAACAGGTCAGGACCTTAGTTCAACAGGTGCAGTGTGCTCTTAGGCAGATGTGCACACGTGTGTACTCCTTCTGAGTGCAATAAAATGAGTAAGATATAGTTGGGCGTTAGTGGCAGTAGTTATTTGTAGCTCTGCAAAGCTGCAAACCTGAAACAGCAAGCGCTATATAAATGAATACGTTGTTGTCACATTACACTCGGTGCTGGAAAACGCATCTCTGTAGCTTGTGTTTGCCGTGTCTTTGAACCATGGCAAGGGGTGGAAAGGAGAACGCCTCACTCTCGGTGTCTCGATTCAGCCCAGGGGGACCTTTCTTCACGGGGAGGAAACGCCTGGCATTCCCCGAACAGACCAGGCCTTGTCTGCCTCTCATGACATAGAGTTCAGGAAGAAATGCCCGTCCCTGGCAGTCCATCATTGGAGGGCAAGGTGTGAACCCACAACTCCTGTGTAAACAGCTCCTGGCTCCCCTGCACCAGGGCCTGGTGGCAGCAGGCACAATGGGCTGGTGTCAGCTTTCTCAAGGCCCATGCTTTGTTCAGTTTTTATCAGAGCACCCGGGGAGCTTAGCTGCGATAAGCCCTAGGAGTTAAAATGTTCTTGGGGCCAGCTCGCACTTCTCTTTGGAACTCCACGGGATGCAACAGCCCCTCCCCGACCTCGCACAGGCTGTGGACAGCCCATTGTCATTCTGACTGCAGATGTTTATCACATTTAGAATGACAATGGGCCGTATGCCTTTAACATAACGTGCACTGCAAGTGAGTGTCTTTGAGGCGAGTGACTAGATTGTAGCAGAGGAGCTTAACGTGTGCCCGAGGTGTGCTTCCTCACTGCTGATTAGCACATGCCAGAAGGCGACCTCATCCATGCACAGATTTACTAGTATTTTTCCGTTTCTAAATATAAATACAGACAAAGGAAAAATAGTTTTCCGTCTGTATTTATATGTAGAAATCCGTAAAAACGGAAAACCGGGAGCCCTAATTATAGTCCAACAGCTGAGCAGATAGACAGCATGGAAATTAAAAAACAGGATGAAATTTATTAAAATAACGGCTTGTGTCAATATAAATTTGTGGTATAATGCTAGTATTTACCAGTGGATGTATTGTTATGTAATATTTGACTGCTTAAATAGCTAAAACACGACAGGCATCAAAGTATGAGTGCGCGTCTATCAGTTAAATAAATATGGAAATGTCCAGTTTTACAACTTCATTTATACCCAAAACACAAAATGAATATGGATAAATACAGATAAAATGTCCCAAAAATAAAAATGGATAAATACAGACGGAAATGTCAAAAAAATAAATACCATAAAACCGGGAGCCCTAATCATAAAGCATCTTTGTGGACATCCTCAACCTTAAAAGATTCTATTTCGCAATAAGATGGTGGATAAGGATGTGGCCAACCAACTTCAGACACGAAAAGTCAACGACCACACCCTTCCCAAGTGCAGGCCTTATTTCATGATTGTCATACTAAAATATCTACTGCGCAAGTGGTAGACAACACCCTACGGATGATCGACCACGACGAGGCTTTCTGCACAGTACCGCTTCAGCTCTTACTAGCATTTGAGAACATTACCCCCCCACCACCCCTCTCAGACCACAGTGAGTTTCAAACTTCCGCTTGACATGCACATGGTTCCATGGCAAGGTTCTTTATTGGTTCACTTCCTATGCATCAGGCCATCAGCAGCTCATAAAAAGTCAACCTACAAATCTCAGACACTTCAAATGATTTGTAGAGAATCCTTGAGTTCCATCTTCTACCCCGTGATATTCCACCCTTCGATGGAGACCCGCAGCAGCCTCCTGACCAGGCGCATCAATACAGTAACACACAGCATTGCCCGGAAGTTTTGCCAGTCATCGACTTCCTCCTAAAATAATGTCTCTCTCTCCAAGAAGCAGTGTGAAACGCCTACCTCAAGCTCAGTCTTACAAAAACAGAATTCAGACTCTTTGGCAACAGCGAAGCCGAAATCCAGGATTGACTAAAATCTGGAGGGCTTAGTCACCAACTGTGATAGGGCCACATCTCGCAACTTCACGTTCAATACCAACCGCTCTTCCTTACTCCATCCTGCAAGGACTCCGACGTGTCGCCTCCAATGGATGAAGAAACCCTCGCCTCGAGACAAACTCCAGTCCACATCCAAGTCCTCTTTCGCATGTACAGTTGCACTGCCGGATTCATCTGCATTCCTGTCTCCACTGTGACATGTCTGAAGGGAGATCTAGTGCCCTGTAGCTCATCTTCAAGAAGTAATCGAATATAACCATAACATATTCTCCGCAGCGCAATAATAGAAAAACCTCGCGTTCTCTTTATGCTTCAGAATTTGCCGCTCCAGCTCTGGCTCAGTTGGCCTTCTACTCCTCCTAACAAGGAAAAAAGAAAACTTTAAAACTGTAGCACCAGCTCAATCGAGAAGGACAGGCGTACACAGCCAGAGACTTCAGTTGGGGCGGCAGAGCCCCATCAGGGAAGGGCATGTGGTGCCCTCCGTGTTCAGCGTATAACAGAGCTCACGTGCTGCCCAAGTGATCAGATTTAGGAACAAGGCTGTATCATTTTGAGCTAGACGTTTGAGCCTGGCATCCTGCCTTTCTCGCGCTTCTACCCTGAACCGACTACATTTACTTGCGAAGCCATAGATAGGATACGGGGACATAAGCTGGCACCTTCCATCCAATAAATCAGAAAGGTACCATCGAATGAACACATCCATTGGATTAGTTGACTCACATTTCATGAGACTGTACATCATTTGGCAGCCTGAGTTTTTAAAATGCAATAAATGAAAAAGTCCTGGCCTGGAACAGTGTAAAATCAATAACATCTTCAGTATGATCCAGAGATGTATGTAGGACAGTTGGCACTGCCTCAATGAAGCAGAGACCGAGTTGCTTCTTAAGGAACAGATGGCCCCAGAAGAAGGTAAGGGAGGGCTATGCAACCATCAGAGTGAGCCAACTGGGATTACTATGATGCATGAAGTCAAGCCTCTGGGATGGAGGTTTAAATGTTTGTTTTTTGCCTTCTTATTTTGCCTTTTTTTTGGCAAACTCTTATAGCCCATGAAGAAATGTCCAAGAAAGGCACACACGGATTGGAGGAATCTCTGATGTAAACTCACGTGTTGAAATAAATAAAGAAAAGTATGTAGAACTATGGATTGGTGCCAGGATGGTAATTGCCAGTTCTTAATTTGAGCTGGTGGTTTCTGGTGCTCGACACCGGCACTTAATTGTCAACACCAGAGTGTATGACAGCCAGCCAAATGGTGTCACTGTTTGCCCAAATGAGTGATGAACACAACAGTTGTTTAATAAGTCTATGTAAAAAAATGACTAATACCTGACACCCAAAGCTATAAAAATAGCTTGGGTAGCCGGTATGTATCTTTTTTAATGTGTAAGAAGTATGTATCGTCATTAGTAACTCAATGGTAGGTGCAAGCTGCTGTGGTCCCCTGACAAGGGCCCTGGCACTTGTTTCTTTACAAATGAAGTGCTGGTGGTTGCTGGCTCAGGGCACTGGCACTTATTTTTGGGGACCTGGAATTCTTTTCCCCTGAAAGACTTTGATCCAGAGTGAGAGTGAAAGGGAGGAAGAGATAGGTAGGAAAACAGTGAAAAAGGGAGAAAGTAGGGATGCAAAAAAACCTACCAAAGTGAGATAGAGACAGGAAGTGTAGGTTGGTGGAAGAAAAACGCATCTGGTGGATTGAAGGCTATGAAGTCACAGTGCTCGATTACTTTAAATACAATCTAGTGCAAAAAAAGAAAAACTAATTTGCAGAGGTAAAAATTTAGGAAATAAATTGCCTAATTATAAAATGTTGCAACAAGAAAGTAAAACGTTGGATTGAACTACAACCCTTGCCACTAAACCTAAATGTTGGTAAGGCAGTAAGACATATATTGTGATCTTATCGCCACATAGAAGATGTGCCATCATATTAAGCAGAGTTTGTGAGGGAGGGATTTGCACTTTCACTGTGTGTTACTGACATTTTCACTCGCTGTACGATATTGTAACTGTTTAAGACAAAATCTATTAAATTCCCCCCCACAAAAAAGATAAACATTGTCTATGCTAAATATTTTTTGCTACCTTATACAAGTGCATCTTCCCTCCCAGCTCAATTTGGTGAGCACAGTCCTCATCCCTTTTAAGCTTCCAGACCCTCATCCTTAAAAACTACTTTCCCTCTGTCTCATTACAGATGTTAAACTGTTGCACACAGATTTCCATCGGCCAGAAACATCTCTCTGCCCAGTCTGTCACATATTCCTATTTTTTTTTTAATTGGTCTGGCTTGACAGTTTAGGGGTCGCCAGACTTTATGCGATGAACCTTAAAAACGAGCTTTCAGGAGTTCTACAGAAAGGGGCTTTGGCCCCACCCACATCTTGGTGGACATCAGTACCTGCTTGTTCATGGTTAAAATGAACGCCCAACCTAGTAAATCGATCTGCTATGCCTCCACGGTCGAGTGCTTCCAGTACACCAGGCCTACCCTCCTCCTCTGCTAACCCGGGCCAGCAGAGCAGGAGGGTAGGTCTGGTGTACTGGATGCACTTCCGAAACCCTGCAGTTGTGTGCAACATCTGCTACGACCCTTGAGGCATAGCAGATCAAGTCACTAGAATGGAAGATCATTTTAACCATGAACAAGTAGGTACCTCTCTTTTAGAGAGGGTTCGCTCACAATGATTTAAGTGTGGGGTAGGCTTAATACCCTTTTGGTCCTGAAGAAGCACCACGGATCATTTAGAGACCACAGAGGCATGAAACATGTTGACCCGTTTATTATTTCAGCTACATACACTGAGCTACTTGGATACATTATAACCTATAAGTAGCAGTAACTTATCCGGGTTTTTTTTAACCTAACAGGGGAGTCTATATATTAAAAGGATGATTTGACATCCCTTAGTCCGTTTTAAGTCACTTCATCGCACACATCACAAATCGCCCCACCTGGACACCCTTGTGTTCATAAAATGGCAGTAAAACTAAATCTCTGCTAATGTGACCTTTCAGGGGATCTGTAGGGCATTGCAGCACTGGGCCGACGATGAGCACCCGCCCAATAATGAAGCATGACATCCCCAGGGGTGTGTGAGGGCAACAAGAGACAGTCCTGGTGACTGCCCGTAATATCCTATCTAGAGCCTAGATATTTATTTCCCATCTCTTTCTTTTAGGAAGAGTTATCCCCCCCTCCCCCCCAATTTGATTTGATTACAGTTTCAGAGCCCGGACGCTGGACCTTTATGTGCTCCTAGTCCCTCCCTCTTTTTCTTTTGATACTTCAATGGTTAGAGCTCAGATTCTAAGAGTGAAAAATAAACCGCGCTTGCTTGGGTCATCAGAAGCCCGTCTTTCTGCTTTGGTACACCGCGCTTTGTATGGACTGGGACTGTCGATATTCATTAGCCCAACGCCTGTGCTTCGTCGTCATGGCCCATACATCCTCACCTACGCTTTGAAAGGCTCTATGGCCGCAGCAGTACTCCGGACACTTTTGAGGTGATCCGATCCTTTTTCGCATGCAGCAGTGAATTTCTGGCGGTGTTGTCTAGTGCGGTGGGAGGATTGGTGGGGCCCTCATATCAGTGGGCAAAATATGGCGTCAACTATACAGACCTACAATATAATTAGGGCTCCCGGCTTTATGGTATTTATTTTTCTGCCATTTCTGTCTGTATTTATCCATATTTATTTTGGGTTTTGTGGAAAATTAAGCTGAAATTAGCATATTTCCACATTTATTTAACCGATAAATATGCACTGATGCTTGAAGGTCTGCCAGGTTTCAGTGCTATGAACACCCGCAGAAGATGAATCAGTGAACTTCTATGAAGAAATGCAAATTTCACTATCAACCTTATGCATATCTACTGCTGTTAAAGCCTCATTACTAAAATTCCTTTCTTTTTAAACCCGCTTATCTATCAATCCACACATCTATTGGTCTGGCAGTCATGGCAGACAGTGTTCAAAATTACTCAAAAAGCAACCTAATTTCCGTTTTATCCACATTTAAAAATAAATACAGACAACAAAATGAATGTTTTCTGTCTGTATTTATCTGTAAAAATCAGTAAAAACGGAAAACAGGGAGCCTTAAATATAATTAGGTGATAAGCTAGCAAACTTTTGAAAGCAGATCCTCCAGGAATTTGTTAGGAGATGGTAGGTTTTAACACTTGATCCTAGTTCACTTTGAGATTATTCTTTCCTTGCATTATTGTGGGAAGCCTGAAACGAGTTGAAGCGAGACCCCTAGAGTAACCGGTCGAGGAGGGTAGAAGTGTTCCATTCCTGAGCGAAGGATAGTAATGCTTGACGGACATACTACCGCCCTTCTGATTTTAGAGGGTGCTGCTATATCAAGAGCAACTGATGTCGAATGTTTGCTTCGCAGAGAGTTTCTTATCCAATACAAGTGATCCAGTTCTCTTGTGGACCATGGGCTTCTTACAGGTATGGGTATAGATGTTGAGGGCTTGATTCACAAAGGGCCTCCACACTTGTAGCAGAGGCCCTGCGGTCGTGGGGGTGGAGTCTTCGCACTCAGGGCGGAATCTACGCAATGAGAATTCTCAATGCGGAGATTCTGCCCCGAGTTGGGAGACTCGCCCATGACTGCGGGGTCTACGCCACGAGTGCGGAGGCTCGCCCATGACTGCGAGATCTCCGCCATGAGTGCGGGGGCTCTTTGTGAATCAGGTTCTAAATTCTCCTACTGCACCAATGAGAAAGTGTTAGTTCGTCTCCTGCTATTGGCCCAAGTAGACTACATATTGTCCCCTCCCAAAATAAGTTGTAATCTCTCTGCACTTAAGGCGGTTCTCAACGGCACTCGAAGAGGACAGTTTCCACACCCGGCTGGGACCACAACTAGATCCATTCCTCAACTTTGAAGAAGAAGCTGACCTGCTGAGAGAGAGGGGAGGACCAGTGCCCTAGAAATCCCATGCCACATCTCATTTGACTGCATGGCCCCACTGGCTTCTAGCTTTAAATTATTTGTTTATACAGTCTTGTTACCTTCTCTTCTGGCTTTAAGTCATTTGTGAGACCTCGCTAACGCCCATAGTATGTGGTTGCGCCGCAGAAAAGAACATAGTTAAACAAATAAGTACAATAACCAATATTTTTTTGTCTTCTTTTGTTTTCAGAAAAACAAAAATCACCAAACTAGGAAATAAAAAGTGATTATCTTTATTTATACAAATGTTAAATTATTAACAATACTGAACTCAAAGGCCTGAGAAAGAAAGTGACGTCATTCTTGTTCACCATTGATTTTAATGACAACAGAGCAAGAAGAATACCCAAGAGTCAGACATACTTTTGTGTTAAGGAAACAGGATTCACGGTCCGCTGTCAGGGGCTTGGTGAGGATCGGACCACGCGGGCGGTGGAGGGCCATGCCTCGCGGGCCGGGCAAAGCCACGAGGGGTTGTTTCAGTTCACAAAAAGCTGACAGGTCACTGTGAAGACCTGTCAGTCCAACTCTAGTACACAGAATAAAAGATGCGTGAGGAGACAAAGTTGAGGGATACATTCTCCATATGCAACCACCAAGGCCTGGCAAGGGCAGCTCTGTAGAGACCCACAGTCCATGGACCAGAGTATAGAATTACATGCAGAGACCCCCCCCCCCCCCCCCCCCCACCCAAAGGCCCAGACTATGCCAGAGGTCTTGTACACAGACCCTGCTGCACCCATGGTAACACTGTAGGCTAAACACTGCAAAAAAAAAAAAAAAAAAAAAGAACCTAGGTTATGGTGAAAGATGGGCCCGCAGATACCTCTATAGCTGAAGGCTTCAGGAGCACCTCTCCCCGAAAAGCAAGGTTTAGACAAAGCCTAAGGTGCTATAAGGTCCCAAGCCTATTAGTCTTGGTGCCTCACATGTGCCAAACCTCGTCAGAGATCTTCTTGGATTGGGCACTTGGAAAACATGTGGTTAAGTTATAGGTCTAATCAGACACAATTTAAGGCTCTGTGCCTATTACTCCACGACAAGGCTTATACTCACTCAACTCAAGGCCTATTGTTGCGCTACCTTATCAGTTTGACATTCTCTCATGCTCAAAGCAACATAACATTAGATTTCAGGCCCAGTAAGACACCTGCATAAACTCCCAGATAATCTGGGGATCCAAGCTTTTTTCAGACAAACTCAGTCAGACACCATCTTGGGCTCCAAACCTAGCACATTTACTTGAAATCTTATAGTATAGCTAGGTACTCCTGACACTTGAGACTAACCTAGCATCCAGGCCTGGAGAGACACAGTTTCAGGGTCCAGGTTACGGAATAGGCCTTTCTGAGGCTCCATGGCCAACAGGATACTTTCAGTCCCAGGCTCCACACTGGTGAAACACAATTTTCACCTTTCAGGTCTAGCCAAATATTCTCTCCAACTCACAGCCATGCATGTTCTTTTGTCCCTGACCCTTGCTAGATGACCATTTCAGACTAGGGTGATACCTTCCCAGACATTAGCAGGAGCCAGGCCTTCTACTCCCAGACCACCTTTTCAGGCAATATTCTGCAAAGGAGTCAGAAGACCTAAGTCAATTTGTCTACTCTAGGGTGGGTGGTACCAGGCACACCCCTGTTCTAGGCCAACCTGCTTTTCTTACACGGTGTACTCGCCTCCATTTTGTCTCCATATGCCCAACTCATTTAGGAGCCGAATATGCCCAGTGCCACTGCAATGTGTTTAAGCGGAGAACCCTGACTTCCCGTTCAAGACTTGCACCAAATTCACAGTATGGCCTCCTTCTAAGTTGAATGCTACTGCTGAAGGGTTCCATGCAGGTACTCCTGCACCTCCCACTTACTGCATAACATTTCTGATCCCCTGCATGGCAACACATGCTCACTTCATGCAAATCCAGATTATTCCCCAAGGAAATCAGTCTTCACGAATGCGCACTAGGTGTCTTTCTAAATACACTGGTAGCTAAGGCTGCATCAGTTGCATACTTTTTACAATCGGTCTCGCCAAACAAAATGTGGGATATTCTGAGGAGGGTGAAAGTGTTACGGCAAAGGTGGCTTATGCTTCTAGGCACTTTTACAAGGTGGCTGGAGAGTGACCACTCAAATGACATCACATGGAACACTAAACACAAGCATTCCTTGCAAAAACCTATATTTCTCTTCAATTAGCTGGTTCCAAAAAACAGACCTTCCAGCCTGATTTCCTTAACAATAAATTGGCATCAACAGTTTGGACGGAAAAAAAAATAACATTCTTTATAATACTTATACAATTGTACCTTGATTATGTTTTAACTTGTGTTGAGGTCTCTATAAATTTCTCACATACAACTTCTTCAGTTTTGCAATACAGAGGATTTCTTTCTTTTAATAGCCATTTCACAATTTTACAAAGAGGTTGAAGTCCCATTTCAAAGAATGTGGGTGGAGATGCCAGCTTCCTATCAGACCTACCTCAGAAAAGAATATTCTAAAGTATTTTGAAGGCCTGAGGAGACCTTGTATTGTTCAGGTAATCTTCAGAAGGGAGACATCTTGGTAGGGGTTGAACAGACCTCTGTAGGCAGCCATTTATTCAGGGGACATCTGAAGGCAACCATGTTAGTATGGGCAAGAAGACACCTAAGAAGGCATCAGTGTTTGTTGGGGACCTCAGAAGTAATGCACATTTCTTTATTTGGCATCAGCGACTTCCACAATGCACACCCTTCGGGACCTTTTGCAGTCAGATCCAGAGATAAAAGAAACACTTGGTATGAAGGATTGCTGATAGTTACAAGGAGTACAAATGCTATTTTGTGATATCTTACATAGAGACTAGCGGTCCCGGATCTCAAGAGGCTGACCCTTTCTCATATACAGGGTGAACTAAGTCTTTCAACAATTCCAGAAAGGTAACCTCTGACCCCTCTGTGGAAGTCATCATAGGGTACCACCGGAAGTGGACAGTGCTACAGTCACCACCATATAGGTGTAGAATGTATATATTTGGTGGTGTGTGTGCACGTGAATATTTATGCATGTATCGAGATGCATATATTTTTGTATGTTTATTTAGATCCATGTATGCTTAGGTCTATGGATACATGTATGTATCTACCTGTGTATAGTTACACAAACACATCTGTAGGTCTCAAGTAACTGAGGAAATGTAGTGATTCCAGTCAGGTGACCTGCCTTCATGTCACTGCACCCCCAGCTTTGGTTTCACTTGTCTTACAAAGCAAAGTCATTTTTGGCAACGTTCGTCATCGATTTAACACAGGCCCCTTTTCTTAAGAATCTTAGATGTCATTAGTTTTTCAGACACAAAGCATGATTTGTAGACGAGATCACAATTATCTCAATAAGAATATATACAATAGGTCTCTCTATATACACAGAACGGACAAATATTCAAGTGAACCTCCTTAAGATGTGCTGGTGGCCACCCCGGAGGGTTGAGGTGGCCGCTGCTCGGTTTTTCCAATGAGCAACTTTCACGCGTAATTTCTGTAGATTTTTGGGACGGTTCCTGATGGACCCCTGGAACAGCAGCACTACATGATTTGATTGGCTGGGGAAGGGCTGTGGGTGACACTTGGTTCTTTTGGTACTTATTGGCACCGATAGTATAAAAAACTGGTGATCTAAACAGAAGGCCCAATCCTGGTAAGGGAGGCCTTTAGCATCTTTGTACATTCCATGTAGTGAAATATTCAATGCACAGTTGGGCGTGCTCCCCAGACACTAGGGTCATTGCCACACCAAGCCTCTGGGAGGCATGTTCATCACCTCAGCATCAAAATATCCATATCCCAGGGGGTACTGGTTGATGGGTGTGTTTCGGCTTTGCGGGGTTGAAAAGGTCGTGTTCTCCATTATTCATGGGTCTCAAGTCATGGGTGCCTGCACATATCATGGCGAGATTGCAATTTGTTGCATTTGTTAGCACCTCATATACTATTCGGCTTTGTGATGGTTGTTGTTCACGATGGGGCGTTTGTGACTCAGGCTGCCGTTCTTGGCGTTCTCGCCCTCTTCGTCCGTAACATCACTTTCCTCAGGGTCACTTCGCTCATCTTCCAATACCTGTGGGGCACAAATTAGTTCAAAATCTGTCAGCCTTATTCATATCTATTTTACGCAAACCTCAAATATAATACTTTCCAAAGCGGAAGAAAACACAGAATGAGGTGCCGGGTAATGGAAGTGAACCTATATCCTTTTGGGGTTAGGGCTTGAACAACTACTGAAAGTGTGAAAAAGTATCTAGGCTGTATTGCGCAGCCTGCTGCACTATGACTTGACGTTTGCAACTTAATTTTACTCATTTCACCTACCTCAAATATAAAAGTCAGAGGCCCTGATGGGATTTGAACTGATGACCTTCAAGTGTAAATGCAACTGAGAGGAGAGTATGCACAGTGTGCAACCTGTAGGGCATGCAGTGTGAATGAGCTGTACATGGGGTTGGAGGGGAGACTGCACATTAGTCACACATGAGTAGGTGCAAGCGCATGTGTTAAGGGTGTGCATGGATGACGTACAAGGTATGTGGCGCAGACTCTGAAATAGACACCTCTTGTGTTTTAGATTTGATTTGGCAATTTATAAAGCGTGAACAAATGCCCGAAGGCATCCAGGCACTTAAGTGGTTGTGGAATAAGCCCATCATGTATATTTGCAAAGGGCGCATGTTGCAACACACACACAGTATGTGTATAGTGGCTTCTTGATACCACGCTTGTGCTTCTTGTGCAATGGACTTACCTGGCCAGTGACGAACTTGTAGACCATACATAGGATCAGGTATGCCCAGAAGATGTGCAGACACTGCAAGATCATCAGCATGACGTTGAAGAAGTAATACCCGAAGAATGGTGCGTACGTCTCCACCGGGTACACCCAAGTGCAGTGAATGATCCTGGGGACAGAAACGGGGTGTGAAGCCAGACAGTATATTATACATGAAGAAATCCTATCTGTGATGGAACAGACAAGGTAGGACTGCTGAGAGACAGAGTACGAGGGCCCTGAGAAAGAGGGGAGAAGCAGTGGAAGGAGGTGCAAAAACCAGTGGAGGCCATGAGGCAGAGTGCTGGATACAGGACTTCAGACAACTTATAGGTAACACACCACTGTGAGTGCAAATAGGTTGTCAGATTTAGTGTGAGTGATATGGACAGAACGCGAGGGCGGAAAAATGGCATGACAGACAGCAAGATTGTTTGCATGGCCAGAAGGAACAAGGAGACAGGACTGCAGAGTACAAAAGTCACACAAAAAGAGTTTAAGTGCTTAAACTCATTGTATGAGAGTGGAGTATGCCTAGCCAGAACAAAGAGATAGGATGCAAGTTCAAAGTGAGTACAGACATGGTGTACACTAGGACAGACAATCGCCACTGATGAGTGCAAGGACAGACAGCATATTGGATGGAAGAAAGACATGCTTTGACGGCAGTGGAATGAGAGATGGAATTACAGCTCTTAGGCAGATTGTGAGAACAGAGAACAAAGTCTATACGTGGGCTGACTGAAATGGTTACTCAAATCAGAGGAACATAATAGGGTGGAAAAGGTAATGGAGCAAAGACAGGTTAGAAGGTCAAAGAGAGAGTGAGTGAGTGAGTGTAGGGGATCACACAGGACCAGAGGGAACACTGAGAGACGGATGTAACTAGACCGAGACAATATAAGGTGAGGCGTGAGACTAGAGCTTGAGAAACAGAAGCAGAATGTGGTGGACCCAGGAGGCATAATGTGTGAGGGATTAGAGAATGGATGGGAAGGGAAGGAACAAGCATTGACAAAAAAATGGGACTGGCTTTAGCAAGCTGGTGTGATGGTTATTTTCCTTTTGTATGGAAGCATATGCCACAAAAAAAAATTGAAAATATGGAATCGCCCAAATGAGTCTACCTTATGCTTGCAAAATCAATGCTTAATAAAAAAAAACATGCAGCTGTTTTTACTAGTGATATTCAGTAGTGCTACGCATGTAATTATTATTACTATTATTTGCGAAAGAGGTAAAAAGAAAATCAGAACCTAACCAAGCACTCAAATCACAGGCAGCTGCAATGTAATTTAAACACTTTATTTTACGTACACTCCTTTTTAAAGTTAGTTATAAAGAGCCAGAATTGAAAGTAAAAAATAAAATAAAAAATGAAGCACACTTTGAACCAGCTTTACAAATGAAGAGAAAGGAACTATGTTAGGCAGATGTGAACAAGAAGCAGTGACCTTGTTCAGTCACCTAAAGGGAAGGGCGCCAACAGGTCACGTGGCCTGATCCTCTTCCTATGTGCTGTGGTGAAGGTGCCATTTTAACTGAACAAAGGATGATACCCGCTGACTACGGGCCCCTCCATGTATGTATAGAATGAATGTTGTTGTGGAAAACCGGTGGGACAAAACAAGTAAGCCATCTTAAAGTTCAGACCTAAAAACTGCATGATGGCTAAGCCACACACGCACCTCACCCAAACAGGCAACACTAGTATTGAAATAGACTATTGTTGCAATTCCTCAATTTGCCACAAGAGAACAGAGCACGACCAACATTGGGCTAGCAAAAAACAAAACAAAAACTTCCCGGTTCTATAGTGTCTAAAGGCTAGATGAACAAACGTACATTGGACAAGGCTGCCCAATCTGCTAATATCGCTGCAGATGAGCACTCCTAGGCTCACTAGTGTTCTCATGTCTTTACAGAGACGGAAGCCCAGAAGATCGACCCGCTTCCTCTACAGATAAACCTGGTAATTTCCATCAGATATGAGCCATTGATCACATGAAGTATTGTATTATGTTTTTGTTTTGCATATTTATGTAGCGCGAACTCGACCCGAAGGTATTGGAGCGCTTTACATGAGCACTGTATTTAGATTATACATTCAGGCACGGGGAGATTAAGTGATTTGCCCAGAATCACAGGATGTGGACGCGACCCCGAGGCTCGAACCCTGGTTTCCAGCACCAAAGTCGGCAGCCTAGCCGACGGACCACATCCTCTCCCCAATGTTGATTAACTTGGTATGTGTGCCGCACTTTTCTACCCCATGGTAGGCCCAAAGCGCTTAGAGGGTTGTGAACTAATTAATCTCCATCATGTACATAGCGCTTTCTAGATCTTACCAGGCCCCGAAGCACTACGATTGCTTCTTATTCCTGGGCATCCTTTGGCTGCATGACTGAAAACGTGATGCTTTTAGTTTGGCCTATATGGCGGTTGGCGTTCGTGACGTGTGAAACGGAGGTACAAGTACAGTGCGTCGAACTTTCCTGTCCATAAACGTAGAGTGTTGCGGAGAGCGTAAAAACAGACACAGCTGCGTGTCAATGCAAAGGCCTAAACTTAAAACTCATAGGTACATATCATTTGGATATTTCTTTTGCCTCTATGACGTTATATGGCCAACCTTATTTAACATATTGTAATCGTTCCTTATACCTGCAAAGGTTTGGTGCATCCTGCTGCCAATTAGACCGGGGAGGAGTACGCGGTGTTCCGCATAGCGGGAAGCGACAAAAAAACTGCTGCACTCCATGGAGTTCGACAAGCAGCGGAGTGAGGGTAGTCGCGATGCTTGTGCTGATTTTTAGCATTGGGAGTTTGTCCTGCACTGTAAAATCAGCACGAACAGTACCATGCACAGCGTAAGAGGGCACAACTTATTTCTGTCGTTTGGGTAGAAGTTCTACTCGAGCGGCCGCTTCCTCAACACGATCAGCAGGTTTCTTGATGTGAGCGGAAGTGACTACCCGCGTTGAGAAATCTCACTGGAAGGTGGTCTAGCGTTGGATTTTCCTTGCTCTTGCTCACCAACTTAACGTTGGAGAGCTGCGAGAGAAGATAACTCTGCTCTGTGCCACTACATGGAGGTTTTCGGAACTCCATGCTCTACGCAGAACACAGAGTGGGGAAAACGCTGTGAACAGATTGGAGTTAACCACCCAGGTCTACTGCCAATATGGTCTTGTGAGGGACAAAAAAAACAGCAAAAGGGTACCCAAGCGCATCCTTCTCTCCAAATAAGGAATTTCCAAGGCTTTCATGAAGTCACAGACATATTTCTTTTGCCAGAAATGATATCCTTTTTCTTGAAATTATGCAAATGACCACACACCTCACCCGAACAGGCGAAACTAGTATTTAAACAGACTACTGTTGCAATTCCTCAACTTGCCACAAGAGGGCAGAGTACGATCAACATTGGGCGAACTAAAAAACTCAACGGTTCTAAAGTGCCGTATTGACAGATGAACACATGTACATTGGGCAAGGCAATCCAATCTGTGGATATCACTGCAGATAGCCTTTTGGGCACATGCTAGATTAGCATGATGCCAAAGCAAACAAGCACTCCTAGGCTCATGTTGTGTTCTCATGTCTTACAGAGACGGGAGCCCAGGTGACAATCATTTCACATAGATGAGACCTATTTGGCTTTGCCAATGCTGGTTTGCTTTGGCACCATGCTAATCTAGCATGTGCCCAAAAGGCTAGGCCTGCACCCAACTATGAGTAAGTACTGGATATGTCCTGTGAACCGGATGGGCAAACCAAACATGCCCACATTTTGGGATAGTGGGCTACTGTCCCTACATTAGGGCTACTAAATAGAGCAGTGAGGAAACATGTTTAGAGAATTAAGTGACTAGACATTTTTATTGGAGTCACTGGAGTGGAGGCCTGCTGGACCACTAGTGTAAAGTTCTGCTTCTATGCGCTTACACAGTTCTTCGCGTTAGCATCCGGAGTGCGTGTTAAGCCCAGTGATGCATGTGCCTGCATAGTGTGCGTGTATGCAGCTCACAGAAATGGAGGCCAGTGGGCCACAAGCCTGGTCTTTGCACAAGATGAAGGTGAGGTTGTTCTCCCAAACAGTGGAAGTGCATTGCTGACATTCCTGAACGTCATTTTGTTATTCTTATAGCTGCTGATTATCTTCATGAACACTGCAATTCGGTGGATGGAAGGGGTGACTGTGGGACTGCAGACTCTTGTACAGAGGTGAGGAAACATTTCGATGTAGCCTGCCCACTTGTCTTTCCCGGCTTACGCCTTCAATTGACTAATGACAACCAGGTGCAAAAACATGATACGTCTTTGTGCCTCTTTTGTGACCGCTAGATTTCAGAGAGTACTCAGCTTTGAGGAGCATCACTTTACACAAAGGTTGTGCCTGGGGAGCAGGCTAGAAAGGACACTTTAAAGGAGAACCCCCTTAACCGGATTCCCACAGTCTCCCTGCGTTGGTTCCTAGCTGGAACTGTGTTCACCCTGACCGCAAATGGCGAATCCCAGTCAGGGCTGCGATTGTGTGTCAGATCCAGTCTTAGCATGCAGCAACTGCCAGCCGAGGAGTCGTTCTGTTCATGACCATGCCTGCTTATGTTGATCAGCCTGTTAATAGATGCTACTTCCCTGGGTTATGATCAGCCTGTGTGTGAACATGACTGCCTGGGGCGATCAGCCCCCAAGGAGGCTGCAGCTGCTTGTTGTACCCAGCCATGCAGGGCTAAATCTGCCAAAGTCATGACCAGCCATAAGAGGCTGCACCGACAAGTTTCCTCTGGCCCAATCAGGTCCCAGCAAGGAATACAGCTCCAGTGTGAGCCGGCCGCTGAGTCCGAACCGCATAGACACTCACCACTGGTCAGATTGAGACTGCATCGACTGCCACCCCCGCTCCTGCATGGTGCACTGTCAAGGGTGGGCCTGGTGGACTAAAAGGAAACCCCTAAAGATGCTACCAGCTAGCACACAACCTATCTGGTTGAGGGGGTTCAAGCGCACTAGAGAGTCAGGAGCCTAAACCAATCCACCGCATATGCAGACTATGATTATGAACTGAGCAGACTTATTTGAGAGGGATACAAACTGAACCTGAGTTTTAGTCATGCTAATACCTTTTACTCTATAGTTGGAAAGACATCTAGATAAAGCGGAAAAGAGCCTGGATCAAAGAGGAAGTACATAGCCAGTAAAGGGTACGCATTGCCATACCAGCAACCAGAGACACTAAATTGTGTTCTGTTAGCGTAGGATGTAGTATTTTGTTCTTTTGTGTATTAAATAATTTTTCTTTCTTGAAAAGATAAGCTCTGGAATGAACATTCGGTTACTATGTTGTTATGCAATTGTTGAGCCCGAGCACCCCGACACTAACTCCTTGAGAAGCCTGCGACTGCTCGCCTTCGACACCACGAAAGCTAAGTGCAGAAGGGTTGTAATTGAACTAGTCTGCAGAGCCATTGTGGAGCAGGCCACAGAACATAAGATGCAAACACCTTCAACCCACATACTTGAGGCCCAATAGCCTCCTACTTGCTCCTTGCCCCCCCCCAATCATCACCCAAAGGGATCTCACAGATAGTATAGCTGAGGGAGAGCCTATTTTATGACTGGACACTTTTCCTTAATGACGAGATTAAAGCCATAATCTTTTGAGGTACAATGATGTGCATTAATTGTGCCATCCAGACAGAACAAGTGTTGCAGTGATCTGGGAGGTCACACATTCCCAGCAACTAGAGGCCAAGTCTGTGCTATCAAAGTGGGCAGGGAAGACCCTGGTGAATCCACAGGAATATGCCCAACTTAAAGAAATGGACAGCATTAAAAGAGGGGTGGGAAGAGGTCCTCAAAAATCTATAATTTATCTATGAGAATTCAGTCTAGCTCTGCTTTTTACCAATTAACCTGGGGGAAAGAAAATCAGGTATATGTTAGGCGTGAAATAATCACCCCTCAGGGTGTCAAGGCGCTGGGGGCCATTGGGGAGATTAAGTGAGATATTGCCCAAGTCTCATAGTGCTGAGCAGAGATACCGCCGGGGATTGAACTGTGAGTCCTGCGCTCCTGAGTCAGCCGCTCTGGCCACACCTCTCCCAGGAAAAACAGATTCCTGGTCTACAGGAATCCAAGTGAGTGATATCGGTTAGGGAATCTTGAACCACAAAGATCTCCAAGACAGATTGCTTTCCAATGTTACATCTTGCCATCGTCAAGCTTCAGTTTCAACAGTAGTCTCCCTGTATTGCATCAAGCACTAGATTGGACAGTGGAGAACAGGGAAAAGGCAGCAGAGGTAAAATTATTTTTCTGGACGCAAAGCTTTTCTGAACTCATTTAGAAGTTAAGGTGAGAAAGGCATTAAGGGGAAAGCGATGCACGATACCCCCCAGCGACTAGCTTTACCATCACTGCTTGCCTAATCGTAGAAGATCATGAGAACTGGACTTTACAAATCAGGGAGACTTTAAAGGTAATGGTTCAGTTGACCACAGAACCGCAGCAGCGATGCCTCGGATTACAGCAGGGCAGAGGTGCTTGCGGATGTCCAGCAGCAGGTCATATCCAATGGTTTCTGCTCGTCTAGGGCAGAACCACCAGAATTATGTGGCAAAGGAGTCAAATTAAGCAGAAAAGGCATAGTATGCAGCATAATGCAGAATATTCGGTGGCAGCATTATTTCGCCATCTTAATACATTTTAATACTTTCTAGACTAAAGTTTACCCTCATTAGTACAACTTTATTCCCCATACAAGGCAATAAGCAGCAGGGAAATGACCAATTAAACTTTTGAAAGGGTTTGCAAAACCACTTATGGCACTTCATGTGCAACCTTTTATCCTTTGTCCCATACTTCTGGGACAGCCAAGGAGATTACTGGGACACTGCATCTTTAGGGTGCCTCAATATATGATGCTATACGTAGGGACCACCGGTAGTGCCTTCAATACTTGAAGCAGGGTTCGCAATGCCACTTTTGTCTCCTCCCTTTTTGATTTCAAATAAAGGCAAGTCTGTTGAAGCTACTTCATGATATGGGTCGTCTATCCGTACCTGGATGACTAGCTCCTGCAAGCTCCTTCAATGGAGCAGACAATAGGGGACATGGTGATTGGGGTAGATTTACAGTGTCTTGGTTTCTTGCTGAACACAGAAGTGCCTCATGTAGTCCCAACACTGGAACCCTATCTCAACAGGAGATGGCGTAGAAGCCAATTACACCTGCTAAGCTTACCTCCTGCTTCACTCTGTAATCTTGGAGCCCATGCAAGTGCTGGTCTTTCTCTGCCTCTGGGCATTCAGGGATGATCATGCAAATTGGTACCCTGGGATAAGGTTCACCCGTCATGGAAATTTGTCGGTGGCCCTGAAGGCAACACCATCGGCATTAGACCTGGATTAAAGGTTGGAGTGCCAGTGACCTTAAACAACATACCAGAGTGTGGGGGTCATTGCAGAGATACTGAGAAGGGGAAAACTGTCTATTTCTGACCTGGGCGATCTACCTGAACATAACAGGTTCATATTCATCCCGGCAAAATACCAGGAGCGTGATGGCTTCCATAGGTCTGGTATTGTACTGACAAGTGTTTACTATGATCTCTCCTACTACGGATGGTGTTTCCTTGAATGAAAATCAAATAAAAAGAATACTTAAAAAAAAAAGTACCACTGATCAAGGTCATTTTCCCGGTTTAGACACCAATTGCTCAGAGGAGGTGGGGGAGGGGGGGAGGGGAGAGAGGGGGGAATCCAGACAGGGAGTGGTTTAATGATTTGACACAAGGATATGTATAAACACTGCTGCAGAGCTACTCACCAGAAAGGGAAAATGACCAGTCTGGAGATGAAGAAGACTATCGCGAAAACCACAAAGATATTATTGCACAAGTTCTTCCAGCCAGCGTAGTTAAACATCTTCCCCGACTGAAAAGAGACAATAAAAAAGGAAATTTAATTCACCTTGAAGAGGGAGTCCAGGGTTAACTGACCTGTATCCTCTGTAACTAAGGAAGTTGCTGCACCCTCTCCAACGAGCCAATGGTGGATCAGTACGGTTGACCTCCTATTCATCCGGCACTTGCTGCATGTGGCTCACAACCAAAAATGTGGTGATTTTGAAGAAATAAGCAGTGATCCAAAAGCACATATTCCCTGGAAACTGACAAAAGCCAGGTTTGTGCTACACATTATATTCACTCTATTATAGTCTGCATTTTGTTTACACAGGTGAAGTCCTTCTATTAGGAAAAAAAGACTGCATTGGATGTGGCTGTACAAATACCCCTTCTGGAAATCCCAAAGGAACGTGGGTCCTGTACTCCTCCTCCTCCCACTGAAGAGTTTTCATCCAGAATGATGGCTTTGCAAGCAATCCTCCGCCCTGGTGGTCAGTGTCACCTCTCAAACCCCGGGGCCCGTGTCCGGTAATGTTTGTACAGTCCTCTCACAAGTGAATACACATTGTGAAGCTTTGTCCACTACACTCATCCGCGAACCTTAGCCGGTAACTTCATATATAAGACTTTTATTCAGTACTCGCAACCATGTACCTTGGTCCTCTACAGCCATCCATAGGTCTTTGTCTGGAGCGAGCTCTTACCAAGTGTGCACACACTTAGAGGCCAGAGCCCAGTACTTTATCTTAAGGGAGTTTGCATGGTGTATCCCTACTGGCCTATATACCTACTGCCCTGACTGCTTTCCATCTTTAACAACTGGGGACTACCCTGAAAGAACAATAAATTGAGATTATTGGACATGTCAATCCTAGGACAAATCTTTACTGTTCTTTTATGTTCACTTTGAAAGTAATTGGATGTGTCCCCAGATGCTAAATTTGTAAAAGATAAATATGCACCAGGGCCCGCGTCAGGGGGCCACTGCAGCTTGTAACACCCATTGACCCTTCTAGCACTGCCAATGACAATATCAATACAACTGTGAACCATCACACTCAATAAAATATTGACAATTCAGACAGTTCCACGTCCTAAAAACTTTAAGAATGGCTTGTGCGGCACTTATTATTATTGTTTTTTATATATACTGAATGAATAAACAAGTGTTCTGCTCATCTCTATATTAGACAGAAAATGCCACTGCGTGGCAGACAGTCCTAATCGGCGGTGCCGAGTACTGGAAACCACCGGCTCAAATTAAGCTTTGCTGTACTCCAACCTTTTCATTTCATATTCCTACAAGGAGGGGGAATGCCAGGAGCTTTTTACTCGGTTAATGGACTCAATTCAATCTCCGGCAATGTCTTGGTGGGAGCCAAGTTTAAATTTAGTATCTTTAAGTTTAAAATGCATACAAGTCAAATTAAATAATTAGTGAGAAAAATGTAGTTCAACATTATTGATGCCACAAGTAACTTACATTTAGTTAAGAAATGTTTTACTACAGAAGGTTTGAAAAAACCAGAGTAAAAGTTTGTTTTTAGTCTCGGATCTGGCCTATATTTTAACTTTGTCTTGCCATTACCTTATCTAATCCTAATAACTTTTGCACAAGGGTTGGCCAAGGTGGAAGTTCGAATTTCAAGATTTCTAGAACCAGCTCTCCTGCTCTCAACCAGATCTCCTGCTCTCAACTTGCTCTCCGGAACCTGCCAAGTCCAGGACCCCACTAGAGCCCACGGGCTCTGCCACCAATGAGTACCCGGTATATGTCCATTGCAGCTGCAGATGCATACAGGCAGTTTACATGCATCTTTGAATCAGTGTCTGTTTCTCTTCAGCTTGTCCAGTTGGGATAGGCAATCTCTGTTCACTACTGCTTCTAGACACTCAGTCTGAATTCCATTCAGCTTAGACATACCAAGTGCTTAATTTGTAAACAAATAAGTGCCAAAGCTTTCGTCAGGAGGCCTCCGCAGATTGCAACACCCATTGCCCAGCGCTGTCAACAACAGTAGGTACACAACTACTGACCATCATATTCCTACAAGTGTGATAATTCAGACTATTCCAGGCCTCCAAAGCTATAAGAATGGCTTGGGAGACAGGTATTAGTTGTTTTTAATGTTTATTGAATTTATGAACAACTGTTGTTCTGCTCATCTCTAAAGTACTCAAACAGCACCACCATGTGGCAGACTGTCATAAGTGCCGATGTTAATAAGTGCACCGGAAACCACTGGCACGAATTAAGCACTGGACATACCTGTGTTCTGGTGAGTTTACAAACAAAAGCCTTTGTTCTTTTTAGCCAACAATTACATTTTCAGCCTACAGACAAAACCCTTTGCCATTTTTAACTTCTAGACAGAGCTCTTTTTTATTTTGAGCTTACAAATGTGTCTGTAAGCACATAATAACAAGCATGTTTGTCTATGTGAGCTAACAGACACAAACATTTGTTCTTTTGAGATTGCACACACAAAACTTTGTTCTTTTGAGCTTTCAGTCACACTTAGCTTAAGGAGCTTACATGCAAAAATCATTGTCACTGTGGGCCTAGAATCTTCAGAGGAGTGGGCCTCAAATTGATCTCTACGCGGGTACCAGGTTCTGGCCAAGAAGAGCACTTATTATGGTCTTAGGGAACAAAGACAGATGCAATGTTTAACAGTGCTGTGTTTTAGTGAAAGAAAACAGCTCGGCAGTGGGCAAATATTTGGTGGACCAGCAGTAATGTCTTTTTTCAATAATTTTGGCCAAGTCCTGGGTGAAATAGGTTTCAAAGAGGGTGTGGCGGCTGCATTTTTAAAAGAGACAACTGAACTTAGATGAATTATCTGAATTGTTAACATTCACAGAGCTGCCAATTAATAAGAATAATTTTGAGAAAATAGAGTGCATTTGTCATTCTGGGGGGGGGGGGGGGGCTGAGTTTTTTTTATTTACACTAGGCGAGAGTAGTATTTTGAAGACCACTGGCTTCGGGGCACCATTTCTTTGTTCTTTTGAGCTTACAGACACAAACATTTATTCTTGTGAGTTGATGGACCTTGCTCTTGTGCGTGACAGGCACAAATATTTCCTCTTATTAGCTTACCGGCCCAGCTTTGTCTTCTTGAAATCATACAGGTTCAGTTTTTTTAACTTTATGCAGCTTTACAGCACAACTGGTTTCCTATGACCCGAGAGACCCGATAAGATTTTGTTTGGCCGAGAATACACAGCTTCTGTAGAGGCGCTTTCCTATAGCGCAACATGGGAACATGGCGCTGTATAGGGGGTATGGATTAAACATGGTGTTTGCACTGGACTGCAATACTCTAGCAATTCTTTCTCAAGGATACCATAACCAGTGGCTCTGGAAGCTGGGCAGTACATTGTATACCGTTTGCCAGGAAGGAGAGCGGATGCCATTCCTTATACGTGGTTTGCGGGTGTTTGAGTGGCGCTGCCTGTAGGTGTGAGATTAGATGTCTGAAGGAATGTCTGACCTAGAGTGAAGTACTGTAGGGGGCAATAGTTGGTCAGACTTAAAAGCCGTACAGCAGGGTTTTCAGATTGCTCATGTGTGACATTCAGAGGCTGCAGTTTATGTGTGATCGATATTGTATTGTTAAATGTATGACCCCTTGAGTGACACTTTCTTGTGAGTAAAACAAAGCAATAAAGTCAATGTATAGGGATAAGCATCAGAAAGTCCCTTTTTGGGCAATTAAAAACTCAAAAAGGACCTAGAAAATGCTACAAAGCCCATGAAATGGAAGGCTACTATTTGATGGTTAGTGCACGTGATGGAGAGTTCTGTGTACATTCTTATCGCAGGTTTGACTCGCCATAAAATGGCTGAGGTTATATGCCCGCTGCAAAGCACAACATGTAACATGGCTGTCACAGATTTGTGTTTTATGCAGCTAGTCCAGAGACTTGCATCTTCAGCTGTAGAGTTCTTTGTGCTACCTGCAGATCACAAGTAATAATGCATGTTCTAGAGATCAGTGAACAATGACCCAGGCCCCAAGGAGCTGCAAGCAACCTGCAACTCATAAGTCTTGAACCTTGCTGTGTTTTTCATTATTCTAAGGTTGCTAAGAAGGGTTTATTTGGGTAGCAATAAAGACTTATTAGTAAGTTTATATAAATGGCTATTACAGTAATTACTCATTGTTGGAAATGGCCTTTTTTGCAGGGTTATCTCCAAACTTTTTGCTTCTTTCTCCTATTTTTTCCTGACCAGTTTGTGTTGGTTTTTCGGACTCTGGGCACGTTACCACTGCTAATCAGTGCTAAAGTGCATATGCTCTCTGTGTAAATTTTGTTATGGATTGGTGTTTCCATGATCGGATATTTGATTTACTTGTTAGTCCATACTAAAGTGCACCGAGTGTGCCAGGGCCTGTAAATCAAATGCTACTAGTGGGCCTGCAGCACGGATTGTGGCACCCATGTGAGTAGCCCTAAAAGCGTAACTCAGATCTGCCATTGCAGAGTTTGCACGCAGTTTGTGACTGCCATGTCGACTTGGCCAGTGCACACACCTGCCAGTCCCTAACCTTCCCTTTTCTTACATGTCAGGCACCCCTAAGGAAGGCCCAAAGTACCCCGGTGGGTAGGGTGCAGTGTATGTGAAAAGTAGGACATGCCCTGGTGTGTGTGGCATGTCCTGATAGTGAATTACAGCCCATTTCGTTTTTCACTATTGCAAGGCTACCTGTTCCCCATAGGACAGAATGGGAAATTTGTTTATAACATCTTATAAACATAACTGGCCCAGGGAACTAGGTAGGAAAATGAAGTCTAGTATGCCTGAACTTAGAATCTAAAGATGCATCTTTTAGTTAAGGTGATTTTTAAATTCTCCGTTTGAAAATACCACTTTTAGAAAGTAGGTATTTTCTTGCTCAGTCATCCAGTGTGCCTCTGCTGGAATGTGGATTGTCTGTCTGGGTTTTGGATGACAGAAGGCTGGGGAGCAGGAGTGGCTCCAGATAGCCTAGGTATGTCAGGAAAGGGCTGAATAGACCTGGGCTGCAATGGGTGAAGGGGGAGGAGATTTCCTTGCACCTCAAAGGGCCTGGTCTGCCTCTGACAATGGCATCTCCACCCCTGCCAGGATATCACACCAGAGAAGGCAGAACTGGTTCTGGCTGGGCACAGACACTCTCTGCCTAAGAGATCAAAGGAATTTGGGATATAAATAGTGGGGCCCAGACCCCTGAACTTTAGAACTCTTTTGGATCAAGAAGACTGCCAAGAAGAGCTAGAGAAGCTGCGAGGAGGAACTACCACTTTGCTATGTGCTTTGCTGTGTTGGCCAGCAGTGGCTGCTTCTGTCTTGGGCAGTGAAGTGACTGGACTGAACTTTCTGCAATCTACTTCTGTGAGTTTCTCCAAGGGCTAGAGGTAGAGCTTGGCCCCTGTTCAAGAAGTCTCAGGAACAACAAAGACTTCAGGTTCTTCTGCCCTCAGCACTGGGGAATGTGTGTTTTGTGCTGCAACAGAGGAAAAGCAACTCAGTGACGTCTACGACGCCGCTGCCGACTCAGTGTCCTGACGGCACTGCAGAGGGCACCGCCGCAACACGACCTTGGTCTCACCGGCGACACCTGCTGACGCCACCACTGAGCCGCTGCTCACACCACGACCTGTGGGCACCGCACTCTGCACCGCCTCACTTCACAACAACACCTTGGCACCACAGAGGGCACCGCCACAATGCCGCACCACGACCCTGGTCTCACCGACGACGCCATCTGACGCCACCACCGAGCCATTGCTCGCACCGCAACCTGTGGGCACCACACTCTGCACCGCCTCGCTTCACGATGACCCCTTGGAATCCCCGACGACGCCGCTCCACGCCGAAATCAGCACCGCTGCTTGCACCATGGTTTGAGGGCACCGCTCGTAAAGTTACACGATGCACCGCCCTCATCCCGCACCGCAGCCTTGGCCTACCGACGCCGGTGCCATCGACTCCAGTTCATCAGCCGACGACAGCGCTTCAGCAACGACACCGCCGCTGCTTGCAGCGTGACCTGCCAGCACCGTGACGAGCACCGCCTTCATCTCGCACCGTGACCCTGGTCTCACGATGATGTCATCTGATGCCGCCACCGAGCCGCTGCTCGCACCGTGACCTGAGAGCACCGAACATCGCCCCACTGCACTTTGCACCGCAGCACACGACGCCTGCCGACGCCAGCGCTCCTGACTCCAACAGAGAGGAGATCGACCTGCAACGGGTGTGACTTCGAGGGCCCCGAGGACTCCTGCACCGACCTCCGGAACCAATGCCTGCGGACGCCGTGTTTTGGGAAATTCAACGAGAGGCCGCCGACGCCCTGCATTTCTAAAGGGTACCGTTTGCGGGTCTTCCCGACACCGTAGCTGGCCCGCGACGCCGCGGTCAGCCAGAACTGTTTGGATTTGTTTGCTCATGACGCCGTGATAGCCCCGGACGGAGCTATCGACATCAAGGAACTGTTTTGATAACTGTAGATTTCTAAGTACTGTATTGTGGATTTTTATCGTTTTTGGTCTTAAGTATATAAAACTATTGGATATTTTTCTAAACTGGTGTGGTGTCCTTTTGTAGTGCCTACACTGTATTACTGTTGGTTATGTGCAAATGCTTTACACAGTGCCTCCAAGATAAGCCTGACCGCTCGTGCCAAGCTACCAAGGGGGGGAGCAGGGGTTATTTTAGGAGTATAACTCCCTTATCCTGACTAGAGTGGTGGTTTCTGTCTGGCTTTGGCACATGCCCTAGCCTGTCAAAAATCCCATTTCTAACACTCATCTAGACAGATCTACCTGACATTCTTACAGTGCACGTATATCTATTATGTACACAGTGCTGGAAACTCCTGGCTCCATATCTCAGTTTAGCTTAAGTACTTGTGAGGCGACAAGCTGAATTTGTTTCCTTGATGGCTTTGGCACAAGTGACTAAACCCAGATCTCTTGACTAGGGGTGAGTCGTTGAAAAGTTTCAGCACTCTGTCCATCATCTTGTTGTGTTTGGCGTCAGGCAGGCATGAGCCTGGATCATTATTATTCTGAACCAGGAACTTCATGATTCTATGCCCACAAGGCCCAGACGACCGAGACTCCAAGGTCCTCCAAGGTCCTCCAAAGTCCTAGAGATCATGATTTGGTCCTTCAATTCATCATGGAGTGCTGATAAAATTCTGGTTCTCCCCACAACCACATCTGTGTTGAGTGCCCACTCACTGCTGACCTGAGCAAACCAATCAGCTTCACTTTGCAGCTGACGTTGGTACTCTTGGTTCAGTTGTCAACCTTGTAATAGAAGTGGCAGTCTGAGACCTGGACGACTTTTTGTTGGGACTGCCTGGACCCACCTGACAGTGCTGGTAGCAGGCGGATGCAAGTTTGGCACTGCAAGATGTCACAAAAGGCGCTCCGAGTGTGGCTCCTGGTCATGCAGTGTGGCCAGGATCGCCAGTGCACAGACACTTGTGTGGACCTGAAGGATGGTCCCACCATCTCTGATGCACGTTCCATAATCCTGCGGCAGAGGAGGAGCGGGATGTAGGAGGGAACATTTCAGACTCCACTGGCACCAGGATGAGGAAGTCAGTCTCAAGGAAGAAAACACTGTGCTGCAATCGATTGCCGCAAGACTCTGTGAGAGCACTGCACCATGGCCAGCTGAAAAACAGAAATGGCCAAGACACTTTACGTGGCCCAACCATAGCACGCAGGAGCCGGAACAGGATGGTGATCTCATGCAACATCATAAGAGAGGATAAGCCAATGGCTGGGCCCGGAGGCAGCTACGTGTTACAATATAACACCTGGCAATCACTAAAGTAAATAAACACCTTAACCTTGCCCAGGCTGAGAAGGATTCCTATAGCAACCAGAATTACTTCTTCTAGACTGGCGCCGGGCTCATTACTTCTGCCTGAGGCAGGACAGCAAACATGCACTAGCTGCAGAGTTAACTACTGCTGCACCGCTTTGAGACCTGCAGAGCCTTGTAAGTCGTCGAGCATATTCGGAGATAACAAATTAAGTGTGACAGATCATTTTAGTGCAGTGATCCGGACACCATCTCTAAAGTGCAATATATTGACATGTGCTGCAGGTATCGGACTAGCAAGGGAGGAGGGAATAAAGTTCTCACTCAAGAGGAACCGAGCATGGAGGAGTCTCTCCTCGATATGGATAGGACCCTCGTTGACTCAAGTACTAGATGACCTGGCACAAGACTTGGTCAGAGCCCAGATCACACCAGTGGAAGGAAGTGGCCACACAATTTGGGTGAGGTCCCGCTTCACTATTCATGGGTGAGCTCTGCTTCAAACCTCCACATTCAAAAAGAGTTCTCGTTTCCATCTTCTGTACCTGTTTCCCTTTAACTTCTTTTGTCACAGGTAAATTATGATGGACAGAATCAAGACCTGCACGGCTACAGTTTGGTGCAAGTCATCTTCCTCAGGGACATGCATGCAGCCTTGCCCCCTAAACCCCAAATCTTCCCTACACCACACACATACATACATGTGCCCAGTATTCTCCCGGGGGGGGGGGGGGGGGCGTTTAACCTAGAATAAAGACACAGGTGTCTGCGCTCCATACTCTTCCCCATCAAGTATCTAGAGACGTATTGCAGGATACTCACCTCCAACAGGGAGTCAGAGGAGTCATGCAAGGCCATGATCAGCGTGCCCACGCGGATATAGTTGGCGCACCAGGAGAAGCTGATGAGGATGATCGTGGCCAAGTGGTGAATGACCTGCTCTTTGAAGTCCTGCAGTGGAGAGAAAAAATTATGTGGGTTACCTCCTGGAGAGAATTAGAAGTAACAGGACTAGTGAATCTGTAGCACTGATACAAGTGCACCCGACTCGTATGAGCAGGGGCATGGGTGTCCGGAGAGCATAGAAAGAGAGCTCTTTGGCCCCAGTCCTCTTTTCTCTATTCGACTATGTGTGATCTTGTTCAGTTGTGATAAGCATAAATATACTTAGGAGGGACTTGCCTCCTTTCAAGCACAGATCCCAGTTTATTTTGCCTGCACATCCTCTTTCAATTAAATGACAAGGGACTTTCAACCTGGTTGTGACTAATATGGGAGTCGGGAAATGTTCTAGTGTTTGCGGAATAGGCACTGGCTGGGTGAAGACTCAAACACAGCATCTGATCGAGAGTGCCAGACACCAGTGGAAGGAGCAGACCCACTGGTGTGGTAGCAGGGTATTTAAGAACATCTGACTCTTCCTACATCCTCTCACAGACCTAAATGACACCCATCCATGTATTCGTATCCATGCTGTTAAAGCCCCATACCGCTATATAACTAGGTCTACACAGCCACTAGCCAAAACATTAGTTTCCTGCAACCTTACTAAACACTATTGAATATGACTCAACTACCAAGAAAATATCAACAGACCACTCGGGTTCTAGTCAGTGAGAATTTCCTGGCTGTAAAGGTGCCAAGCCTTTGACAGGGGTTCAGGACCATATTAAACATGTGAATGCAATTTATGAAAGCACTTAACATAACCTCTATAACTTAAATGGTTTGTCCTGATGAAGACTCTCAGAATTGGTGCATAAAGGTCCGAAACTCGGACTTCTGATTGTAAATGATGCTGTACACCAGGAGAGAATTTATAAACAATCTGCTCTTTAGGCAGTTCCAAGAAAAATTGCATGTTTTACTATTATTTATTGTTCTGTCTTTTGTCTGACAGTTCCATACTACTCAACTGTTCATCATATATTCAATTAATACATTTACTGTACTGGTAAAAAAAAAATAATAGGCATGCGTTGACAAGTAGATATATTAACTAAACATACTAAGGAAAGGGTCCCCACAATTCCTCGGGGATATCAAAGTTACATTTTGTGTCAAACCCCATTTGCTACTTTCAAAGGAGAAGACATTCAGCTCTGCAGTGGCACTCAACAGAAACAGAAGTTTCAAGCAATCAAATGTGTCTCAATCAGTGAAATAGCAGCAGAATATCAAAAGGTTTCAACTTTCATAATGTTTCATGTTTCCAGATTCACTGGAGTGCTCACATTGCCTTGAACCAAGCAACCTCTTTTGCAGTGGAAAAACACACATTGTTGCAACACAGAACTGATTGAAAGTTACCAAATTTACAAATTCTGCTGTAACAGTAAATAGCAATGTAGATTGTTTGACTTCCCGCTGACTGAATTCCCTTAGATTAGGTAGCAGTATTTAGTGATGGTTGAGGGCCACAGAGTAGGGGTAAATCACCTTATAAAGGAATTGCAACAGTACAGCGAGACGGTGCTTAATTTGACACGGTGGGTGCAGGTGGCGAACATGGGCACTGGACAGGAACTTATTTTTTTTTCATTATCAGACATTGATCCAGAGCAAGGGCAGGAAAGGCAGAAAAAGAGAGAAAGGAAGAGAAAGACAGGAAAACACTTACAAATTAATTGAATGAGACGAGTGCAATAAAGGATCGAGCAGATGGAGCGGAGGTGGAACCAAAGCAGGACATAAGCTGGAAACAAGACTAATCAGCAATGGTATTCAGAAAGCCTGGCATTCCGCAGCGCCAGAGACTGGTTCTATGAAAAACTTTGGGCCTCCGCGCTTTTTTTTCCAAATGTTCCGATTTTGAAGCCTCTTTCTAAACTAGGCACCGTCAACACCTTCTCTACTGAAAAAGGGTCTAAGCACTCAGGAAGTAAAACATTATGATGCAGAGTCATTTGGTGGAGGTTGGGAAAAGGCCACACAGTCTGATGTGGTTGCCCGATCCACAATGCGACTGGGTACCTTGTTTCAAGGTTCAAGCCAGGCCCATGGAGCATCTTGATCACCTATTCAAGGTATATCAAGATCACGGTTTCTTCAAGCTGCACAGTGCCACACGGCACCTCAAGTGGTCAAAGCTATAGGGAGCTACTTTTTGGATCAACACTGTCAAGTGCTTAAAGCCAGACGGTGAGGTGGCCTGCAGTAAAGCTGTAGTTTTGATGTAGCCATACAAGTCAGACTGTGGCTTGCACTCCTCTGAACATTGTGCCCCTGGTTGTTCAACCCATACAAGCTCACCTGGTTCTCAGAACAACAAAACACAAAAACACCCCAGTGCTTGATGGGTGACCCGGACTAACCTCATGCCACAAATGGAAGGAGACACTGTAAAGCATTAAGTGTATTATTAAAATGGGGTATTAATTGTCAAATGTTCTTGTTAAGCGCACATATCACCGGGGGAAGGTCTCATGGCGCTAGCAAAGCTTCAGCAAGATGGGCGGTGTGATAGACAGATTACTTGATAAAGAGCCAAGTTTTTAATTCTCTTCGAAAGCGTTTGTGATCAGATATGGATGGAAGATGCGTTGGCAGATAATTCCAAAGCTTGGGGGCCAGATACGAAAATGACCGACCTCCATTTCGGGCCGTTCGGATGCGTGGTAGAACAAGGTTGAATTTAGTGCTGGATCTTAGGGGACTGCCGGGCTTGTACCATTGGAGTTTCTTGGCTAGGTATCTAGGGCCGGTATCGTACAGAATCTTGTGTGTGAGGCACAAGATTTTGAAATTGTCTCTGTCTCACCGGAAGCCAATGGAGAGTTTTAAGGCTGGGGGCTGAAGGCGATCTGGGTGGAAGATTTAGAATAAGTCTGGCAGCAGTGTTCTGAAGAATCTGGAGTTTGGAGAGCAGATCTTACATGAAAACAGCTGCCAGGCCTGTTGACTCTTCCTTGGGCAGCCTTTCATCAAATTCCAGGGTAATGCTGGCCATCGACAGTGACGATGGAAGACCCGGATGTCAGACCACCTTTGCAGCTTACCGGACAGGTGGAGTGGTGTGGCCCACCAGCTGGAAGGTGTAATGGATCCATCCAGTCAGACATCTCACTCAAACTGTGCTGGTGAGTAGCAACCCGCCACACACAGCCATTCAACGTGACCTCCAAGTGCGGTCCAATAACATCCCAGCAAGTACTGCTGAGAGATCCACAAGCAGTCACCAATCAACCCTTTGCTCAGTGACTGTAGATCCACTCACCAGACCCAGGGGAGGGATCCACTCGCCCACCATGAACAGCAGTCATATACCCACTGACACAGCCAAGTGACTCACCAACTGCAAAGTGATCCGCCCACAGAGCATACAGCGGAGCACCTCAAGTGTTGCATGTCCAGCCCTTCAATCTTCCAAGATCACACACTGCAGAGTGATTCACATGGCATCTCCGGGCACAAATGTGTAGCTGAGCACCTCACCCTTCATAGGTGCTGGGACAGTTACCGCCTTGGTGTACTGCTAAGAAACCCACCCTAGGTTTGTAGTCGATCAGCCCATTTCTTAGGCGCAGTTAAACAACCAACACTGTGCACAGATTTGAGTGACCAATTCCTTGTGCACCAAGCAACTACTATATTAATTACAGCCAAACCACTCACCATAGTCACACAACCACTGCCCTCATAGCCATACAAACGATCTACCATACAAAGTTCAGCAAGGACTCCCCTCATGCAGTAAAACAACTCTAACACAATTTGCATCACCACAATCCACCAACTATGACCAGAGAAATGAGCTACTGACCAATTGCAGCCTAGTGTCCGGCTACATGCATCAGACCAACAGGGCAGATGAACCAATCTGCTGAGCTCCACTGAGTGACACATATGCCACTGTGTGCTTCCTTCTAAATGAATTCTTGTGACCCACACACTAATAAACAGCAAAGCGGCACCTCTATCGTGCTCAGAGATGAGTGACCCCCCCCCCCCACAACAGAGAGAGGAGTGAACCACCCACCCTAACAGGTCATAGCCATCCAGAGTCAAGCAGAGTGGACAAACCAAGCAATATCTGCAGCGGACTCACTCCACCTCCATATTCTCCACCTCATGCAGCCAAGCATCTCACTTGTATGTGCAGTAATACTAGCCCAGTTGAGCAGCTCTGCACTAGAAATCTGGCTCGAAGTCACGATTGATCGAATGATCTGTGTTGTACTCTTTAACATGGAGTATGTTTCTAGGATGCATGATCAGTTGTGGTAACCAGTTCGCCTGTATCCCTTTGTACTCGACGCATGCATGTATAGTGCTTCAACACCCTCACAGGAAAGGTTTCCATCTCGTAGCATCACACAAATAAATGAACCCACCTTTCGTTTCACGTCAAAGGCAACGCGGAACAGTAGCGACCAATAGAAGCCGAGTTCAATCATGTAATACCAGTACTGCGATGGCAATAGTGTCTGAGAAGAAAATAAACATTATGGTTATTGTTTGTGTACGTGGTATCCAAGTTCTTTGGTCGAGCCCCCAGAGTCAAGCTTGTTTTCCTGCACCCTAACAAAAGGGTGCGCGCGCTGCACCCACCTCCCCAAACCACATCCCTCCATGATGACTGTCACAATGCTGGCTTCACCAGTTGTTTCCTCTTGTATGTCGCATCCCCCTGCGGGCCATAACCCCATACACTGAACTCACATCAGCATTCTACACGCAGTGAAAATCCTGACTTTTGTGAGTGCATTGGGTAGCCAGTATCAATGTGCGGGTCACAACCTAGTCCTTAAAGGCTAAATCTGCCCATTTTAGGTCATGCATACTGCACAGATCATTCCACTATGCAGCTTGCTAGCAGCCCACTGGGTAACCCCCATGGAGGGCAATAACCTATATGCAGGTCCTACCCCTGAGCAAGTCACAGTCCTGTGTTACACTGTGAACCTTTATATGCGTGTCAACTGCCTCCTGGTGGCGACACACGCAGCAGCACCCTAGGTCACTCACCTGCTTGGGGAATCCAGCCCAAACTTCGTGAAGATCGTGGAACCATGGTTTCTAAGTGAAGGAAGAGGATAATCGTGAAACCATGCTGCCATCTTTACAGGAGCAGTATCAATACGCAGCAGAGCAGAGACACACTATATACTTACGTCTACAAGAACGGCCATCCCAGCGATGAACGCAACCAGATAGAAGGTGAACCTCCAACTTCAAAAAAGAAAAGACATTGGTGAGCGGGAACTGCAGACCCTTCGACAAGGGTAGATCAGACCAAGGGTCTTCACTTGTGACCATCGGCTACAAGTTACAACTAGTAAACCTCTACAAGGCTGCCATTGGACCTCCTACGAGTAAAACTGTGCAAGATCATAAGGAATACATATGTAACGCCATTGCAGGTCACTGAAAACCTACAATACACCAGGTGTGAGACAATGACACAACGTGCATCATGCCCGGCCATGTGACAAGTGTGGAGACATTCCAGATACGAGATGCAACATAACTATGGATCCTGGTTTTATGTTTTTTTTTTTTTTTTACATTTCCGTTTGTACTTACAATATTTATTTTTTGGCCATATTAACAGTATTTGTCCATGTTTATTTTATGTTTTTTGAATAAGTGGAGTCAAAAACTGTACATTTCCACATTTATTTAACTGATAAACATGTAATCACACTTTGATGCCTCTCGCGTTTTAGCAAATTCAGCATTCAAATATAGCAAAACACTACAACTACAGGTAAATATTCGCAATTTACTGCAAATATATTTTAACATATACCTGTAATCAATGATATCTCAACCTGTTTTTAACTCCCCATGCTGTCTATTTGCTCATCTGTTGTCTCTGAATTAACAACAGACAGCATGGAAAGTCACTCTATAGAATCACAATTTTCAGTATTTTTCTTCTTTTAAAAATAAATACTGAAAGGAAAAACATGGTTGTATTTATCTGTAAAATCGGAAAACTGGGAGCCTTAAACATTACACACCACCAAGTTCTGAATACCATTGACTCCTACAGGCCAAGGGACACTACCCAAGCAAGTAAGCCTACGAGAGACAAAATGCGACATGCTAGGCACCAGAGCAACATGCGATACTCTGACCCAGACAGCAAACCATATTGTGCCACAATGCAACATGTGAAATGGCACAAACCAAGCTTTGGGACAACCTGGCAAATGCCACAACTATCTACTTCTAGACAATCTGTGACGTGTCAGGCCATGGAACTCTGACAATGACACACCACAATACAGAACCAACTTGTAACATGCGCAATACTAAACCTGTGACACACCAGAAGAAAAGATGTATCCGGTCACTAAGTAATGGCGCTAAACGCATTCATAGCACCTCCGTAGCTACAACACAACTCAAAGTCATGTAACACACCACTCTAATCTTCCCCAAACAACTAAAACCTGGGACATGGGACCATCAAGACTGAACACAAACATAAGCTACAAGAAACCAGTTTCGGGGTGGTTCAGCCTCATCAGTGAGGTGTTCATGTTCAGAGGTAACTGTCCTGGCAGCTTGTTCTGAACGGTCCCTGTAGGAGCGGCTGAAGATGGTCTGCTTACGGCTTGTCCATGGCTGTAATTGCAGAGGAGCCATTTCGAACATTCCACCCACCATGTTTTAGTTGGGTCTACAAGATGCATATCACAGGAGACACAATCTTTGACAGATCCAATCCAGAAATAGCATGTAACATGCCCTCCACGCAACACACCATATGACAAACCACAAGTGGACACAATTTAGTGGGATGCAATGAGTAACAACTTGTAACAAGACAGGCTAGACAGCAAGATAACCCACGGCGAAAAGGGCCACAAGGAAAGTCTTGATAAGCCACGAGACAGAAGCTGCAACACGTCAGGCCCACTATAAAGCAACCGATGAGACGCCACTAATTGAAATCCGCGACCCTTCATTCTTTCAACAACACTAACTTCTTCAATCTCAACCACTAATTAACACAACCTGTAGCATACATGGCCTCAGAACATCACTAGTGACAATCATGGCCGCATCCACCAACATCCCATATGACTTGTACCATCTGCGATATCTCCTGTTCAATTCAAAATCTGAGCGAGTTCTCACTGTTTGCCGTGGCAAAAATCCCCAACTTGTCTGTTCTTAAAGCTAAAATCCTTTTTTTCCTTTATGGCCGAAGCGGGTCAATGGAGGGCCCAGTGTCGCAAAGAGACGGAGCTAGTGCAGACATGGCAAACATAGATGTAACCTAAGTCACATTGAAAATCAGAGGCTTAAATAATTAGGGCATAATGCTGGAAATCGGGGAGGAACTAGAAAATGAAAACTATACAGGTTTCAGTGTAAGTAACTTTGGTAGCTTATTTTCTTTGATGGAAAGGTAGTAAGAGATCAGGTTCTGGTTAAAGGGGTGCGTTGATAAAGGATTGTAGCCACATTGCGTTGATCAAGTTTCCTGGGAAATCTGAAAGGGCTTTAAATTGATTTTGAAAAGGTCAATCAAAATCTCATCTCTGGTCGTGTAACCTCTCTTGTTTTTTGTCCTAAGTAGAAAGTGATTTAGCAATGCTCTATGGGTGAGCGTAATCAATCAACTAGTCAAAGAAATCTAATCTCTGACACAACTAACTATTCATCTTACAATTTATCCCCTTACCTGAAGTGCCCCCTGTTTCATTCAGAACAGGGGGACTATTTTGACTCCCTTCTGCCTCCAACTCAAAATCAAGACCTTTATAAAATCACAGTACAGAATCCTAATTTCACAATAAAGGCTCTGGATATACTAAGGAGAAGAGAGGTCACAGGATGCTAGGTGATGATGTCATGAGAGAGCAGAGGACGGAGGCCACCAGATCCTAGGTAGCGGACATCAATAGTACTTTTCAAGGGCCTCCTGATCGAAGGCCGATGACGACATCACGTTGCCTACTGTGGCGGGTCATGTGATCACAGGATTATTATATCCTGATGGAACCCAGGGAAGATGCAACCTGATCCCCAGCCGATGACGTCACGAGGGAGGCAAGCACATGGGTCTCCTGGTGCTAGTCTGAAGAAATCATCAGGAATCCCAGACCAGTGACTTCATGAATAAGGCAAAAATGGTCATTTGAACACAGTGATGACATCGGTGAGCCCAAGGCCATCTGTCACTTGGCCCCTGGCTAATAGCGTCATGCGGGAATTCAGAACAGGGGTTACCCGGTTCTAAGCAGCAGATGACAGGAAGCACAGGGAAGGACTCAACCAATCCTAGCCCAACAAGTTCATCATGTAAAGCAAAAGTTAAAAGTCAAACATAACTAAGTTAACAGAAGTGGGCATGGAGACACCAGCAGCTGAGGAGGGAGCTTGTAAAAGGGTCTTTCCAAGGTCCCTGGTCTCCTGAAGACAGAGTGGGTACCAGGCAATACAAGATCTGAGCAGATTCAACACAAACTGATCCAGTTTTCGGTCTTGTAGAGAATGTGGGAGCAGTGCCGTGGACATGTTATCAGGGTAGCCCCAATTGAAGCCAGTGGTGTGGCCAGTGGCTTCCAATGGCTAAGCCTCGGAGTTGCTCTGCAGCAAGAAAACATGCAGCACATTGATGATTTTAGATTCTACTGAGCTTACCAGGCTTCCCGGAATTTTTTGAGTGTGCTCGGTCTGTCCTGATTCCGCCTGCGACGAAACCAGCGCTCCACCTGCCGCACAGAGTGGCCACTCTGCTTTGAAAGATATTCGAGGTCATTCTGTAGAATGGACAAGTTGACATAAAGTTTAAACGAGGCCTGGACATCATCACCCAAACTCACTGATTCCCATACATCACAAGCCTTGCCAGGGTATGACGCATTCCACACTTTTCTTCCAATTGCTAGCTGCATTCCACACTATCGCTCTCAGGGCAGCTTTCCCACTTACCAGTAGTCCTCCAAGCACTCTAGAAGCCCCCATCTTTCCCATGCTCTGTTACACATTAGGGTACAATATGAAGCTAGTGGTAGAAATGAAAGCTACTAATGTCCAGCGCCTGTGCTCTGCAATGAGTCCGTTACCTCCTGACTCAATTTATACAATAATAGGCAATCGCAAATTAACAACTTCCCTGGCCTTGCCTCCCTAATCACTAGCCCTTCTCTGTCCTATTATATACAACACCTAATCGCTGCGCACCTGCCAATTACTTATTGCAAGCACTACTCCTTTCCTACCTACCAGTATCTCCCCCAGTGGCTGCCTTTCGCACCACCTTCCTCATCACTGGCCCTCTTGGGCCTAACCTGGTCACCACGTTCCAGCACCCACCAGTGTCAGAGTATACCACATTAGCCTATCCAGGGCCTGATCTACTCATTAGCAACCAGGGCCACCAGAAATTTGCGAGTACACCACCACAGTGTTTTACGCATAATTATGGATTTACTCTGTCACATGATCCATCATATGCTGCACAATCTGTAGATTTTACTAAAAACATGGTGACAGGTCTCTCTGCGTAGTGGAAAGGCCTTCATAAAAGGCTGACTGGTCATCTTTTAACTGCTCATTGCTGTATTTTGGTCTTAAAAAATTTGGCAAAAATAAGATGAAATATTTGCTCAGATAGTGTTAGCATGTATAAAAAGGACAAAAGCATGAAGTAATAGTATGGCAAATTACAGCACATTACGCCGCATAATTTGGTGCATCTTGCCGCATAATTTAGTCAACCCTGCCGCATAACTTGGTCCTCCCCTGCCGCATAATTCCAGTGGCCCTGCTAATAACTCAGCCTGTCTCTCCACCTTTAATAAACCAGCCCTCCCAGAACCTTGCAGACTCACCACAACCACAACCATTCAAAGCAATCTTGGGGCTGTCTAGCCCTGCTAGTGTGTTGTTGACACCAAACTGTCCTTCCAAGTGCTTGTCCCACTCATCATTAGCCTTCCAGGGATATACCTGACCCACATTTGCCACCAGCCCTCCCATACTATGCCCACTGACCATCAGCCCTCTTGTAGCCTACACTCTTACCCTTTCTAGTGTTTTCTCAGGTCCAAGCCCCTCTTCTGCATGCCTCGTCACTCGCAGCATCTCTCCCTGGGGTATCTTTAGTCCTACCAGCTCCCAGTGTCCTCCTCATCCCCATCTCTGCCACTGCCTACTGATCACCGCCATTTCTCCCAGTCTTCCTCACTCACCTCCTCCTTGTACTTTTCGCCAACGCTCACTCGCTTCTCTCCTGTTTCCTCAGTCACTCGCCACTACAAATCCCAATCCCTCTCACAGGCTCACCATATCTCCCAGAGACTCACACCCCTGATTTACTTGAAGTGCTTGGAAGCCTTTGCTTCCACCATGATGCCCATGGGTTATTTCCTTCATTATGACGCCCTCATGCTGCCTTTTATTTTTACAGAGCAGTGAGCAGTCTGACCGTATCCAGCCCGAATGATCTTACGAATGAATTTACATTTTACTTCTGCTGATAGAAAAAGTCGGAAAGGGCAGCCGGCGCCAAACAGCTGAGGGCACCGATCGAGGTCCGTAGAGTTGGCGCACCGTAGGCCAGGAATGCCAGAGTTACATTTGATTATCAGCAAGTGTTCACTAGATACATTTAGATGCATTTAATCCAAAGAGCTAGAAGTGGTTATCGGTGAAAATCTGAGGTTGCTACCCGATGACCTCAGGGAGCCCGCAGTAGGGGTCACAAGTCCTCTGGCCAATGAGGTCATGAGTGTGGAAGTCATCCTATCGTAGCCGATAAGGCCATCATTGAAAACCAAAGCCCAAAATCAAAGAAAACAAAGGGCCTAATTTAGAGTTTAGTGGAGGAGTTACTCTGTTACAAAAGTGACGGGACATCCCTTCCGCCTTATTACAAGTGCAGTAGAGATCTTGCAGAACTAAAAAAAAAAAAAAAAAAAAAAGATGGGCCAGAAATTAGCCATATTGAGGTCACTTGTGCCTTCTTTGTGCAAAAAGGATTTTCTCAAAGTGCCTGGAGTTGTGAAGTCCTCCTCCAGTAGACCAAGCCTTCTTACAGTGCTCACAATCTCCTGATCTGCAAATATGGAACTCCTTTGGTCGAGTTTCATAAATAAGACTATAAAACTGATTACACACACAGGAGCTTGAAAAAGAGGCAGCCATTAGGACCATTTACAGCGCAAGCCCGGCGCCACTAACAAACGGCACCTTTGAAACCCTCACAAGTCAGAGCAAGCAGTTACTAGTGGTCAATACACACCTGCCGAGGATGCTTTGTGGAAGACTTGTAGAACTTCTCCAATGTGGCGTTGGGTGATGCTTTTAACTTTGTTTGCTCCTTTACCCCCAAAACTCTTGCTAACGGTGTTGCCACAAATCTGTAACAGTTGTCGAAAATTAGAATACTAGCAATGAGTTTATCAAAAACTCTTCACATATTTTTAAGTTAACACACATTAAAGAGTTCTACAAATAAGAGAGAAAGAGTGCAAGAGATAGAAAATAGAATCACACATATAGAGAGACCTAGCTTGGTGGTGGTCTTTTGAAGAAAAGAGTTGATACCATACCTAAACTGCCAGCACTGCGTGCTCGCAAGTTTCTGCGGGCTACATTAAACTTCTCATTCAACATTGAAACAATTAAAGACATTTTACATTGCTCTACTTTGGATCTTCTACCCACATTTCATCTCGATTTGCTACGACTATATACATTATGAGTAAGCGAGTGTGCACGAGTGTGATACGCCTTGATTGTAGCACAGGGAACACTGCACTGTGATTCTGAAGAACTTAATCCGAAGCGCTGAACTGAGTTACTTTATTGAATAGGTTCTATTCAAGATGAACTGCATATTAAGACCCGACATGTGCATGAGACCTAGGGCTGAAACATGTTGGTGTTGGTGTGAGAGAAGAGGTCAGTGTGCAGTGCAGCCTCTGCATATGTGATGAATAATGGGAGCCGCGCACAATAAAGCATTGCACGTGGACAATATCCATGTGATGTTATGATATATTGGTTAATGGACATGGTTAGAGTGCTGCTTGATCTGGACTCACTCGTACACGTTGGTGCCCTGAGATGTCTGAGAAGAATGAAGCGCATAGATGGATTAAAGGAAATTAAAATGTTGGATACTCTGCTAGGTGTGTGCACTTCAAGGCTAACCAACAAAACTAGCGAGTAGGTTCTGGACGGGGATAGAATTTCACAGGAGGCGCATAGAGGGCGAGATTTAGGTAAAGTTCATTACTACTGGAAAGACACCATCAGGAAGAGCACTCTATCAAATTGAATCCCTACGCCGGATAATGTTAATGGCTGATACAAGCTCCTTAGGGGGATTTTAATACCCGATTTAAGGTATTCTTGGAAAAGCTTGAGTTACCTGAAGGTTTCGCATATACAAATCATTTTTAAAAGAGGGCGGTACTCGTAATGCACAAAGTACATTGCAAATCAAATTTGATCCGAGAACCATTAGTATGTGTGCTAGATGTTCTAGGAATTCTTAGTACTCAGTGTTTGCTGTGATCTCAAAACGAGATGCATTTTGTCAGTTTGTGAGCACCGAAACAGTGCGTTCTGTAATGTCAATAGCAATAAAACTAGGACTTCTATAATTTATCCTGCAACAAGACTGTTAGGAAATCAACTATGCAGCAATGCGCTCTGTAATCTCCTCCGTGCTGAGAAAATAAGTTGTATTAGGTGATCCTTAGCACTCCGACAAGGTTTTCTGGTCAGCCATCATTTTCTGTAAGGTAATCGGCACTGCAATGGGCACCGCTGTGTTGATATTCTGTACGAAAAGCATATGTATGCGAAAGAATCAGGTAGCAAATTTCAACTGGTGCAGAGGATTACAACCCATTGACAAATTGCACTGTGGAACGGGATTTTCTCTGTGGATCAGATGGCCCTTGTTGTAATTCATCAAACTCAATCAATCATGATTCAATCATGAAGGATGAAAAAATATCTGATTTATCTGTTAATTTAAACATAAATCCTGAGGAGGATGGCATGGAAGTAAATGGTTGTTGAAACACCCATGTGACCATTTTCCTGATCATTATCCATTATGGCCTTTCGCCAATCACAAGTTGCTAAACGCACAGCGAGAAACTAACTATGGAAATATTTAATTTTAGTGGTCACCGTTTTTGTTGTCATTTTGCAGTTTACCCTTTAATAGGCGGAGAGCCCAGCAAGGTTACAATTTAGACAATGGTTATGTCAAAGGCGACTGAGGTGTAGTGTAGTACAATGCCAACGGCTACGCACCTTTCGAAGAGAAGTCGTATGATGAGGAAAAACAAGGCCATTGGAAGGGAGACATACAAGTCTGAAGCTTTGGCGAAGACAAACCCATCATGGTCTTCGATGTCGGCCCACGTTATATTCGCTGGCAGCCAGAGGTTGTCCCACCAAATATAATCGTATATGGTCTGGAACATTCTGTAGAAAGAGATGGAGTGTGAGAAAAGAGAAGAGAAAAAAGGGATGATCCTACTATTTCTCCGATGAGGAGCTTACCACAAAGTGAATAGAAATTAAAATATGGAAAAGAAACATAACATCCAGTATTGGCACTTGGTGTTTTCTTATCAGTATCTATGTATGAAAGCAGTCGATCAGTACATTATTCTCTTGTTTACGAGATGACCCTGAATTTCCATATGTTGTCCTACATGCGTATCAATTTAAAAATAATGTATTACTATCTAGTTGCAAAACCACATTATACATTTTTAAAAAAAACTATACATTTCTAAAAAACAAATACTATTTAGAGTTCTGTTAAATTACTTGACAACCTAAAGAAATGTGAAACCCACAAAATAGTGAGAACCTTCGAGGCAGTTTATGGAAAATGGTTTTTAAATAGATTGTCCTGCGGAAAAACTTCTGAAATCAGATAGCTACCCGTGGCTGCAGCATACTGCCATTCTATAGATCACCTTGGAATCAGTGCTTAATTTGTGAAAAAATAAGTGCCGGAACCCTCGTCAGGAGGCCACTGCAGCTTGCACCAACTCAATGCTCCTGTCAACACCGCCTGTGACAGAACTAACACAACTACTAGCCATGAAACCCTACAAGTGTGACAATTTGGACTATACCAGGCTCCCACAGCTATAAGAATGGCTTGGGCGGCAGGTATAGTCATTTTTAGGCATATTGAATTATTAATTAACTGTTGTTGTACTCGTCTCTATAGTAGACAAACAGTGCCACCATGTGGCAGGCTGTCCTAACTGCAGTGTTGATAATTAAGTGCCAGTGCCGAGCACCGGAAACCAGAAACAACCGGCTCAAATTAAGCAGTGCTCTGAATATGGAAACATTGATAGACCACACATTTGGGGTAGTAGGTGTTGTGATGATTAAATGATTTCCTGCTGCTATGTATGGTGGACTTTTGTGGCACACACTTAGCCACATTGGAATATACGCCATATGGTTACATGCTGTTGCCTGGAGACATCTCCATGGAGGAAGATTTAGTAACATCATACATTATTTTGTAAAGGAGACATTTGTGGAAGGTTCACTCGCATTTATCATTCGAGGTTCACCTATCCAAAATGGCCACCGTTTGAGCTGCATCTGCCTCGAAGAGGGTTTTAAGAGAAATCTTTTTATTATAATTCCAAAAGCAACAGGTTTGCATTTTCCCCTGCTGGGAGACCTTATATCCATAGGTATCTAACACCAGTGTATGTCTTTTAAAGATTAAGTGTCACCAGAAAGACGGGATACCTTTAAATTTACCCCCAAGGGTTCTTGATCCACAGTTCCCTATAAAGAAGTGTTAAAAAAAATAATTTTAAAAAAAAACATTTCTGCATGTTTATGTCAAAGTCAATTTAAAAAAATCAAATACTGCCAACAGCTAATAAGCATCATAGCATCATATGTTTCCGCCATGAATATATTAGAAAGTGAGTCCTTAATCGTGTCAGTTTACAGAAGTAATAGGACAGACGGATAGAATTTCACCCAAGTCGAAGGAGAATCTAGCTGGAAAGTCTTACCAGAGTTGAAGAAACTTCCAGTTCTTAATTACTCGCCTGTGGAAGCAGAGAACAAGGGAAACCGCGAATACCACTAAACTATATAGAACACATTTATCCTGGGGAATGAGCGGAGAGGGGAATTTGTGCTTGTCAAACACATTTGTACCACAATAATTGTCCAAAAGACAACACACTTCACAACCGTTCCCATGTGTTTATGCCTAAGAAATAAAAAGCGACTACAATCCATGCCCAACGGCAACTGTCACACCATAGTACTTCCTGGAAATCTTCGCTGAGAAAATGGTGGCCAACAAGTGTGATTCACGTGGGTCATGGAACGAGAAAAGGGCTGTTTCTGCTACGTCAGTAGTAGTTGGGTTTCTGTGTTGATGTCAGTACATTCCAGCACAGACATGGTCAATCGTTCTTGGAGCCCTGAATTTAGGCTGTAAACACCATACCTTTCTCATGTGTGCACTTTCTGGGTAGTAAAGGTTGATGAGTGTGCAGACATCTCGGAAATCCCTCCGCATAAGGGGGTTGGAGATGGACCATAGATCCATCGGAGCACTAGTCCGATGCAACGGAAAATCTGGGGCTACTGCGCTCTTTAACTTCATTATCAAAAGCTTTTGCTCCTAAAGTTAAAATATATTTTAGGTTAGAGAAACTCTTCATCTTATCAGATGTTCGCCATAGAACTTAAAGCACAACTTATTGCTAGTAATTCCGTGTTGCTCTATTACCAAGTCTGTTGTTCCCGAGATGCAAATACCTTGAGTGAAGTATCTCCTAATGTACTCTTGGGTCACAGTCAGGAAGACAAAAACTCTCTGCTGAATCCAATGAGGGAGAAAGTAGTTCTGCTCTTCAGTTCTGGAGCATTATTTTTGTTGAGAACTAAAAGTGATTTATATGATTATATTTAAACTAAACCGTGGTAGTGGACGGTCATGGAAATGGTGAAGAAGCAAAAAAGATGACGGTACTTCATGACTTCACTGTCGCAGAAGGCACCTCCTGGACAGGTTTATAGGGCTTACATTTTGCGGTTTTAACTGGACTGGCTCTAAAAGATATTGTGCGGAAATATAATCGCCTGAAAATCACATGGAGTTATAAAAATATATATATATTTTTTTTAATCATTATTACCACCCCAACATATTCCGTGATTGAAGGAGTCCGGATTAAAAATCCTGTACGTAAAAGGATCTGTCACATTTGTTACTTTGCCTTAGAAAAAAAAAATAGTACACAGATGGTGACTTTGTGTGCCCTTGTATCGACACACCGTGCAACCTTTAAGGAACTATTCCGTGACAGATTATCTACAAACACATGATGGAAATGAACCGTTTGTACCGGGCAATCTGCCAGGTCAATTCCCTCAGTTGTATCGTTCACTACAACAATGTCTTGCCAAAAAGTCAAACAAACTCTAGGCTAGTGGCTGCTTGGAATATTTAGAAAATTTTAATATTCAGTATTAATTATCTTTTGTAAGCAACCACACGTTTTAGGAGTATATTAGAAAATCTTACTTTGTAATTTGTCTTATTACTTAACATGTAGAGAGTTTTTCTAACGTCTGATAAATCATTGTATATTTTTCCAACTGTGTTTTCCAGAGTGTTTTTAAAAGTTATCATTTTAAAACCATAATTGTAATGCTTTTTTTAAAAAAAATGTAAAGTAATGTACAAAGATTTGCAGACCATATACCAACATAAATATGTTACAAATTAAATTATTTCAACACTATCGTGGAGACCAACAAAACCTCAAACTGCTTAAAATTTATAAGAAAATGACTGTCTCTTTGGTCACTTGGTGGAAAAACTTTTTAAAGAATTTATACATTTTCCTAACATATGTGGTCTGAGCAGTTGGGAACGAGCAATAGTGTACGATATCATTTAGCACCATCCAAAAGTTATTGCCTCAATTGTAAATTGTAGGGCAATGGATATTCCTAAAGGTTCTACATGTTAGAAAAACTGATATTTTTGGGAAATTCCCAAAGAGCTCCGAGGACTAACCTGCTGCTAAGGCTCTAGAAGGGCAGGGCCTGGAATCTGCATAAAATACTCCCTGTTCATGTTGCGGCTTTCACTTTACCCAAACCCAGTTGTTTAAAAGGAAGTATGAGGAATGGAACCTGACCCAATAGGCACATTCCGGTGGGGGGGGGGGGGTTGTCAATGAAGCAATAAGTCATAAAATAAACACTAGGATATTTGACGTTTAAGGCTAGCAAAAAAAAAACCAAAAATAACAGGATGTCAGGCTGCAAAACCCCCACCCCGGATCTTATCCGTAGGCAAAGCCCTACACTGGTTCCTCACCACACTTAAACTCTGGACATGGCATGCCCAGAGGTATATATTTATCTTTGCCTCCATGGAACCCTTACACTTGAGTAAACCTCCCACTGTAGAAAGATTCTGCACCAACATTTTAAGAGCCCAAGCAATTAGTGGATGGCCACTTTAAAAAAACTGCATTACATTATATTATGTAACAAGTGACATATGAACAATAGAAATTAAAAGTAACAAGGTTATAGTAAGAACAAGTGGTGACTTTCTTTTCATGTTGAAGAGCCAGTCCAACAGATCCTTTATTAGAACTTGAGCAAGTATGGTTGAACATCTAAGTGTATAGTTATGTTGCTTGAAAAGTGTTGACGTTTTGATCCCGTGAGAATAACTTAGAGAATCTTCATCAGGGCAGGGGATGAGTTGAAAAGCATCGAAGATGGATGATGGAGCCAAATGCTGCCGGGGCCCAAATGGTCCATACTAGGTGGAGATTAATGTAATGGCACTTGCTTTGGGGATTTCTGTGGTCTTTAATCAAATTTAAAAAATAATCCACAGAATGGAATTCAACAAAGACTGTCATTTCGGCACCAAACACTGTTAGACAATATCCATCAGTGGCAGCGAGAAAGGCAAGACAACGTCCATATGCAGGAAGCATTTATAAAATATGTTGTACTTTAACTGATGGCTGTATTTGTGAAGATAGCTCATCACAAACAAATATAGCATCACCCAGAGACTTACATGACAAAGTGAACATCCAATATCCTGCTTAAGAGGCACTCTGTCTGTACAACTAATTGAAGAGTTCTGTATCCCAGTACTGGTTTTTACCAATGAATTAAAGCCACGTGGCGGGATAAGAGCACAGGGGGTTCCAGGAATAAATGGACTTCACACCCAATGAGTGCTGGAGATCGCTGGCAAGGGCGGCGTGACTTTACAGTGTTTAAGCAAAGCAAGCGTACTGCACAATCTAGGTCTTTGTAGTGCCACCTGCATGTAAATAGAATTGCAAATAACTGGAGAGTCTGAAGGGCAGATTGTGCAGTGATAAAGGTGGAGGAGGCAGGGCAGAGTGGTCAGAGGAAAAGAATGACTAATGGTGGAAAGGCACAGGGTATGACTGTAAGGGGGAGGTGGAGGGGGATGTTGGATATCGGACTTGGAGATATAGCAAATTTAGGCTATAGGACTGTAAAGAGTCCTTCCTACAAGATGTCACCTGCTCTATTTAAAGTGAACACCAGAGGCATGGATACCATTAGTGCAGCAGGTGCAGTGGCACTGAACCCGGATTATTATTGTATGTCTGTATTTCACAGTTCCAACAGCGGCCAAGGGCCCATTTGCATTGTTGCAATAGGGACCGCAACACATTGGCTACGCCACTGGTGGACACATTATCAATATAGAATTGATAATGTACAGTACATGTACTCCAAACTAATTCAACTCAACATACACAAGCAGCATACACAGGGCCACTGGAATTATGAGATTGTGCAGCGTTTTTCCCATTTAGTTACAGATTTACCGCATTCACCACCTAATCCGTCATCTGCTGCATAATCTGCAGATTTGAACAAAAACATTTTTTTGCTTCTAACTCAAACGGTACAAAAGTTACTAAAAATTCAGCAAAATGTGCTGTTGCGCAGTGGAAGGCCCTTTGCAAAGTTTGACTGGTCACCTTTCTGTTGCTTATTGCTAAATTGGAGTGTTAAACTGGTACTAATGAGAGGCGATTAAATGTCTTGTCCCCAATAAAGCAGCAGGCCCGGATGGCATACCAGGGGATTTGCTACGCATTAATCCGGAGGAGTGGGGAAAACTTATCGCTGCCCTACTGAATGCTAGTTTTGATGGGGCAACTTTCCCGGTCTCATGGAAGGGTGCTGAAGTCGTCCCAATTTTTAAAAAAGGGAGCCGGAACGACCCAGCCAATTACCGCCCCATAAGCCTTTTAGACTCTTCGCAGAAGGTGGCGGGAAAAGTGATCTTGGGCAGGGTATTGCAGTGGGTTGAGGATTAGGGTATTCTTTGACTTCCAGGCCGGTTTTAGATCGGGTATGGGGACGATAGAGCAATCCTTCCGGCTTATGATGCTGTATTGGAAAGTGGTTGTACTGGGCAAAGGCAGTCTGTATCTCGCTTTCATAGACCTGCGGACTGCCTTTGACCTGGTCCCACGCAGCCAACTCTGGAGTGTGCTCGATGAACAGGGTATTCCACCATATTTACTAAGCATGCTGATAAAACTGCATGCTGATAATTTCGCACAGATCAGGTGGGGTAATCAGGGGCAAAAAACAGCACAAATACCTGTAAATAGAGGGGTACGCCAGGGATGTGTTTTAGCCCCCACTCTGTTTTCATTGTATGTCAATGGAGTGGTGGAGCACCTGCTGCAACATCCTGCAGACGCACCATCCCTGGCTGGCAGAAGAATACCTACCCTCCTATTTGCATTTGATACCCTCCAGATCTCTAAAACCCCGGTAGGCCTGCAGAGTCTGCTAACTAGCTTTAAATCCTTTTGTGATGCAAGGGGGTTAGTTATTAATACAGGGAAAACCAAGTACCTGGTCCTTAACCCTCCGAAAAAGATAGCTAAACCACCGACCTTAGATTCTGTTTCCCTCAAGAGGGTTACGGAGTTCGATTACCTTGGCATTCGTCTCTGCGATTCTATGAGTTGGAAATGTCACCACCAAAAGATGCTGCTGACCCACAAGAGGGTGGTGGGTGCCCTTCTTAAGGAACAACGTGCCTCAACCCTCAAACCCATTGCGCCTATTCTAGATATCTATAGGGCAAGGGGTGTTAGTGCAGCACTTTATGGGGCCGAACTCTGGGGGGTACATAATGTGGATCAGTTATCCAGTTCAGAATGTTAATTCCATAAAGATCTAATGGGGCTCCCCTATAGTACCCCAACCCTTCCACTGCTTTTAGATATGGGTACTCGGTCAATTAGTGACCAGGCTAGGCTCCGTCCTCTCCTCTTATGGGCGCGAATCTGGAGAGTTCCAGAAATGTCTAGCTACGCAGATGGCTTAACTGATGTGATGGGGTTGCCAGGCTGGCCCAAGATCTGTTGGTTGAGGGAAGTCAAGCGTCTTCTCGCCAATCTTGGCCTTGGCGACGCTTGGAACAATAGAACTGCCCCCCCAAAGTCTGTCCTGAAGAAGATATATTGGAGATGGGTAGCCGATGGTAGAAGTAGTAATGCCAATTTGTGCAGGACCACCTTGGATTTCCTTTTGGTAAAGGACGTGTCTTTTTGCGAACCATACCTGGATGTCATTACAAACCGCAGGGACAGGGCTCTATATTTCCAATTCAGGGTAGGTCTACTTCCCGTTGGGGAACGGACCTCTAGGTGGAAGGTTCCGGCCCAAACAATTTCTTCTTGCCCATTCTGTGAAAATAGGACAGAGTCAGTTCCCCATTTGTTGTTCGAATGCCCGGCTTATGTAGACCCCCGTAGTAGATGGTTAAAGCCACTCTGTAGAGAACTTGGAATAAGACATTACAAGGAGGCCCTACGTATATTGAAAAACGACCCACGGCCCCTCTTTGCTTGTGGCTTAGCAAAGTTCCTAGGATGGGCTTGGCGTATTAGATCAACTAGGCTTTTGTATCTTGTTTAATCTGTATTTTTAACTGCTCTTATCTAATTTATTGGTGCCACTTGTAGTATGAAATGTATGTTTATTTTCCTATGTATTGGCTCCTTTTATTGTTTTATTGTTTATTAGTCTATGTACTGCTTTTTAAGATATTCATCATATCGAAATAAAGCCAATTGAATTGGAATTGGTACTAATGAGGGGCAGCAAATGACCAGACAATGTTAACAGGTGTAAAAATAATGAAGAAATACTATAAAGATGTGCCGCATCAAGCCGCATAATTTGTTTTACCTTGCCACATAATCTACTCAACCCTGCCGCATAATTTGGCCCACCAGTGCCCCATAATTCCAGTGGTCCTGAGCATACACTACAGAATGGCTGCATTACCATATGCACACACACCTAGGGGTGTTCAGATTACGAAAGTACTGCAGTGTTTTATACAATTAGCAATACCTTCATATATTAACACAACTGGGTAGGCAGACCACCAAAGTATTTTTTACTTAAAATGGCCTGTAACAAAGGTGTGTTTTAGCACTTCAGTTACTCAGTCTTTGCACCGCAAATTGTCCACCAGATCACTGCGTCCAAAATTAGGCTCACTCACTGTATATCCAGCTGCTCCATCATTCTGACAATACACTGATTTTTAGGTCTCGCCTTAGACAGCGGATGTGGTATTGCTTGTAGGCCTATTGTTTCTTGGGGGGGAAATCCTGCTTAGAACCAGACTGTTACTTACCGTTGGTTGGCTTCAACTTCAATATCATATCCTTGCTTCTCATTGGTCAGCAACTCCCAGTTTCTCTTTCTCTTCATCTGTTGGTCTATTCTGTGGAGCATGGATCAAGTACAGCTTCCCGTCTGCGGCCAGCGTCCTTCCACGGACCATGCGCTTCTGGAGGTACATTTTTCTTTTAATTCGAGTTGTTGCATTCCATAGGAGAGCAAGTGTTTGCAGGCCACATCCCACCCTCTGCTCGCCACCCCGGTGTTGCTTGCTCCACCCACCCTTCTCCCGCCTACTGTCCGTGTTTTCCCTGTACCCCCCTTCTACCCCACTCCTGTTTTCCGTTGTGCTGCTTGCCCCCATGCCCCAGGTATTGCTTGCCCGTCCTGCACTCCTTCAGATGTCCGTCATTTTGTTGACCCCTCTCACACTCCTCTAACCTTGCCACACTTTATCACTGACACCATCTAACCCTCCTGCTTGTGAAATTACTGTGTGGCTGACACAGAAGTGCAGACAGTGGGAGAGCTTAGAATCAGGCTTAGGACTTGGTGCCAGCACTAAATATGTGGGTACAATGAGCACAGCCTGAGTGGGCATACCGGCTTTTAGGCGTTTGCCTCACCTGCACACCAGGTACTGTGATTTCCCGGAGGTTGTCCCACTGAACTGCACCCCTGCTAGAAATTTCTCAAACGGTATATGGAAGCGGGGTATGGCAGAAGCAACCCCAACAGGATACATCCCACTTTTTAAAACACGCTTTGTGGAAATGCATCCACCAGCGGGGTATGAGCACTCGTCCATCATGCGGGTCTGGAGGATCACAGTCCCCTCTTCTTCATTAGGCGCCTGCCGTTCCCACTCCAACTGGTCCTTCCACCTCCCCAGGAGTCTTCGGTGAGAACCACTCATCACTGCAGCATCTGGTGCCAGGGTTGTTCTTGGACCTTCAGGTGTTTCCCTCCGAGACAGCCAGGTGACCGCTTTCCCAGACTCGGCCTTGGGGAGGGAGGTTTGAGGAGGGGTGACTTGGGGAGAGTTAGCAGCTGGCCGGCTAATATACCCACAGGGCCTTGATGCTCAGGGATTCTCCGACTGACTGACTGATTTGACTTAACCATAAACCTGGCCAATTGACACATCATGTTAACAAAAAAACTGGCATAGGTAAATGAGGCTGAGACAGCTCATTCTTCTATTGGGGTTTGTACCCAAACTTTGCATTTAAGAGTCGTAGGAGTTTGAGCACTTCTCTCTCTCTCTCTCTCTCCCAGTTCTTCCTTTAGATGTTGCACCCGCAGGTGAATGGCGAGGAGGGGCCATCTGCCAGTTGTAAATCCTTGCAAAATACGAAAGGCGGGTTTTTTGGGGAAGTTCAGGCAGTGGTTAATTTGTAAAAAAAAAAAAAATAATCTGTGCCAGAACTCTTGTCAAGAGGCAGCTTGCACCAGCCCATTCCTCCTGGTAGCACCGCCTAAAACAGAATCAATGGCTAACCATGAAAGTGGGGAAGAGGACGTGGTGTAATGGCCAGAGCCAGGGGCGTAACACAGGGCCCCGCAGACCCCGCGTTGCGGGTTCAAATCTAGGGGGCCCCCTCAGCACAATGCAGACTGGCTTGACTATGGGACCAAATACCTCAAATATTAACTCGCAATCAGTTTCACGGCACGGTTCGCCTAGGAAGAGTCTCCGAGGCAGAGGGGCATTTTAAGAATGATAATGACCTGCCGCCCATGCACTGCAAAGGCTGGCTCTGTGCACAGGCAGCGGGCCCTCCACTTCAGAGACGGAGGCTGGGCTCACAGTGCCGCGCGCACGTTCACATTTAGTGCGCCGCCTGTGCGCCATCACGCATCTGCAGGGTGGGGCATGTGCGCAGAGTAAACTGCGCGCCTCAGCACCAGTCATCTGCGCCTGCTTCCATGGACATTACTGACGCAGCCAGCAAGCAACTGTTAGGTCACGTCTCCGTCTATTTCCTCAGGTACAAATCCTTTCTCTAGTCATGAAAATGTTTCCATTTGGTGCTAATGCACATATTACTGCCTTGCATTGGCACACGTGATGGAGACGAGGGGGGGTTTATGGTCGTCTATCTACCCGGCTACCTTGGTCCCCATGTGGCCTTAAAGGGTGACTTTACGAGTTGTTTTACACATTTAACCACGCATGAAAGGCGCGGAGAAAGCACGCGGGCTGCTGGGGGAGGAACTCTCATTAGTGGCTCTCCAAGCCGGGGCAGCTTTTGTGGGCAAACTTTGCAATTAGAGAGCCTGACGAAAAGAGCAGCCTTACCCCCCCCCCCCCCCCCCACCCCACTCCCAAGAAACATTTGGGGGCCGCCCTATGGATTTTAATAGCTTAAACCCTTGAAGGTTCAAGTAAAGTGTAACAAGCCTTGGGGTAGAGTTGATGTGAGCAGATTATGTCCGCTGCACGGGTGCCTCGAAGCCTTGAAGTCAGAACTAATCTACACAGAATGTCTCTGGGAGCACTTGGGCACATGAATTGCATTAAAATTCAATTTATATAGCGCTTACTACCCCTGACGAAGCACGGAAGCCTTAGTGCGTCAGTGATTTGAACAATTCCAGACTTTGGTTTACTTCTTTATTGGTTGGTATAGCGCCAACCAATGTCAATGACAACAAATTTGTTTTCAAATCGGAAACGTATTGTAGGCTCTAGGTCGAGAAATCCCCCAGACTTAAACCATAAAGCCCCACATTGGTCTCTGTGTAGGTAAATGATGATCACCGGTGACAGTTAACGCCCACGGTAGTGTCAAGGGCATTAACTCTGCGCCTGACTGTAGGGCTGCACAGACTCAAGAAATAACTTGTTTTTACACAACACCTCATACCACAAGTGCCATTTTCAAACACTGTGAATAACAGAGGTTACATTACCTAATTTAATCGTTTTTAATTGTTTAATGTCAGAAGGATGGAAAGTGGCCTTGCTCCTAGTAGAGTTCAATCTGGTGACTTGCAAATTACAGTCAATGTCAAATGATAAAGTTAACACAAGAAGCCATCTTGCTGGATTTATTCTTGTTACAATTAGTTTTGCTGTGTAGATTGATTTTTTTTTGTAAATAGAAAGGAAACATTGGTAAACTCAATAGGCCTAGTTTATATAGGTCTGGCTAGCAAATGTAAACGCAGGCATGCATATATGTTGGTTCAGAGGCGCAACTAGAGCCAAATTTCGGGGGGGGGGGGCTGAGCAAAAATTTCGGGGGGGGCTGAGCAAAAATTTCGGGGGGGCTGAACTTTAAGCAATAGGCAGAGTGGAGCTGCAGGGGCTCTTAGAAGGGGTGAAACAACAGCAAGGCCTCATTAACATGCAAATGGTCTTTTAAAGACCTGTGAAGTGCTCGGGTGCGGCTGCTTTTTTGCCCGGGAAGGTGTCTCAGTCCGGGCTGCCACACACGACGGGGGGGGGGGGGGGGGGGGGTGAAGCCCTGTGAGTCCAATGGGTGTTGCGCGCCTGTGTTGGTTGCAGTCTTTGCAAAACGAAATTCTGCTTAGCATAGTAAAGCCAGACCTATTGACTTTGCCAGACTTGGGGGCCAGGGAAGTGTAGCGAAATGGCAAACAAGCATTATAAATGGCACTAAGTATGGGAAAGCAACACACTCGAGGATTACTGGCATCAGATATGGACCCATCTCTCTCCTACATTTTTGGCTAAAGTGTTGGAGAAATTTGAATAATCTTGTGGTGGACTTCTTAGAGAAGCATCATACAAGGGCGTTACATAGGCCCCCACATCCCTGTGGTGCGGGGAGGACCTCAAGCTCCAGGGGCCCCATCAGCACAGTACCCTAACCTGAGGGCTCCTGAATAAGACCGGAGGGGGGGGCCCCTCCATGTACCTTGCAGGGGGGCCCCCTCAAGTTTCGTTACGCCACTGGCCAGAGCTGCAGACTTCGGAGCTGGGGAACCAGGTTCGAGTCTCTGGGCTGGCTCAACATCCGGTGATTCTGGGCAAATCACTTAATCTCCCTATAAATTAATGTGTCCTTAAATAGTGCTCATGAAAAGTGCCGGTGTTGATGATTAAGTGCCGGTGCTGAGCAACGAAAAACACAGGCTCAAATTAAGCACTGAGGCCAAAGATCTTCGGAGAGGATGTGGCTTTACAGCCAGAGCGACTGAGTTATCAAACCTGGGTCTCCAAGTCCAAACACTTGGCCAAAAACCACAAACCTGCAGTTTAAAGATAAAAAAAAAACATGAAAGAAATCCCTTATTGGAGTTCAAATGGCACCAGTTTATTACATTAAGAAAAGGGGCATGGCCTGCTCACAGGCAAGGCAAAGCAATTTCAATATTTATGACAATTTCTATCAAACTTGGCAATAATCCACTAATGATCAGGTGAAGCTGAAGTAATTCTATTGGGTTAGTTCTGCCTTTGGGTATCCATAGTTCAAGATGCTAAGCTTAACTCACTACCTTTGCTTGTTCCACCGGCCGGGCTTGGGTTGCACGTGCTGCTATGGGGTAACCCATCTCTTTCAATTTTTAGCCAGCCAGGGTGCTTGGTCCTAATTTTCTACCCAGCTTAGGTGAAAACAGAGGGCCCTCGCCGCACACATCTGTGTGGGTCTGTGGTTGGCTGACATCATGCGTGTACCGCCAGCGCTCTTCTGAAGGCCTATAGAAGGGGAGAGCAGGGTGCTAATTTCACCAGGAAGCAGGGACAGCTTTGGTGGCGGTCTCCAGAACCCGCCCTCTCCCTCATCCCCACTCACATCAGTAATACTTATACATAGGAACAACTTGCACTGGCAAAACTAATAGGTGAGATCTATTGACTGTACATATTTATTTTAAGGCCTGTTGTACAGCAGCGGGCTGCTTTGCAGCAAGGCTAAAAGGCAATACTTGGAAGCGCAATAGTATTTTTTCCCCTTTCAACCACACTGCACAGCAGCCCTACAAAATGGCAAAATAAGACAATGGCAATAGCTCTGCTGTTTGGCTTTGCCTTGGTTTTTTTTTTAGAGCCATGCTGTACAGCAGCACAGCTTTTGTGTACCATGGTTGAAAGAGTAAAGAAAAAAACCACGACACGCCCAGCATTGTCAGAGTCCTCTCACCTTTCAGCCATGCTGTGAAACATTGACAAAGCAGAGAGCTATGTGCTTTGCTAATACTTGCTTTACTTATTGCAAATGCATCTGCATTTATTGCAACAATAAAAGAATCTAAATGAAAGGTACTGTCCTCATCAGTAGGCTTATTCAGGGAGCTGGGTTGAATGGTTGAAACAAGTACAGCCTCCTTGGACTGCCTAAGTCAGCTTCGGCACAGTACAGGCTCGAATGTATCTTGCAAATGGAGTATTTGGCGATGGATGCACTTTTCATCCAGCTTGACTATAAAGGTCAGAGTGTCCGCATCTGGGTCACTTAAAGCCTTGCCTAGGGATACCAATCCCGGAGCTATTAATGTAAAGTAGGATTTAAGGGCTCTTTGCTTTGGCTCACGTGTCGTAAAGTGCTCTTGTGCACTCTCACTTTAGGAATGCACTTAACTTTCAAGTCCCATTGGCATCGGCCGCATCTAATTTTTCTTCCAGGAAAACATCACAATATATTTTACATTCCTATTACGGGTACACTCGTTCTATGTTTTTATAAGAGTTATTTTTTCTGCTCCGCTAGACTGAGGCAAATAAAATAGTTTTATTTTGGGACTGCGAGGGGTCATTGTTGTACGTGATGTAACGTACTAGACGGCAGTCAAACCCCGTAGTCCTGTTTCTGCTCGCACGCCGCCTGACGTCACTGGCCAATCCGGTGTCGAGGATGGCTGTGACGTCGGGGGGCGGGTAGGCAGGCTAGAAGAGCGCGAGGACGCGAGCCGGCGGTTTTCTCTCCCGCTGCTCCTCGTGGGCCGTAACTTTGGGTATATACATAATAAATGTTCAGAAGCACAAAAATCCTGTTTCGCCTCCCTCATTGGTTCCACTACAAATGGCGACGAGGGTTAAAACGAACGTTACGGCCCGCGAGTGATTTGATTGCTGCCTGATGTCCCCATGTGCTGAATCTACACGCTGGTCTCGCCTCGCTGATTCCCAGGCTCAAGATTCCCTGCTGATGATTACTGCTGCCTGCCTTTGCATCCTGCCTCGAGGCCCTGCTGGTGTGCTGCTGAGTGCTGCCTGCTGTCCTGTGGTGCTGTCTCGCCCCGACGACTCCGTGAGCTGCACTGGTGAGCTGATGTGGAGGGGGCGCTTTCTCTGCTGATGATATAAACTTCCACTTTCCTGAGGCTGCGTTGATTGCTGCGGCGCCCGACTCCTGCCTCCCTGCGACCGTGGTGTCCTTCCGAGCTTGGTGGGGATTGCCAGGATCTGCGCCGCTGTCCCACGTGTGCCTGCTCTCCTGCTATGGCGCAACCCATCAACATATGTGTGCCGCCCCTCTTTCAGGACTCCCCTGGTAAGCCGTGTATGAAGTGGAAGGGGTGGCTGCGCGCATTTGAGAATTACATAGTCTCCATTGACGGCGAGGGATATAGCGCTGCACGCAAGAAGTCGCTTCTGTTCGGACTGTTGGGGAAAGCAGGCCAGGAGGTTTTTGACAGCTTGCCCGTCTATACGGACCCTCCGGGGGCCCTTGCCCCTCTAGACGTGTACCAGGAGGCGGTCAAGCGGCTCGAGCTGCAATACTCTGAGGAGGGTAATATCATGGTGGGGCGCCATAAATTCGCTTTGCGGAAGCAGGAGGAAGGTGAGACTATCGAGGAGTATATTGCCTGTCTACGTGTGTTGGCACAAGACTGTGAATTCGGGGAGATGACTGATACTTACCTCAGGGACCAGGTGGTGTTCTACTGCCATTCCAAAAAGGTGCAGGAACGGTTGCTTTCTTGCAGGAATCCGTCGCTGAAGGATGTGGTGGCCATTGCGAAGGCCGTTGAACGTTCCATGGTGTCCACGAAAGAACTTGCGAGCACGAGCCAGGCTTCTAATGTGTTCTTTGTGCAGGACAAACAGAGGTGCATCTAGAACCCCAGACAGGGTGTCGAGCAAGAAAGGGGGGGCAGGAAGCCACTCGCTTGTTTTAGGTGTGGGTCAAGGGATCACCTGGCGGATAGCAGGACATGCCCGGCGCTGTCCAAAAGTTGTTCTAAGTGCAGGAAAGTGGGCCACTTCGCGGCAGTATGCAAAGCCAGGAGACCTGGTGGGGGCATGAAAGTGAGCTCGGTGAGCGACTGCGATGCCGATACCGATGCGGACATTGTATTGTCCATTGATGCTCAAGATGGGAGAGTGAAGGGGCCTATTGGCTCCGTTCTGATTGGTGCAGTTGAGCTGCCATTTACGGCTATTCTGGTTCCCCCATTACCCTGATTTCTGACACCACGTATGAGTTGAAGTGGCAAGGTGTGAAATTGCATGAGACGGATGTGAACCCGAAGGCGTTTGGGGAGAAAGACATAGAGATGATGGGGTACTTCTGGGACTTCCTCACCTTCAGGGGGCGAACAGTGAGAACGAAGATCTATGTGGCTGAGAAAGGGAGGAGCCTGGTGGGGTGGAAGGATCTGGCCAAGCTGGGGGTGAGGCTAGTCCCGGGGGCGGATGATCCCATAGTCCTGAGGGATGATTGGGTCGGCTACGTGCAGCCGGATGATTTACATAAGGGCTTAGCTGAGGTCATCGGCAAATTTGAGTCTGTGTTTGAAAACAAGGTAGGGCGTGTGAGAGGATTCGTGCACGCTATACGACTGAAGGAGGATGCCGTGCCGATAAAACACAAGGTCAGGTCTGTTCCCCTCTCTGTCAGGGGGGAGCTAAAGGCTGTTCTAGATAGGTTGAAGTCGGAGGGAGTGATAGAGGAAGCAGGTGCATCAGAGTGGGTGTCCGCAATCGTGGTGTCCAAGAAAAAGAGGACAGGGGACATTCGGCTATGTGTGGACCTGCGATCTTTGAACAGAAACATTCTGGTGAATTGCCACCCTCTACCCAACATCCAAGAGATCCTGTCTTCTACATCTGGGTCGCCATTTTTCACCTTGATAGATCTGAAGTCCGCATACCACCAGGTGTGCCTCACGGAGGAGTCCAAGGCACTTACCACCTTTGTTACCCCGTTCGGAGCCTACAGGTACGTCCGCCTTCCGTTCGGCCTCGCCTCAGCTTCCGGCGTCTTCCAAAGGTTGATGGATTTGCTCTTCGGCGACATGAAGGGGGTGGAAGCCTTCCAGGACGACATTCTAGTCCACACGGCGGGTGAAGAGGAGCACCTGGAGCTGCTGGGAGAAGTGCTGGGGGTGCTGCGCGACAAAGGGATGACAGTCTCCAAGGACAAGTGCAAGTTCATGGAGGGCAGGATCGACTACTTGGGACACGTGCTGACCTTGGAAGGCATTGCGCCTAAAGATGATTTGGTGAGGGCCATACGTGATGCCCCGTGTCCCGGAGACAAAGACGCCCTACGATCGTTCCTGGGGCTCAGCGAATACTACTCCAAATTCATGCAGGGATATGCGACCATCGTGGAGCCCCTAAGGAAGCTACTGAGGAAGAACGAAAAATTCACATGGGCGCATGCCCAACAAGCTGCTTTTGATGCAGTCAAGCAGGCCATCGTGGCTGTTCCCGTGCTACAGCCATACAACAGGGCATTCCAGAATGTGATCACAGTCGACGCAAGCGCCAAGGGTATCGGTGCGGTGGTTTGCCAGTTCCATGGGAAGACGGAGAACACGGTCGCTTTCATTTCCCGGTCACTGAGTGACGCTGAGAAGCATTACAGCACCATTGAGAGGGAGACGCTTGCATGCGTATGGGCCGTGGAGAAACTGAGGAACTATTTGTGGGGCATGGAGTTCGAACTGGTCACGGACCACAAGCCTTTAATCTACATGATGGACAGCGAAGGCCGCGGCAACGGGAAGGCCAGCTCAAGGCTTTTGCGGCTGATGTCCAGGCTGCAGGAGTATCATTTCACCATTAGACACATCAAGGGCGGCCTCAATTGCAGGGCGGATTGCTTGTCGCGCTTGCCGGTCAGCGGCGAGGGGGACGGATCCATGGATGATACGGAGTGCGTAGTGGCGCTGGTGGACGCTACGGCCATCTGCGAAGGATCCATTTCGGAGGAGGAATGGATGGCGGCCCAAGAGAAAGACACGACTATGCGTAGGGTGATGGATCACATAATGGCTCGCTGGCCCCCGATCCGGAACTTGAACGGTGCGCTCAGAAGTTTCCAGCAGGTTAGCCCCGAACTCTCCATCGAGGGCGGCTTCGTGAAAAGACATGAGCTGTTTGTGCCGCCGGAAGGGTTGAGAGATAAACTAATCCGGTTAGCTCACAAAGGTCACCCGGGCGCTACCGCCACAAGGAACTTACTCAAACAATACTACTGGTGGCCAGGGATGTGCGGCGATGTCAGCAGTCTTATCGACCGATGCGGACCATGCTTGAGGGCCGACAAGCACTGGAAGACGGCGAAAAGTGCGCTGCAGCTGGTGGACATTCCTGCTGGTCCATGGATCAAAGTCGCTATTGATTTCGCGGGCCCGTTTACCCTGCTGCCTGACGATTGCAGACATCTCATTGTCCTTACGGATTACTTCTCCAAATGGATCCACTACAAATTCGTCAGGGAGGTTACCACTGAACGAGTGATCAGGGAGCTGAAGAGGGTCTTCGCCAGTGAAGGACAGCCGAAGATATTGATGTCCGACAACGGCACACAGCTGGTCTCCAGGCAGATGAAAGACTTCCTATCCAGATTGGGGATCAAGCAGGAGAAAACCCCGCTCTACAGCCCTAAGAGCAATGGGCAGGTCGAGCGCATGAATAGGTTCCTGAAGGAGGGTGTGCAGCAGGCAATTGCCTCCAATTTGGATGTAAAGGCATTTCTGGCGGACAAGGTACACACATTTCACAACACGCCCAATGCTGTCACGGGGCACACTCCGTTCTACCTGATGAGAGGGAGAAGGTGTATGAGCGAGCTTACTCCCAAACTTGATAGGTGGTATGACGTGAGGGAGGAACCTGAAGATGTATCCGATGAGAGGCTGAGGGTCAAAGAAAGGATTGTGGCCAAACAGGAAAGCAACAAGCGGTACGCTGATGTGGTGAATAGAGCCAAAGTCAAAGAGGTAGCGCAGGGGGATTGGGTGTTGGTGAAGAAACCAACCAGAGTGTTGAAGGGAGAGTCTGTTTTCCAGACCCCTGCACGAGTGCAAGGAGTGACTAAGGGAGCTGTCTGTTTGGAAGGTGGGGGATGGCGGAGCAAGGACGACATTGTCAGGCTCAAGGCAGGTCAAGAGGATATCATCATGAGAGGCAGCCAGGTGCATGAGAATGAGGTCGATGATAGTATGTACGAGTGGCATGGTGCAAGAAGACATTGATGGGACCACTGAGGACGGTACGAGTGCGTGCCATGGCCTAGCGGATGCTGAAAGCCATAGCGACAGCAGCCCCATGTCAGTGAGGAATGACAGTCGCAATGTGATGTGTGCAAGCCAAGGTGGTACGGGCAACCGCAGCGCGGGGGCCAATCTGCAAATCACTCCCCGCAGACCTACAAGGCATATCAGGGCACCAAAAAGGTTCGAAGATTTTGTTATGAGATGATTGTTATGTAAAGTTCTCTATTTTGTTAAGAAAGGGAGATGTTGTACGTGATGTAACGTACTAGACGGCAGTCAAACCCCGTAGTCCTGTTTCTGCTCGCACGCCGCCTGACGTCACTGGCCAATCCGGTGTCGAGGATGGCTGTGACGTCGGGGGGCGGGTAGGCAGGCTAGAAGAGCGCGAGGACGCGAGCCGGCGGTTTTCTCTCCCGCTGCTCCTCGTGGGCCGTAACTTTGGGTATATACATAATAAATGTTCAGAAGCACAAAAATCCTGTTTCGCCTCCCTCATTGGTTCCACTACAGTCATAAGAATTATTATTTTTACTGTTTTCATTTCTAGAGCACGAATTCCAAAGAACTTCCACGTGACACACACTAGACAAAAAGACCGCCACCTCCTCGTGACTGAATTGCAGGCAGTGACATCATCCTCAAGGCCCCGCCCACACTGATGAGTGGAGGCCAGGCACAAACGCAACTAGGCCCAACACTAACTGGCAGGACCAAACCGGGAAATGGCGTCACATCCGCTCAGAACCCGCCCTCAGAGACGCGCTGATACCAAGCAGAGACATCAGTTTACACCCACAGGTTCGTGCTGGGACGTGCACAGCCACTGAGCTCCGAACTGGGCCTGGGTGGGTGAACCTGAACTGCCAGGTCTGTAAACACATAATAAACCCTCAGATCAGACACGCCTAGGGCTGCCACCATACGAAATGAAAGAGACTTGCCATTTGTTGCAGTTTTAAGAGTGTGCAAAGGCCTGGACTGAAATACTAAATTGGACTATAAATAAAATCAAATGTATTCATTTGTAACATGACTTTTCTGCCTGTATTTACTTTATTAAAATTGAACGCCTTCATTTGTAATAGGACTTTTCTGTCTGTATTTACTTTATTAAAATTGAATGCATTCATTTGTAACAGGACCTTTCGGTCTGTATTTACTTTATTAAAATTGAATGCATTCATTTGTAACAGGACCTTTCGGTCTGTATTTACTTTATTAAAATTGAATGCTTTCATTTGTAACAGGACCTTTCTGTCTGTATTTACTTTGTTTATTAAAAGCGAATGTATTCATTTGTAACATGACTTTTCTGTATGTATTTACTTTATTAAAATCGAATGTATTAATTTGTAACTTAAGTTTTTGGTCTATAATTACTTTATTAGTCGGGGATCGTTAACGCAGCTCTAGAACAAATTTAAAAGTGTTTTCTGTTTATATTTGCTGTTTGAAGTAAGTATAAATAAGGGCTAAATTACCGGTGATTTTTATAATTTTTGTAACGGCTAGGACATTAAAATACAGGTGATGCTGGTAGAAAACCGGCCAGGTGGCAACTCTAGCCACGCCCTAGGACACCTCCTCCACCTGGGGACTGGGTGTTTAACCCTCATTATCTACAGCTTCAACCCTTCTTGATCTGCAGGTACGAAAGGACAGAACCAGCAGTCACAGTGCATTAAAAAAAAGTAATTAAACTGATATTGCGTGCAGTGGGTGTGCCATCAATGAGCCACAGGGCTGGGTCAAAGGCATGTCTAAAAAACAAAATATTTTGTAACTTTTTTTTTGGTCTTTCTCCTTTAGGTAACTACCTGTAAAATAACCCACATCTTAAATGAAAAATAAATACAAGTTAAGTTAGTCAGTGGGTAATGCACTATTGTTCATTATGAAACCGTTATTAGTTAAAGCACTGCAGAGGTCTGTGTGTGTGACCAGAGATACGGATTTAAATCCTGGTTGGTGCAGTGGTGAATAGCAACTTGTTTATTTTTAGTGCTACGAGGTCCTAGCCGGTCACAGAAAGCATTGTGACTATACAAGTCATTATTTTAAACTCACATTACACACAGTATAGTGCTTCCAAAATATAGATTTTGGAAACACCCAGACTGTAAGTGGAGCATTAAAAAAAAAAAACTGTCAATTACAAGTACACACTTCACAGCTCAGCTGGTAACCCCTTACAATACCCCTCAAAAGAAAAAAATCTGTGTCATCAGGAAGATTTAGATGCATCCATCAATTAAAGCCAATACCTGCTTCCAAGCAGCCGTTACATTTGCAGATAAACCAATTTACATTTCTTGCAGGCAGCAAGCACCCTGGCAAGAAGGCTTGTTTCTGGTTTAGCTCTCTGCCTTGCCTTCAGTTTCACAGCACAGTAGACTCCCTGGCTTATATTACGGCTGCAGCATTTCGACTGTGTGAATTACCCTTCCAGGGACAATTGTCTTTTAGCATAAAGTGGGGAGAACGGTTTTTCTTAAATTATGAAAGTATGGGCATTTTGTGTCGCTCAGATCCCCGCACACTTCGACCTCCAGACACAACAGAATGAATAATTTAATTTAAAAAAATTGTGCACCAACACAAAGTATTTTTAGGAGCCAGACTCAGGACCTACATAATACCACCATTCACGATTCCCCCTCATGTCTTTTTCTTCTACCGCCAATCACTTCTTGCCTCTATCTCACTCTTGTTGGTTGTTTTTCATCGGCATCTTCTCCCTTTCTTCACTTTTTTCACCTATTTTCTTCCTTTCTCTCTCCTGCTCTGGGTCAAAGTCTGATCACCACCTGCAAACACTGGCACAAATTAAGTACTTACTGGAGAGCTGACAGACTACGTTCCAAAACATTTAGAAATAATTTGATCCAGTAGGCATCAAAGTACTTTGTGACACTAAAATGTGGGTCCAATGAAAACGATAATTTTTTTTGCCCGCATAGCAGGAACAGTTCACCCGCATTGCTTCAAGCACTGTCTGGGGTGTGACTACATCCCCTGGGACAATGGACACTGAATTGAGAAGGAGGGGCACCAGCTGATCATCGCACTAAAAGCAATTTTCGTGTCCCGCAGCACGGAATGCGTGCTGGACGTGCCTGGACGAAGCCGCGGCTGGACAATGCTGGGCTGACCCCAAGAAAAAAAGCTGACCCTTCTTAAGGTAAAGTACTAATTGCCATTTGGGGCCCTACAAAAGTCTAATCTATTACCACTAGCTCTAGGGTCCTAATGGGGAAGAGGAAAGCCTCCGAGACCTTGAAGGGTAGGACTATCCCAAAAAAGCCACCTAAGAACAATCCTAATGACGAAACACTTAGGGAAATAGATGACATCATTGAAGAGGTGGAATCGATCTTCAATCGTGCGTACACGTCTGATTGAGTGAATAAAGGGAAACCTTTGGGAAAAATATTCAAATCCAAAGGGAAGGACAAAAAATAAAATGAAAACATGTAATCTGCAGTAAAATTATTGCATACTAATTCTGTTTTTGAGCGAAGCCCAAGAAATAAGACTATCAAAAAGGCAACCCCACAGAAGGAAACCGCGGTGAAGCAAGCTCTTTCTAGCGACTCTTGTAGCAAATCAAATTGCAAGAACAGCTTTGCCCCCCTAGCAACCCACAATGCTGACATAGTGACCTGCCCTGACACCCGCGAACGAACCAAAGCGCCACCAAATAATGGAGGGTGGCAGCATTGATTGGTGCCTTAAGAACATAAGTGAGTGACCTTAAAGAGAAGGTGAGATTATTATCGATGCAAGTTGCTCTCTTATTTACCTTTCGAACCAATCGGTCCTTCCTTCTTTTCATTATGTCAGCGAAAACGTACAAGCTCAAGGCCATAGGAGCAGTATGGTGGATCCAGATTCTGATGACTTGCAGCAGAGTCTTGCTAATAGTATGCAGATTCTATGTGATCCCAATCCTTCATCTCGGTGACAGGGTAACACGAGGCAGAACCTCAATCTGGCACTACATGGATCGCGCCGTGAAACACTCACAGGCTCTCTACCACCAGGAACGAGGCCTACGGGCGCATGCGACAGACCAACTCAACTAATGCCACGGGAACCCCCTGTGTACAGTTCGGATGTTGCACAGCTTGCACAAGGTCCCATTTTCACTTTGGAACAGGGCACTAGAGACAGGAGAATGGCAAGCCCTGTGTTTATGCATAACGTCCCGAAACTACCTGGAAGGGTCACAGAAACCATGGACTCTTTGACCAATAAAGGGACCCATTGACTGCAAACTGTACGTAATCGGTATTCTAATGTTCGTTCGGACAGTATTAGAGCTGTGCGCCAGTCTACCCCAGGTGGTGTCTGTGACTATGTTGCAATCTTCCTAAGTTCCCAGCTCTTAGCCGAAGAACTCCTAGCCTGGGAAGTGCTCACTGCCAGCATGTCCAGATCAGCTATCAAACTAAAACTCCTTCCAGAAAAAGATAGCCCAATAGTGAATCTTCAAAAATGCAGGTGGACCTCCCCCGGCCCCAACGCAGTCCTGATGTTTAAGACAAAGGGAAATGACGGGAGAGAATCATAGCGATTGTGAAATCCTGACTGTTCAGCTTTCTATTCCCGATAGTACATCCTCAGACAATTGGAATATTCCATCATGGAACAGTGCGGGGCTTAAATCCAAACTAGCGGATTCAGACTGCAGAGAATTTGTTGATCATTTTGATGTCTGACTTTTCCAAGAGACTTGGTGAATACACTTTGAACACAGGACATGGTTTACCAAATTTTCTTGCATAGATCTATCCTTGGGCTAAAGGCGCCCAGCTGGTGGGCCGACAGTTAAAAAAAATGTTAATCTGAGAAGTACTAAGGTTGTCCCGAAATCCCCTGATATTTTAGGGCTAAAGTTTATTACCACCGCAAGAAAACCCATACAGATCTTTAATGCTTATAATAGACCTACGAGCCACCATAGGGAATCATGTACTTTGAAATATTTAGAGTAGCGGCTCAATTATATCTTGCCAGGGGGAATGCCTATTATAGCAAGAAACTTTAATGTCACCTACGAGCCAATAGATAGTGCAGACTCTGGTATTACTAAGGAGGAGGACCAGGCAATGGGGGATCCCACAATTATATTTATAGCCATTGAAGAAGTGTTCTGTTTTAGTGACGCAACTCTTAAGATTTACATTGACCCATGGGTTAGGAGCGTGCACTGGCAGGACGCTCTCTGATTGGGGTGGAACACATACCTTTAAGCGCCATAAATATACCAGTAGAATTGATTATATTCTTATCGCCTTGAACCCATGGTCCTATTGAAAGACATGAGGATTATCCCCAGGACCAACAGTGACCGTAATGTTCTGCACTTGACGATGAGGAATTCTCTTTGTACCAATACAGTTTTGGCCGTGTCTAGGCATCAGGGAGAGGCAGCTCTTACCAACAACAGGCTCTAAAGAGGCCCTTAGTCTCTTGTAATCCTGTAAGTACAGCTCCGCTATCTGAGAAGGATGCAGACTCGATTAAGTATATGGCAGGCCCTGTAACTGGTAGAACTAATCTAGAGACATGTGTAAAAAATCCATGATGACCTATTTGAACATCTAGGCGCTTTTTTCTATAAAGTGCATAAAGACTGTCCCAAGATAGGGAAGATGCATCCCTGGCTTAATAAGCATTGTAGATTAGCGAAGTCATTAGTAATTGATGCTATAAACATCTATCAACCGAGACCTCAGCGTAAAAGCTAGACGAGAATATAAGCAAAATAAAAAAACGCAAGATGTGCCTGCGAGACCGGGGACGTCAAAACATTCTGCAATATAATAGCTAACAGCAGTAAAACATAACGTAAGCAATGTTCATTACTTGTTCAGCCCAAGGTGTGGGTTTATCATTTCAAAAAGCTTCACTCGGACAAGGAAGCACTACTAATCGAGACCCCCCAATTTGGGTGTACCAGGCTCCTTAGAACATCATAATGTCCTTGAAATCTCAGTTGAAGAATCCCTTGAGGCACGGTCAGTCATCGATCCAGGAAAAACTCCAGGACCAGATGGCACTCCAGACGATTTATCTGCTGCAGAGTCTCTAGTATAGGCTTCTTATTTAAATCTTATTGCTAACTTTATTTGGAGAGATGCCCCTTTACCTAAGCTCTTGGCAATCAGCGGAGATTGTACCCATATATAAAAAAGGCAGCTGGCAAGATCCACGTAACTACAGACCATTTAGTCTGATAGATGGGCTACAAAAACCTTTTTGCCTTCCAATTTTAAGGAAATTAACTGATTGGGTTGTAGAAAACAACATTCTGTCCGATTTTTAAGCAGCCTTTCGACAGTACCATCGACCAAATCCTTATGTTCTGCACACTCTACTGGACGACAGTGGTCAAAGAGAAGGAACACCCATTATATGTAGTTTTTGCGTATCTGTAATCAGCCTTTGATTTAATTCCTTGATCAAAATTGTGGCCCGTTCTGAACAACATGCAGGTCCCAAAAGAGATCTTATTAATTATTGTAAGACTACATGAGGTGAACTTTGCCCTGGTCAGATGTGTCAGGAAGGGTGAATTGACAAGCCCCATCCAGAACCAGAAGGGAGTTCGGCAGGGCTGTGTCTTCGCTTCAACTCTCTTCACTGTATCTGAATGACCTAATGAGGCATTTGGATGTCTCAGGTAATGATGCTCCTAAAATTGGTGTAGTAAAAGTCCGACACATGTTTGCAGACGATACTCTTCTAATCTCAAAGACCCCTCTGGGCCGCAAATCCTGGTAAATCGGTTTTTACATTTCTGTAAAGAGAGGGGGTTAGAATTGAATGTCCGGAAGACTACGTTAATGTCTTCCAACCCAGGTGCACTATTCGCGATCCGCTCAAACAAGTACAGGACTCCAAATATCTGGGGGACAAGCTCTCCAATATATTAACAGGGTACTTGCGCATTGACAGAGATCAGGAGTCGAGGGCGATTCACCAGGATTTATATAGACCAAATCTAGACCACTCTCCCTAGTCGTAGAGATTTACAATGTCAAGGCCAAGAGCTCGGCCTTCTATGGTGTGGAGCTCTGTGGCCAGGAACCAGCCAAATGCCTCTTCCTAGCTGAAAATACATTTGTTAGAGCTCTAGTGAACCTACCCCAAAGCGCTCCCTGCCTTTCGAGCTTATTGATGTAGGCATGTTTCCAATAGCTCTGGATAGCAAAATGCGACCTTTGCTCTATTGGCATAGGCTGTGGTCCAAGAAAGACCTGGCGCCTTACAGAATTTTGCCTGCAGACGTTATGTGCCTTGGCTTCTATAGGAAGATCCTATGGCTTAAGCACATAAAGGATACACTCATCAAACTAAAATTGCCCTCTTTATGGGATATACCAGAGACTGCGACTGCTTTTTCGAGGCCTTTGTTAAAGGCTTAAATTACTGCTTTGGGGTGAGGAGATCTGGTGACTAGAACTGATGGATTTCTGGATTTTAAGTCTATATCCCTGTATAAATCCTTTTGAGAAAAGATATCTTTTTTAGCCAAGCAGTTATTTTTACAGTTTAGATATGGCACTTTACCCATAAATAGTTTCTGTATTAGATGGGGCCCTAAGCATTGCACTAGCACTTTATGCCTGTCAATCCCTATACTATTTCTTTTCTTCTGCTAAGCTTAGGTCTCGGCACGCGAATAAATGGATAAGACCAATGTGCATCTCGCTGGGTGTTTCGGAAAATTGAACATGCCTAGAGGATAATGAGGTCAGATACGGATGAGAAGATCTAGAACAGTGTATCCGAATATTTGGCCTCTGCATGGCTGATCCACAAAAATGCTATGGTGTGACAGATTTTGTAGTGCGCCTTAGGCGTCTGACTTTAGGCACGGGTCATTAGAATATACATTGCCGCTGAAGCATTTTGAGGGTTTTATGTTCCAGTTAGCCCCTTGCATTTGACTTTAAAATGCTGTTATATGTATTCTTTAATTCTGCTTTTTGCACATCCGTGGACACGTGATCAGTCCTGGATGGGCTATCTTACTTTAAAATGTAGTTGATGTGTCCTGAGGTTTATACACTTCTAGATTGTTATTTGCACTCTATCATATATAGCTGCTATGTGCAGTCATGGCTGGAATCTATGGAAAGTGGTGGGCAGGCAGATGGGTGGTGGGTAAAAATAAAAAAAATACTTACCTTAAACACGTCGTCCTCCTCCTCCCTGCACGTCTTCCGCCTGCTGCTGCAGTCTGATGTTCAAGGGGGGCCCCAGCAAACTGCCTTAACCAATGCTACTCTCATGCTGTTAACCAGCATGAGAGAAGCACCAGGATTGGCGGGAGCAGTCTCTCTCGGCGCTCCCGAGGGTACTGGCGGCCTGCACTTGCTCTAACCCAGCTGTCTTAAGACCGCTGGGTTAGAGTTTTCAAACTGCGCATGTCTGGTTCAGAGGAACATGCACACTTTGAAAAGTGCCCAGGCAGCCCACCCTTGGTCCCGACCCTCGGTTCGGGACAGGTGGATGAAAAAGAAAAAAAACAATGGTAATAAATTAACTTTATTCACTTTTTTTCATCTCTGAGCCTTTTGGGGACATTGTAGTTGGCAGGGCAACACTCCTTCACGCTCATGAGGAGCCACCCCTGCCTATGTCTCGTGAACTTTTTACACCAATTTTCAAGACGAGTGTATCTAATGAACTCTTCTTTTTCCTGCATCATTCGGAAAGACACTGTGGTTGCTATTACTTTCTGCTTTTCATCATGATGCGATTTAAAAAAAAGAAATGTAATGTGTTTTAATGAAGGAGTTAACTGTACTGTATGTGGTTTTAAGGACTTTTTAAATCCAAAATAAACTGGATGATGAATTATTTTTTTCTTTAACTTAACAGTTGCAGTGTTTGGCAGGTTTTTTTACCATTGGGGAGAAGGTTCCATTGACGAGCTTCAAATATCTCAAAATTACCTGCCTGTAAGAGTACTATGATTCTATGATGAGTTTCCTGCATGTTTAACCCTAAATTCTCTGCACTGGAAACGTGATTAATTACTTTTAACTCACAGTAAGAGCTCTATAATCTTTTTAATATGCTCCAAGCAGCCAGTTTAAAACTCTTAACATTTAAGTTATGTGAAAATAATGATGGCCCCTCCTCAACTGTTGCAGCACAGTTCTGTTTCTTTGATGCAGACTAATGATGTGGCAAAGCCTGCCTGACGTCTGGCCCAGAGGCAGCCGGGCATGCACTTGCACAAGGTCACTCTATCGTCCAGGCCCATCATCTTCCAGGCTCTGCCCCCTCTACTAAAGGACATTCACAGACGCTACCCTACCAGCTCGAGGACTCTTTCAGGTTCTGCCCTAACTCAAAAACGAGGTCCTCCCACCTCAGACTATAAGAACCTCTGAGTCCACGTTCTTCATGCTCCAAACTCTGACCCCTCTGTTCAAGGCTCCAGCTCCTAAGACCGAAACGCCTCAAAACGCTCTCCGTTCACCTTTTTTAGTATCTTCTCAACGGTACATCTCATGTCCTATTCTGGAAGCCACACTAGAACTTCCAGAGGTGGATATGTTGAAGTCTTCCTGGCCTTCAATGCAGTCCTTGTTTTATTCTATTTCACATAAAGGTCGGATGTCAAGGGAGCCTTCATTATAGTCATGCTTTGTTGCTATGACATAGAAACAAAGGAAGGCCGATAATGAAGGCTCACTTTCCACCTGATCAGCCTTTGGCATGAAAAAAAAAAAAAAAAAAAAAAAAAATGGTATTTAGGTCACGGATCCACTCAGTGCAGCATGGCTTACATTTCTATGAAAAGAACAAAAAACAGTTGCATTAGCACTTAAGACAAGCATTTGCAATGCATTAGGTCTCGCATTTACGCGAGTTTGAGCTATTGACATTGCAAATAACAATGCCTATTGGCATTGTCATTTACAATGCCAATAGTTTTAACTCGTGTAACTGCGAGACCTATTGCATTGCAAATGCTTGTTCCCATTATGTGACTGGACAGCAAACGCTCTGGGCTCAAACGGACAACTGGATAAAATAAGACCCGTCACCGTGATAAAACTAAGTACATGGGTACACAGTGTTAAAATGTAATAGGTCATCGAGTCTGAAATCACACAAGATATTTCCTGTTTGCATTTATTTATTACACACAGGGCCAACCTGTCGTCTCTTTATTGCTTCTAAAATTTACAGCGTGGAACTTGCTGAAGAGCTCGGCAGTGATTTACTGACGGTTTGTTAAATGCAGCTCTGCGCTGAGGTACAACCTTTCCATATGAAATATTCTGTCTCATAATGAGGTGACCGATAAATGTGGCAAATGTAGCTTGTGAACGCAGGCTGTTAACCAAGGTATCCTATCGAGGACAAGGGTGAGACGAAATAGCACAGATAAGAAAATCTTAACGAGACAGAAATGATTCTGAATGAGAATATAATCCGGAATCGTTAAAATAGTTCGCTGTGTTCCTGGCTTTTCCACATTGAATTAATTGCCCAAGTAGTTGCTTAGACAGATGTACCACACCTGGCAAAGTGGACCAGTTGTTAGAGTAGTACAATTTCATGCTTTACAAAGCAGAATGAGACTCATCCCTTAACCTCGTGAAATCTGATTTACAGGCGCTGAATTTCCTTTTTTTTTTGTGCAAAACAGCCTCGCTAATTTACATGAAATCCAGGTACAGCTAACAAAATAATTTACTCATAGGAAGGTAGTGTTCTATTTAAACACGCTTTCACGTGAAAACAAGGATGTGATAACAAGCAGGAAGTGGGATAAGTGAGGGGGTGGCAAATGGTGATCACTTTCACGGGCGCTTTGATGTCCTCAGTGGCCTCGCGGCTCACTGAGGACATCAAAGCGGCTGTGAAAGTGATCAGGCAGTGCTTTTCAGGCTGCCAAATGGTACGCGCGCCTGGCGCACATGCACTGTATTTGGAGGCCTGAAAAGCACTAGTTTGCACTTCCAGATCCCCTTTTACAAAAGCTCTCCCGAGAGCAGCGCTAAAGCGCTGGCTCACGCGAGACCTAAAAATCCACTTACAAAATGTGTCAAAGAGACAGCTTTCGCTGTCTCAGCCAGACCTAAAAAGCAACAGACCAGTTTCAGGCTGGGGTTAGGGCGCCACAATCTTGCATCTCAGTCTGCCTCAAGGAGGCCTTCTTCCAAACAGCGAGCCTTGGTTAATAAATGCCTTACAAATGCAGTGCAAGTAGTGGTGGTGTAGGGCGGATGCAGAGTATCCATAACGGAGTGGGCGTTTGTAGGAAGTTGTTGCAGGGTGTAGAAAAGGGATTTTCAGAAATCGGCGTGTTTTTTTTCGATTATGCTACACTTTATCTAATAGAACGCTATGCAAACTAGCCCTGGTTAATAAGTCAACCCATTTAATTCACTTTCATGAATAGGACACTACTAGCCCACTTTTGTGAACATGCTCTAGTTTTGTACTTCTGCTGCCAAACTAAGGTCCTCCCACCCTCTCTGCTCCATAAACAAACAAGAAGTGGGGTCTAAATCAGCAGTTATTCTATAACACTCACATCCAAAAGCGCTCTGTACAACGTATTCACTTACTGGCCACCAGATCAGAAATCAGTGGCAAGAGTGATATTCACGCGAGCAAGAGAAATGCCCTACTGGCCCCTACCCAAAGGGTGTTAGAAAAAGACAGACTTGTGCTTTGGTGAGGGCGCCACACCTCTGGGCACCGGTGCTTAGTAACTCGAGGCGGGCAAGTCACTGAAAGCTCGAGCCTGGCTCAGCTCGAGGTGCTGTTGGAACCTCGAGCTCATAGCGAGCCGAGCTTTCGTGTGGCTTCTGTCTCTCCCCCTCCTCTACCCAGGATGTAGCATTACGGTCCAGGCTGCTTTGCGACTATGGAACTGGGAAAGCAGGTTCCAGTCTTGGCGTTGGTTCAAGAGCCTGTGATCCTGGGCAAATCACTTAATCTCCTAATGCATGTGAACGGAGGCTCATGTAAAGCGCTCCAATACCTTTAAGTCGAGTTTGCGCTATATTTTGAGAACAGCAGAAGAATACACCAATAAGCAAAACACAAAGCCTTAACATAAAGAAAGATAAATAAAAAACAAAATGCGAGTTATGTAGGTGTACACTGTTCTACATGTATCCGCACGTATTTTTGCCCCCCTCGCAAAATATTTAAGATGTTTTGCATTATTCCAGAAAACAACCTTGACTTAAATATGCTCTCCTTCCCTGCGGTGTGCTTCATCTGTTGAAGTCTGCCAGCACGCATCCTTTTAAAATATTAATGTAATTGGATTTTTATAGCGCTTGTTATCCCTAACGAGGAGGCGAAGCGCCTATCTGAAAGCAATGGAGCAGAGCATCAAAGGGCTGGGTGAGAAGGGAGGGGGGAATGCAAGGGTCAAAGCGGCAGCGAGAGCGACGTAAAGCCATATGGCTGCTTTGCGCGCGTGCACGCCTCGTGCACTGTAGCTCTATGCCAGGGGAAGCACTTTCAAAAATCCACTTACAAAATGTCTCAAAGAGACAGCTTTCGCTGTCTCAGCGAGACCTAAAAAACCACCAGGAGAGGAGGTTGGGCAGGGGAAACTAGAACAGCACAGGGCAGGGAGAGAGAGAGAGATACACGTTTGTGGTGAACAGTGGGGGGCGGAGGGAAGGGGGGAGGGGGGGGGGGGAGACAAGACAACGACCTGCAGAAGTAGGGAATGGCAGAAGGGAGATAAGAGGTTGGTGCATGGAGGGAAAAAAAGCGCACAGGAGAAGGGGAAACGGGTGGGAGGGAGTTTCAGGAGAAGACAGAGACACGAACATGGTTAGGGAAATAGAGACACAACAGAGCGACACACGGAAGAGAGCCAAAAGGAATAGACAGAGCTACAGTTGTAAAGTAGTTCCTAGTGCAGTCCAAAGAAAAACACCTTATTGAGGTGGGCTGATACAACCAAACAGCTATAAACATTATGAAAAAGATGAATCCTCTGGGCTGAGCCAATATGTGATTGGCAAACGCTCAAGCCAATGGCTGAAGGATGCTTGTTGAAGAAAGCCAATGGTTTTAAGGTATGTACCCAAAGTCCATTCTAAGAATAAAGAATAATGTAAATCAGTGGGATGTTTGGTAGCTCTGGCGTCCAAGCTCAGACCTAAAAATTACTATTTTAGTACCCGGACTCTGGAAACGGATCCAGATCAGCCAAATGAACTACAACAGCAAGAAGCAAAGGTCAGAATGCATCCCACACATTAATCTATGCTTGACCCCAAGTTCACCCTTACAAATCCCAGTGGTTCACTCAGTAATGCAATCCATACACCCTCCAAAGGTTGAGAGGGTGGGTAACAATCAGTGCTTAATTTGAGCCAGTGGTTTCTAGTGGGGGCAGGGAAGGGAGGGGGCGGCACCGGCACTGATTTTTCTCCATCAGGCATTTACTATGAGGAAAAGACACATATGGGAAAGAGAATGAGGAGAAAAGCGTCACAAAGGGAGAAAGCTGCAAGTGTGAGCTGAAGGGGCAGGAAGTGGCTGTTAATGGAATAAAGAGGTCTGGGATGGCTTTAGGATTATGGTGCCTCAGTATTCTGTGCTCGCACACTTAATTGCAGCAGCATGTTTCAGGGGAGAGCTTTCGACACCTCCACATTTCTATTTAAAAATTAAGCCCTGGTAACAAACATCTGTTTTAGTTCCATAATATACTTTGGGTTCAATTAAATGCTACGCAAACTAGCTCAGAACTCTCAATGAGGTTTCTTACTGGTAGGCCTAAACCAATACCATAGAGCCAATCTTTCCACAAAGGGAAAGATTAAGAAAATGAATTCTCCTAAAGAAAACAGACTTTAATTTTTTTTAAAACTTTCCACAAAAGAAATTACACTTTTATTCGGAGATCAATTCTTTGGGAAAACATCACATTTGCTGGAATTCAGCCTGAATTGTGACAGAAATTACGGAATGTAATCTTTAGAAATCTTAGTGAACAAGACATTAAATATAGAAACAGGTTATGCAATTTTTAGTTATATGGCTTGACTTAGGCCACCTTGCAATTGTCTCTCTTCACTGTGAATGAAGCATTTTGTTCTTGCACATGTGCACTTTTGCTTAAAATGTTGTCCACTTCAGTGGCAGGGCTTGTAGGACAATGCCTGCTTTCATTTCACTTTTTTTAAAAAATCTTTTTTGCGATGCGCGATTTTTCACCTATGTTCACAAAAATATGAGCGCCACTTTAGATAGCAGTATTTTCTTTATTTACTTTACAATTTAAATATAAAAAGAAATAAAGTCAGGCTTGCTATTGCCAGACCTATTGTCTTTGACAATGCTTGTTTTGTGTAGTGATAAGGATTCAGCAAGCTTCGCCAATATAGAGCACAGGTAATGTATTGGCACCAGAGGGGCAAACTTCACTATATGTGGAAAATCACTTTGATACTAGTTATTTTCTTTTCCTTCTTTGCATTAACCCCCCCCCCCCCCCCCCCCAACATGATGTGCACATCCAATCCCCTCTGATGAAACCACAAACAAGCTAAAGCAAGCATGGAGTGGTTTTTGTCATGAGAACTAAAGACTAAACCCACTAACCAAAAACCACTGAATGGACCAGAAACCTTGGGTTCCAGAGTAGCCTGATACTCGTAAATAATGCGCTTCAACGCCTTGTGGGCGGTAATAAGTGACAGACAAATGAAATACAGTATCATATTCAAGCCAGCTAACATCTATCCAGGAAACAAAATCAGTAACGACTAGAGTTCCCAAAGCTTGCTAATTGATGGGTTAACCTCCTTTGAGTGGCGCACCCAGCTGGTGATTATAGTTGGGAGGGGGCACTTTTCGGGTCATCTGTTGATAACATGATTATGAAAGGATTGTTCTGGTTGGGGGGTGGGGCAGCGAATGAGCAAACCGACGTGGCCAGAGGGTCTTTATCTGCAGGCAAATCGTCACACCGGTTTGCATTAGGTTGGGTACAGTGGCATCTCGAAAATACATTTTTAGGGAGGGGCGCACACTGGGTCACGGATATAACTGGTGGCATATGTATTTATCTTGACATATGCATATATATAGATACAAATATATACCTTCATACAGAAAGTTGAATCTAATCATTTAAAGCAAATATTGGTGCCTGTATTGCCTCAAATACTGCTTTGCAATGAAGGCACAGACAAATAAATGTTCATTACAAGGTGCAATGTCTGTTTTTTGGTCTTGCCCAAGACCGTACATTCGCTGACAACGTGAGACATTGGTAGCTTCGTTTTTAAGCCAACCAATGGTAAGCAATGGGTGGGCTCTTGGTCATTCTGATCTCAATCGTTAAAGTGTGTGTCCTTTCCTTCCTCTTCTTTTTTAGTCCCTCCCCTTGAGCAGGGACTCATTGTTGTGTCCTTCCACTGATCGCTTTTTCAAGTGCTACTTTTTTATTTTTGTTGAAGCAGCCTATGAGAGTGCATGTGCTTTCTAGCGGTCTCCCACATACGCTTCACCCAACCTCCGTTGTGCACAGTGTTCCAGTCCCTCACCCGTAAGCTTCTCCACCACTCCAAGCCAAATATTCTCGCCTGTGTGCTTTCTCCTTGCCAGCGCAATGTTTCCACACCCCTGTATTGCTCCCCCATCGTTGCCCTGTTTTGCTTCATCCACCATTGGGGATGCGGTGTTGCTTGGCTAAAACCATTGGCAAAGCCAACAGGTCACAAAGGCGAGCTCTATTGGCTTTGCCAATGCTTGCCCCCCCCTGTTACCTCTTGACGCATTCAACAGCTGCTGTGATAAGGTACAAGGCTGCCAGGCACTGATAATAGAGCCGGGCTAAGGGCCCATCAGGCCCACCTCTGGCAGGGAACCAGGATAGGCCGGGGGGTGGGAGGGCATATTTCCGGAAAATAGAAGGGCCAAAGAAAGTGAAGTTTGAGCCTCTCTCTCACCAACACATTTTATGTCTATGCTTTGTGTTTGAGAATAAGTTGCAGGTAGCCTCGAACGTTCTTGAAACGTGAGCCTCGGCTCGGCTGGGGGGACTGTTGGGACTGTTGGGTACGAGTTCCTCTTTCCGTCCCCGGTTATACATCTCTATGCTGGATGGTTAAGGGGGAGGGGAGTTGTGGCCGTGGCTGCGATTGAGGATAACGGTTTTCATCCGGTGGAAAGGGCTGACGGGAAGGTCGGCCGGAAGTCCCCCGAGGTCACATTACACAAGAGGCGGCAGGTTGCTAGGGGAGGAGGCGCATAATAATTAACAAAGCCGCCCCCGCACTGCCCAGGGGAGGCGGCGGCACAGCTGCTACCAGATACGGCGGCATGGGAGATGGATTCAGGCTGATAGGTGAGAGGGGGGGGGGGGTCGGATGGAAGAAGGGCTTCTGGTATATCGTAGGATATCAGAGGCACCATATAAAACCCACAGCTAATAAAGCTCACACCCAATATTCATTTACTTCGAGGTTGTGGATCAAATGAAGCACTTTCACTTTAAAAACAATTGTAAGTTTCGGTTTGACATTTAATAGAAATAAAAATCTAAGCGGCCTTTGAGATTCGAAAAGGGTGGTAGAGGGTGTGATGCTCCGAGGAATGCCTGTTTTGGGGAAGCGAGACTCAATGAAAAGGGCCAAACTTTTATTCAAGGACAGAGTCAGTCGCATATAAAAGAGTGAAACCGCAACAAGCGGCTGCGTGCAGCTTTTAAGATTCACATTCAAAGAGCAAGGTAGCAAGAAAACCAGACTGTGGGAATGTGTCAGACTGGCACAGAGTCCAAAGTGCGCGAGCTATGCGGCGAAGTGCGTTATTTGGCACTGCATGGTGATGAAGGTGTGAAAAGTGTCACTTGGTGCCGGCAGGGAGTGTTGGATTAATGTTTGGCAGGATGCGTTCGAATTATGCAAGGCATATTGGTGGGAGTTACTTGTGTGTTTGGCATTGTTCTGCATTATGTCGTAATTATGGTGTGGGTTGTGATGGGCGAGGTTTTGTTACAAACTTGTAACTGAATTGTAAAAACCACTGCAGAGCCCAGCCGTTACAGGACGAGGAAGTAAAAGTGGGGAAGCTGTGGTAACCATTACATCTTTTTGGGGAGGGTAGACCACACAACCCGCACACCACACTTTCAGAGCCTAGCTGTGGCATCACAATGGCACCTTGAGCTCTAATGCAATAAAGGAACATAGGTCTACAATTGCAATCCGGAACAATAAAAAGAAAAAACATTCACACGTTCGCATACATACGGCCTTTAAGAGCTCTGGGCCCCGGTGCCAAGGCACCTGCTGCACCATTGATAGTACTGCACCTGGAAACAGACACAATTTGTTTTTTGCGTATGCTCGTTTCAATGCAGACAAAGGCCAGTTTTCCACACAGTGCACAAAATTGCATATTTAGGCATCTTTCAACCTGTCTTAGCGTTAAAGGAAGGACAATTGAGAAACAGCATCACTCCCATGTCAACGCGGACAAGGAACAGCCCACAGCTTATGTGAGGCCTGGCTCTCATCAAGTGAGAGACACTCCAGCATTTGGACCACATTTCTCACCTGTTCAGCAATTGCCTGGTGAACTACAGCAGCAAGGTGCAATATTAGGGCGCTACATAGCAGTTAAATAGTCACCAGACACAGTTATGTGTCCTCGCCTTGACTCAGGGTCTCAATCTTAGAAGTGGAAATCTTGTCCTAATGAGTGAGGAGTGCAGGCCCCAGGGTTTAAAGTGCACACCACGAATGTACGCGCTCCTAAACTATATAGAGAGAAAGATGAGGAAAGGTTGGCCCTGAATTGAGCACAGGGGTCCAATACATAAACCCATCCTCATTATTAAGTAGCCCCTTAAATTAGGTGCCTGCAGTTTTTTCTTCCATATTTACAATGACACATAACGAGCAGGCAAAGAGGTAGTGATTGAAAAGTTTGACTCAGACTGAAGCCGTCAGATACATCATAGGGCCACTTGTTGCTTTTTCACTATAGGTACAAAAGTGAAATATAAGCAGCCCTGCCAAGTACCATGCATCAGGGGCTAGACTAATACATTTCAGTGCTGGTGCCTGCAACACCGTGCTAAAATGCATTAGTCACGTATTATAGCGCCCCGGGACAACACTGCGATGAGAAGCGGTGCTAACGAGGCAGCACCAGCCAGCATGCTAAAATGGTCTTGCAGATATGCACATGCCACTGCGCCTCTGCCTGTCGAATGTTAGCACTATGTCGGAGCTGAAATAATCATAAACCATACTGAGTGTTTACGATAACTGAAACATAGGGCGGCCAGGGCTTTACTGATCAATCAGCCATGCCCCACCCCGCCTGCCTCCAAGTCTACTCTGGGCGTGGGTGATCCATGGAGCGTCACCTTGCCAGCAATTTTCATGCAAAGGCACCACCCTATTGGTGGCCAGCAGCGTAACGCACTTCACAGATTGGCCCCAGGTAGACACAATGGTGGGCAGCAGCTTTGTTGTTCTTTGCAGCACCCGCCATCAGCAGACAAGTCAAGTGGCACTTCCTGTGCTGTCCAACCCCTTACAGTGTTATCGGGAGGGTCAGGGTGTTGGTTTGCAGCTGGCTGGACCCATGCCCTCCTAAGCCCCCACACCAGACTGGCCACATATTGCAAGAGATTGTTCTCAGAAAGTCGGCTTCTCAGCTCTTGCCCTCTGATAACATGTTGTTTCAGGAACGGGGGTACAGTGTTTGTCCATTCTCCTGATCCTGGGTCTTTTTCGGTCGGCAGAGCATACAAATGTTTAAGCGTGACCATGACCAGCACTGTAAACAACTCCAGTTGAAGCTTCTGCCAGGCCTCATCCCAGAAAGAAGAAGGCTGGCTGCACCGTACCTGAGAGACAGCCCAGCGTGAGGATGCAGCCAGACACCAGCAACAATTTAGCAGCGACCGGTGATAAATGTTCAGCACACTGGCTGGTGGTAGCCAAGTTCTTCAGAGATCGAAAAACTGAAGTCATTAATTTGGTTAATGCGTATCAATTGCAGCACATTGAAATACCCAACTAGTGTAACATTTTTTTACAGCAAAATGTTTTTCTATCTTACAGATCAACGGATATATGCAGGCCGACACTGAGATAAGAAAATTGTTCTTTGGTATAGATTACCGTATAGATTACCAGCTGCATTTTACTTAAGGCTACTAAAAAATATTAGAGGAAGGTATGGTATGAAAGGGCACAGGACAACCTCACAAATCACAAAGTACCCCATGTCAGTTGCGAGTGGTTTATTTAATCGAGGTACTGCACTTATTGAAACAAGATTTTCTTTTTCTACCATTTTCTTAATCCATTGCTCGTGTTAAGGTGTCATTGAAGGGGTCACACGAGAAGCGAATGTCACTCATAGGTGCCTTGACGGTCGGGTGACTGGTCAGTGGTGACCGAGATAGTGTCACTCATAAGTCGTTGAAATGTCACTCATAGTTTCACTGAAATTATGAAAATGTCACATATAGCAATATGAAAACTTGGCAGCTATGGATAAGTGAGGCAGAAATTTTACAATCAGTGCTCGAAATGGAAGTAGACGGGTGGCTACTCAATATCCCATTGTAACGGTTTGCTACAGAGGCGCGCCACAGTCCGATACAAAATGCCTTTAGGTATTCAGTACTTGAATATTTGAACAACTGGGAACTGATTGGACTTGTATTTTAGCCTTGGCTGGCAGTGAGACTTTTCGGGAAGTGGACAAATAGTGAAAGTTTAGGTGACCTTGCCCCAGCCATGGGCCCTTAACACCTCTGGCTGGCTCCTTCCATTTCAAAGGCCCTCACTACAGTGTACGTGAAGAAGGATGTAAGGGGCAACCTGTGAATTACTGTTAACGAGTTCACTTGCAGGCAGCTCATGAGGAAGTGGTTGCTCACTCTATGACTGTGCCCAGAGGTGCGTGTCGACGGGGCAGTGTGCACCGCTGCACGACCGCAGCGTGCTCGGAGCGGCACGTCCCCTGATGCGGCCCGCCCTTCATGCTGCCGCTGGATGGAAGGGGCGGGCTCTCGGAGCGGAGGGGGGCGCGGCCGCGTGCGCTGCGGCTGACGGAAGAGCGTCCCAGGCTCAGAGACACGTCACTCTCCGGCCGCTTCATAGACGCGCGCTGCCGCCGCTTCCGGGTACAGTGCTCGCGCTGTGCAAGGCGAGCGGCGTCAGGAGATGCGTCGCGCGAGCTTCCTAGCGACCATGGGGCTGAGGGGTTGCCCGTTCCTGCTGCTCTGCCTCCTCGCGCTCGATGGGGCCTCCCCGGAGAAGGGGGCCCCCGGCTCTGCGTCTCACAGGTGCTTCTGCCAGGTGACGGGCTTCCTGGACGACTGCACCTGCGACGTCGAGACCATCGACAGCTTCAACAACGGCCAGCTCTTCCCCAAGCTGCGCCGGCTGCTGGAGCGCGACTACTTCCGTTACTATAAAGCCAACCTGAAGAAGCCCTGCCCGTTCTGGCACCAGGAGAGCCACTGCGGGCTGAGGGACTGCGCCGTGCTGCCCTGCGAGCGAGGAGACGTGCCGCCGGGGCTCCAGTACTCCGAGAGGACTAATGGGAAGCGGGCGTGTAGCAGCCCCGGGTGTCAAGGAGACGGGAGGCAGGGCAGCTCCAGCCCTGGCGAAGGTGAGGGAGCAGGGCCTTTGGGGGCCAACGACGGGGTAGCTGGGGCAGAGTGCGAGCAAGCAGAGCGGCTGGGGGCCGTGGATGAATCTCTGAGCGCAGAGACCCAGCAGGCCATGCTGCAATGGGCTCGACATGATGACAACTCTGATAGCTTCTGCGAGGTGGACGACGAAACCTGCCCCGATGCCGAGTACGTGGACCTTCTCCTCAACCCTGAGCGCTACACCGGGTATAAGGGTCCGGATGCCTGGAAGATCTGGAATAGCATCTATGAAGAGAACTGCTTCAAACCGCAAGCCATCAAACGGCCTTTCAACCCCATGGTCTCCAGTCATGGGTCTGCCGATGATGGGGAGACCTTCTACAGATGGCTTGAAGGTCTCTGCCTGGAGAAGAGGGCGTTCTACAAACTCATATCAGGACTGCATGCTAGTATCAATGTGCATCTCAGTGCTAGATACCTCATGCATGACACATGGGCTGCACCCATATGGGGGCCAAATGTGACGGAATTCCAGCTGAGGTTTGACCCTGTCCTAACCAAGGGTGAAGGGCCACGCAGACTCAAGAATCTCTACTTCATCTATCTCATTGAGTTGCGGGCAGCGTCCAAGGTCTTGCCATACTTTGAGCGCCCTGGTACTAGCCTATTCACAGGCAATATCACTATTGACACTGAGACTAAGGACTTACTGGTCGAAGTTCTGCAGGCTGCACGTGCCTTCCCTCTCCATTTTGATGAGAACTCACTCTTCGCTGGGAGTAAGAAAGAGGCCGCAAAGCTAAAGGAAGAATTCCGGCTGCGCTTCCGGAACATCTCGCGGATCATGGATTGTGTAGGCTGCATCAAATGCCGCCTTTGGGGCAAACTACAGACCCAAGGTCTGGGAACTGCCCTCAAGATTCTTTTTTCTGAGAAACAGATAGAAAATTTGCCAGAAAGCGGTCCATCTTACGGCTTCCAGCTCAGCCGTCAGGAAATTGTGGCCTTCTTCAACGCATTTGGACGTATCGCAACCAGCGTTTACGAGCTGGAGCGTTTCCGTAAAATTCTGCATGATGAACTGTGATCCCTTTCATAGACATGTGGGATTCACCATTAATGTTTACAGATGGACAGGTCACAAACAATGACAAATGGGCCTTCCTTGAATTTGAAAATCTGCACCTGTGAAGAGGACACCATTTAGAGCACCATGAAGGCTTCTGACTGGGCAGTGTTGGCATTTGCAAACTGTCATGGCAAATGCCTAGCAGTGGAAGAATCTAGCTTTCTTGAATGATTTTTTTTTTTTAAATGTATTTCTTTCTACTGTAAATGATTAACTATACTGTATGTACTATTCCATGTGGTAATATTTTGTGGTTAAGTAGGACACGCGATTATAACAAATGATGTCATACGGGTAAAATATATATTTATATTGCATCCCCATGGTTTTTGGGGTAGTTGGGAAGACACATTTAGTGGACAAGACTAGTTTCATGGATATCTACGTTGCCCAACACTCATTATTTATGTCAGCGAACGGCCTAGTCGCAATACAGTTAACTTATTGAGGCCTTTTCATTGTCCACTGGAGAAAGAAGGCAGGGGGTGGTTATATATTGATTAGTGCTTTGTCCTTGTTCCGACTATATGAATGATTAAATATTTTTATTCTAGCGATTCAGCAGCAGTTTTTAGTTTCCGGTTAAAGTAAGGGGTCAATTTTACTCAACTGAAAATGTTGGGAATATGTAAATGGTGAATTTAGGTTTTCAGCTCCTTGTAAAACTGTCAGTTCATTTGCTGCAGCAAAATCTGAATTTTTTTTTTTTTAAGTTCTCTTCGACCCGCTTTCCTTGCCGATACCCACTTTAAAGCTCTGATGCGTACTTTGTAAGATGTTATGCAACCTGTAGATAGACAGATGCAGCCTAAAGCTTCACTTTTCAGATTAAAGGATGCGCATTTTTTATTCCCCAATAATATTTATTTCTAATAGAGGAAATGGTGAATTGGACAGCATCTCAAAGCAGGAGACAAAAATAAACATCAAGTAGATTTAGGTTTGCTTTTCAATTGGTCAAATGTAAAAGGCAATGCACTCTGTTTAACAGTACCTTCACAAATGTTGGACTGAGGTTCCTGCGCCCACTGGAAGTTATCTGTATTCTGCTGCCTCTGTTGATCATTAATATATTTGTTGTTAAATACTGCAGACTGAGCACCTGAAAGCATTTCCTTGTGGAGTGTTGCACTGCATAACTCACCACCTTACATCAGCCTGGTTTTGTGCAGAATTTTGAACTTTCCTACACTTTTTTCACATTCCTGTGTTAAGGCAAAAGGCCAATACAATAAAATGAGTTACTTGATAAAGTAATATGTTTTAGTATTTATTTTCCGGTGTTTTGGAGGGACCTTTTAGAGGATTAAATAGATTGGGGGGGTTTAAACACTTCTACACCGTACACTTGTGAGCCACTCCATATTCTGGTTCAGGTTTGCACCCCACCACCCTACTGCTTCATGGACCTTAGAGACCTTTGTCTCCAAAACCTGCCTCGATCATGTTCTGGTTGGGGGAGGGGGGGGGGGGGGAATAATCAATTCTTGGATCCTACGACCTTTATGACTTTTTAACATCTGCATTCTTGCCTTTGCCCTCTCTTGGTTCCGACCCATACCTGGCTTTCCTGTGCCTTGCCTGGTGTCTGCTGGTTTCCCTGGTCGCCTTGTTTCCCAGTTCGGCCTCCCCTTCATTGGAGGTTCCCAGAGTCGTGCACCTGCTCGATTTCTGGCACCTCGCCCTCTCCCTCCACCTGTGCTCCTCCCCTGAGCCTGCATCTATTTTAGTTTAAAGCCCAGAGTGCGGGCTGCTGCTGAGCCTGCGCTCAGTTTGATCCTGCTACTATATCTCGGGCTTGCATTTTGTTTCTGTTTTTCATAGTTGTTGGATTCCATGTTTCTGTCCTCATTAGTTAATTGCCTTGCCTGCTCAAAAGTTATTTGGGTCTGTTGCCGGTCTCTTGTTTGCCTACCTCCTTGTTTTTGTTTGCATTGTTCCTAGTTTCAACTGCACACATCCAGACCCAACTTGTATATGCCAATTCCTTTTCTTGTATTCTTTGTTCCTATTCTGACTGCATATTCCTGTCTTACTTCTGCGTATCAGTCTTGTCTAACACTTCTTCCAGTCCAGCTTTACCCTGAGCACAGTTCATGTGTACCTTACAATGTACCCCTCTGTCTTTGTTGGTTATATCATTATCCTATTTTTCATGCCAGTTAGACTCCAAGGCTTGCACCTTTGGCATAGAGAACCGCCCTGGGCAACTTCTTCGTAGGAGCTGCAGACTGTCTCCCTGAATTCTGAGTGATTAAGTAAGATCTTTTTAGTCTTGGAGATATCACTGACAAGGAGCAGAAAAAACGTAATTTATATTAATTTGTCTGTAGTTTCCCTGCTTTTACCTTCCTAGAATTGTTACCGTCAGTTTTGCCCTGCAGAGGTCTCAGTTGGCTATCTACGTTAGCCTCCGTCCTACATTTCTCCCAGCCTTTAGGTACTCTTGCTTACATTTAACCCCTTTTCTGGAAAGCCCTTGTCCATGCAAAGAGCAAGCCTTCCCAAATCACCTCGCCTTGTCCCAGACAGATCTCTGCCAGGACATAGTCCATGCATATATTTGGAACGTCCCTTGCAGCAGAATGCTTCCGTGATCACATCATTTAAGACTCTAGCTACAGTACAGATCTCTCAGATCCCATGTAACAACACACCTCTGCCCTCTCATTCCCAGTTCTCCTCTACCATATTAATTTGCCTGATTCATCCAACCCCTCCAGCTCCATACAAGAGTGTATCATCCTCCGATTTGTTTTTTTTTCCCTCAAGTTAAATTCTATCCAGATATGTAGTTTTATATTATGCGGCGTTTGCCATTTACTTGACGCCTTCCTGCTACTGGAGTATAGATGAGATGTGGGGCTATAATTGTGGGTTCATGCTGGAGACTCAATGGTGAGAGTTGTATGAACAGGAGCGTGAATGATGTAGTTTGAATGGAGACTCTATAGTGCAAAGTTGTGCTTCTAGGCAAGGAGATTAGGGGGCGCTAGCAACTCCCTGACCACAACTGTACTATATATTCCGTAGGCTATCTGCTCTGTATTTTGCAGTGGTGATTCGGTCTGGCAGCCTTCCTTCCCTCCTAACTACAGTCATCTGTTTTGTATTTGTCATACCTTTACGAGCTATAGGATTAGTGCCTTCAAACAATCTATGGAGATGCATGTAAAAGTAGTTGTGTTGCCATATTTTAGGCTAAGACCATTATGACACCCTGGTTCTGTTCCCAATACATAGAACGGATTGGTCCAGGCATTGCTCGTGTCTTAGAAAAATGAGTGATGGCACACTGGATATGCCAGGCACAAGAAGAATTGTACAAATGCACTCTATGTTCCAGTTTCTGCCAGCCTGGTTTTTTCCTCCCGTTTGAGTTTGTAGTAGAGATGTGTAATTCCAAGCCTTTAAGTTTTCACGTTTCCTGATTGCGGGAGATCCCCTGTTCCCCTGGCCTTGGATAGAGGGATCTCCCAGGTTTTTCTCTTGGGTTTTTTGATATACTAAACTCATGGGTGAGTTGGCAGCCAGCAGCCATGGTTTTTTGCATTCAGCCCGTTTATACTTTTGTGGGACAGGGAACAACCGTGTCGTAACAAATGAAGATAGTTGCAATATGAAAGGATGGGATGTAGCAGGTCAAGGCAAAGCAGTATAGAAAAGGTAACCCGAAAGCTGAGGGGCAATATGAACTTGGCTGAGCCTCCAAGGTGGCAATACTCATTATGCTTGATTCTCAGCCAGCAAACTTAGGGGACAGAAAAGAATAGCCATCCTGGCAGTCCATTCCCGAACCTGTACGCCTTTACATCCACTACAGAGGTGTCCTTCACAGCCAGGCTTTTTTTTTCCTGATGCTCTTCAAATAAGAAACCTCATATCCATCAGATATAGAGTCCTCGGAAACAGGATAGGGATCGCTTTTCGGAGTCCCCAGATTGTGGGAAAAATCCTGGTGGCGAAAGAGGAGGGTGTTATATTAAAATCAGGGCTCACCAGATTTAGCATGGGAACATTGGTGTTGTTTAAGAGGAAGAATTAAAGCGAGGATAGTTACCTTTACGTGACTGGAGTGCGCCTGGAAAAAGCTAAGTACATATGAAAGTGAATGAGCAGTTACCATGTACAAGGACTAGCCAGGCTTAATGGCAGGCTACCTTAAGTTAGTTTGATTGTGGCAGGGTTGTTGGGTAAGGTGGCACGAAAGTCCTTTCCTCAGCTGGTCACGTCAAGTGGCGTTCTACTGACTCCTCTCCCTTTTGTAGGGTCTCTAAATCAGCAACGCAGTTAAGAGCGATTATAGACCGTTTCAACTAAAAACTTCTACGTGGATGGAAACGCTGTGCATCCCTACCAATAAATGTTACAATCTGCAACAAGAACCTCCCGCTGGAGGATTCTACTGCACTGGTTGTCAGCATAGCCTGGCTCGGGGGGGGGGGGGGTGTACCCCACCGCAGCCTTAATTTTTTTTTTTTTGGGCAGCTTCGGTCCCCTCATCCTGATCTATGTGGTAACTGGTGGTTATGGCAATAAGTTTCTAGCTCACAGACCTTTTTACCTGTACCCTTGAAGTGCCATCTGGCTTTGCTTGTACAAAGTGACTCCAGTCCCCAATAACTATTGTCTTAACCCATCATGTGGTTAGTGGGTCATGGGAGAATTTTAATGTACAAGGGTAAAATTGAGGTGTTTAGGGGGGTACATAGTGTGCCTGCTGCATGAGATAGTGGGCTTTGTTGTAATTTTTTCTTTGCACTTTTGTAGATGTGAACAACTGCATATCCATATCAAATAACCCTTTTCCGGACACCAGCGTCATCTCTATGCTCTATGGAGACTTCTGTGAGTGCAACCCCACCCTGCCCATCCACCTATGTTGCTCACTGTTGCCTAGCAATGGTCATCTGACATCAGTTTGCCTTGTTTCTTTCTGCACAATTAACTTTTTTAGACTGGTCTGACCTGCAACGCCTTGCTTCATAATATCTCCAAGCAAATCTATAAAGGTAACACGTACGTCTATCTCTTTTACTTGGTCTTTTGAAATAGGCAGCAAAGTTGTGGCCAGAACTAGACGTTATGACCAACCACATATACATTAACAACTATTGATTCCGCCCCTCCCCGCAGCCAGTACCTTGTACATCACGTGTACATTAAGGGAACTCTGTGCACCATGCCAAAGAAAACATTGGCAAGAACTGAACTTCGGCTGGGTTGCAGTTGTCCTACATGAGCTGGAGAGGTTTGAATTAGTCAGTGAAACCTTGTGGTGTAATGAGTGCGCCGCCCATTGGGAATTTCAACTAGGCTTGATTCTTCTCTCCCCCCCCCAAGATATGAACTCCAGTCTCCAGTCTCTGAAATTCCCCCATTACATCTTTTTTTGCAAAAGAGAAAATCTTCGTGCCTTGATTGGGTTCAGAAACACCAGCGCTATCTCCTGTCCAGACACCAGTACTCAAATCCCTGATCACTCTTGACTTTTCCACAACGCTGTAAAGAAACACTGTAGTGTACGGTTTACAATATTGGATTTGACTGATTGGGTTCATTATTTTTATTACTGTTTTTCCTTTTGTTGGTTGGAAACTCAGTAGCTGATGCTTCAGCCCACAGAATCTGACCCACTGAAAGGCCTGCATTTCACACTAAGATTTCTACATAGTATAATGTTACCCTGCATTACGGTCCAGTTGACTGGAACATCAAAAGACTGCTCTGAAACACTTTACTAAGTGGTCTGAAGAGTACAGAAGTTGGTGAATTGACTCGGGCGAGCCCTTCTAATAGCATAACATAGGTCATAGGGCTGGCGCTTAGAAAATCTAGGCATCAGCACGTAAACCCCCCAAAAAAAACAATCATTTGAACTTCTTTTTATTTACTTCTTAGAATGGTGAATTTCTTCCTTTAAGGTGTAGCAATTACTAAATATTTAAGGTGCCATGATACATGTAAAACATGGAGAAGGCATTTGGGGAAAAACCCTAATTGTTCGATCTAAAACTCTTACGACTTGATTTATACGCTCCAATACTTCAGAGCATAAAAATATGCACGGGTCAGTTAGCATATGCTTTTTACAGCATATTCTTTGATGTGCTTCAGGATTTTTATATAGATGCTTTTTTGGCAACTACAGGTTAAATCGGTAGAACCAACTATAAAGTTCTAGTGCAAGTTTATGTAACGCTTGTGATAGCAGATGTTGACATTTTGTAAAACTGGAATGGGTATTCCTAGACACATCAATGGGGCTAACTTTATCGATCTCCCTTGGAAAACTTCACAGACTTTACACCGCATCAAAGACAGATGGTTAGCCGAGGCTTGCCACCCCAACATACCCCAGCCTCCACACACCCCAGCCTCACAGAACTGTCACGCCTTTTGTTAACCCATACTACGCTCACACACCGCACTCTTTAAAAATCTGGAAAACAATGGTGTTCATCAACAAGAGCACTTCAGGACAGGTAATGCGCTCATTCACCCACTCATGCGCATAGAACTCAAATACTAAAAAGAAAACACTGAACAGTAAACACATCACTGACTAAAAACAATGAAAAATATAATGCAATCAGAATATGTCTAATGTTGGTTATCTAGACACGTGATGTGGAGAGTTTAAAGTGCCTATGTCAGTAGGACTGAAGACAAATTGTAAAGAGGGGTTTGTTTATTTAACTCCTGGAGGTGCTTGTGTATCTCTTTTAGAGTTTTGATGGTAAATGTACCCATATTGGGATTTATAGTGGGTTTTTTTTTTTTTACAATGGAACCCAGCCCCTCCTCGACGGTAGGTGGCATGCTTCATTATTGGGGTGGGGGAGGGGGGCGGGGGGTGTGCCTATGCCCCAGCACCTGTTTGTGTCTTTCTGTATGTGTGAAGGGTCTGGAAAAATTTAACTTGTATTAAGAAAGGAACAGAATTGACAATTTTACTAAATGTTTACCTAATTTATACAGGATTAAAACATAGTTGGTGAATGCTACTCTACTGGGATGTTTTATCCTCCTAAACTTTCTATTTTTTTCATTGAAACCCCAAAACAATCCTACAGTCTCTTTGTGAGCTTGCGTTTGTCTTTTGTGATAGTTGCAACATTGTCTGAACCTCCTGTGATTATTTTTGTGAACCAGCAGTGACCGAGGGTGCTCTTAACCCCTTCAGCGCTGCGCGGATTCCCCCGCGGTGCTGAAGGGTTCGAGCGCGGGCGGGGCCATGACGGAACGGTTCCGTCATGAGCACAGCTCAACCGATGCTCATGACGGAATCGTTCCGTCATGAGCATAGAAGGGGTTAACGCTCATCCCTACTGTAAGCAGCCAAGTTAGTGCTGTTCTTTGCAAGAACTGCTACAGAGGAAAGGCCCGCTCCGCAGGGGTGGGCTAGGGAGGGGGGTGGTTGACCATGAATTACATTGGCAGGACTTTCTTTAGATCAGTGGTCTTCAAACTTCTTAAGGCTATGTCCCCATGGGAAAAAAACATAATAATTGCCCCCTTTATAATTATTCTGTTAAATTGGCAATGTTAAACATACCTGAACATATTTAAACATTGCAGTTAAGTTCTGTTACCCCTTTTACACATACTCCCAGTGAGGATGTAAATGCCAAAGTTTTTTTGTGATGGCCCATCATAAAGTGCTGCTCATTTTTTATCACTTACAACAAAGCATGATGCTGCTTTTGACTGGAGACCCCGCCCCCTCTGTATGAAGGCCTCTGCTTTGGATAAATGGACTCTGCCCAACAGCACCTGGCTCGACGGTTGCCAGATGAGTCGAGGATCACACCTGCAGTCCTGAAGCACTGCCGTTTATCTGGGGACAGGGATTTTGTTTTCCTCTTCAGACTTTCACCCAGACAAGAAATGAGGAAAAGATACAGATAGGAAAACAGTGAACAGGAAGAAAATGCAGTATTTTAAAGGATCTACGAGGGGGAAATAGCAGGTAAGTGTAGGTTGATGGATCAAACCAGGTAGCCGGATAGTGCGCCCCTGTGCCTCCACCCCGCCAGCAGCCTCGTAAGAAAACGGCCACCGCGTCGATTTTACTTGCATCTAAAAAGAATTTAATTAGTGTAAAATACTATGAGTGTAAAAAAATTAACTCGCGGTGCGCTGACGTTTTTCGAAGAGCACCGAAAAATGAAATTGGCGGGCTTACTCAAGTCGAGAAACTTCGCGAGAATCAAAACCTCGGAGCTTCGCCTGCATAATTAAAAGCTCAGAAGCGTTTACGTGTACCAGGAAACCAGTACTTGTGTGAAAGTCTTAGTGCGGCTAACCGAGCTATTAGCGTAAAGAGTAGGGCTGAGCGCTTGCAATGTGTGGCTCGCGGCGCCTGTCAAACATGGTTTTCCTTTCCAATCCGGCGTGCCGCGCGCTCGACGTTTGCGTAAACTTCTAAAATAGCCGGTGCACGCACGCGCGTGGCATTACTGTCATAGAAACTCCGTGCTTCTAACACCAGCTTTCCGTCGCCAAGAACGCCATCGTTGTCTTAGGGGTAGAAGCAGTGTCGGCGTAGCAATCTAAAGAGCGCCCGCTTCTTGGCGCTACAGAGGATATAGCGCCTAGATAGGCTTGCAAAAACTGCACTATTCAGTTATTGTCCTTAACTTTTCAGTACTACAGACGGTAACAACTGTTCCGCCCTCCAGCTGGAGGTCTTCGTTTCTTAGTGCTACGAAGGCAATTATTTCACAGATTCCACCTGCAGGTGGCCCTATGGATGCAGCGCGGGACAGATGCACTATAAGAGCGGCTGGGGAGATGACAAACTTCACGTTCAAAAACTCATCAGACATGGAAGGGAAAGTAGAACAAGCATTGACAAAGCTAGTAGGTGCGGGTTTAATGTGCTACAGAACCCATCATTATTAGATTAGAGGGAGCAGTACTTATATTGTAAAAAAAACATAGGTGCCCTGGTCAGAAGACCAGTGCAGCTTTCACCGCCCACACTAGCGCTGCCAATGACAGCACCATCACATCAGGCGCGCAACACCCATTGGACTCACAGGGCTATAGCCCCCCCCCCCCCCCCCCCCCCCCCGCCGTCGTGTGTGGCAGCCCGGGATGAGACAGCTTCCCGGCGCACACACAGCCGCACCCGAGCACTTCACAGGTCTTTAAAAGATTCAGCACCCCCGAATTTTTTTCTTAGCCACCCCCGAAATTTGGCTCTAGTTGCGCCTCTGCATCACATTCATACAAGTGTGAAAATTCAGACTTTAAGTACACATTAAAAATGATTAACACATGCTAAGCTCAAGCTATTCTTATAGCTTTGGGTGGCAGGTATTAGTGATTTTAGTGTATATTTATTTAATTATTACACAACTGTTCTTGAGCTCCTCACAAAGTCAAATAAACAGCGCCACCATGTGGCCAGCTGTTATAAGAGCCGGTGTTGACAAAGTGCTGGTGCCAGCACCGGAAACCGCCTACTCAAATTAAGCACTGATAAGGAGATAGAAGAGGGAGCCAACATAGAGTGCTCGGTTTGTTAAGTAATACTAAATGCAATTCCGTACTGGCACTCTATTTCATGCAGAAGGGTACACTCATAGCCAATAGCATTAGGTGAAAGGTATATACCCGCCCGCCAAGACATTATAGGCAAATTCTCAATCGAAAGGCTGAAAGAGGTAGGTTGAGGCAAGCCAGTGGTACAACGTTGCGGTCCCAAAGCGTGTGTATTGTTCGCAACAGTTCAGTTCGACAACTAATTCCAAACCCCAGACTTCCAAAAGGAGGCTCAGGCAAGAGGAAAACTGTGTGGGGTGCAATACCCTCTGCAAACACCCCAATTCCAACACTGTCTCACTCCTAGCATTATCTCACTCAGTTGGTGTGAATCTCATACACTTGTATGGAGGAGTCTCACACATTGGGTGGCACTCGGATCTTGGAGCACAGTCTGACACAATGGGTGACCATCCAAGGATCACTGTCTCTCACAGGGCAACAGTCTCAGATCTTGAAGCACATTCTCTCTCACTTGACTGAGTCTTCCTCACTAGAGCGCTGTGACACTCCTAGGGTTTGTGTCTCACACGGTGCAGAACAATCTAACTGGTCTGGAGTCTCACACCTTGTGCAAAGCTGCTGCAGACTTAATATGTCTCTGCCCTTAGAGCACCGTCTCTCTCTCTGGGCGGCAGTCTAATCTGAAAGCACCACCTCACTTAAACAGGTTAGCAATCACAAATCTTGAACGGTCTCACTTCATTGTGAGGCAGTCTCGTACCCTAAAGCACATACTCCCTCCGAGGGCAAACCTCAGCCCTTAGAGACCTGTCTCACAGAGAGCGAAACTCAAACCCTGCACTTAAGTTTCACTCTCTGGGGATAAATCAGACTGTATACACACTCACTTTTTGGCGGGTGTCTGAGCCACCGGTGCACACTCACTCACAGGTTTACAGGGATACTGGAATAATGCGGTGCGGGATGATAAAATTATCTGGCATGAAAAAACAAAATTGTGCAAAATAAAAGCACTACATTTTGTATCCCTATTACTTCATTATTTAGGTCACTTTTACAGGTTAATGAATTAGAATTTAACATGTAAATACAGTAATGAGCAACAGAAAGAGGATGTGCCACCGCAGGGCATAGGACTAAAAGTAGCACTGCAAAAACAATTCGGCACCCTTTAGTAAATGTAAAGGTAAAAATTATTTTATGAAATCTGCAAATTTCACAGAAGATGATGGCTTATGGGATAAATGCAGAAAATCCATAACCCTGCAGCAAACACCACGGTCGGTGAATCGTATACTTCCTATTGTCTTGCGTATAACTCACACCTTGGAGTAGAGGTTTGCTCGTCACGCGTGTGGCTGAACCCGAACCCTGCACCTAGAAGTCCAATAGAGCTTGAAGTGAATCCAGGGGAGGACCTCCTTGGGCCAATCTCAATATCCCATTGGCTTTGAAGGCGCCTCAGACAGGAAGACCTCATTTTCGCTTGCAACTAATGTTTGGCCCAACTCCTTTAAAACTCGCATGACTATTGTTTGAAATTACGGATCCGGCTTTAGAGGGTAGCGATGCTAAAACATTACACTGGATCCTTTTTGATCCAAAGACTTTTTTTTTTGTATAAGCGGGTACATTACCAGCCACATATAGCAATGACAATCTCCCAAGACCACTTAATTTCAAAAACACTTCCTACGATTAGCATGGAAAACACATTTATGGTAACAACCATAATAGGTCCCAATGTAAATTTTACAAAAGATTAAAAAACATTTTTCAATCGGTACATAAGCCAGTTGCAGAATCAGCGTAGAAAATATCTAGAGTTCTTTGACCATCATATCACCCTCAAGACCGAAGGGAGGCCTCCCTGTGAGCCCCATCAACAAAGTTACCGCATCCAAAGAATTACAAAGTGCTTTGTGGTCTTGACAGGAGTAGCACGCGCTGTACAAATGCCGCAATTCAGTTCAAAAGCAATTTGATTGGAGGTATTCAGCCTGTGCTTGTATAACTTCTTAAGGATAGATTAACTGTTTACTGGAAGCCGTCATTTGATACAGTCACACTGTGTGCCTTTTTATGGGGCACATAACAAAAAAGTATTTCCGCGCAGGTCACATGATAGCAGCACTCATGCATAACCCTGCCTGTGAGTAATCTGATATTTAAAGAGATGCCTGCTCCTTGCAGAAGTCCTCTGCCGATTACTAGTAAGCATTCAATTCCCACTTTGATTTCGGTTTTCAATCCTAGGCTGTAATGACACGGAGAACAAACAAGCATTGGTAAATGGCTAATAGATCTGGCGTTGCTTGTCTAGCTTTAATCTCTGACAGTTCTTTCTTCTTGGGTTTCGAAAAACTTTGTGGGGTAATCTGCCAGGGTCTCGTCAATTGTTTAAAAACAAAAAATTGCCCTAAAAAATCTTAAAGAAATGTATCCTATGAACAAGAGAAGTCACAGACCATATACTTAGTAAACTGAATTTAACAACATTTTCTAGGGCAAAAAGAAAATATTAGCATAGGTGTTCCTATAAGCTCTGCAGGGTAAAAGTTTCCATCTCCCCACACAAGTGCTGCATTACATCACCAAAAATTCTAATACGCTTCTGAAAAGGAGAACTGCACACACAGAAATGGCATAAAGCTTCTGTAGCTATCTCAGGGGTCTTTGCTACGGAAGTACTCACTTATGGAGCTGGGCCTTGGATTTGGGCGGGGAGAGATCTTTCCTGGACAGGGACGAAAAGATTGAGGACTGTACTCACAAAGGATCCAGCTCATATGCTAGTACTCTCCACCCCGCCTCATGACGCTTTATTCTGAGAGCTTCCACCAAAGTGTGCCCAAAGGCCGGATGTCCTGCCACCAATTACCCTAGTGCGTGTGCCTTCCCAATTACACTTGCACGCATTAAGCACTTTCACGATTTTGCTCCCATCAGGTGGTTTGTTGTTCGCGATCCGCTCCCAAGTGACATTCTGCACGTGAACGTGCTGCCACGAACTAAGCTTCTTCACTGTCAACGAGCATAGAACCCACCACGTCACGGTTGATCCGCTTAGTCTCAACAGACAAAAGAAAAATGTGTCTGTCTGCCAGCAGCCTGTTTTGTCAGTTACCTTCAACCAGATCTCCACAATACTACAGTAGCAGGACAATGGCCGCTTCAGTGCTGCTGCAAGGCGGCCATTGAGGTCAGAGAATGTCCAGCTTCTTTTTTTACTCTACTTGGCCAAGCACCTTTTTCTGCCCAGTTGTCTTCTTGTTGGGGAGTTGTTCTCCATGGCCTGCTCACAGTCTGTGATCACTATTCCACACCTGTGGCTAGACACAATCCAATCATACTGCCAAACCTAGTAACCGCGACAAAACATCAGGAGTATGCCAAATCCCCAAGACCTTAAAACAGTAAATCATTACCTTTCAGCACCTAGCAACCTGCTGCAGGTGTACGAGTCTCCAAACCCGAGCGGCAGCGTGAGCGCAAATGAGGTCTCTTAAATATGCATGCAAACAAACTCCTGACGTACGACTGATCAAACCTTGACCAACACCGTAACACAGCTCCACGGAAGTATTGACTTCCCCCCTCACTTCACTATCAGGCGAGCTGTTGGGCTAGATAAGCCAGGGCAGGAGTGGCAGTTCATTTAGCATCTCAGATAAGACCACACTTCCCCATAAATACTCCGATCATAAAGATATTTTTTTGTGAAGTGAACATATCTATACTTAAACAGAGACAAAAGGAACCCAAGCACCAATTGATTTAAGGGAAAACTAAAACGTTGCTACTGACTTCTTCCTTAAACAGGTCTTTTGTGAAAACTCCTTTCCTATATCTTACATAGAGCATTGTCGGAGGCCTACTGCTGCGCCCACACCTGCCCGATACGTATTGTTACGGTAAGCTAATAGGTCATTGGAAAAAGATATTCCTGTCCAGTTTTCCTTTTACAAACCCCTGTAACCCACAACTTTAGTCTAGTTGGAGGGATCAGGACTCAATTTACCAGAATAAATCCCAGAATGCACTAGATTTTTAAATAAAAGACATGTCGCTGAGGTCATGGAGTCAAATGGAATTATATTGTGACATTTGGCACCTTCTTTGAAATTCAACTCTTCTCAGCGCACTTTCCCTCACTGGACCACATGTGTCCCTTCTTTACACATCTACTCACTCCCCATCACTAGTAAAGATGGTCTGGCCTCTTCCCTACCCTCTGGTAAGGGCCTGCAATACATTTGGGGTTATAAAATAGAAGTCTATTCATTAATGATTGTGCTTGAGAAACTGTATTGTAAGTGGGAGAACATTTATTATCTACTGGCGGTCGCCAGTAGATAGTTATAGTTAGGACCGTGTTTCCATAGGAAATCTGAAAATGCTATTTTGAATAACTTTGGCGTCGGTTGACGAATCCTCGCGAATTTTTCAAAACTAATGGGGCGCTCCGCTCAGCTCCTACCCTGAAAGTCTCGGGGTGATTCGTGAAGCGGGGGCTGAGAAAAAAGGGGGGTCCCAAAACACGTTTTCCCTATGCATTTTCCCATAGGACCTTTAGTCGAAGATACAGCCCGAACGGCTGAACAGAATTACTTGAAATTTGGCAAAGAGGTAGTCCTCAGGTCAGGCATGTGCCTTTTGCATATATGGAGTAAATCTGTTCAGTATTTCCTGAGAAAATTGCAGTTAAAAGTACATAAATATCTATAGGCGCGCACCGTGCACGCACCGTGCGCGCACCCCAACGTGCGCAATTCTGTTACATGTCAGTCAACGTTAGAATCGGTCGAAATCAGGAAGTGTCGTCCGCCATTTTGTTTGTTTTGGGTGCGACAGTGAAAAAGAGAGGTGGCGAACGTGAAAAGGGGGCAGGGTAGAGAGTTCCTGACCCCCTAGCCTTTGTCAGGGGGTCCCTGAAGGACCCCGAAGGGTGAAATTTTATTTTTTATTTTTTTTATACGCGGGGTGCGCGCACGGTGAAAAACCTGAAAAAAAAAAATATACAATAATACATACATAACTTAGCATTTAAAAAACCGTACAAATTCACTTAAAAAACCATAGGTTTCACACACGTTATAGTTAGGAATTAGCATTTAAAAAACCTTGCAAATTCACTTAAAAAACCATAGGTTTCACACGTTATAGTTAGGTGGACATTTCACTCGTAAAAAACCAATGAAATTCCCCCGTTCTAGTTAGTTGAGATAACTATAACTCGCGCGACCGCCACTCTATGACAAGGATGATGTCATCAGTGATGTCATGAGTGATGCCACTGACCATGTCATGAGTGATGTAATATGTGACGTCATGAGCAGAGGATTGCGGGCGCGCGAGTTATAGTTATCTCAACTAACTAGAACGGGGGAATTTCATTGGTTTTTTACGAGTGAAATGTCCACCTAACTATAACGTGTGAAACCTATGGTTTTTTAAGTGTATATATATTCACTGAAAAAACCATAGGTTTCACACATGTTATAGTTAGCTGGACATTTCCCTCGTAAAAAACCAATGAAATTCCCCCGTTATAGTTAGTAAAGGGAACTATAACTCACGCGACCGCAATCCACTGCTGATGACGTCAGATATTACATCACTATATTTATTCACTTATTTACCCATTTTTCTTTCCTTTAACCTTTAGCTATACATATTTAATAAATATTTATTTTACAGAAAGACACATATGTCATCAGTGATGTAATAGGACGTCATCAGCAGTGGATTGCGGTCGCGTGAGTTATAGTTCCCTTTACTAACTATAACGGGGGAATTTCATTGGTTTTTTACGAGGGAAATGTCCAGCTAACTATAACATGTGTGAAACCTATGGTTTTTGAAGTGAATTTGCAAGGGTTTTTAAATGCTAAGTTATGTATTTATTATTTAAATTTTTTTTAAGGTTTTTCACCGTGCGCGCGCGGTGCGCTTCGCGCACCGTGCGCCCACGTTACGCCGTTCCCGTAATTTTCCCGTTTCTACCGTGGGCGATTTTATTTTCCCGTTTCTACCGTGCGCGCACGGTAAGTGCACTCCGCGATTTTTCGTAAAAATATTAAAAACATTTATGGCCCTTGGGGGTCCTTTGGGGACCCCCTAACAATGGCTAGGGGGTCAGGAACTGTCCACCCTGCCCCCTTTTCATGTTCTCCACCTTTATTTTTCACCTCCCTCGGACTGCGAGAGACAAAATGGCGGCCGACACTTCCTGGTTTCGACCGATTCGAATGTTTACTAAGATCTAACAACCAATCAGAATTGCGCTCGCGCACGGCAGATTGCGCTTACCGTACGCGCACGGTGCGCGCCTATAGATATATATATGCTTTTAAATGCGATTTTCTCAGAAAATACTGAACAGATTTACACCAGACCTGCAAAAGGCACATCCCTGACCTGAGGACTACCTCTCTGCCAAATTTCGAGGTTTTCTGTTCAGCCGTTCGGGCTGCAGCGCGGACTAAAGGTCCTATGGGAAAATGCATGGGGAAAACGCGTTTTGGGACACCCCCTTTTTCTCAGCCCCCGCTTGACGAATTCACCCGAGACTTTCAGGGAAGGAGCGGAGCGGAGCGCCCCACCTATTTTGAAAATTTCGCGAGGATTCGTCAATCGACGCAAAAGTTATTCCAAATAGAATGTTGCAGATTTCCTATGGAAACACGGTCCTAACTATAACTATCTACTGGTGACCGCCAGTAGAATATGAATGAATATATATATATATATATATATATACACACATATATATACATATACACACACACACACACACATACATTGAACATAATTGTTTTACCTAAAGATAACACCAGGGGGAGCCCTTCCGTTGGAGCGCCGCCCCACTTAAATTAACCCCAAAGATGACAAATAAAATTGTAATTTATAAAAAAAATTCATCCTTCCATCCTGAACAGAGCATCCGGATGGGGCAGGGCCGCTGCTGAATGACAGCAGCAGGAAGGAGGGTGGGCTGATTGAAAAGTGCACGTCCCTTTGAAAGTGCAGGGCTCCAGTGTCCTCAAGAGCAGCGAGTGTGGCCGCTCCCTCCAATCAGGGTGCTGCTCTCACAGCATGAGAGCAGTGCTAGGATTGGTGCCTGCACTGCATCCTGTTCCAGAGAAGAGTTCCAGAGCAGAGGACGTTGTTCAGGTAAGTTTTTTATTGATAATATTTGCGTGCGCACCCGCCACCTCACCTCCCCGTCGATGCCAGCCGCCACTGGATAACACACCTCTTTTTCGATGCTTTCTGTGATAACTGGTGTCTCGATCATTACATTGTGGATAATTTGTAATTTAATGAATAATGGCCACTGTGTTCAGTGATTGCAGTTGGATACTTTCCCCTAACAATGCCATCTCTCAAAATTATTGCAATATGTTTAACAACTGGAATCTACAACTCTGTTGTAAGTTATAATGAAGCATTTCTTACATATTGCAGTCTAGATGTACTGTTATAACGAATAATATGTTTTGGGTTATGTCTTTCTAAATACTTTTTTGATGTTAGCATAGCCCTATTTCTTTTGAAGACTGCATTCGAAGGACTTTGGTGGAAGTAATAATAGATCCACACATACTAAATTGTTCAGCACTTCATTAATCTATTCCTGTTTTACCCTTTTAGCTCTTTGAAGCCCTTGATCCCATCTGCACATTGTCAACAATCAAATACATGTAAAGAAATGCGATTCCTTATTACAACAAACGACAGCTGGAAGGGACGTGGAGCAATAAATATTTAGATGCGGACAAAATGTGGTAAAAGAAATATCCCACCTTTTTCCACACTGCCAATCCCACCACAAAAACTATCTTCGGGCAAAACAATAACATGCCTTCTAGGAATACCAAATCATCCCTTTAAGAGAGTCGTTGACTAAGCAACAATGCTCTTCACAATATGAGTAGCTAATGGTAGCCAGGGACTACTATGGCAATGTATGCTTTTTCAATATGTGATATACCACGCACACCAGTTCAAAAAAGTTAATCAAAATTTTTTCAAAAAGTGAAATATCAAAAAGTTCTGGGCGTGCTGGGAGGAGTCGTCCTCTAAACCAAGACGTAATCATTAATGCACCAGTTGCACCACTCAAAACTGGGTGGTGTCCCTCCTGAAGCACAGCCGATTGTGGGCGACGGCGTCACCAATCCAAAGTGAATCAAAAGTTTGAAGCAATTTGAAGATCAATATTTTATTATTGATAGTTCATCATGAGATTATCCGAAGATTTAAAAATTCGAAGGTTAAAAATTGTTTAAAACAGTTGAAGAATGAACCCCAATGCATTTCGGGTATTGATTTACCCTTCATCAGGAGGAGAGATCCTTAATGTGAATAAGGACAGCGTTCCGCGTGCTGCCGTTAGTTTGTGAAGGTTTGCAAACCATTCACTTTGGATTGGTGACGCCGTCGCCCACAATCGGCTGTGCTTCAGGAGGGACACCACCCAGTTTTGAGTGGTGCAACAGGTGCATTAAATTATGCTTTTTGAAATCAAAACATACTTTTTCTTTTAGTAATTTTTTTTCTTTTTTATAGATTGATAAAAGCCTGGCAGTTTCCCGAACAATAAAGTTTAGCAAAACCAATGACAAAACAAGAACTGCAAAGCAATTTGTTTTATTTTTTTTTAAAGTTTTACATATCAGAGTGGTTCATATGAGCACCAGTTGCGTTACAGATGGACACATTAATTTTGTTAGGCACGCGAAGATTATGTGATTTACCCAGAATCACAGGATATTGAGCATCCCTGCAGAGGCGCGATCCTGGTTCCTCAACTTCGAGGTCAACCGCTCTAGCCATTAGACCACATCCTCTCCCTTACAGACAGACACATTGGCAACCAACGCCAGATCTATTAGCCATTTGCCAGTGCTTGTTTATGTTGTCCATGTTATTAAAGACAATGAACAACCATCTGCAGATCAGTATTGGTCCCGCCCCAAAAAGGCACGTCAGGCTCAAACCTGTAGGCCATGCCCAATCTGAACCGAAATCCACTCACTGGTTTTGCTGGCCTCACCTGCGAGATGCAGCCGGAGTCAAATGGCATGGTGACCTCAGGATCTCTACACCTGGGTGGCACAGTAAGATTCAATAAACACAAAAAAGTGATGGATGGAATGTTTAAAAGAACCTCAGCCACTAGCAATCACTTGGGGGTGCATTCTAGTTCACCATTTAAAGCATTCCACTCTAACTTGTTTTTCTCCCTGGGATTCCTTGAGTGATGGCTGTGGCCAGGCGGGGGCCAGTGCTCGATGCCATCGAGCTCAAACTGTACCTCACTGATGAGGCCCAACAAGCCCGAAACTGCTCTAGGATTGCTTTTGCTTCCTCTCAGCTCAGAGGAAGACCAGTATTTGCTAGTGGCCGAGATTAATTCAAGCAATCCACCCATCATATTTTAATTTTTCCCTCTCCATTTCTCCTTGGTGGGTTTTGGGCTAAGGTCCTATAGGACCAGGACCACTGGAATTATGCGGCAGGAGAGGGCCAAATTGTGCGACAGGGTAGAGTAAATTATGCAACAAGAAAAGGCAAATTATGCAACTCAATGTGACACATTTTTAAATAGAATTACTTAATTCTTTGTTACTTTTTACACTGGTTAGCACTGCCTGGGCATTGCGTGCACCTCATTAGTACCAGTTTAATACCAAAATATAGCAACAGAAAGGTGACCAGTCAACATTTGCAAAAGTCCTTCCACTGCGTGGCAACATGTGCCGTTGCGTTGTTTGTAATCTTTGAACCGTTTGAGCTAGAAACTATTTTTTTGTTATGTTCTGAAGATTATGCAGCAAATGCAGGAAATCTATAATTACGTGAAAATCTCTGCGGCCGCACAATGACATTATTCCAGTGGCCCTGTATATAACCGATTACCATAACATGCTGGAAGCCACGGGCAAAATACAAATCAACGGCTATGTAGAGAAGGAGCCCCCGTAGGCTAATTCCACACCCGTCAACATGCCGAACCCTTGCATACAATACACTAGCTACAACCACAATGACTTGCTACCTGAAGGACCCCTACATTTGATCAAATACTGAAAGTCTGAGGAACAAAACTTTCTATGGCACGACAATCTAATATCATTCAAAGCAGCTGGGTACAAGTAAACAGACCTACATTGCATGAAGTCTTCAGTAGAAGCAAGTGTTTGTCCTGTATTCATTTTTATAAAGGCCATGAAAGGTCAAGTGATCGAATTTCCAAAAGAAGTGGTTACCAGTGGATCACAATCATTTTCATCAAAGTGTAATTCAGCTTAAACTATGCAGAAAACCATAGGGTTTACCCACTCTCTCTGCAGTGTTTCCTTTGCGTCCGGCCCCTGCTAGCACCAGTAGACACCACAGTTCCATTTTCAATTCTACTACAATGCCCGGTACATCACTCTTAAAACACTGGTCCGTCCAGAGTCGTCCAACACCACAGTCTTAAATCTGAGAATTAATTCAGCCGGCATCAACAATGGCTGCGGCTTAATGCAGTCGAATGTGAGGTCCTCTGGCTAAACATCCCTATCCAGGTTTGTACCACAGAGTTCTAATTAAGACGAGCCGCTCGCTTATCAAGTGGGAAATCCTATGGCCGAATAGGTATCAAAATTCCCCATTAGTGCAAACATTTTAGCATAATTTAATATGGTAAACATAGGTTTTAAAGCTCAGTAGGAGTTTTGTTCTGTACACGAATTACTCCTTATTTTGTCATATTAGGGCAGTGTTCTCCAATGTCGTCCTGGAGGGCCACATTTTTAAGATAACTACATTTATCTAAATGGGGATATGCTAAACATCTGGCATGGATCAGGTCCTCCAGAACGGACATTGGAGAACCGTGTATTAGGGTAATGACATTTGTATAGAGAGTAGTCTGTGATTGGAATGACATAGTAGCGTTTTTGGTAGTCCATGGGTGACTTTACAAACCGTTCCAAAGTCTCCATCGCAGACTGGAGTCTGATTTGGCTTGTGTAGGTAGGTCATCAGTAGTGTAGATGGATATGTTTCTGTGTTAGGAGAATTTGTCAAGTTTGAGTGGTAGATGCACATTTCTATGTGTCTGACCAGTGCGTCAGTGCCACACACATTTACCCCTTCGCCGCAAGGGTAATTCCCCCATGGCGCAGGGGGGCGGCGCACGGCGCCACAGTGCTCGTGACGAGCCCAGCTCGTCATAAGGCACAGTGGAGCTGTGCTCATGACGAGCTGAGCTCGTCACGACTCCGCCAACTGATTGATTTCCTTGCCAGTGCGGGAGAATAAATCGCACATGGGCGGAGTGCGGCCGTTATGGCAAGCCCAGCTCGTCAGGAGCACAGCTCCACTGTGCCTCATGACGAGCTGGGCTCGTCATGAGCATGCAAGAAGCTAAAAAGACAGGGAGGCAGGTCGAAGACAATAGATGAAGTCAATGAAGGACCTCAATTATAAAATACATAAATTCAAAAGTGCGAGGGGTGAAAGTGTTTTTTTATAGTTTGCCGCTGGCACAGCACGGCCAATGCTGGGATTGCAGAATAACAAGGCTGCCAGACCTGGATTCAACCTTCTGCCACATTTTTCCTTCACTGTATACTTAGTCTTGTTATCTCGCTCCTACGGTTTCCTTTTCATCCCCGCATTCTGCCTTTATCACCGTTTACGGTCTCTTCCTTTCTCCATTTTCATCCTTTCTCTCTCCTGCTCTCGGTCAAAGTCTGTTGGTCCTGAGGTAGAGGAGTGGCGCAGCAGCCAGAGCGGCTAACTCTGGAGCGCAGGCTCACGGTTCGATCGCCGGCAGCGGCTCAGCATCATGTGACTCTGGGCAATAGCTCACTTCATCTCCCCGACGGCCCCCAGCGCCTTCATACCTCAAGAAGTGATACGTTTGCGCTTTACAAATAGGAATTAATTAATTAACATCTCAAAGATTACCGCCGCTCCTCACTGCCTGGAACCATCAATACAAATGAAGCACAGTGGGAGGTTGTTCCACGATAGAACATCACCCTTTCACTGTTCTTATATTTGGACAGTCTCTGCACCCATGGCCAATACCATTGGCAAAGCGCATAGGGGACGAGGAGGCCATGCTTCCGCCCCCTTGCTATTTTGTTACCAAGGTAGGCCTTGCTTGGCACCCCAAACGACCAGGATATTACCTTGCATTTTGCAATAGAAGTTCAAGCACTTGTCTTTATCTGCTTGAGCAGCACACCGAGTGTCGAATTTTTCAAATAAATGGTTTGTACGTTAGAAAAAAATGCAACACAATTCCTGCTGCCTCACGTGGTTGAAGGGACCCAGAAAGGCAACCAATCCAGGTGCAGTTTTATGAAGACTGTGCCACCGCAAAGTAACCCCAAAGCGGCAAAAAATCTTGATAGATTAACTTTCCACTGCAAATCTTTTTTTGCACTGGAAAGTTGCCTTTTTCTAGCTCAAAAAGAATTATGCTAAGTTTTTAACTACACCGCGTCAAAGGCGGGCTCCATGGATGGGATGTTGGGTTCCAACGCTGCCGGCCAAGATTTTTGACATACCGCTAGATCTACAGGGTACCAGTCCTGGTTTTCATAAAAAAGTAATGACTGGGGGGGGGGGGGTGGGATAAAAATATATATACACCCTTATATTAAACACGTTGCGTGTGTCCTGCACTGTAAAGCACACACTTACTGTGAGCAATGTTGAAAAAAATTACTAACCGTAGTATTTTGTGAGGGTACCCTTCCAATATAAAACTTATGCTATGCAGCAGGCACACTTTAGTGCGAAGGTGTGTGCCTGGCTCTAGACAGCCAGGTTGTGCGCCTGCGCAGGGGAAGGGCGCTGACGCAGGCCATATTCAGTCAATATGGCTCTGCGCTGCTTTCTTCCCTTACCGCAACGCAGTGACGCTACTTTGGAAATGCTGTTGATAAAATAATAGGCAGGGGCGAGGGCCAGTGGGTTTACGCCATTCTGTGACGGCAGCGTTCACCAAAGAATTATTTATTTACTGCAGGTTACATATTTTCCACGCAGCTTGCCGATTTTACAAAAAAATACTTCTAGCCTTTCAATAGGATGATGGAATCTGTATTTTGCAGTGACTTAAAAATATCTTCTTCATTTTATATTTTTGTGTGGTTTTGGGCGCGGTGTGTATAGGATGTGAATGTATTATTTCTCAAAAGTGAGAAAGGGTCCAGGGTGGTGACCCTAGAGAAACGTTTGCCCCTTTGGCATCAAAACTTGCCTCCAGCACTACACATCACATACGTTTTATAAAATATCCCAGGGAAGTCAGTGGGGCATAACAATCTCATTGGCCAAAAAATAAATAAATACCAACATTGAAGATATTTTGTCACAAAAACACAGCGACAATTCACTCCATGGAGTTAAGTTACCAGATGACTCCATTTCATCATGGGCACAGGTCCCCAATCCTGATCTTTCGTTAAACAGCCGAGGCATTCTGGGAGTTGTAGTCCTACTTAACATCAACTAATCCAATTGGAATAACACCCCTGAAAACCACACGTGTAACAGAAGAGGCTAAGACTGGAACGTGATGTGCCACATAACTGAGTCACCCAGTAACCTCACGAAGAAAGTTCAGTACAAGTGCTGTGTGTCACTCAAGGGTGGGAGGAAACTTCCCGCCTCAGCTAAAGACTAACCTTTGTTCCAGATCAGACCTTATCTCTGATGAGTGATGAAAGCCACAATAGTGCTGCAGGGCCTGCCAATTACCTTGGGTCACAGACACACAAATACTCCACATTTCTTTCTACAAACACAATGAACCAAGACCACTTAAAAACAAAGTTGCTATGGTTTTTTTGTTTTTAAGACTAACTATTAAGCTGCAAGTCTTGTTTCTCTGGTTTGTCTTCATTCTTGCAGCGGCTGGTGGACATTCTGGAGAGTACACAAACTCCAGAGTCCACTGGCGTTGATGGATTGTTGCTGCGTTTTTTTGCAACTAAATGTTGCCTTTACCTTCTAGTACACAAACTTCCATCCTTGTCGGAACTTCTTTTTTTTGTTGTTGTTCCTTGAATTAAAGATAGGAGCAAAGTGAAGATGGCTTATCGGAATAAGAACCATAACTGAGGACACAGTTTTATGAACACATCTTAGACCGTGACAACAATCTTCATTTCAGTGGGCCACTCAAGACCTGGCTTTTCAAACTTCGACCAAGCTAATTTAGTGACACCCAAGGCTTTAAGTTGAAGAAACTGGGGAGTCTCTCCAAGGGGCGTGGCCGATGTAATTAAGGGTGTGGCTTAAAAACACTTAAGCTAAAAATCTCTTCTTGCATGCAGATATGTAATACAACAAGTAACATTACGCCTACAACAAGACAGGCTTATTGGCTTGGTCAATGGTTTATAGTTGCAGAAGATAAATAAGCAACAAGTATGGCTTCGTTGTATAGAATATTGAAAATGCTTCAGTTTTGAAATGAGAATGAAAAAACTATAACGAGTCTCTTTGAAGTTACATCAAAGGCAGTGAAGAGTGGTACTGCTGCAGAATTAAGATTTTACATCCAAAAATGGAGAGCACGATAGAGACCCGTCTCAGCACCTGCTTTTTAGAACTGCCAGTGCTGAGCACCAGCAGGACCCAGCCCACTTAAAGCCCTAGTGACACTTATCAATCGCACCTGAATTCAATCTATCAGGTTAGACTAAGTTTTCCGAGAGCAATAGTTACTAGAACAAAACCTAATAAGGTTTAACAGTTAGAGCGGCTGACTTTGAAGCTGGGGAACCGGGTTCGAGTCTCGGCAGGGGACGTTTAAACATCCTGTAATTCTGGGCAAACAACCTAATCTCCCTGTGCCTAAAAATGAATGTGTCCATCTGTAACGCAACTGGTGCTCATGTACAGCGCTCCGATACCTTCGGGTCGAGTTTGCGCTATATAAAACTGCAAAAAACGGTAGTTCACAAATACGAGGGATGGGAGGGGAGTACGGTGTCTACCTCATCTACACAGGTGCGTAGTGAACCACCCGCTTTAGCAGCTACAGTGGTGTGGGGTCCTCTGTGGGCCTAGTCTGTCTGCAACTCGACAGACAAAATTAATCATGAACGCTGGGACAGAAGTCAATAGAAGAACAAACAGGAGCGAGGAAACAACACTGGTGCATAGAACAGGGAACGAAAGAAGGGATATTGGAAGGAAGAGTGAAAAGGACATATGGATGAATGAGTATGTGCAAGAATGAGTTGATGAAAGGATGAGTGAACGTTGGGTGGCTGGATGAAAGGATGGCAAAGTAAAGGGAGGGATGTGTGGATGATGAAGTGAATGCATAGGTGGATGGACAAGTGAAAGGATGGCAGAGTAGAGGGATGGATAGATAGATGAAAGGTAGAAAGGGTGGATGGATGGCAGATTGGATGGATGGAATGAGGGAACATTGACTGATGAATGGATGCCAGAATGTAAAAAGGTGAAATAGTGGATATCTGCAGGTGAATGGAAGGGTGAAAGAATGAATAGATAGCTGCATGAATGGAAGAGACGAGGAAGCTGTTCTAGGGAGGGTTTGGACCACTTGCTTTGCTTGCTTGGCGACATCAGTGCTTTCGTTCGAGATGACGCAGCCTTGTAAATTGGCACCACAGTATTTCATGCGCCGGTTGGATGGAGGCTTCTGATCAAATTTTTTTCGATCCCAGCATTTTTGGTTTTTACAAATTAAGCACTGGGGAGGAGTATGCAGGGGTCCCTAAACACTAATGGAAGTGACTGCTGATACAAGAGATGAAGAGAGATTCCCCTTTGCCTGCGACGGGTCTCTCTGGCCAGATGCACCCTGCCCTAGCATGTGCAAGTTCGCAGTGTATCTTGGCTCAAAGGTTTGTTTTCTATGTTAACAGGACTTTACTAGCTTTATTGATCTTCCAAACAGAGGGTCTGATTGTTCAGACTCTCTCCGATTCCTTGATGTGAGTTTCAGCACGTATGTTGGCATTTTAGCAATCCTAGCTCAGAGACACTTTAGATGTGTCACTTTCTTGATTTAGAGTATTTTAGTCCCTCCACCTCAGAAGCCACCAATGGAGTATTCAACTTTGTGTGCGCCATTGGTGCATTTCTATGTTCAAAAAGATCTGGGAGCAGATTCAATCTTTGAATGCGGCTTTTCAGCAACTCTGAGCCAAGGCGATCCCATGAGAATGGTTGACGCCATCTTGATGCGATGTCTGTGGTCTCAACCCAGATTCCTCCCAATGGAGGCACCATCTTGGTAAACAACCTATCAGTCCTGGAGAGCCACCATTTCAATTTTCGAATATTTTCCCCCAAGATCAAAACAACTCCATTGGTCAACTTCCTTATAGGAGGCATTTTAGACGTCTCAGCAGAGGTTCCATACAGCAAAGAAGCACCGAGAAAAGCCTGACCTCCCGGTCTGGATTATTTTCTAGCCATTCATATAATTTCCCTTGAATTGACTTAATCTGCAAACCCTCTGGAGGTGCTTCACGCATAGTAAACAATTGTGGGTTCTAGCTTATGCCCGTACTTTAAGGGCACCCAAAGTTTTATGCCCATAAACACTAGACGGTGACTGTTCCTCTTGGACGCCACTCTATGCCGTAACTGGTGGTTCCCTCTATCCTGCAGGGCAGGTACCTCTCTTCTCTCCTCATAAGCGGTGGGTCTCCCCTGGGGATGGTGTAGATTGAAGCATGCAGATGACCCATGTCAGAGTAGAGAGAAAGGGGATAGGAAACTAGCCTGAATGAAACGAGCTGACTGAAGATAAAGGGGAGAGAGTGTCTTTCCGTCAGACTTCCTTCCACCTCCACAGATGGAGCCATCTGCATGCCCTTGGCCCACTGTGTTTTTGCTTGAAATTTGCAGATGCTGTTGGCTTTTTAGGGGTGATGTAGGTGCATGGTTGGGATAGAAACACCATAACCAATTTGGCAAAAGAGTATAACCGAAACCCACCTACTATCTTTGCATGTTGTGCTGGGACTAGCCTAGCAACCAGGAAAAACTGCCCGAGACGTTTTTGGGAGACAATCCTTATCCCTTTATCCAGGTAAAATCTGCCTTCCCTCTCTATGAAATCTGAATTAAGAAAAAAAACTAAGGAAACCTCTGGAGCGCATTGCCCACCATCTTCTGATGTTTTAAAATAGCTAACTTCCACTTGGTTCTGTTTTTCTGCCAGTGGCTAACACTTTAAATAAATACCTTCTCATTAGAACTGGTGCGTATTGTGCTGAATTAAAAAAAAAAAAAAAATAGAGACACTGCCTCCACGTGCAGCGGGAGGCGATTTACCATGGACATGCAGCGGTTTACTGTGGTCATCATTAAAAGCTGAGAACTATTTCCAGCCTCTGGAAGAGGTCCTGCGGTTATGCCTTGGCTTGAAAAAATGGTAGCTGTAGTTCGGAGAAAGGAAGGTAGCAGGTTTGTGATCTACTGGATAACAGCAAAACCCAACTGGCTGAAGTAGATGCTA